>NC_086375.1:76934016-77566770 GCF_036588685.1 Mytilus trossulus
TTTTTGACTGACAATGACTGATAAATGGACTTTGTTTTGGCAAAAAGAAAAAAGATCTTTTGTACACTTAATTTATTCCTCATGAACCTTTAGTAATTTCAATAAAAAAATTAAAAAGCATCCTTTTTTAACATGTACAGTATTATGTTCTATGTTCAGTAAATTATTGCATCATATATTTTTTTCTGATCTCAAAACAACTACACTTAACAAACACTAATCAAAGATATGCTGACTCTTGTTGAAAAAATATGCTACCTTATGCAAGTCTCGTAATTTTTTATTTGAATAGCGTAATTTTTCAGTGGAGTTCATTTTCAGATGAACACACTCCTTGAATATGCAACACCTCCTATACCAATTCAAGAAATCATCAAATTCACCTATAAAACTCTTTTATAGTTGAATGTAATATTTTGATATTTTATCACATTCCTTTCTGATGCTCCATAGCTTTACAATGGAACTCAAAGTTATTAAGAGGTCACACATAACTTCAATCTGTATCTCATTTTCCTCCTCTTAATATTCTTTCCAACTAGACATCAAGTTGTGCATTCATATTTCAATTTTGGTGACATAAATTTCAGTTTTTCAATAGTCGAGGAAAGCATTTAACACGTTTATGTTCAACTGAGAGCTTTTTAAGTCTAGAACAATAAAGAAACAATTTTATTTATAAAGGTTAAAAAAAAAATATTCATGGGACTGTTATGTTTAGTTTTAAGGCATCAATTGTGAATGATAGGAAGAGTTGATAGTACAGAAAAATATATTTTATAATTTTGCTCAGAATTGGCTAAAGTTGCTGAAATTGTAATCCCTTATATACATTTTAGCTGTTGGTATTGGTGAATCAATACAAAGTAAAATATCAAAAGAAAAACATAATTTATAACAGTAGTATCATGCTTCTTTGCTTCTTTGTGTAGCTTTTTTAAACGGAAATGATTATTTGTTTATTCCATATAAATATGTCAGTAAACTTTAGTAAAGAGAAATAAGAATCTCATTTCTTTCATGACTATGCATTGTGTAAATACATTACATAGATACATGTGAACATTACAAACATGATTCTAAAGCTTTTAGTATCAATATGATTTACATTTACATTGTTATTGTTAATTTATATTTTTATTTTAATAAGTTTTTACACTATTTTATCACATAATCATGCATTTTTTATCATCATTATTCCCAAAAAGAAAAATAATTGGTTTTTTTTAACATTTTCCTGAAACATTTTCCTGTGTTTCTTTCATTTTCAAATTAAAATATTTTATAATAGAGGAGTGTTATACAGAAATGGTTAACCCTTAAACTACCTTGCCCTACCCCTTGTATCCATCAATAATACACACACCTCTTCACTGATAACCTACACCCTGAAAATCCTTAGCATTTATAAATGCATCTACTATTTTCAATCCTAAACACCAAATGAATAAATTACATGGGGCAATTTATCACTACCCCCAATTTGCAAATAAACAAAAAAATGTGATTCAATCTGAAAAAAAGATCTGAAAATAATGCTATTTTTTTTTATGTTTCCATGAATTTCGAAAAGTTTGAAGCCCTGAAAACAAATGTGTTAGACAAATATAAGAATATAAATATTGATACCGGAAAGACTAATGTATTTGATACCTCTAATGGTTGTTATATGATAGTTTTGTATTACTTCTTGATTTTTCATATTCAAGAGGCCAAACAAGTGGCTTTGTGATATACCTACCTCTTCTGTCAAAATCAGATAGAATATTTTTTGTTGCAATAATTTAAACTTTTACCAGTGAAAATTAAAACATTTTATTTAACATTCATTAATTGTATATAAAGTATTTAAAATAAATTCAATTATCAAGGTTACTGTACTATCATTGCTTTGTGATAGTTAATGTCTATTTTAGAAGATTTCAATATAAAGTAGTAAACGTTTTTGATGATGCATGCAAAATATAAATACATAAAATAATTGTACGTGCCTTTTTATTGTATTAACATATTATAAATGTGCAATAAAGCTGTTGTATATGTCTTAAAATACCATGCTGAAGTTTTCAGAAGATACCATTCACCAATTGTTGTATTCATATGTTCAAATTCACATGTAAAGACAATCACTGTATATGATACACTATTGTTTGTATTAATATGTCAGTTGCAATATTGCTTTTCTTTCCACTAGATTGAACAAAAGTCTGGATTATTTCCCTTAAGGGAGTGTGTGCAGTGTAGTTTGTTATCTTTCCTGAAATTTTTTAAAATTAAAAATCTTGGGAAATATTTAAGGAAACAATAATATCAGTTGTACTTTTCAGCATTTTGACATTCATTATTAACATTTTACGAAAACTGAACTGTTAAAGGTATGACTTTAAACCAAACAAAAGGATTTTTTATGGATAATGCTTTTTATTTGGCAAGCAAGATATAAAATTTTACAAATATTAACACCAACACAACAACTTTGATATAAAAGGTTTTCAATTTTTGATTTGATTGTCATAAGATTTACAGGTTTCTCCTGATACATTCCTAATTTGTTATGGTCAAGTGTTTCAATGCCAATTAGTGTGTCCCCCCTATGCTAGAAGAGGGCATTATGTTTTCATGTTGGTGCTTTGGTGCTTCCCTCTTCAGGTTAAAGTTTAAAGTTAATGACTAAGGTAGTTTACAAGGAAGTTGTATTCACATCAACTTAGGTCACATGATTATTTCAAGTATATGTCAAATTAAGGTTTTGATCCAAATTTCAAAGTTCACTGCATGAAACTGTAAATGTGATTGTTTGAAAACAAGTTGAATCTCAGGTTAAAGGTTTTTGTTAAGGTAGTTTACCATGAATTTGTTGTTACATCAACTTCAAATTTTGTACACATGTTGTTTATTATGTGATTATTTTTATATAAATGCCAAATTACAGTTATGTAATATGACCCTGATTCCTCTCGGTTTACTGAACAAGGAAAATGACTGTTCAAGCTGCACATTGTGATCATGGCCTACAGACGCATATTATTGCTTCAAATAGCTGACTTAAATATTTAAGAAAGAGTGAGCTTCTGTGTTTAATACTGTTTGACCACGCACCAAGGTAGAATACATTAATTTGATATTTGCATAATATTTTACCAGGCATAATTACTGTTGCTGTGTTTTATTGTTTTTAAGCTTTGTTTTGCTACATTTTATTGTATTGTTATGATATATCAGTAGAATCTCATTTTGTTGTTTACAAGTGCTTATTTGTTTTAGTGAATAATAAAACATGAAAAAGTCACACATTTTATTTAATAACGCCTCTTCCCTTTTGTATCTTAGATACAGTTGTCTGATAGGCATATGACACAATTGTTATTTTTATATTCATTATTATATTAGAGGGAGAAGACAAGTAAAGAAAATATTAAGGATATGTTATTGATACAAAAATTCAAAGGTGCAAAATCCTGAGTATACTTAGAGATCAATATAGTCTTGAATAAAAGACAAATGACTATAGTATGTTAGACTTCAACTCCACTCTGTCTAGAAAATTCCAGTATACATTCATCAGAGAATGTTTTAAAAGATGTTAAACAACATATTTATTTAGTAACAACAAAAGATGTGACTTTATGAAACATTTACTGAAGAAATTCCAGACAAATATATGGAAGGTAAAGAATTTTCTAAGCATCCATATTTTCATCAGTTGAATAATAACATCACTGACGGATCTAGAAATTTTCACAATTGGGGGCCCACTGACTGCCTAAGAGGAAGCCACTCCATCCATGCTTCAGTGACTCCCTATATAAGCTACAAAATATTGCCCAATAATTTTATAATTTTACAACTTGCCAATATTATTTTGAAATTTGCTTCCTAAAAAGGTAACACCACCTTCACTCATTTTTCTGTTAGAATGTTTCCCAATATAAATTCATGGATTATTGCAAACTGTTTTGTAGGTTAGCTATATATTCATGTATGTATGGGGAACAAATTTTATAAACTACTTTTTAAACAAATTGTATTATTAGGGCCCCGACTAAAAGTCGGGTCGCCCTATAGTGATCAGTCTGTCCGTCCGTCCGTCCGTCCGTCTGTCCGTCCGTCTGTCCGTCCGTCTGTCCGTCCGTCTGTCCGTCCGTCCGTAACACTTTCGTGTCCGCTCCATATCTAGAGAACCATTATGATTTCATACTTAATACTTAACATGATTATCAACCAACACCAGAGGGTGTGTCATGTTGTATGTACAACTTTCTAGGTCAAAGGTCAAGGTCAAAAACTTTGGTTTTAGTTGACAACCCCCTGTCCTGTGGTGAAGATCGTGTCCGCTCCATATCTAGATAACCGTTATGATTTCAAAGTTTATACTTGACATCCATTTCAACAACCACCAGAGGGCGTGTCATGATGTATGTACAACTTCCTAGGTCAAAGGTCAAGGTCAAAAACTTTGGTTTAGAGTTGACAACCCCGTGTCCTGTGGGATTGTGTCCGCTCCAAATCTAGATAACCGTAATGATTTCAAAGTTTATACTTGACATCCATTTTAACAACCACCAGAGGGCGTGTCATGATGTATGTTCAACTTCCTAGGTCAAAGGTCAAGGTCAAAAACTTTGGTTTAGAGTTGACAACCCCGTGTCCTGTGGGATTGTGTCCGCTCCAAATCTAGATAACCGTTATGATTTCAAAGTTTATACTTGACATCCATTTTAACAACCACCAGAGGGCGTGTCATGATGTATGTACAACTTCCTAGGTCAAAGGTCAAGGTAAAAAACTTTGGTTTAGAGTTGACAACCCCGTGTCCTGTGGGATTGTTACCGCTCCAAATCTAGATAACCGTTATGATTTCAAAGTTTATACTTGACATTCATTTTAACCACCACCAAAGGGCGTGGCATGATGTATGTACAACTTCCTAGGTCAAAGGTCAACGTCAAAAAAACTTTGGATTTCAAAGTTTATACTTGACATTCATTTTAACCACCACCAGAGGGCGTGGCATGATGTATGTACAACTTCCTAGGTCAAAGGTCAACGTCAAAAAAACTTTGGTTTCAGTTGACAATCCTGTGTCCTGTGGTGAAGATTGTGTCCGCTCTATATCTTGAGAACCATTATGATTTCAAATATTATACTTGACATCCATTTTAACCAACACCAGAGGGTGTGTCATGATGTATGTACCACTTCCTAGGTCAAAGGTCTGTCTGTCTGTTGGTCTGTCCATCGCTAACAAATTTGATCCACACTATATTTTGAGAGGACAGCTGTTATTATTTCATACTTTATACCTGACAAACATTTTTAACTTAACATATATATAAACCAACACCAGAGAATGTGTCATAATGTATGCATCCTAGGTCTAAGGTCAGTCTGTCAGTCTGTCCATCCGTTTGTTGTTCTTAACAAATTGTGTCCTCTCTACCTCTCGAGAACCGTTAATATTTCATACTTTATACTTGGTGGGTCATAATATATTGAAGGCATAATTCTAAAAATATGTGACAAATATCAATTGGGCAGCACCTTTAAACATATTGTTCAAACATCAATCCATACATCCAGAAGTCACCTTAGAGTAGTCAACAATTAGTTCACATCATGCAGTCATATCACTATTATACTATGAAATAGTACTATCACTATTACCCCACGTTATTGACAGAGGGGCCCACAGAGATGGCTTCCATCTCAATGATATCTAGTTCTTTACAATAAACACACGATAAAATCAGAACATTTGGAAATTACAAAGGAGAATGTTAAATGTTTCAACACAATTATGTTCATATATGATCAACATATAATAATAGAATACATTATTGTCAAAACTGAATACCCATGATATTAACCAAAAATGACATTATTTTTCTCCATACACATAATAAAACATACATTTTAATAAGAAATAAAATGGGAATCATATCAACATAAATTAAAAGCTTAACGAATCAACCAGGAATTCATCTTACGAATTTTATAAGATGTGCATTATTACTTTATCTGTTTGTCATGTTAAATATCACTTTACATTTTCTTTCTTAAGTTATCTTTCTTGTATTATAAAATTGATTGTTTAATGAATCCATATTTTCTTTTTCTTTTTTCTTGTCTGGTGTATTAAATTGGAAACCTGGTACCTTTTGTTACCTATTATTCGTGTGTTTCTCTATCCTATATGTACTCCCATTTATTTGTATTTTAATCCTGCCATGTAAAGTTGTCATTTTAATGTTATATTTAACATTGCCATAAAAGTGGGAGGTTCGACATGCCACAAAACCAGGTTCAACCCACCATTGTTTTCTTATAATGTCCTGTACCAGTTCAGGAACATGGCCGATGTTATATTATAGTTCGATTCTGTGTGTGTTACATTTTGATGATTTGTTTCTGTTGTGTCGTAGTTCTCTTATACCGCAGTACGACTAGGCCACGATCGCTCTACGATCTGTGAAAAAATTTAAAATTTTGACAATCGTAGTGCGATCGTGTAGGTCGTATCACGGTCGTGGTAAGGTCTTCATGATCGTGATGATCGTGGCTAACTTTGAACATGTGGTCGTGGCGAAATCAGGTCGTAGTAGAAGCGTAGATAGAGCGCAGTAAGATCGCAAATGTCGCAATACCATCGTAGCGAGAGCGACATCTCTGCTGGATGAGGATGAGTTACTATCAGACCTCCATCTGCCTCAACATCTATCCCTACCACTACGCCAAAGTCTTTTTGTGGCATAACTGTATTGTTTCCGAGAAATCAGACATAGCAGGAATGGAACAGTATTGATACGGAACACGGCGTTGACGTTGTTGCTTAGAACTTAGTGAGGACGCGATATGAACGTAATAATCGTGGTAAGAACGTGCTATAACCGCATTAGAAGCGTGATAAGATCGTGTTGGAATCGGATAACTCGTGGTATGGTCGTAGTGAGAACGTCATAAGCTTAGTAGGATCATGACAATCGAAGAAAGAGCGTGATAAGAACGTGGTAGAATCGTAGTGGGATAGTTGTAGAAGCGTAATGAGTACGTTATATCATTGTGAAAAAAACGAAAATTAATATTTTCATGCTGCTCATATATGCATACCGCGACCTAACCACGATCTTAATAGATTTAATACTAACCAATGTTAAGCGTTGTTTAGTGAAAGATTTCCTTATGACACATTTTCAACATTTCAATATCTATTTATCTCACAGTCTGAGATGGTTTAGATAAATAAACTCATCATAGATACCAAGCTTTAAAATGTGTAGCCAGTCACGCGTTTCATCTTCAAAAGAATCATCAGTGACGCTCGAATAATCATTTTAGAAAGGCCAAAAATGTCCAAAGTTGAAGAGCATTGATGACCTAAAAATGCGGAAGATTTTGCCAAATACAGTTAAGATAACTATTCCTGTGGTAGATTATTTTTTTAAAATTATTTCATCATATGTTTTGTGTTTCATCCGACGTATATATACTCTATTCAACGATCGATCTTTCCAATTCCTCTACATCTGAGATAAATGTACTCCAATACGACATACGATAACAATGTAAGACTGTCCACATAAAATAGAATGAACTTGTGGAGCTGCATTACGAATAGTTTTGAAAATAAAACTTGGTAGGTAACTGAAAAGTGCGTCTACATCAAGTTTTCCAGATCAGTTTTTGATCGCAAAAGTAAATGCTGTGAAAGCCGCTCGCAAATTGTGTTCTGTTGCATACAACTTTGAAGCTGCCAATACGAAGATGAATGGATTGTTGTCTATGTATACCATGAAATCATTCGCAGTAGTATGGTTTTGATGTGCCTCGCTTGTAACTGGTTGGACTTAAATTAAGATGTACTAGTATGTCAAGATACCTGGATACAAGATAACCATATCAAAGGCATTTATGAACCGCATCAATATCAACTGCTTTGTTTCTTTGTGTTCATCTTTGAACGTTCCTGATAAACACTCCAGCCGTATTATGCCGTTTTCAGTTTTAAACTGTCGATACCTCTACTGGGAGACTAAATTGGCCTCGAGGAAATCATCAGCTCAGTAGTCAGTATGTCAGAAACATTTCCAAAACCGTTTGATAAATTATGAAAATTTATACTAGTTTCAACTATCTTGTGCAAAAATTACCTAAGATTAATTTGTCAATCGATTAAGTCATTATTGGTCACATATCACTTTAACTATTTCAATTCTTATACAATCATGACTTTCAAATATTCATTATTGGATGTTCTTTGAAGGTGCATTCAGAAAAGATCATTGGTTGCATTAAATTTATAATGTGTTGTTTTCAATTTTTTCGAAGGGCTAAGTGATCTGAACTAACCATTAATATTAAGAGCAGATGCATAGGGTGGTGGTGATTTTCTTGCCATTTTATATTGGCATCGAGTATCACCGTAGAGACATTTATTGTCAAAATATGCATCTGGTGCAGTAACGTTGGTACCGTTATGCTTCTTACTTCTTGAAATAAATGATGCCAACATAAATTCTAAAATGGATAACCAAACCAATAAACAAACCTGTTGTGCCTGTTTGTATCCAGAATACATACGCTCAGTGAAAATTGTTGCATTTTTAATGATCTGCATGGATTTTAGAATTTGGCAATTTACCGACATTTTAGGTTAATCATTTATCAGGAAATTACTTTAACTTATATGTTTGATCTCATTCTATACACCATTATTAGGGATACTATATTATTAACAACTCTGGTAATTTTACTTTCAGAGAAGCAGAAAACACGATCATAATAGACTATCGATTTATGATTTGACGCATACAGATAAATTTTACTATCAAATATAACAAGATACCACGAACCCCTAATTCTTATCCTCAAATTGATGATTGACTTGCTTTGATCTATATCAAAAAATAAAGTAAACATTTTAAAATACGACTGTTATGGATGCGGTCTAATTTTGAAACAACATTAATTTAAACATATGAGAGAAATATTATGTTTTAATTATGAAGGTATCACGATAATTCAAAAAGCAAGACGTGCTTATATTCGATTTAGAAATGTTTAAAATATTTACAACAGATATACTGAACTTTAGCCTCTAATTCTTCAACAACGTCACACAACTTTGGTTGAATGCACGCCTTATTAAAAAGTAAAAACACGAAGCTTTAACATGCTTTATAATTGAGGTATTTGTTCAGAATAATATGAAAACTTTAAATACCAACAAAGTCTCTTGTCATTGTAGAACAGTTCAAATCTGTTGACATATATGTAATATTATATTTTTGACAATTTGCTATATCAGCTACAAATAAAAGTACAACGTCACAAAAAGTTTGAAGCATACAATTTTAAAAGGTTAAACGCAATGACAAAATAAGAACATTTATGTACGGTATGTCCAAACAGTTTAGCCGTATATCAATTTGTAATTAAGTTAATTGCAGGTCATTGTGTTTGTTAAATAATTTAATATTTTTGTTTCTATCATTTGTGATTTTGTTGGGAATAGCATGAGCTTAAATTGTTTTCAGTCATATTCAAAGATAAGGATTTCTAAAGAAATCTAATTGATATTTTCAGTCTAATTCATTCGTATAAATTATGTAAAATGTACCTAAAAATATGAGATCGTGAAAATATAAGTTCATAAAGATTTAATTTCAAAAGGACAAAGATCAAAACATGATCTCTTTAAAACTATATTGAATTATATGTTTTAAACAATCTACCTAGGTACCCGGTCTGATTATATAAATATAACAATACTACTCACATCACGATTATGTGTCTTTTTAAAAGATAATTGTATGCCTCCCTCACTTATTTTTAATCAAGGTCACAATGTAGGGCACTTTTTTTCAATTTTACTTTTACATTCATTGTAAGTTTAAATCTATTTCACATTTATGTATTGTATGGAACTACATAAATAGAAAATATAAATGGCTTTTTAGAATACAAGACAATGATTTTGTATATAAACACTTTTTATAGATCATTTTAACACGTTTGGCCTACTTTAAAATTATAACCCTGTGGTCTTGTTGTATTTAAAATGTAATAACTCTGCAATTACCTATTAATTGATAAGTATCATCTTTGTTTAATTATTATTTTTGCACTGAGTTATAAATAATATTTAACATAAGAAAATGTCTGTAAAATTCTGTATGTATCTTCTAGTCAAAGACGCCGTTTTGGCCTACACTGCCTTTAGTTGATGGACAAAAATTACATCTATAAGCGAAGGCACAATCTTAGTTGGAGCAAGAAAAATATCAATTAATATTGGATTGTTACATTTACACATTATAAAAAATAGCAAGGAATTTATGTGAATTTGCCTCAAAACATATTTGATGTTGACTCACTGGCTACTTGGTAGATGATTATGGCATTTTTCTTGATTTACAGTTTAAAATGTCCAATGTTAACTCGGCGGTTGTATGCCAGAGTCATAGGACAATACGCCAACTGTTAGTTTGTAATTATATCAATATAACAGTAATTACTTGAACTTTCGATACTAATAGTTATCAAAGGTACCAGGATTATAATTTAATACGCCAGGCCTTGAAGTCATAAAACTTTCAAGTCAGTTATTTGTACTCATCCTCCAAAATCAACCAATCAAAATACTGGATTTCATGTTTCGAGCATGATTTTTGTGCTCCAAGCACAGAACAAAATTTTATGACTTCAACACCAGACGCGCGTTTCGTCTATATAAGAACCATCAGTGACGCTCAGATCAAAATAGTTACAACGCCAAACAAGTACAAAATTGAAGAGCATTGAAGACCCAAAATTCCAAAAAAAGTTGTGCAAAATACGGCTAAGGTAATCTCCTGGGATGAAAAAATTTATGTTTTTCGAAAAATTTACAGTTTTGTCAACAATAAATTTATCAAATTCATTAAACTTATGATATTGACATTGACATCATTTTAGGTAAACAAGTACAAAATTGAAGAGCATTGAAGACCCAAAATTCCAAAAAAAGTTGTGCAAAATACGGCTAAGGTAATCTCCTGGGATGAGAAAATCTATGTTTTTCGAAAAATTTACAGTTTTGTCAACAATAAATTTATCAAATTCATTAAACTTATGATATTGACATTGACATCATTTTAGGTACATCCAAGCTATTTGCAATCTACATAGAAATGGTTGTAAGGTGATGCATTTTGTATTATAAATCATGATCAAGTGTTTGGAATTTAAAGATTGAGATTCAGTAAATTTGTGACCTCTAGCAAACGTTGACCGTATTGGTTTATATCAATTTAAAATACTTTTTCATGAGATCAGAATTCTGTTTAACTAATACTTCCAACATCACGAATTTGTGAAATACGTTCCCAACGACAATTCCTAATCTTCTGTACAATTTTATGGTTTAGTTTATGAGACATCAATATTCTGTGTAACATCAATATATTTCCTAATAAGGGTATCTTTAATTGAAAAAAAAACATAAAACCATTTTTATAGATAAACAAAGTAATTTTCAGTTTGTCTATTTTTGAGACAACAAACTATCACAGTCACAGTTCCAAAACGCACAAAACATCCGTAGATTTATAATTGACGATTTGAAAATTTGTTGTATTAAAAATGAGTTCTCAACTAAAATTTCAAATTCTCATGTACAGTTTTTTTCATACATTCCGTGAAATAACTAGGAAATAGCATATTTCAATGAAAAGATGCTAATTTTGAATAATTTTTCAAAGTATTTCTCAATTTTTTAATTGCTTTCATATTTTGCATAAGGTAGCATCTTTTTATAGTACGTATGCTGTGTTTTATTTTATATGCTTCTGGCATTAAAATTTGATGTAGATGCTGTTGTTAGAATAATAATGTACTAACGCATCTTACTATTACTGGGATGCTAGTTTTGCTTATATTTTGTAAAACTATTTTTTTATTTTTGGGGGATGCTGGATTTCCTATATATTGAAATGCTGGCATCCAGTCATATTGGGATGCTGGCATCCCGTTTTATTGAGATGCTGGCATCCCGTTATTTTCAATGTTTGGGATGCTGGCATCCCGTTTTATTGAGATTCTGGCATCCCGTTATTTTGGGATGCTGGCATCCCGTTATATTGGGATGCTGGCATCCCGTTTTATTGGGATGCTGGCATCCCGTTTTATTGAGATGCTGGCATCCCGTTTTATTGGGATGCTGGAATCCCGTGATATTGGGATGCTGGCATCCCGAAAAAGCTGGATGCTGGCATCCAAAACTGTAGGAGTACAGACATCGCAAAATATCCAAATGCAGTAATCCTTCAAGTTCTGTTTGATATACCGTTGGCCGAATTTCTATAGATGTACTCCAATGCATAATTTTGTGTAATGCAAAAAATAAAACAACAACAAAAATCCGTTTGTTGTTTCTTCCCAGCACTTTATCTAATGACGTCAGGGATATTATGACGTAAGAGGTGGTTTACCATAATGCGTAGAGATTCGTGCAGACACAGTAAACATGAAAAGAAATCAATTCTCAAGAATCACTTATACCGATATAAATATTTTTTGAAAAGTAATTAAAACAGATAACCCTTTTAATATTCTCTTATATATTAGTTTTTATTATGTTTAATACTGAAAGCGCTTGCACTATTTTTTAACGCTAATTGCGGTAAATCCAACCGCATGACGTCATGTAAAAAAGAATGTTTAAAATCGGCGATGTGGACATGGTAGCAACTTGAAGGGGAAGGACGAAAAACACTTCTTTGGCCAGTATGCCGCAATTTATCATCATTTTAATATAACAAAAACATATTCGCAATAGAACGCTATTCATACAGGTAAGTAGATTTGCTTATATTTTACATGCACTTCGTAGTCCGAGATTTCTCAGATTTAGCCATTCATGATCATTCATGAAAATTACAGGCACAAATGGTTAGGCAACAATGATTAATGTCAGTCGTCAGATTCTCCCATGTCGTTGGGGAGGGATGCATTTCGATCCGTTTGTGGTAGCAAATGGTGATTCCACAACTTTCTATAAATGAGATTTCGGGGGTCACTGACTGCCATAACAGAGAGCCCCGATAAAGTCTTCTTTTAATGTTTACCTGTATAATAAACCATTTTTTTTCACACGAAAAAGGAAGAGGGCTGGATCTGCCTATGGTAGCGATGAGCCTCCAAGACAGACATAGGGAATACACATATATTCTTTTTATTTTGCCTTATTGAAGTATGTCCTTTTTCATGAAGTTATGAATAGTTTTGACAAAATTATGATCGACATAAACCCCACTGAGACGATTAACCACCATCAATATGGCCATGGCCAGTAAAAAAATTGGGTCTGCAAAATTGATTTGTTTACCCCTAGACAACCTATAGGAAAACCATTAAAATGCATCACTGGTAAGAGTCTGAGTTCAAGAAAAATAAAGTATGAAAAACTTAGTTTAAGATTGATTTTCGGTCCAGAAAATTGAATGTGTTGTTTGCCTCTTTTTTGAAAGGGTCTAAAACTAGTTAACTTGTGCCCGTCCGAGATTACTTTGAGTCTTGACTTCCTACGCTCATGGGCCTAGCTTGTCTTGCAAAACAGCCGTTTGAAGTGTGAGCAGTATCTGAGTAATGGTACGATTGCTAATGAGACATTTCTCCACCGGACTGAGACCAAATAATATAGCACTAACATGACTAAGCAGTTTACAATTAAATGTCAGCATATGGCCTCCAACAATGAACAAAATGTAAATATCGCTCCAAGAGTTTGTGTTCCAGGACTAGGCTAAAATTTAAAAAAAACACACACCAATTACATCATTATGACATCATACAAATGTACATGAATATTTACTTTCTCCTAGTGTTGTGATATTACAACGAAAAATTATTTTTGATAATCTTTCATATAATTATTATTTCTCTTTTCAGCATTTGTAAAGAGTAAAGAAGTGGCTTCACCTTTCTGGTTACTATTCATGTGTTGTGTATTAATGTATCGCAACACTTTATAGTTATTGGACAGGTTAAACTCAGACGACGAATCATACAAACAACACCAGATCATTTGTGATTCCAGCTGATTTCAGATTACTAGCAATACATGATAATAGAAAGTTTGAAAGTTCCAGTTCGTGTAACTGATTTGATTAAATGATTACCAAATATTGAAATATCAAAATACAGAAAAAAAGATACAAGTTTAATTATGATTGTAATAAAAAAAAAGTTTTGTTAATGAAATGAAAGACTCCAGTACTAAAAGATGCTGACATAATGTACTGACACATTGGAAGATGAATACAGCAAGTCCAGATATACTGACAATATCCAGTACGTACAGATCAAAGACACTGCACCAGTATCGATAATAGATTTTTTTTTAAATATTGCATTGTGGTACATGTTTTATGGTATACAGACAATAGTGCGGAAAACAAATCTCCTTACTTTATACATTAAATGCACCTCATAGTTTATAGCATCTTCATAAAGGTACAATCTCCAATCTGTTTTGTAGAGTGTATGTCCTGGAAGACTTAGTTAATCAGACATTCCAAAGGTTGATGGTTATTGGGCAATTGCATTAAGCTTATTTTCAAAAAAAATATTCTATGAACATTCGAAACATGAGCAGATTTGAAAATTGTAGTCCTGATGTCATATATAAATGTATTGTCTCGAGACCATTATACATGTAGTCAATAAAATGTATACATCATGTCTTTCATAATGGCAATCAAAGTCAGAAAAATAACAGTAAAACTGGCTTATTATTGGAAACTTACCGCTAGTACATTGACATAATCTTATAAATATCAAATTGTTAACATCAGCATTCACATGGTAAACTAGCACTTTACAATTCAGACTAAGTTTGTTGGTCAAGTATTTCACACTCTGACCTATGATGTCACATTCTCAATATACATTAAACTGGCCACTGGACATGAACCAAGACAAAAAATATAATATTCATGGCATTCATCAGTAGCATTGTTTTTATGTTTACTTGATTGTTTTAATATGCATTCAACACACATCAAAACCTTAGGAAATTTTCTGGGTGTTATATTGGTGGCTTAATACTAAAATCAATTGATTCGGTAGCAGGATTTAAATTCGTATTTCATAATGAAAAATGGTACATGTCTGCATGGTTGTGATGCCAGAATCCCTATATTTTGGGATGCCAGCATCCAGCATCCCGATATGTTGAGATGCCAGCATCCCGATATTTTGGGATGCCAGCATCCGGATATTTTGGGATGCCAGCATCCGGAGATTTTGGGATGCCAGCATCCAGATTTATTGGGATGCCAGCATCCAGATTTATTGGGATGCCAGCATCCGGATATTTTGGGATGCCAGCATCCAGATATATTGGGATGCCAGCATTCAGATATTTTGGGATGCCAGCATCCAGATATTTTGGGATGCCAGCATCCAGATGAATTGGGATGCCAGCATCCATATATATTGGGATGCCAGCATCCGGAGATTTTGGGATGCCAGCATCCGGAGTTTTAGGATGCCAGCATCCGGATATATTGGGATGCCAGCATCCGGATATTTTGGGATACCAGCATCCGGATATATTGGGATGTCAGCATCCAGACATATTGGGATGCCAGCATCCGGATATTGTGGGATGCCAGCATCCAGATATATTGGGATGCCAGCATCCAGATATGTTGGGATGTTAATTTCCGTATATGTTGGGATGCCAGAATCTATAAATAATTGGAAGCCAGCATCCAAACGTTGAAGTATTTAATGGACTTCAATATGAAATTTAAAGAATTACATCAGCATCTATCAAAGGTGGAGATGCAATTTCAATTTTGTTCTTCATTATCCGCAGACACTTTTCTTAAATATGCCATATACAGAAATAAGAAGTGCTTTTTATACAAAACAATTTCACAACTACAAAAGTTATTAATATAATTGAGAGAGCATCCATAATCTTTGAGAACCAATAAAATCTATAATGCAGCATCTACTATTCATAGAAATAAATGAATCAGTATGATTTTTTGTAAAATGAGCATATGTTGATACTAAAACAAATGCAATATAGTAGAAATATTCCAAATATGGAACATGGCCGTAACATTTTCTCTGGACATTGAAATATTTAGTAGAATATAACATAATTTTACCTTAAAAGTTCAAAAATTGTCAAAAAAATTCTCTTTTAGCATATGAGAAATACAAATTTTAGTTGAGAACTCATTTAAACAACACCTCCGATTTTAAATCTATTTTTTTTTTATCATCTTCAGTTTTAAGATTTTATCCATGTATTTTCCTATTAAATAAATAAAAAAAACATTATTTACTTATTATGAAACATAATAAAAAACCTAAACTACATAGTAGAGCCTGTATGTAGACCGGAGAGACAAGAGTGGTGAATTTTGCTTCCTTTCGGCTTGCTTACATTTTTCTCAAATGAAGTTAGTATGATACCACTATAACTCATTCCGACATGTTGACGCCACATGACTTATAACACACACATAACTAATGATTCCGACTTATCAGCAACAAAATAACTTAACAAGGGATGTACCATATGCGCTTCCATAGATAGTTGAAAATATAAAAATTCATCAAATACAGCAGATTTCTGATTTTGCACACAAGATGCGTGTTTTCTTAACAAAAGACTCATTAGTGGACGCTCGAATCAAACATCCAAAAAGGAAAAAAAGCACAATGTTTAATAGCGTTGAGAACCACAACTTCTGAAAGGTTTACAAAAAAATCAGTGGTGTTTCGAGGAATTTTAAAGTTTTATAAACAGTTGATTTACTATTAATACGATAATTCATATTGCATATGGTATTTGTTGGATATTTCATATACATATATATCATAATAACATATGTTTTGGTGTTTGTTACAAAGAAATCCTCAACTGTTCCATAGGCATGAGGAGCAGACAGAAAGGCTTTCAAAAAACGGTTCTGATTTAGATTCATGATAATATTACATACTAGGCTTAATAAACTAGATCTGACTAAGCCTGTTAAATCTGGCAAACTTTTGAATGCATATTTCATATTGTAATTTTATATCACTTATGTGAAGGACAGAAATTAACAGATGCACTCATTTAATATGTAAAGTGTAAAGTGTAAAGCCTAACTTTGTACACGGTCACACAGTTTCTATACAATACAACTTGAGTCTTACATCACGATTGTGGGACACTTTAGAAAAGAAAAGATATTTGTGAAACTCCCCCACTGTACATATTTAGGGTCACAAAATGAGACGCCAATTATTTATTTTAAATGAACAAACTTTCATCTAAGTCACCCTCTAGGCATACTTATATTATTGAAGTATGAAAATAGAACCGTAAATGACTTGTCAATGATCTTGTAAATAAACAATTGAACATTATTTTAAAAAGTTTTAATTTCGTTAGAATTTTGTAATTATTTCTTTTCGGTCAATTTATATCTCAAATTTGTACATCATTGTCTAATCTATATAAATATGAGAGCAAAGTATGTGTACCTCACATTTTTATAGGATGGTACTAGTGAACACTTTTCCCCCTACAATCACGTAAAACAGATTTTAATTACAGACTACAGTGATACCGTTTTTCAAATCGCATAAATTCATTGAAAAGAAAAAAGAAAAATACAAATCGAGGGAATCGACTGGATTCCATAAATAGGAAAACTGAGTGCATGTCCTGTTGTACATTCATCGCCCTTTTTGTTAATCCCCACTTAGTTAGAATATCATACATATTGAAAAATGAAATGCAAATGGATAAGAATCGATAATTGATTTAAAATTATATATTTTATATTTTATATATTATATTATTAAATATCAGATTTCTGAAGTTATGTTACTATTGAATCTAAGAGCTCTCCATATCGTGAGCGAGCATACCTTTTATATTTGCTCTGCTATAAAACCTGGTCTGTTGTCTGACACATTTAATTCGTTTTTCTTTCTAACAATAACATTCAAGCATTTTCAGATCATTCGCAGTAGTATGGTTTTGATGTGCCTCGCTTGTAACTGGTTGGACTTAAATTAAGATGTACTAGTATGTCAAGATACCTGGATACAAGATAACCATATCAAAGGCATTTATGAACCGCATCAATATCAACTGCTTTGTTTCTTTGTGTTCATCTTTGAACGTTCCTGATAAACACTCCAGCCGTATTATGCCGTTTTCAGTTTTAAACTGTCGATACCTCTACTGGGAGACTAAATTGGCCTCGAGGAAATCATCAGCTCAGTAGTCAGTATGTCAGAAACATTTCCAAAACCGTTTGATAAATTATGAAAATATAAACTAGTTTCAACTATCTTGTGCAAAAATTACCTAAGATTAATTTGTCAATCGATTAAGTCATTATTGGTCACATATCACTTTAACTATTTCAATTCTTATACAATCATGACTTTCAAATATTCATTATTGGATGTTCTTTGAAGGTGCATTCAGAAAAGATCATTGGTTGCATTAAATTTATAATGTGTTGTTTTCAATTTTTTCGAAGGGCTAAGTGATCTGAACTGACCATTAATATTAAGAGCAGATGCATAGGGTGGTGGTGATTTTCTTGCCATTTTATATTGGCATCGAGTATCACCGTAGAGACATTTATTGTCAAAATATACATCTGGTGCAGTAACGTTGGTACCGTTATGCTTCTTACTTCTTGAAATAAATGATGCCAACATAAATTCTAAAATGGATAACCAAACCAATAAACAAACCAGTTGTGCCTGTTTGTATCCAGAATACATACGCTCAGTGAAAATTGTTGCATTTTTAATGATCTGCATGGATTTTAGAATTTGGCAATTTACCGACATTTTAGGTTAATCATTTATCAGGAAATTACTTTGACTTATATGTTTGATCTCATTCTATACACCATTCTAAGGGATACTATATTATTAACAACTCTGGTAATTTTACTTTCGGAGAAGCAGAAAACACGATCTCTAATAGCCTATCGATTTATGATTAGACGCATACAGATAAATTTGACTATCAAATATAACAAGATGCCACGAACCCCTAATTCTTATCCTCAAATTGATTATTGACTTGCTTTGATCTATACCAAAAAAATAAAGTAAACATTTTAAAATACGACTGTTATGGATGCGGTCTAATTTTGAAACAACATTAATTTAAACATATGAGAGAAATATTATGCTTTAATTATGAAGGAATCACGATAATTCAAAAAGCAAGACGTGCTTATATTCGATCTTTAAAAATGTTTAAAATATTTACAACAGATATATTGAACTTTAGCCTCTAATTCTTCAACAACGTCACACAACTTTGGTTGAATGCACGCCTTATTAAAAAGTAAAAACACGAAGCTTTAACATGCTTTATAATTGAGGTATTTGTTCAGAATAATATGAAAACTTTAAATACCAACAAAGTCTCTTGTCATTGTAGAACAGTTCAAATCTGTTGACATATATGTAATATTATATTTTTGACAATTTGCTATATCAGCTACAAATAAAAGTACAACATCACAAAAAGTTTGAAGCATACAATTTTAAAAGGTTAAACGCAATGACAAAATAGAACATTTATGTACGGTATGTCCAAACAGTTTAGCCGTATATCAATTTGTAATTAAGTTAATTGCAGGTCATTGTGTTTGTTAAATAATTTAATATTTTTGTTTCTATCATTTGTGATTTTGTTGGGAATAGCATGAGCTTAAATTGTTTTCAGTCATATTCAAAGATAAGGATTTCTTAAGAAATCAAATTGATATTTTCAGTCTAATTCATTCGTATAAATTATGTAAAATGTACCTAAAAATATGAGATCGTGAAAATATAAGTTCATAAAGATTTAATTTCAAAAGGACAAAGATCAAAACATGATCTCTTTAAAACTATATTGAATTATATGTTTTAAACAATCTACCTAGGTACCCGGTCTGATTATATAAATATAACAATACTACTCACATCACGATTATGTGTCTTTTTAAAAGATAATTGTATGCCTCCCTCACTTATTTTTAATCAAGGTCACAATGTAGGGCACTTTTTTCAATTTTACTTTTACATTCATTGTAAGTTTAAATCTATTTCACATTTATGTATTGTATGGAACTACATAAATAGAAAATATAAATGGCTTTTTAGAATACAAGACAATGATTTTGTATATAAACACTTTTTATAGATCATTTTAACACGTTTGGCCTACTTTAAAATTATAACCCTGTGGTCTTGTTGTATTTAAAATGTAATAACTCTGCAATTATCTATTAATTGATAAGTATCATCTTTGTTTAATTATTATTTTTGCACTGAGTTATAAATAATATTTAACATAAGAAAATGTCTGTAAAATTCTGTATGTATCTTCTAGTCAAAGACGTCGTTTTGGCCTACACTGCCTTTAGTTGATGGACAAAAATTACATCTATAAGCGAAGGCACAATCTTAGTTGGAGCAAGAAAAATATCAATTAATATTGAATTGTTACATTTACACATTATAAAAAATAGCAAGGAATTTATGTGAATTTGCCTCAAAACATATTTGATGTTGACTCACTGGCTACTTGGTAGATGATTATGGCATTTTTCTTGATTTACAGTCTAAAATGTCCAATGTTAACTCGGCGGTTGTATGCCAGAGTCATAGGACAATACGCCAACTGTTAGTTTGTATTTATAGCAATATAACAGTTATTACTTGAACTTTCGATATCAATAGTTATCAAAGGTACCAGGATTATAATTTAATACGCCAGGCCTTGAAGTCATAAAACTTTCAAGTCAGTTATTTGTACTCATCCTCCAAAATCAACCAATCAAACTACTGGATTTCATGTTTCGAGCATAATTTTTGTGCTCCAAGCACAGAACAAAATTTTATGACGCGCGTTTCGTCTATATAAGAACCATCAGTGACGCTCAGATCAAAATAGTTACAACGCCAAACAAGTACAAAATTGAAGAGCATTGAAGACCCAAAATTCCAAAAAAAGTTGTGCAAAATACGGCTAAGGTAATCTCCTGGGGTGAGAAAATCTATGTTTTTCGAAAAATTTACAGTTTTGTCAACAATAAATTTATCAAATTCATTAAACTTATGATATTGACATTGACATCATTTTAGGTACATCCAAGCTATTTGCAATCTACATAGAAATGGTTGTAAGGTGATGCATTTTGCATTATAAATCATGATCAAGTGTTTGGAATTTAAAGATTGAGATTCAGTAAATTTGTGACCTCTAGCAAACGTTGACCGTATTGGTTTATATCAATTTAAAATACTTTTTTTATGAGATCAGAATTCTGTTTAACTAATACTTCCAACATCACGAATTTGTGAAATACGTTCCCAACGACAATTCCTAACCTTCTGTACAATTTTATGGTTTAGTTTATGAGACATCAATATTCTGTGTAACATCAATATATTTCCTAATAAGGGTATCTTTAATTGAAAAAAAACATACAACCATTTTTATAGATAAACAAAGTAATTTTCAGTTTGTCTATGTATGAGACAACAAACTATCACAGTCACAGTTCCAAACATAAAACATCCGTAGATTTATAATTGACGATTTGAAATTTTGTTGTATTAAACAACACCTCCGATTTTAAATCTATTTTTTTTTTATCATCTTCAGTTTTAAGATTTTATCCATGTATTTTCCCATTAAATAAATAAAAAAAAATATTTACTTATTATAAAACATAATAAAAACCTAAACTACATAGTAGAGCCTGTATGTAGACCGGAGAGACAAGAGTGGGGAATTTTGCTTCCTTTCGGCTTACTTATTTTTTTCTCAAATGGAGTTAGTATGATACTACTATAACTCCACAATTATGTGTATAAGGGGCCCTTTCATGTAGCTAAAATATCGCATCATTAATAGCATCTCCTTTTTTCTATGTAGAGAATGAAAATCTTTAGCTAGTCTTCCACCCAAATGATCAAATGATGTGTTAAAGCCAATTTACATTAGGCGAGGGTTGTTACAGGATCCAGTGGAATATCTATATGTCCTATATATTGTTTTCAATTTATCATATACACCTCGCCAAAAGTTTAGCAACACCTAAATGTTTTTGCTTCAACATTTTGTTTTACAATTAAATCTGAAACTGCTTTGTTTCCATATATTTTGTTAATCTATTGTTAATCGACTGGTAAAAATTTAGGTCTGGATTTTATTCCTAGGTACATTAACAACAGGTTTTCGAAAGCTATATACACGTTGTTTTCCTTCCAAGTTTAGTGCAATGAAATGCTACTGTTAACCGCAGATTAAATTGTGCCAATTTACGTGCCTGTAGACAAATCAAAAGACCATTGCCGACTCATATGCATCGGCAGGCTCGACATCAGTGGTCACGTGATCACCGCAATAGGAATTTGAAACAATGGCGTAAAGTCCATTGGTCTGCCGAGTGCAGATTCCTCCTACATCATATTGATGGGCACATGCGAGTATGGCGCTTTCGGGATACAGCATGCAAGAAATATCACATCCTTGTAATTTTAGCGTTTGATTTTGGGGGTTGACAGTTTGGGGATGCTTTGTATTCGACTGAAACATTTACCTTCATGGTCTGGATGGGACTATAAATGGTTAAAAATGTCGCGATAAAATCATCCGAGAAATCGTTGTGCCACAATTTGACAATAACAATCTTGCAACTAGACAGATATTCACGGACAATAATGCTAAACCACACAGAGAACGCATTGTATCTGATAATTTACGTCAAGAAGCAGTTGGCACGATTCCTTGGCCACCCATACCACTGGATATGGGTTTCATTTAGCATGTTTGAGATGATATTGCTCGAAAAGTCAATAACAGGGTTCAGCTTAATAACCAAAAATGTCTTTAGAATAATAACAGAATCCGTCTTAGGTTAATTTTGGCGGAGGTTTAATTTATAAAACCATAAATGGACTGTACTATTTAAAGAAAGGAATTTTATAAATCGCATCGGTACCGATGTACTGAGCTAATGATATACTTGGGGATGATTACTAAGTCATTATATCTATATTAACAAGTCGACATTGTTATGCAATTATTTCCTCATCATTCCGACAAGTTGACGCCACATGACTTATGATTCCGACTTATCAGCAACAAAATAACTTAACAAGGGTTGTACCATATGCGCTTCCATAGATAGTTGAAAATATAAAAATTCATCAAATACAGCAGACTTTTAATTTTGCACACAAGATGCGTGTTTTCTTAACAAAAGACTCATTAGCGGACGCTCGAATCAAACATCCAAAAAGGGAAAAAAAGCACAATGTTTAATAGCGTTGAGAACCACAACTTCTGAAAGGTTAACAAAAAAATCAGTGGTGTTTCGAGGAATTTTAAAGTTTTATAAACAGTTGATTTACAAATAATACGATAATTCATATTGAATATGGTATTTGTTGAATATTTCATATATTATAATAACATATGTTTTGGTGTTTGTTACAAAGAAATCCTCAACTGTTCCATAGGCATGAGAAGCAGACAGAAAGGCGTTCAAAGAACGGTTCTGATTTAAATTCATGATAATATTACATACTAGGCTTAATAAACTAGATCTTACTAAGCCTGTTAAATCTGGCAAACTTTTGAATGCATATTTCATATTGTAATTTTATATCACTTATGGAAGGACAGAAATTAACAGATGAACTCATTTAATATGTAAAGCGTAAAGGTTAAAAGTCTAACTTTGTACACGGACACACAGTTTCTATACAATACAACTTGAGTCTTACATCACGATTGTGGGACACTTAAGAAAAGAAAAGATATTTGTGAGACTCCCCCACTGTACATATTTAGGGTCACAAAATGTGACGCCAATTATTCATTTTAAATTAACAAACTTTCATCTAAGTCACCCTCTAGGCCTACTTATATTATTGAAGTATGAAAATAGAACCGTAAATGACTTGTCAATGATCTTGCAAATAAACAATTGAACATTATTTAAAATAGTTTTAATTTCGTTAGAATTTTGTAATTATTTCTTTTCGATCAATTGATATTTCAAACAACACTATATTCTCAAATTTGTACGACATTGTCTAATTTATATAAATATGAGAGCAAATCATGTGTTATTGAGTACCTCACATTTTGATAGGATGGTAGTGAACACTTTTCGATGCCACTGCTGGTGGACGTTTCGTCCCCGAGGGTATCACCAGCCCAGTAGTCAGCACTTCGGTGTTGACATGAATATCAATTATGTGGTCATTTTTATAAATTTCCTGTTACAAAACTTTTAATTTTTCGAAAAATTAAGGATTTTATCCCAGGAATAGATTACCTTAGCCGTAAATTGGTACAACTTTTTTGAATTTTTGGATCCTAAATGCTCTGTAACTTTGTACTTGTTAGGCTTTACAACTATTTTGATCTGAGCGTCACTGATGAGTCTTATGTAGACGAAACGCGCGTCTGGAGTATTAAATTATAATCCTCTTACCTTTAATAACTATATTCGCCCTAGAATCACGTATAACAGATTTTAATTAAAGACTACCGTGATACCGTTTTTCAAATCGCATAAATTCATTGAAAAGAAAAAAAGAAAAATACAAATCGAGGGAATCGACTTGATTCCATAAGTAGAAAAACTGAGTGCATGTCCTGTTGTACATTCATCACCTTTTTGCTAATCCCCACTTAGTGAGAATATCATACCTGTTGAAAAATGAAATGCCAATGGATAAGAATCAATAATTCATTTAAAATCATATTTAAATGTATTTTATATTTTATATATAATATTATTAAATATCATATTTCTGAAGTTATGTTACTATTTAAATCTTTGAAGCTTTGTTGTTAAATAATTCGTTTCTATGTTAGTTGGCGTTTGATATTTTTACACTTGAGTGTTCCTGTTGTTCCTTTGTTTTCCTCTTAATAGTTGAGGGGTTATATTCGATTTTAGTTTGTAACCCGGATTTGTTATATCTCAATCAATTGATGACTTTTGAACACTGGTATTCTACTTTTGCCTTTATTCATTATACTACGATCGAGAACATAGACGCATTTAAGATGATAAAATTGCTTAAAGTAAAGGCAATATTTAGTTTAAAAACCGGTCTTGAAGTTTTTCAAATTTGTTACTTTTCAGCTAGACCAAAAGATAAAATCATAACACAAATTCCGAACTCAAAGGTAAATCAAAAAAACGGGAAACTCAATGAGTCCTCCACCAAAAATATGGGAAAAACAAATGTCATATTTCTGACTTTGCAGAAGAAAATGGTATGTTAAACCTAATTTTATACCTTTACACCTTTGAATGCGAATAAAACACTAGGTTTGTTCTAAGAGATATAATATGGTGCACTCTAGTAGCATTTTTTGATTAAATAAGAGTGCTATTTTTCTAATAATGGTTATTTAACAAAATAACTTCTTCAGCCATAAAAAGTCTATACAAAAATAATGTTATCCTCTGGATGAATCATTTATTTTTAATGAAAAAAAAACGAAATTCAAGGGAAGTTCAAAGCGGAAAGTTAAGTCATTTACAAAATGGCAAAACCAAACGCTCAAACACATCTAACAAATCGAAAACAACTGTTATATTCCTGACCAAAAATGGATAAACAGTAAAGTTTCAAAAACACACAAGGACAAAACGGGTAACTTTTACTCGTAACTTATATGAAAAACAACGCCAGTATCTAGAATCTGTAATTCAAGACCATCATATATTATTTGTGAAGTTGTCACGAAATATGTATCAACCAGGTCTTACAGACGTTTTTTTTTGTTTTAAAAGGATAAGACGTTCTTTGACTTACCCCTGGTTTTACAAATATCTATATGTGAAATTAAAAGATCTGGTGTCTTTGATATTCGTCTTTGATAAGTAGCTCAGACACTTACTAAAATAAAAAGAAGTCGACAAGGAGAGGCACACATTTTGTTCCCATAGGAAAAACGACATATTTTTTTTTAAAAAGTCTGCCTTCAATTTCAACAAATGTGTTGTCAAATGGAAAATCCAGCATAATGATGACTTGCTCCTCTGTGTAGCATGTTTTACCTTTTAGTTTACTTTTAACACAAAACATGCCATATGGTATCCCAAAGTAACAAATTTGTAGCGTTGTGGATTATTTCTTTCAGACGATATTTCAATTTCCACACGGGGAATGGTGGTATACATGGTAAAACAGCAAATATTTTGATCGAACTAATTTCAGAAAAAAGATTGAGATTTATACTTATGTTTTGCTATATTTCTGAAGACCAACTTAAAGTACAGATTATTTTTGTCAATTTAAAAGATAGTTCTGTAGTCTTAAGATTTAAAACAAGGTTTTATCCACCATTTTTCTACATTTGCAAATGCCTGTACAAAGTCTGTAATATGACAGTTGTTTTCCATTTGTTTGATGTATTTGGGCTTTTAATTTGGTCATTTGATAAGATACTTTACTACTTGATTTTCCTTGGAGTTCAATAATAACGAATGTCAATGAAGTGTGTTCGCCGACTTGAATGTCAATGAATTATGTTCGCCGACTTGAATGTCATAAACGTATTACGTCTTACTTTTTAACTTTGATGGCGGATTCTTTTCAGTCAAAGAGAACATATGAAAATATTAAAGTAATAGAAAAAAATTGATATCATAAATGATTGTTATGTTGTTTCATTTTATTTAATGTTGAGTTTATAAATCTAATTTACCAAATACGATTTGAAATTAATAATGCCTTATTTATCTTTCCCACGTTTGAAATTTGAAGTTTATTGACTTTTTTTCACAATATAGGTTATTACATTTATGTATTGTTCTTGCTTTATATATTTTGTTTTCGCATGTAGATTTCATAATTTTTCAATGGTTGTTTTGAACAACATGCTTATAGAAGTTGCGGACTGATTCAATTGAATGACTGAATGTAGTTTTAATAACATTTGTATATGTTTAGCAGTAACCGTATCACGTAATAGCCAGTTGTGGCAATGAATGTTACTTTCATTTAGTCATTTGATAATTTTGGTTAAAAAAGAAGGACACGTTATATTTTCCTGAATCATAGTTTTTACTATATAAAAACATGTGTACATAGATTTTCTTTTAAAAGGGAATCCTTTATTTTAATTTTTTTTAAATGTCAGTTTTTAAAAGTGATATATTATAGGCCAATGTACGGTCTTCAACGCGGAGTCTTGTCTCACACCGACAGCAAGCTGTAAAGGGCCCCAAAAATGACAAATGTAAAACCATTCAAACGGGAAAACCAACGGTCTAAAAAAGGGGACGAAAGATACCAGAGGTATAGTCAAACTCATAGATTGAAAATAAACTGACAACGTCATGGATAAAAATAGTAAGACAAACAGACAAATTATATTACAGAAGATACAACATAGAAAACCAAAGACTAAGCAACACGAACCCCACCAACAACTGGGGGTGATCTCAGTTGCTCCGAAAGGGTAAGTAGATCCTGCTCCACATGTGGCACCCGTCGTGCTGCTTATGTTATTACAAATCCGGTAAATAGTCTAATTCGGTAGGTCACATTCGTGAAAATATAAGGGTATTGTAGCAACGACATGAGGAACATATCCAATATCATCTATGAAACGTGTATTCCATAACGGTCATCCAACTCGTGATGGAATCCGTCTTATCTACATAGAAAACAAGAAACGAGAAACACACATGAAACGCATCAACAAACGACAACTGCTAATTGCAGCGGGTTTAAGGTTTAAAAGTACCAACCTTCCCCCGTTTATGAAACAATGTTGATTGCAAGAATATCAGCAATAGCATACGGATAACGAACAAATATCATATAAGATACGTTACTGAATCTGTTCAAGTGTGCTTAAAATTAACCATTTTCTTGAAAACTATCAAACTCGTACAGCAACAAAAATATTATTTTATCAAAAACTATTTAAATCTTCATAATTAATCTATGTAGCAATATTGATTCAAGTCGTTCGTAAAATAATCTTCTTATATATTGCTGGAAGTAATTTTCAATGTAATAACAAGATGAATCACTTAAAGTATCTATAAAGTAGAGTTCAAGGCGTAACAATACAAACAAGCAATGTTTTTGAACAAGAAAGTTAAAAAAAATCTGAAAAATCATGCATACAGGAAAACCAACAGTCTAATAAATATCAAAACGAGAAACAAGAAACACTTAAGAAAAAAGTAAATTCACAAAACAACTGAACTCCGAGGAAAATTCCAAACGGAACGTTCCTAATCACATGTCAAAATCAAAAGCTCCAACATATCAAACGAATGGACAACACCTGTCATATTCATGACTTAGGTCAGGCATTTTAGAAGTAGAACATGGTTTTATAGCGTACTAAACCTCTCACGTGTATGACATTCGCATAAAATTCCATTAAATTGACAGCGATGTTTGAACAAAACAATTGTTTGTCCCTAATATTTTATTAACTGTGCATTTACATTCAGATATTGCATATCAAACTTATTCTTTCATAGCGTGTTAAAATTTACGTTTTTTTTATTGAGTAAAGCCAGCCAATTATATTTTATCGTGTGTTTTTCTATGTTGTGATGTTATGCTATTGTTTCAGAAAAAGGGAGAAGGTTTGGTACCATTAAAACGTTTAATCCCGCTGCAAATGTTTGCACCTGTCCTTAGTCAGGAATCCGATGTACAGTAGTTGCGTTTGTTTATGTAATTTATACGTGTTTCTCGTTTCTGATTTTTTTATATATAGATCAGACCGTTGGTTTTCCGGTTTGAATGGTTTTACTCTACTAATTTTGGAGCCCTTTACAGCTGCTTGTTCAGTGTGAGCCAAGGCTCCGTGTTGAAGGCCGTACATTGATCTATAATGGTTTATTTTTATAAATTGTTTTTTTGGATGGAGAGTTGTCTCATTGGCACTCACACCACATCTTCCTATATCTATATAATAGGTAAAAATGTCAAACATAGAGTTATAACGGTCAACATGTGTTATAACCTTAAACAAAACCACATTAACAAACGACAATCCCTGAACATCAGGTTCCTGGCTCAGCAAAGACAGATACAAACAGTGCATCGGGTTTAAACGTTTTAATAGATAGGCGCCAACCTACATCCAACCTGAAACAATAGTGTTATATCACAACATATATAGACACACTATAAAATATTAATTGAAATGACTTAACTCCCCAAAAAGAGACATTTAAAAACCACCAAGTAATTATACACTGAACGAATGAATTTGATCTTTGACACAATCTGAATACAATATTAATAAAGCAAGAGGGTTAGATGTAAAACAATATAAGAAAGACAAATGCAACCAAAGGAAATACCAACTTACACAAGGAAATTCAAATAGATGGGGCTATAATATTTGTTGATTTTACAAAAGCTTTTGATTCTTTGGAATGGGAATTTATGTTAAGTGTTCTAAAGCATTTTGGTTTTAATGAATCATTCATATCATGGGTGGAAACATTATATAAGGGAATACAGACGTGTGTAATAAATAATGAATGGGTATCCGAAATTTTTGAAAACTCTAGAGGAATCCGTCAAGGGTGTCCTTTATCGGCTTTACTTTTTGTTTTATCAGTCGAAATTATGGCCGAGCGATTGAGGCAAACCTCAGACATTAAAGGTTTTCGTGTTACTACAGATAATAAAACACATAGCATTAAAATATCACAATTAGCTGATGATACAACTCTGTTTTGTAGTTCAAAATCAGATATATCTAAAGCTATGAATATAATTGAAACATTTGGCTCTTTCTCAGGGTTAAAGCTAAATCGTAATAAAACAGACGGAATTTGGATTGGGTCGCTTAAAAACAGCGTAGATAAGATTGAAGGCATACGCTCGACCGACAAACCCGTCAAAGCTTTAAGTATTTATTTTGGTCACGATAAACTTCAATGTGAAAAGTTAAATTGGGAACCTAAAATAGATAACATGAAATCATTAATTAAACATGGGAAAAAAGAAAATTAACAATGGTTGGGAAAATATTGATCATAAAATCTTTAACGGAGTGGCTATTTGTCTGGCTAGCCGGACGAATAGTGCCAGGGCTATTTGTCCGGCCATGGTAATGCGCATGTCATATCATGTGCGTTCGGACGCGGGTGTAATATTATCTTCAGTAGCACCAAGGGGGCGTGTGTAATCTGATCACTGATATTCAATTTGAAGATGGCTGAAAACGGTGATACCAATATTTGTGATATTTTTTGCAGTTTTCGGAATTTGACAATGGAATACGATAGTATGAACTCCCAAGAATGATATAATCTTATAAAAGTGACTCTAAAAAATTGAAATCACAAGGAAAATGGAAAATAAAAGATAATTGATCGGTTTTACAAAATTATTCAACTCGCTACAGCTATGTAAATGGTGGAAAATATGTTCAAAGCAAGAGTAGTTGAGAAAGGCCTTTACAATTTTGCATGTCTAACTGAATGAAATTTAGCTTATAGTTTTATTCCAAAAATGAATCTTGCATGTAGTCTTCAAAGTAGTACATGTGGGGGGGGGGGGGGGGGGGGGGGGTGAGGCTACAAACTTGAAGTGGGGATGTTGGAAATATGATTATAAAAAGTGGGGTATTGAAATACACGGGACAACAAAGATTGGATCAGGATAAAAATATTTTAAAAATGTTTGGGGGGGGGGGGGGGGGGCATTATAGAAAAATCTCTCACCTTTCACTTAAAATATGGATAACTTTATTGCAAGGGGTCTATAATTCTCTTTGACAGCAACAGACATAATAATTTTGTACCTTTTTCAGCTAGACAAAATCCTTTACGCTAACTTAAAATGCATAAGTCAAACACTACCCAAATTTGTTTTACAAGTACATTTGTAATTTCTTCTCTCTTCTTATATTAAAAATATATGATATTTTATGATTTTTTTCAATGTATTGTTTATCCGCTGGACTATAGACTAGTATGAAGAAAAAACTTACAATTACTAGTATTAACAAGATTAGGCCCTAAGACTTAAGATTACAAACATGTGTTACCCCCTGGTGCTGGTGAAGATTATATTACACACACACTAATATTATAGTGACATGCGCATTGTATTGACCGGACAAATAGTCCTAGTACTATTTGTCCGGCTAGCCGGACAAATAGCAACTGCCAATCTTTAATATTACCAAAATTTACATTTTTGGCTACTTCGTGTAAAGTTCCAGAGATTTACTTGAAAGAAATTGAAAGCTGCTGTTTCAAATACATTTGGGAAGGAAAAAATGACAAAGTAAAAAGAAACACACTTATTGGAGAATACCAAAAAGGGGGATTAAGAATGATCGATTTTGACAGTTATTTTACAGCACTGAAAGCCTCATGGGTCTCAAAATTAACAACAACCAATATGTCGAATTGGAAGATTATTCCTACTAAATATTTTAACAATCTTGGTAAAAACTTTCTTGTTTTTAACATGAATTTAGATAATATTAAATCAATAGATAGACTTGGAAAAATACCCGACTTTTATTTACAAGTAATTTCAAGTTGGGTTAAAACAGGAGGAGGTTTATCAACATGTTCTAATCACTTCTCTAATATTAGAAAACAGATTATTTGGGGAAATAAATATATTAAATATCGCAACAAATGCTTGTTTTCCCCGAACTGGGTTAAAAGTGGATTGGTTTATATAAACGACATGTTGGATAGTCAAGGAAATTTATCCGAAAGTTTTATTTTAAAAAAGTTAATTAATAAAACAAACTGGATTGCAGAGTTTAAGATGTTAAAATCCTGCATCCCAAAAGAATGGATGCAAGTTTAAAAAAAAGAAAACTCCGTTAAGAGTAAAATCAATATATGTAAGGTTAAATTAAGATGGCAAAATAAACAAATTGAAACAAAAGATATCAATAATAAAATACTCTATACCACTTTAGTAGATAAAAAATATACAAAGCCAATCGGTATCAACATTTGGACAAGATATTTAAAATTAGAATACGTACCACAGATGCCATTTGTATATGATTTTATATTTAAAATTTTAAAGGAAAATAAGTTGAAAATTTTCAGATGGAAACTGCTTCAATATATCATTCCTACAAAGCAGCTACTATTAAAGTGGAAAATATCTGAGAACGATAAATGCAACTCTTGTAAAACAAAAGAAGAAGATTATTTGCATTTCTTTATTACGTGTTCATTTTTGAAAGATTTTTGGGAGAAAGTACATTATCTTCTAGCAAAAATGAATTTTCAAAACAAGATATTGGCAAAACATATAGTATTTGGATACAAAATATCAGATCAAGGATATAACGGTTTAAATTATTTCTTGACAATTTTAGGTTTTTGTATTTACAAGTAGTACTATGTGTCAGAGCAAAAGCTGAAATTTTTAGATGTGTATGCTATGTTTATAAAGGAACTACGAAGGTTTATGAATGAGAACAAAACAATATCTCAAAATGTATTTTTCATAAAGTTAAAAAGATTGATATAATTGATGGAAAAAAATAATGTTTATATTTATTTATATTCTGCGTATTTTCCTGGGTACTCAGAAAGTATTTCACAGGGATACTTTATACTTTATTGAAGCTTGGACAATGAAGTAAAGTTGTAACAAGCAATTTGATGAATAAAGAATATTTATTTGTTGTAAAAAAAAAAAAGGAAATTCAAATAATTGTGTAGTAAAGTTTACAACGAAGTACGGGAATATAATATATAAATTCTACCACTGCATCGAGTGTAATACGATATTTATCCACTCGAGACAGTAAAATTTTGCCCGAGCGTTTTAAACATTTAAAATTTAACTGTCGAGAATGAAAAATCGTATCACACGAGATTTGGTGATGGAATCTTTTTCTCTAATGATTTTCTAACATTATGCAGGCAAACTTATTCCTTCTTTTCGAATGATCTGCAAAAAGATGTGTTCTTTCTATGTGACGTCATCAGACATGGTCGCCTTTTTCATGCTGTCACAATAGGAAATTCAGAGGAAAGCAAGAAAATTCGGATTTTAACCAATGAAGTACTGAGATCAAACGAACCACACGTTGCTTAAATTTTTGTATACAATGGGTGCAGAAAACAATAAATTGACGAAGATTTAGAGAAACAAATGTATTACAAAAGAAATGATTTTATTGTTCTTAGTTCGAGATCAGAAGTGAAAATTTATCGTCATACCAAACACTTGTCAAAGGTGTCAAATTTTAAAAAAAGTGAGACGAAATGTATAAATAAGTATACAGTAAATAACAAAAATGCATTACACATGTTATCAATAGATCAAGATGGATACTTATCATCAGATTGTACTTAAATGAGCTATACGTAGGGTGTAAAACATGGATATGAACTGTTTACCTTTCCAGAGCACCTGATTTGTCACAATTGGAAATTTGCAAATATTTCCGGAGCACCATAGTTCCCCCCAAGTTTTTGGTAAATTTCGTGTTGCCCAACATTTAGTTTTCTGTTCAGCTTTCTTTTCGTTGTTTTTCGTTTTATGTCATTGTATTGTCAGTTTGTCTTTGAGTTTCAACCACACACTTTATCGGATGTAGATGTTTAGCCGTTTGACAACGATTTCAATCATTGGGAAGCTTTATATTTCCATAAAAAAAAATAGAACTTTGTTAAAAAGTTCAGCTGATTTTTATAGAGTTATCTCCCTGTAATGTTCTGTACCTCTTTAAGAGATTTTAAGGTGCCCTTGGTCTCTTCTGTTTCTTTCGTTAAGCACTTAATTATCTATACTCTAATGACTTAAACAAATAACTGTTTTTTATTCTTGCGTTACAGATGATGGTTAATTAAGAAAGTTGCTTCGGACGTACACGTAGATGTGTAAGAGTTCTAAATATCTTTATAGATTAACGTTTGTCATCTCAACAAGAATGATTTTCTCGCTTTAACCGGTACGGCAATTGAGTTGAGATGACCAATGATAATCTCTTTATCGCTATTTTACCTATGAAGAAGTTGTAAATTTCATTGACAGCGCCCTTAGTTTCTAGCGATAATTTAACATAGCTCTTTACTCGGTATGATCAAAGGAAATTCTCGCAAAATAGTGATTAATGACTCTTATCATTTTTACTCTAAACTGCTTAATAATTTACACCCTTTGAACGGTTATTATTTTCTAATGGACGTTTAGTTTATTCTTCCACCTCGATACATTGCAAGATAGACATGCATGATAGCAATTGATTTCAATAAGGACAGTTGCACTAGCACAAATTCAAAATTAAATGTATAGATGCATTTTGAATATACACAGCTCTCTGATTGATTGTAAATGTAAATAAACTCATTATAGCTACCAGGACTAAATTTAGCATATACGCCAGACGCGCGTTTCGTCTACAAAAGACTCATCAGTGACGCTCGAATCCAAAAAAAGTTAAAAAGACCAAATAAAGTACGAAGTTGAAGAGCATTGAGGACCAACATTCCTAAAAGTTTTGCCAAATACAGCTAAGGTAATATATGCCTGAGGTAGAAAAGCCTTGTAACTCATTATTTTTTTTTTATCAAAAAAAGCTCATTCATCACAGGTTTTGATGTATTTGGCACAACCTTTTTGTAATTTTGGGTGCTCAGTGCTATTCAACTTTGTACTTGTTTGCCTTTTTACCATTTTGATCTGAGTTTAACTGATGACATAGCTCTTCATCTTTTATATAAGCTTTGGATTTCAAGTATTTTGGCCACGAGCATCACTGAAGAAACATGAATTGTCGAAATGCGCATCTGGTGCAAGAAAATTGGTACCGTTATTTTATTATTTAGACGAAACGCGCGTCTGACGTATTGAATTATAATCTTTGGTACCTTTGATAACTTTTTGTGCGTGAACACTGCATGCTAAAAAATCACCGTACGTAAGCAATACTTCATGTGTGTCTATAAATGGACTTTTAAAATAAAGTATGGTGATTATCATGGAAGCTTAACTTAACTTATTGAATTTCTAAGGTTCATTATGACGACAAATAATTTGTTCAAAACGACTACACAATATATTCTCGTACAGTTGTTTAAATTCAATAAAGGACTCGTGTGTTATTTAAAAATATTTTTTTTATCAAATAATTGTTGAATATACAAACCGTTAACTCAAAAGAAACAAAGTTAACAATGTACAATAAATACATTTCTTTATCGCTTTATATGTATAAATTGTTAAAATTAATCTCTGTTACAACGATTCTCCATTTAAATATTTTAATAAAATAGAGCTCAAGGCTAGAAAATATTAACAAGCAAAGCAAATAAATGATCAGAATATAAAAAGACTTTTGAAGAGAAAATAAAAACATTAAATAAGTAATACAAAGTTTCAACGCTTCATTATACGTAATACTTAAGTATTTTCAGTTACCATACATTATTCAAAATAAAATATAAGCATTTAAAACATATGCCATTTGAACCCTTTGATGTCTGATATTTAAGGATATTTATGAAATACTTTCGGAAATGTATTAAGAAAAAAGGACAGGGATCAATTACATATCACTGAAAACCAAACGTGCCACATTCAATTTAATAAGTTAGCATTAAAAAAATCTTCCCAAGACTAATTTGAAAATAAAAAGGTGTTTATATCAGGTTAATTTCCCTGTGTGTTGGTTGTTTTAATTGTTTTCTTTAAAAATTAGTTTCTGTATGCCCTTTTGTATTTTGGTGTATTAAAAGCTTTCCCTTGTTCTGCGATTGAGCAGCCCCCAGTCCTAATAAACATGTGTTGTGTAGAGTTTAATATACCTACAATAACCAATAAACTCATCATAGATATCCAGGATTGTATTTTATATTTACGCTAGACGCGCGTTTCGTCTACCAAAGACTCATTAGTGACGCTAGAATAAAAAATGTTAAAAAATCCAAATAAAGTACGAAGTTGCCGGGCATTGAGGACCAAACATTCCCAAACGATTTGCCAAATACAGATAAGGTAATCTATGCCTGAGGGAAAAAAACATCTTAGTATTTCAAAACTTCAAAGTTTTGTAAACGGTGAATTTATAGTTTGGAGCATACCAATGATAACTCAAGTCAACGCTGAAGTGCTGACTACTGCAAACCGAAACAAACGTTGGTGAAATGCCAGTCCCCAAAATACAAACTATACTTTCATGAAAGTAACATGTGCTTTTAGTACAGACCCGATAAAAATGACACAATAAGAACAAGGTTGTGTCCCCCCACTTTTACAGAACCTATTGGCAGATCGTTACGGAATATCGGCGATATAGACAACCCATTGGTAGATCGTTACGAAATATCGGCGATATAGACGACCACAGATATCTTTCATATATCTAAAAAACAGAACCTTTATTTTCTCGCTCATGAATAATCCGCTGTTGCTAGAAAATTGTAAACTACTTTTGCCCTGTGCCATATTCAAGCACTTGTCAGAACTTGACGACGTTACAAGTTTTTGTTTATCCTATAGAAAATGTGTTGCTGACTATAGATCCTTCATTTTGTATGTTAAAACTATTTAACAACTTTTCTTTAAGTTGGAGCAGTTTAAATCTTGGCATGTTGTGTTGAAAGTTATCTGTTTGAATGAATTACCCGTCATTCGTTTATAAATATTTCCCCGCTTTCAAGACAATATCCTATAGTTTGATATATACACTAACTAGTATTATCTCCAATTAATCAAACTAAACCCATTTTATTTTTTGAAATTTCTTGGTAACTTTTTAATATGGTTTTTGTACCTAAACAGAAAACATATTAAAAAATGGATGGTTCAATGTAGTTCAGAAAACGCAACACACAAAAATGATTAAATAACACCAACCAACCAAAAATATGCTTTGAGGACTATTTACAGACATTTTCGGTTTTTTATAATCAACCCTTATTTCTCAATTTTAGGGGGACTGACATCCTGACATAAATACTATCCATTTCGACCTTAGACGAAAATATTAAGCATTTTTCTCACGATTTAAATTTCTTAAAATGGAAATGAAAAAGATTTAAATGATAAGAATAAAAACGTGAGCTTCTTATATATTATCAAGTCTTTTTTAAAGATACAAACCACGGTACCAAAAGTATCTCAATCTCAATTAAAGGACAGAGGTCAATATCACATCATGTGATATCTTTAGTTCAATATCTAACTCTATTTATTATTTTAGTCCCTTTAAATATGACATGAAATCGTGATTTTGTTTTTAACGAATAATGCAAGTTTAAAGTCAACACAAATCTCCATTGTAGTATAAAACTAGAGAAGTTTCTCTTGTGATCACCAGAGATCAAAATGAAACTAACATTAGTAGTTGTCCTTTTAGGTTTCCTGTGCATTTCACAAGCCTATTCTAGGGTAAGTTCTCATTTCTTTAATCAGTGTAACTTAGTGTGATAGTTTTTGGATAACAAAAAAGGCAGTACTTTAAAATCTACTGCAAACTTTAAAATTACATTTTTTTTACATGACATCACAACGAAATGTGTTGTAAGTAACATGCGAATCTTTTATTTAAAAATAAAAAAATCCAAATATACTTTTAAGCTTAACCGCCAACACGTTCGGTAAATTGGCATTTTGAGCTTATGTAAAACATGTAGATCCAACAAGCTATATCAGACAAATGAAACTTTTTCTTCGGGAACTTTCTGGTTTTTTTTATCCTTTTAATTCGCCAAAAATAAACTTATTATATATACCAGGATTGAAATTTTGTATTTTCGCCAGACGCGTTTCGTCAACAAAAGACTCCTGTAATTATAAACATAGATACGAATTACAGCTTGATTTTATCAATATGTTATGCAATAGATGTTCACAGTTTGCTGTGAACCCTGAATTTTTTATGCAACTTGAAGTTCTGCACACACAAATATTGATTTATGATAGATTGCTTGGTGATTGCATTACGTTGCACCATTAATCAATTAATCAATCAATCATACATCAAAATTTGAGTGTGCAAAACTCCTATATTTCTTACTTATAGTTGTTAGGTTAAAGGCTGTAAATAGATAAATGTCACCAGAGGCAGAGTGGTAATTTTAACTCAGTTTGCTGTTCATAGTACCTGTTGTTGGGTTGCTGTTTCATTTACTCCACATTTTCTTTTATCTATATTCGAGATATAGATGTACTGAATCTTTGTATGTTTACAAAGCACCAAATGCCTCTATAGCGAATGGTCACTATATCTAAGTAGCAATCTAATTTGTTTAAAATATATCACACCATGCTTATTTGTCAAAGATCTGACACTACGGTTCACTTGATTCACTTTTAACATCTTCTGGGCATAGCGACATCAAAGTTCTGTATTTAATTGATGAAACGGGCAGCTTAAAGGCAACTACAACAATTGTTAATTCTAACGCTGTCATATAGACTAGTATAAAAAAAGATAATCATTAGGAAGTGTTTCTTCTTCTCAGGACATCAAGAAACTGCACTCTCTTTAAGAAACTGTATTGTTTTGTGGCTTTTAGATTCCTCTTGGTATAAACAGGAAACATACATGCACTAGATTTAATGACTTTTGTACACATTAAGTACCAAAAAATGGAGGAAATGGATTTTAAAAATTGTCTGTAATTGCTGTGTGTGTATTTAGTTTGTCAAAGACTCAATTTTGCAAGTCAATTTTATTTTCACTTGAGAAAGTTGTTATACTTTTTTTTATTTATTTAATGTTTTTACTAAATTAAATCTATTTTCATTTGGAACTTAGTGGTTTGCCATTGTTTGGATATGTTGTTGGAGTTTATTCATACCTTGAAAATACCTTGCTGGGAGGGGGTTCTATGTTGGAACAATAACATAAAATAAGCCCAAGATTAATTAATCTTTTCAATCCAATGAACAGGGTCAGTGTGGGTGTGTTTTACATATAAATATATAGCCACGGAAGCAAATTACAAACAATACGAATAGATTCTGGTATCACACCTCATGTACATGTGTTAGATATAACGGATAAGCAAATAAATATGTAATTGTTTATAAGGCCATTTATAAGACATGGCTTTAGATCGAAGCTGAACAAATTAAAGGGGACATATAAGAACAAAGGTTAACCCAAGCGCATGTTCATGTTCGTTAACTTAGCATTGCCTTTGATTGTTTTCTGTAATATCCTTGTTTTAACTAAATGGAAAATATGGTGTCGATATTAAATCTAATATAGATTCTATTTAACATACGCACAACGTATAAGAAGATGGGGCACTTGTCCCAATGAGACAACTCTCTTTTCAAGTCACAGTTTCTAAAAGTAAACCATCATAGCTCAAAGTACAGTCTTGAAAACGGAACCGTATTGGCTCACACCTAACATCAAGCTATAAGGAAAGACTTGGATGGAGAGTTGTCCCAAAAGCGCGAGGTTTGGCTAGTCACAAAACCAGGTCCAACCTACCATTTTTTTCTTAAAATATCCTGTGCCAATTCAGGAAAATGACAGTTGCTGTCTAGTAGTTCGTTTCTGCTTGTGTAGCATTGTCGGTTTTTTTTTTGGTTGTAATTCAGTGTGTCTGTTATTTTGTTGTGTTCCTCTTATAGTTGACGTGTTTCCTTTGGTTTTAGTTTGTATTTTTTTTTTCATAATAACTGACTTGCGAGTTGTTTTAGTGGTTATAAAAAAAAATAATTGATTCAAGATCACTCTGGTCGATTTGCGAGTTTTTTTTTTAAATCGTGTTTTAAAGATCATACCAATAACTAATGAAAACCTGAACTTTTAATGTTTTTTTTTAATTTTTCAATTTATTGTTTATCTAAAATGTTTGTTCGGTATACATTTTTAAAATAGACCTTCTTTTTGGTTAGCCCTTTCGTTTAAATCAAAGACACACGCGTCATCCTTTGATAACGTTTATTACGAAAACTATTCTCTTTCTTTTATTCATTTAGTTACTATATTTAATATTTATTTTTGAAAAATGTTTTATTTTCTTAAGGGTTTTATAACATAAGTTTCTTTACAAGGTATAACAATGAGGCTATAAGAACTGAATGTAAAACCTTTAGGGTTGAATAAAAAGGTCATGGTTTACCTTAAGTAAACTGTTTTATTTAAACCCCATATCCCTGACAATAGAAAGAATAGCTGTTTGTGGATGGGGGTAAATTGAACATGACCAGCGTGATCACCAGATTAAAATTGACAGTTAATGCGTCACAAATCATGAACAAGAAGTGTATAAAAACAAGTAAGAGAAATTAAATATCAGCATACACTATGAAGACTACCTTGTTTATCGTGCTCGTAGGGAGTTTGTGCCTAGCACATGCCTCTTTCAACAAGGTAAGAAGTATAGCATGCTTATACTTTTCATTTAGACTTTGCTGACATTATTTTATATTATAAGCTGATATTTATTTTGCAATATTTTACTATTGTCGTGTTCGATACAAACGGTTAATCTCTCTCTTCTGTTTTTTTTTTTACTCAGGAGGAGGAAGAATCTTTTTTGGAATGGATAGTTGATCAAGCAAGGAAAGGTAAGATGCTTTTTATGTATAGTGCGATCTGGTATGACTTACTTTTCAAAATTAAATTCTGACACTGCTGAGTTAATCAAAATATTTTTTAACTATCTCAACAGCATTTAAAAGTTAATTAAAATATTTTTTATCATGAGTAAATGCTGATTCGTGCGTATTTATTTCATATGTCCTTTAACGACAAGATACTTAAGAATACCACAGCAACACAATAAGTGAAACAATAGAATTTAACTCACAAATCAAAGGAGAAAAAACGTTTTACAAAATATATATTTGCCAGCCGCATCATTTTAATACATATACCTCAAATTTGGATTAAGCGGTTTTCTCAGTACCAGAATCTACAAAAAATTATCATTAAACGCTTTCAATTTTGAAATGATAAATCCCCCACCTTATTAGCAATAAAACAACTTCACTTGAATATGAGATATATAGAGAATAATACATGGCAAAATCCGTATCATATGTCGTATCATCCCGAGACATCAATATCAGCCCGAGGGCCTTTAGGCCCGAGGGGTGATATTGGTCGAGGGTGATACGGCATGTGATACGGATTTTGCCATGTATTATACACTTTATCATATATTTCAACAGAAGAGTATTATATTATATGAACTGTTTTCTGATCCATAGCACTGGGTTACCTTCAGTTCTGCTTTTTTCTTGTTTCAAAGCCTTAAAAAAACTGCTCAATTATTTATACGAAGCACCTGGGTTACCTTACAATCTGTTGTTTTAAATATTTTGTTTATTATTGTATTTATTTGAGTGTTTTGTATGTTTATAGTTGCATTTAGTGTGCCAAAAAATATGTTGTAAAAACGTAATGTTCGTGACGTCACATAGAATATGAAAACTTAACGTTCCTGACGTTACATACTAAACAATGACGTCATTCAAAAAATTGACCTATTTTTTGGAAATTTTTTCTAAGCAAAAAAAAACTAAAGAACTGACTTGATGTATAAAAAAAAAAAAAAAAAAAAAAAAAAAAAAAGGTATGCGATACGGATTTTACCATGCGATACGGGGTATGCGATACGGGTTTAGCCATGCGATACGGGGTATGCGATACAGGGTAGGTGATACAGACTGGAAAAAAGAACCTTTATTAGATATACAAAATAGCTGTATTTTGTACTAAATATATGATAAACATTTCTAAACTCATTTCGTCCTACTTCAAGCAAAGTTTGTAGGAAGATATCAAGACTTTATTGATATATAAATTTTCTTGGGAACAGACACTGTTTATCATTTCAATAACTTTGCTATTTGTCTTTATATATTAAGACTGTTCAATCAATTTTTTGGTTACATCTTTTTCGCGAGGCTTGGTATTTGTACATCCCGCAATTGGGTTATTGTGCTGTGGTAATTTTTTGTGTTTTGTCTTTCATATTTGTTTATGTGCTTTGTCTTTTTCCGAAAATCTGACAAAAAATTCCGAAACATGACAAGCAGACATCCTTAAAAGAAGTCCGAGTTCGATGTCAGAATAGGTAACTAAAGAAACCAAGCTAAATGACAAACATTCACAAATGAGCAAACTACTACTAGAAATTACTGACATGCCAGCTTCATACATTAATTAAACTGACTGACAGATTACGTCCTCATCATATGAAAATCAAGTGCAATCCCTCCCGTTTGGGTTTTAATATTATATAATCATAAAATATATGACAAGAACATAACCTATATCATGCCAACAACTGGTTTTAGAATGAGTGTGTTTACTTCTGATGCAAAGGCCATATCATGAGTGAATCAATATTAGCTATACCAAAATATGCAATCCTTAATGACTTGACACCAGTATCGTAACTATATTCTTTCAGAATAAGTCTGTTTCAAGGTTTGTTAGCTTTTGAGGGGAATGCCGACATTTTTGTGCTTTGTATAGAATATAACCATCAATTTGGATTTATATTTACGAATGATGTCCCTGTACCTATGATGAAATTTAGTAAATGTTTTGACTAGTTCTTGATATCGAAAACGCTGGCGCAATAATGTTTCAGTAATAATGATATTTCTTTCGTTGAAATCAAATACGTTGTTATATACACGAGCAAATCGAACAAGTTGAGTTATTTAAAGACCATAAGATAGTGGCAAGGGAACGTCACCATCTAAAAATGAATTATTAACAATAGGTAAAAAAAAATCGTCTCTTTTTCTTAAATTTTGGTAAAATGCTTCCAGCTAAAGATATAAATATCAAGATCCAGGAAGGAACGGTTTTCATTGTTATTATTAGCTTTTAATTATTTAAAGTCAGTTCGGCAGGATACATCTCTTTAGTGTACATACTAATAAGGTCGTCATTATTGATAGCCACTATATCATCTTAAAAATGCTTTTTTTTTTAGAACAAAACGATAATGACAGACCAAGACCTTCAGGGCAACCAGAAAAAGATGGACCAAGACCCTCTGGACGACCTCCAATGAAGGGAAAGAATGGAAAAGGACAAAAACCAGAAGAGAGAGAACTTGAGGGTGACAGACCAAGACCAAGTGGACAACCAGAAATGGATGGACCAAGACCCTCTGGAAGACCTCCAATGAAAGGAAAGGGAAGAAAAGGACCAAAACCAGAAGAGAGAGAACTTGATGGTGACAGACCAAGACCTTCAGGACAACCAGAAATGGATGGACCAAGACCCTCTGGACGACCTCCAATGAAAGGAAAGGGAGGAGATGGACCAAGACCCTCTGGACGACCTCCAATGAAAGGAAAGGGAAGGAAAGGTCCAAAACCAGCAGAGAGAGAACTTGACGGTGACAGACCAAGACCAACTGGGCAACCAGAAAGAGATGGACCAAGATCATCTGGAAGACCACAAATGAGAGGTCAAACTCCCAAAAAGGGAAAAGGTCCGGATACTCGACCATCAGAAAATAATCTTGACGAAATGCTACGTGAACTTGAACTTGACATTGAAGAGTTAGAAGGTGCGTTTTCAGTGATTACATTTCAAAACATAGAATTTATTTGGCTTATTACCTTTTACAGGTTTGTACCATGTCAGAAATTATTTTGCCATTTGTTTGCAGTTTGAGTTTGAGTTTGGTATTTTTGTTATTTTCCTTTTTTCGCTCATTCTTGCCTTCAAAAATGTCGAATTCATTTGACTAATGTATAATTACATAATTGCAGAGGTTAATGGTTCTTTTTTACAATTTATAATGACAAGTTATGTCAATTTGCATTGATTTAGTGACCAATCGATAGTTGAAACAAATACTGATATATTTTACATATATATATTAGTTTACATATATTGTCTGTGTACAAACAGACCAAGAACAAACAAAAAATATAACAACAACTTATTCCCTTTTTTTCAGAACAAAATAATATTGGTAGACCAAGACCCTCTGGACAACCAGATAGAGATGGACCAAGACCCTCTGGACGACCTCCAATGAAAGGAAAGGGAAGACAAGGGCAAAAACCAGTAGAGAGAGAACTTGACGGTGACAGACCAAGACCAAGTGGACAACCAGAAATGGATGGACCAAGACCCTCTGGAAGACCTCCAATGAAAGGAAAGGGAAGAAAAGGACCAAAACCAGAAGAGAGAGAACTTGATGGTGACAGACCAAGACCAAGTGGGCAACCAGAAAGAGATGGACCAAGACCCTCTGGAAGACCTCCAATGAAAGGAAAGGGAGGAGATGGACTAAGACCCTCTGGACGACCTCCAATGAAAGGAAAGGGAAGGAAAGGTCCAAAACCAGCAGAGAGAGAACTTGACGGTGACAGACCAAGACCAACTGGGCAACCAGAAAGAGATGGACCAAGATCATCTGGAAGACCACAAATGAGAGGTCAAACTCCCAAAAAGGGAAAAGGTCCGGATACTCGACCATCAGAAAATAATCTTGACGAAATGCTACGTGAACTTGAACTTGACATTGAAGAGTTAGAAGGTGCGTTTTTAATGATTACATTTCAATACATACAAATTATTTGGCTCATTGACTTTTACAGATTGTCCGAATAACTTGAATTATATCAAAGCTTATCTGGAAAAAAATCCAGAATGAATACATTATAAATACGGTAACACTTCTTACAGAATTAAGAACGGTTTTATTTGTTGACATGCATATTAATCATGTGGTCATTTTTATAAATTTCCTGTTTACAAAACTTTGAATTTTTCGAAAAACTAAGGATTTTCTTATTTCAGGCATACATTACCGTAGCCACACATTTTTGGAATTTTGGACCCTCAATGCTCTTCAACTTTGTATTTGTTTGGCTTTATAAATATTTCGATTTGAGCCTCACTGATGAGTCCTAGTAGACAAAACGCGCTTCTGTGGAACTAAATTATAAACCTGGTACTTTTGATAACTTTTTATTTTGTTTTGATATTTAGGGTTTAAAAAAAAACAAATTTGATTTATAGTGAACAAGATACTTACACACTATTGACTGCTGTACACATTGTTGTCAATATAATATAATTTTAATACAATATTAGATAGCTATATAAACATTTTAGCACACCAATTTTTTACATTATGAACTGCTGTATCATGTCAGAAATTTAACAGTTATTTTCCATTTTTAGCTCACCTGGCCCAAAGGGCCAAGTGAGCTTTTCTCATCACTTGGCGTCCGGCGTCCGTCGTCCGTCGTCCGTCGTCCGTCGTCGTCCGGCGTTAGCTTTTACAAAAATCTTCTCCTCTGAAACTACTGGGCCAAATCAAACCAAACTTGGCCACAATCATCATTGGTGTATCTAGTTTAAAAAATGTGTGGCGTGACCCGGTCATCCAACCAAGATGGCCGCCACGGCTAAAAATAGAACATAGGGGTAAAATGCAGTTTTTGGCTTATAACTCAAAAACCAAAGCATTTAGAGGAAATCTGACATGGGGTTAAAATGTTTATCAGGTCAAGATCTATCTGCCCTGAAATTTTCAGATGAATCGGTTAACCTGTTGTTGGGTTGCTGCCCCTGAATTGGTAATTTTGAGGAAATTTTGCTGTTTTTGGTTATTATTTTGAATATTATTATAGATAGAGATAAACTGTAAACAGTAATAATGTTCAGCAAAGTTAGATTTACAAATAAGTCAACATGACCGAAATGGTCAGTTGACCCCTTTAGGAGTTATTGCCCTTTATAGTCAATTTTTAACCATTTTTCATAAATCTAAGTAATCTTTTACAAAAATCTTCTCCTCTGAAGCTACTGAGCCAAATTAATCCAAACTTGGCCACAATCATCTTTGGGGTATCTAGTTTAAAAAATGTGTTGCGTGACCCGGTCAACCAACCAAGATGGCCGCCACGGCTAAAATTAGAACATAGGGGTAAAATGCAGTTTTTGGCTTATAACTCAAAAACCAAAGCATTTTGAGGAAATTTGACATGGGATAAAAATGTTTATCAGGTCAATATCTATCTGCCCTGAAATTTTGAGATGAATTGGACAATCGGTTGTTGGCTTGCTGCCCTCCAATTGGTAATTTTTAAAGAAATTTTGCCGTTTTTGGTTATTATCTTGAATACTATTATAGATAGAGATAAACTGTAAACAGCAATAATGTTCAGCAAAGTAAGATCTACAAATAAGTCAACATGACCTAAATGGTCAATTGACCCCTTAAGGAGTTATTGCCCTTTATAGTCAATTTTTAACAATTTTCATTAATTCGGTAAATTTATGTAAATTTTTACCAAATATTTTTCTCTGTTACTAATGGGCAAGGTTCATTATAGATATAATTGTAAGAAGCAAGAACGTTCAGTAAAGTAAGAACTTCAAACACATCACCATCACCAAAATACAATTTTGTCATGAATCCATTTGTGTCCTTTGTTTAATATGCACATAGACCAAGGTGAGCGACACAGGCTCTTTAGAGCCTCTAGTTTTTATGGCAATAGTTTAGATTTCGAGTTTGAATTCGGTATTTTTGTTATTTTCTTTTTTTCGTTTATTCTTGCCTAAATTTATGTCAAGTTCAATTGACTCAAGTATCATTACATAATTGCAAATTGGTCAGTAATAAATTTTTTTAGAACTTCTATAACATTTACTGTCAATTTGCATTGATTTAGAAAAGCAATCGAAACAAATACTGATCGATATGCTTTACACATATATATTAGTTTAAATATATTGTCTGTTTACAAACAGACCAAAAACAAACAAAAAATACAATAACTACATTATATTCTCTTGCTGTGTTTTTTCAGAACAAAATAATAATGGAAGACCAAGACCCTCTGGACAACCAGAAAGAGATGGACCAAGACCCTCTGGAAGACCTCCAATGAAAGGAAAGGGAGGAGATAGACCAAGACCATCTGGACGACCTCCAATGAAAGGAAAGGGAAGAAAAGGTTCAAAACGCATTTAAAGGTAGAGACTATTTTAGTGTATTGAATAGACAAAACCAGAAGATGCCCGCGAACTCGATGTACAATTGGGCAGGTGTTTAAAAAAGGGTTTTTAAATTTCGCGGGCGGTATAATTGACTGGGCATGCGCGATAGCGTATATGACAAAGACCGATAACTATCTCTGAAATTGGATATTTTTTCAAATTTTGGAATTTTCAGTGGGAAAAAATGTTTCAAAGACAAATCTAGGAAGTACACAACACTACATAATTCTTCATATAACAACTATTTCCGACTTTGTATAGTTTCAGAGGAGTTGCGTTTCAATGAAATCGGTCTCTTCCTATCATGAGTAGTATGAATATAAACCAATGAAAGTAATTTGTAATGATTCGTGTGCGTATAAGTCGTCTCGAAGTACGTAACATTCAAACATTCTATGGTATTTAATATTATTTTGGAAATAGATAAAAAAATGAAAAACTATCACATGTTAAAAAAGGACAAGCATCTGAAACGTTTAGTCACTTAAAATGAGTTATTCCCATTAATTAAAAACATTCATTTCCACTTTAACAAGAAACATCGTACACATGTATTGAATTTCTGTATCAGAATTTGGTGATTTCAATAAATAGAATTCTTGACCATTTAACTTTAAGGATGATAAGCGGGTATTGTTTAATCGTAAAAAAAATTGGATCTTCAATTTGAGAAAGAAAAGAAATATTGTGGTCAAGAGGACGACGAAAATTCCATATTTCCCGTACTTTATAGTGTAAAATTTTGAAGAAGAAAAAAATTATTGATAGCGTAAAAAAAAAAAAATTTTTTTTGACTCAGACAAAAAAACAGTACCCTCCCTTACAAACAAAATTAGCGTACTACACTGGAATGTGACCGTAAGAAATCTTTATATTTTCATTCTTTAGTAAAGCAAGATAATAGTTGATTTGATATTTATTCCGGTGAAAGTCAAAATCTACATGTGATATAACAGTAAAATAGCAAATTCAACTTACAAAGAATATCGCAATGAAATGTTTTAAAAATTCCTTGAATAGATAAAAAGAGTTCGACTGTGGTCTGCTCTATAGTTGGGTTGTTGTCTCTTGTTGACATATTCACCATTTCAATTGTCAATTTTAATACGTATGTGTCATCAGCATCGGATGTTATTCACCAAAAAAAAAAAAACATCATCGAGACGTATACTATTTTTCAGACCTAGGAGGAGCTATTAGCAGGGGCCATTTATTATATATACGATCATATACTAGTAGCTACAAAAAACATGTTTCTATAGTTTACACATTCCTCTAAGATATGTTTACACAATACACCTTTAATTTTATAATTGCAGGATAATCGACCGATGTTATCGTTGGTGGATGAACATGTGTTTACAGCAGCAACCATTTTTAAAATTTTGAAATGTTAGTGAACATTTTCCCATTACATTATGTACTTTTGTAATTAGCATGTACTATCATTGTGAAATAATTTAATTTCAAATAACTTCTCTTATTAAAGTTTTAGCACAATTTGTTGTTCTATATTTTCTTTGACTATCATACATATGAGATAATTTAACGAAAAAGTATCATTTAACGTAAGGGAACATGCCAATTTTATTGCACCAGATGCGCATTTCAACATTAAACGTTTCTGCAATGATGTTCGAGGCTAAACTATTTGAAAAAAACAAACATATACGGATATTAAAGGGAAAACGGTAGAATTTAATCTGCCATAGGCGACAATACTAACATTTTCTAAATTTACCAGTTTTTATAATAAAAACTTGGATAAAACAGTTATGTGTGGTGTTTGTACTTTATTACTGTATTCTAAAAATTGAAGCCAAATAGTATCATTTCCAACGGAGCTGGTTTATGTTATCCATGCCCATCGTCATTTTGCACCAAATTTATGAAATTTTGGAAGCCTTTACAAATAATTCTCTAGAAAATATTTCAATAGGGTTTTAAATTTATATTGTAAATATACAAACTGCAGTTATTCATAGATAAATAAAAAAGATATTTTACCCTTACATCCAATCACAGCGCTCATAAGTTGACTTCCTTCACCTGTCTTGGGTACACAAAAGGGTACACAAAAGGCCAACCTAATGCTGGGAAAATGTAATACTACCGTTTTCCCTATAGAGATGATAAAACCAACAAGAAACTAAAGTATAACCAATTCCGGACAAGGAGCAAACGTGTTGCACGAGGGAGTTATGGTCTATTGATTTTAAATGATACCAAATATTATATAGCATCATTTTTCAATCATACAATATCTATATGTTCATGCAAGTAACGTAGTATTGTGTACTAGGGCTAGGGTTATACCCTCTGAGACTTAAAATCCACCAGCGAAGATATCGACCCACTGGTATTTTAAAATAACATTGACTGAACCGAATTTAATACACCAGATTATTTAATAGACTGGTACGTGCTGCTCAGTGTTTAGTTTTCTATCATGTCATTTTTGTACTATTGTTTGTCTACAGTTGGTCTTTTCTATTTGGCCATAGCGTTGTTGTTGTTTTCAACTTGTGAGTTTGAATATCCCTCTGGTTTATTTCGGCTCTCGTTCTCAAGACATCTATTATTCAGTACATAAATGGAATAATTAAATTAATACAAGACTAACAAAGGCCAGATGCTCCTGACTTGGGACAGGCGCAAAAATGCGGCGGGGTTAAACATGTTGGTGAGATCTCAACCCTCCCCCTATACATCTAACCAATTTAGAAAGTAAACGCATAACAATACGCACATTAAAATTCAGTTCAAGAGAAGTCTGAGTCTGATGTCAGAAGATGTATGTTTTGACGGTATGATACCAAACCTCTAACAGGAGGACTTGTGCTTGCCTTTTCATATGTTGAAGACATAATCTTTCAATTAGTTAAATTAAGGTCTAGAGCTGGCATGTTAGTAATTGTTTGTTCATTTATGTATCATTGTCATTTTGCTAAGTTACTTTTGTTACCTATTCTTGCATCGGACTCGGAGTTTTATTTAAATGTGCTTTACTGTGCGTATTGCTGTGTGTTTGTTTGTTTTTCTACATTGGCTAGAGGTATTTGGGAGGGTTGATATCTCACGAAACATGTTTACCACCGCTCATTTTTGCGCCTGTCTCAAGTCAGGAACCTCTTGCTTTATTTTTAAACAACATAAATAAATATTTATTTCAAACATTGGCTTGTTACAATATCCTACAGGAGTCCATGCTGCTCCTGAGGTTCCCTTTTACAATCCACTAATCACTTAGGGTAGTGATAAGTTGTAAGATATATATTACTTGTGTTTTTACATCATATATATATATTAGATAATATCACTTAATCACTTAATATGACTAGTCATATGTTTTCTAATAGTTGCTAAAACATTACTTTTAATTTTCAAACACACTCTTTTATTGAACTCATTGAGAAAAATTGAGAAGACATTGACTTTTTTGTTTTTATATCAGATATGTAGTAGGCTTTGTAAAATGAAAAATCCACAATTGTTAAAAAATAGTTAACGTCAAAATATTTATTCAGAAGTTCTATATCCAAATACTAAGTGTCTTAGTTTTATCTTTAAATTTATTTTACTATTTTTTAAAATTCATTTATTTTATATAAAAAAAAGTTTTAAATACGGACACAGCATAAAGAAGTGATCATCATCTTCTTCTTGTGTACACAAATTACAAGAACTATTGTTTACATTTTTTCACCTGCGTAAAAGTTTCTTTGTAGGTAGAATATATTGTAGTAATTTCCATCTAAATATTATTCTAAAAGAGGGAAAAAAGATACCAAAGGGACAGTCAAACTCATAAATCTAAAACAAACTGACAACACCATGGCTAAAAATGAAACAGACAAACAGACAAACAATAGTACACATGGCACAACATAGAAAACTAAAAAATAAACATCACGAACCCCACCAAAAACTAGGGGTGATCACAGGTGCTCCGGAAGGGTAAGCAGATCCTGCTCCACATGTGACACCCGTCGTGTTGCTTATGTGATAACAAATCCGTTAAATAGTCTAATTCGGTAGGTCACAATTATAAAAGGGAAGGGGATTGTAGTTACGACGTAAGAAACATATCCGATATCATTTGTGAAACGGTTATTCCATAAAGGTGTACCAACTCGTAATAGCTTCCTTGTGAGCAGCAACCCTCTATCAAGAAAATCATGATAGGAAATTCAAGCACGGGAATATCGTATGAATTGGGAGATATATACCCCGTATGCAGGTGCTGCTAAAATGTTGCTACTTAGAAATGGAAAGTTCACAATTGGAAAGCTGAAATCATCTCTTTTGTGCGGTGGTAAAGTTTTGTTTTCAACCGACCCTCATTGTCAATTTCTAGATGTAAGTCAAGATATGAAGCCGACTTAACTGTATATGTAGTATCCTTTATCTCTAGTTCTATGGGATAGATGCGTTCCACATAGTCACCAAATTTTGAATTATTTAGTGAAAGAACATCATCTATATAGCGGAAAGTAGAGTTAAGGGATATTGTTAACTTCTTATCTGTCTTCCTTAGAAGTTCCTGCATGAAGTCAGCCTCATAATAATAAAGAGACAAGTCGACAAGTAGAGGGGCACAGTTTGTTCCCATTGGAATGCCGACAGTCTGTTGAAAAACACGTCCTCCGAACGTAACAAATATGTTATCAATTAAAGAATGAAGCATCTTGATAATATCAGTTTCAGATTTTTTTGTTTTAATCAGAGTGAGCCTTTACAAAGTAGGATGTATCCCTCCCTAAGACAAGATACTTGTATCTACGTTGGCCATTCTTTTTTATGAAGCAAAGCAATACCAACTCTTTCAATTTGTCTTTTAGTTTGGTATGTGGAATACATGTGTAAATAGTAGAAAAGTCAAAAATGTGTTAATACTGTTACAAGATGAAAGAGAGTTAGATTGTATGTACTCTAAAAGATCTTTGGAATTTTTAAGTATCCACATCTGGTTCAAGCCACCTCTGGAATAGGCAGTTTCACAATAACTTTGAAGCCCGTCTTTGATTGCTGATAAAATAGATGTTAATAATTTAGAAAGAGGTTTCGTGGAGCACTTTGAAGACCCACAATATACCGTTGTTTGTAAGGACACTTATGTAGTTTATGTATCCAATACAGTGATGGAAGATCCAGTTCTTCATATTTGGTTGAAATTTTAAAGGAACATAGCACAGACCTATGATTATCCAGGATTTCCTCTTTGGTAAGTGTCGTGAGGGTATATGTTGAGTTTCCAAGTGAATTATCAATACCTAATTCGTTTATCAAGCAGTTAATGTAATGACTTTTACACACAAAATTGATGTTAATTGGGGCGGTATCTGCGGGGACAACAACATATGGAGGTCGGATAGGTGTTTTGTAACATTTGGGTCTTTAAAGATTGACAAATTCTGATTTGTATCAACGACCTCGCTGCCCTAATCCATTCAGAAAGAGTGTCTACGTCTTCCTTTTTGCTTAGCCCATTGCCTGGCATAATCCTCGACTGAATCCATCAAAATTCTAAGGTTGATTTCCAATTGATGGATTTAGGCTCACGATATTTCGGACCTTTCGATAACACATTTCGTAGAGAAGTGTTATTAACAATGTTGAGTTTACCGGTAATAACGTGACCAGCAGGATTATATGTGAATTGGAAACTAGCACAAGTGCAATCAGGAGGTTTAGAGTTGAAGTCGTCAATATCGAGATCCTGCAAAACGTGTTTGTAATTGAAAATTTTAGTTGCAATAGGTTTGGTATAGGTATAAGAAATGATTGATACAAACTGGTCTTTGAAATAAGGAGGTATTTTCGAAGTTTATTTTCTTTTATTTATCTGAATAAAAATTTATATAAATAGTTTTGATAAAGAAAGAATTCAAAACAGTGTGGTTGTGGCCATTGATAAGGACAATTTAGGTGAACGTTTGTATGTAACGATCACTGCTCACTATGCACTTATAAAAGACTCTTAAACTATGTGGTCACCAAAGGTTCTCAACACCTAAATAAAGTAATTCGAAAAATTAATCAGAAATAACACGATGTTTTGATTTTACATAAATTATATAAACCGAAACATTAAGATTATTCCTGATTAATTTTTTGAATTATTTTATAATTAAAGGCGTTTAGAAACCTTTGGTGACCCCAGAGTTTAAATGTCTATCGTAGGTATGTCGTGAACAGGGTGTAACAGTACAACATTAGAACAATTATAAAATCAATTGAAAAAAAAAAAACTACAAAGTAGCTAACAAACATTGAACAAGAAAAAAAAAAGACCGGACGTGGCAAGATATTTATGCATCACTTAAGATGATAAATACACGCAGTAGCAAAACAATGTATGTACAAAACAGCAAACGAAAACCAATATGATAGACAACGACCAACGATAAACACCGACAGGCACATTTGGAATGTTGCTGAGTTTTAACATGTTAGCTAGCGCCTAATTCTCCCGTAATCTGAGACAGTGACGTAGCAGCATGACATACAAAAAGACAATTGACATTATTCGAAAAAGGTCTGAATCATCAGATTTACCTAAAGACTTATTTCGGTTATTTTCACATGTCTGTCCAAAGTCAGTAAGATCGTCAGTAGTCAGAAAGATTTATTGATGCATCAATTTAATAAAAAAAAGTTTTATTTTCATCAACTAATGTTATTTTTTTTTATTGAGTGTGTAATTACAGAGCCTTTATTGTTTTGTTAAATCAATTCGCAAGTTTTAAATACTCATGATGTTTTAGAGGTTGACATATAAACACCTTTATACTGCAATCAGCCATTTTACTATACAGATATACGTATAAACGTAAGCTTTATACGTCAATGACCCCAACTAACCTATAAGCCCCGCCTCCTTATTGTATTTCATCAACCACGTCACGACCATGACAACGTAAAGTAACAATGGTCAAACTTTTATGAATTTAAACTGTTATGTCTTCAGATTGGTTAAATATATACCATGGTTATCAAATGCTATTAATAATTTCATTTCCCCCTTCTAATTCCTTAATATGTCAATGTTTTACCGCCTGGACTACGCTCATAGTGAAATACCTCAAAATGTTACCCCAAGAGGGAAATTCCAAGCACTTTTTTGTAACAATTTTTGTTACATAGTTTTTTCATTATTAAATATTTTTTTCGATTTCAGTAGAAAGATAATATACGTATAGTGTCTTGAAATATGAAATTTATTTGTATTCAGCACGAAACGGGAAAATGCTCGGTAGAACCTCGCCTTTTTAACGTTTCTAAGCCTCATACAAATTAATTTCAGATTTCAAGACACTATACGTATATTGTCTAAGCATATTGTTAGAGACTGTATGTTGTCCTCTAGTTGTATGTTGGTTGTTTTGATGTATAACCACATTTGCACTAAAGTGAATTTTGGTATTTTCCGTCTCTCATAAATTCCTTATTTATGTTACAAGGCTCAATAATTGTGTTTTAGTTAAAGATTGAAGATTAAAGAATTACGAAAGGAAAAAAACTCACTGATCCTTCATATTTTTTAAAAGACGCATGCTAACTTTCATAGGAACCTTGTGATATTAAAAGTTAATGTGGATTTATTAAATTTGATTGATGAAAAATTGGGAAAAGATAACTTTGCCTAATAACCCGGAAGCCGATAAACTATTAAATGAATTTCTCAAATTTGTTTAAAAATGAACTAAAATAAAAGATGTAGCCCGACTTTAAAGAGTTTTTTTCTATTTGTTAAATCCTTCTACTTGAAACTGTAAATGAAAGCAACAGTAGCATACCTCTGTTCAAACGTCATAAATTGATTACGAAAAAACAAATCCAGTTATCATTTATTCACTTATAGGGTCTTTGCATCGGAACTCAACATATTTATTTAAAAAACCAGTTGTTGGCATGACACGGGTTGTGTTCTTCTCATATATTTTATAATGGTATGATACTAAACCCCTAACGGGAGGGATTGTGCCCGATATTCATATGATGAAGACATAATCTTTCAATCAGTGTAATTGACGTCTGGAGCTGGCATGTCAGTTATCTGATGTGACGTCATTTTTTATTTTTTGATGATCTGTTTTACGAATTCAGATGACGTAATTTTTTTAACATTTTTTACAATTTCAAATACGACGTCACTTGGCATTGAGGTATAAACTTATTTGGATGTGTCTACTTTTTGTGTTGCAAATGTCTGGTTATGTAATGTATTTCAGTTTTATCATGCACATTCTGGTAATCAATATAAAACCCTGGCCGTTTTTGGCACAACTTTTTTTTTATCTTTTGGTCCTCAATGCTGTTCACCTTTGTACTTGCTTTCAAATTTTTGTATCTGGGCGTCACAAGTAGGTCTTGTGTGGACAAAATGCACTTCTGGCGTATCAAAATTTTGAACTTGTTGCCTTTTGTTTTCGTGTGTTTCTTTGTCAACTGTGTTCTCCAATTAATTTATATTGTAGTCCTGTGGTGTTGTGTTGTAATTTTGATGTTATATTCCACATGGCCATAAAAGAGGGAGGTTTGGCATTCCACAAAACCAGGTTCAACCCACCATTTTTTCCTTTAAAAATGTCCTGTACCAGGTCAGGAATATGTTCATTGTTAAATTTTAGTTCGTTTCTGTGTGTGTTACATTTTAACGTTGCGTTGTTTGTTTTCTTTTATTTTTGAGTTTAAATTCACATTGCGATAAGACGTGTCACGGTACTTATCTATCCCAAATTCATGTATTTGGTTGTGATGTTATATTTGTTATTCTCGTGGGATTTTGTCTGATGCTTGGTCCGTTTCTATGTGTGTTACATTTTAGTGTTTTGTTGTTGTTTTCCTCTTATATTTATTGCGTTTCTCTTGGTATTAGTTTGTTACCCTGATTTTGTTTTTTGTCCATAGTTTTATGAGTTTTGAACAGCGGTATACTACTGTTGCCTTTATTTATCTGCTAGTATTCTGTTGTTATTTATGTATTATTTTCATTTTGTTTCGTTTCTTTTGTAACATCTTCCGACATTAGTCTTGGATTTCTATTGAACTGAATTTAAATATGCGTATTGTTATACGTTTACTTATCTACATTCACTAGAGGTACCAGTCTTGTATTACAACTCCAATTTCCGGTTCTTGTCAAAACATGGAGGGAAACAAAACAGTGTGATAGCCGAACCTGACGGCATTCACAGTATTTTTTTTATTTTTTTTTTCTTAACTCAATTGTTTCTGTTTGATTATAGGTTTATGCTGAATTGAAACATATATATATATAAAAAAATCTTACATCTTTTGGGGATATCAATCCAGGAAAGTGGAAGGATATCATGTTTATTGGAAGTGGTGCGTGCGGCCTAGTAAAAATAGCAAACAAAAGAAGAAAAAAAATGTTTTGACTTCAGGATTGCGTAACTTTTTATTCTTATTGGCAAGACCCCCCTTTTTTTATTTATTAAATCACAATTTCACATTAATACATACATGATATGAACATGAAATATTTTTTCTTTGTAGCATTTTTATTTTTTTTATTTTCAAAGATCAGCTGTTTTACATGTAAGCCTATGGATCAGTCAATTACAAGACTGTAACCTAGAGGTATGGGGTATGGTTGAGAACTTATAAACATGTTTAACACCTTTCACATTTTTGCGCCTGTCCCAAGTCAGGAGCCTCTGGCCGTTGTTAGGTTTGTATTATTTTTGACTTTAGTTTCTTGTGTATAATTTGAAGTTTAGTATTGCGTTCATTATCACTGAACAAGTATATATATTTATTTATGAGCTAGCAGAAGGTCGCCTACGGGTGCGGGAATTTCTCGCTGCATTGAAGACCTGTTGTTGACCCTCTGCTGTAGTCTATTCTATAATAGGGTGGTTGTCTCTTTGACTCATCCCCCATTTCCATTCTAAATTTTATTACAAACTACAATCAAATGAAACACATTCACTAGAAGAAGAAACAACAGATCACTGAAATGCAACAAAAAAAGTAAAATTTTTAAGAAAATACAACATAAATAGAACAAACTACTAGATAACAACTGCCATGTACAGGACATTTAAAGAAATAATGTGAGTTCCACCTGGTTTTGTGTTTTGTAGGCGTAAAACCAAAGACAATTACACATAAGTATCAAAATACAATGACACGACGTATAGACATTGACACACTGATAAAATATGAGAAGATGAGGTAAAAGTGCCGATGAGACAACTCTCCATCCAAGTCACAATTTCTAAAAAGTAAATCATAATTTGTCAATGTACGGTCTTCAACATGGAGCCCTGGCTCACACCGAACAGCAAGCTATAAATGGCACACAAATTACTAATGAAAAACCATTCAAACAAACGGTCTAATCTATCCCAAAAAGAAGAAACAAGAAACACATTGTTTGTTTATATAATGATTAAGATGATAACACAATGTTTACTGCTGTATCCCTATTTTTGACATTTTTACCTATTGTGTCTGTTTGTTTTGTTCACACATCGTTGTCAATATAATGGATTTAATGCGACTGTCATACAAGTGAGAGGTTTAGCTAGCTATAAAACATGTTCGATCCACCCTTTTCTACATATGAAAATGCATGTACCAATTCAGGAATATGATAGTTGTTATCCACTCATTCGTGTTTGAGCTTTTGATTTTGTCATTTGATTAGGTACTTTTCTTTTTGAATTTTCCTCGGAGTTAATTTTTTATGTGATTTTAATGTTTATGGGCCACATAAACAAACGGCATACGGGGCGCCAAATGTGGTTTTGTACAAAATTCAATTCTGTCATAACAATATCATTTTTGTCTTACAAAACTATGTGCTACAGACTTGTTTTGTGAGAACTTCAATTTTGTGATGACAAATATCATTTGTGTAGACAAAATTCATTTTTGTCATGACAAAATTCATTTTTGTAGACAAAATTCATATTTGTCATGGCAAAAGTCAATTTTGTCTAAAAGGTATGCAAATATAAAGATATTTGCATACAAAATTGACTTTTGTTACCTGATATGGAAATTAAATCACAAAAATTGTGTGAGGTAAGATTCAATTTTGTGAGACAAAATTGACTTTTGTGAGACAAAATTAACTTTTGTGAGACAAATTAACTTTTGTGAGACAAAATTAACTATTGTGAGACAAAATTAACTTTTGTGAGACAAAATTCAATTTTGTGAGACAAAATTCAATTTTGTGAGACAAAATTCAATTTTGTGAGACAAAATTCAATTTTGTGAGACAATAATCAATTTTGTCAATTTTGTGAGACAAAAATCAATTTTGTCAATTTTGTGAGACAAAAATCAATTTTGTCAATTTTGTTGAGACAAAAGTCAATTTTGTTAATTTTGTTGAGACAAAAGTCAATTTTGTCTCACAAAATTGAATTTTGTCTCACAAAATTGAATTTTGTCTCACAAAGTTTTGTCAATTTTGTTGAGACAAAATTCAATTTTGTCAATTTTGTTGAGACAAAATTTAATTTTGTCAATTTTGTTGAGACAAAAGTCAATTTCGTCAATTTTGTTGAGACGAAAGTCAATTTTGTCAATTTTGTTGAGACAAAAATCAATTTTGTCAATTTTGTTGAGACAAAAGACAATTTTGTCTCACATTTGTCAATTTTGTCTCACAAAAGTCAATTTTGTCAATTTTGTTGAGACAAAAGTCAATTTTGTGTAACAAAAGTTGATTTTGTATGCAAATTAGTTCACAGAAACCAAACTTAACTAATTTGAAAACAAAATTGACTTTTGTCGCCCAATTTTCAAATTAGGAAACAAAAGTACAGTCTGTGTAACAAAAATGAATTTTGTCATGACAAAAGTGACTTTTGTCCGCTGATAGATAATTTTGTGTGACAAAATTTTAAATTTGTAGTATGATACAAATTTTGTTAAACTGAACTCATTTTTGTTGAACAAAAGTCACTTTTGTCCGTAAAAATTGAATTTTGAGTACAAAACCACAAGAGTCCCATTCGGCGCCCCGTACGGCAACAATCGGACAGGTGCAAACAAATGCAGCGGCTATAAACGTTATTAAGAGCGCAAACCTTCACTCGAAACAGCAGCACAACATTACAACATAAAAAGACACACTATATAAAAACTGCTCATTTTACGTCTGGCTAATGAGTATATATCTCCCAGTTGGAACAACATTCTAGGGCTTGCGTATCATTCCCTTGATATAAAATTGCTGAAAAAAAGACGCTATTAAACTAATAGTTACAAATGTCTAAGCTAAAATCATCCCTTAGAAATATTTCGGACGTCATCATGGGTTGAATTGTCCGTTATTTAATATCTGTTTCACGGATGACAACGAGTATGATCGCATTGTCGTAACCACAATATTGATCTCCTTTCCTGTTTTTACTGTTGTTTGTCTTTTTTTTTTTATACCATGGCATTGAAAATTATTCATCGAATTAAAAGTAATAAAATACTATACTATTATTTTCATTATATGATATAAAACCATCCGTTTATTTTATTTAGTTGAATTGTTTTGCAATAACTCCTACTGAACATAATATATCTATTCATTATTTTACAGAAGTTATTTTATGGGTTATTGTATAATTTTGTTTAATCTAGAACAATTTCACGTCATTTGTACGTCTTTAGAATGCAATTATAGTAATGACAATAGTTATAAACAAACATTTGAAATAAAATTGTGTCTCCTCAATATAATGACAAAAGTTATTGTTTGAATTAGTATAGACTGAAACATTGAAATAATTTAATTACATTGTCAAATATTCATTTCACTTTTGTTTTTTGTTTTTTTTTTATCCTTAAGAAAATGTGTTGCTGATTATAGATCCTTCATTTTGTATGTTAAAACTATTTAACAACTTTTCTTTAAGTTGGAGCAGTTTAAATCATGGCATGTTGTGTAGAAAGTTATATTTTCGAATGAATTACCTGTCATTGATTTCGTTTAAAAATATTTTTCCCGCTTTCAAGACGATATCCTATAGTTTGATATATACACTAACTAGTATTATCTCTAATTAATCAAACTAAACCCATTTTATTTATTGAAATGTCTTGGTAAGTTTTTAATATGGTTTTTGTACATAAACAGAAAACATATTCCAACAAATGGATGGTTCAATGCAGTTCAGAAAACGCAACACACAAACATGATTTAATAACACCAACCAACCAAAAGTATGCTTTGAGGACTATTTACAGACATTTACGTTTTTTATAATCAACTCTAATTTCTCAATTTTAGGGGGACTGACATCCTGACATAAATACTATCCATTTCGACCTTAGACGAAAATATTAAGCATTTTTCTCACGATTTAAATTTCTTAAAATGGAAATGAAAAAGATTTAAATGACAAGAATTAAAACGTGAGCTCCTTATATATTATCAAGTTTTAAAAAAAATACAAACCACGGTACCAAAAGTATCTCAATCTCAATAAAAGGACCGAGGTCAATATCACATCATGTGATATCTTTAGTTCAATATCTAACTCTATTCATTATTTTAGTCCCTTTAAATATGACATGAAATCGTGATTTCGTTTTTAACGAATAATGCAAGTTTAAAGTCAACACACATCTCCATTGTAGTATAAAACTAGAGAAATTTCTCTTGTGATCACCAGAGATCAAAATGAAACTAACATTAGTAGTTGTCCTTCTAGGTTTCCTGTGCATTTCACAAGCCTATTCTAGGGTAAGTTCTAATTTATTTTAACATAATAATTTAGTGTGATAGTTTTTGGATAACAAAAAAAAAGCAGTGCTTTAAAACCTACTGCAAACTTTAAAATACAAACATTTTTTTTAATAGACCCATAGTACCCGTCGTTGGGTTACTGTTTCATTTCCTCCACATTTTCTTTAATCTATATTCAAGATATAGATTTACTGAATCTTTGCATGTGTACAAAGCAGCCAATGCCTCTATAGCGAATGGTCACTATATCTAAGTAGCAATCTAATTTGTTCAAAATATATCACAACATCCTTATTTGTCAAGGATCTGACACTACGGTTTACTTAATTCACTTTTAACATCTTCTGAGCATAGCGACATCAAAGTTCTGTATTTAATTGATGAAACGGGCAGCTTAAGGTGGTATGGATGTCTTTCACTATCTTGGATTGTAAAAAAACAGAGAATCTAAGGTCCATATTTTCTATCAAATTAGCAAAATTTGATGCAGGAAAGCAGATATTTTATGTGAATTTTCATTTAAAAGAACCAATTTATAAGAATATAACTTAAAAAAAAAATATTTTTACAAGTATATATTTTTTTTTTAATATTTATAAATTGGCAATTTAAGGGAAGGTAACTCTAAAACAGTGCATTTTCTGAAGGACTCTACATGAAAATTTTCTATTTGTCTTTAAGCCGGAAAAAACGTACGGTGACCCTATCTTTTCTTTTGATATTCTCAAAGCATTGTCTGAAAGTAATCTTGTCCTTATTTATTTTACAATTTTATCATTTTGTTTAGTTTCTATTCACAAAATGTTGTTTTTTCCTGTATAATCCATACAAAATTTGTCATTTTGTCACAACCTGTAGCTTGAGAAAATGCGCGGTGACCTATCATTTTTATTATATTTTTGAACATGTATCAATAGATACTACATTTTGACAAAGTATGAACAAATTCTATCATTTTTATTTTAGACTCCCATACCACCTTAAAGGCAACTACAACAATTGTTAATTCTAACGCTGTCATATAGACTAGTATATAAAAAAAAGATAATCATTAAGAAGCTGCACTCTCCTTAAGAAACTGTATTGTTTTGTGGCTTTGATTTAGATTCCTCTTGGTATAAACAGGAAACATACATGCACTAGATTTAATGACTTTTGTACACATTTTAAGTACCAAAAAATGAAGGAAATAGATTTTAAAAATTGTCTGTAATTGCTGTGTGTGTATTTCGTTTATCAAAGACTCAATTTTGCAAGTCAGTTTTATTTTCACTTGGGAACGTTGTTATACTTTTTTTTTAAATTTTTTTAATGTTTTTACTAAATTAAATCTATTTTCATTTGGAACTTAATGGTTTGCCATTGTTTGGATATGTTGTTGGAGTTATTCATACCTTGAAAATACCTTACTGGGAGGGGGTTCTATGGGGGAAAAAATAAATATGCAATTGTCAAATGGTAAAAAAGAAGCAATGCCTGTTCTTGTTTTCTTCTTGTTTATTATACCGACCCCAAGCTAAACTGTTTTTGTTCTAATTATTATTTTTTCACGCACCATTATTTTGCATTTTTTATAAGTAGACATAGGAAGATGTGGTGTGAACAGGCATGAATTTAGATCGAAGCTGAACAAGTAAAAGGGGATATATAAGAGCAAAGGTTAACCCCAGCGCATGTTCATGTTCGTTAATTTAGCATTGTCTATGATTGTTTTCTGTAATATCCTTGTTTTAATTAAACGGAAAATATGGTGTTGATATTTGCCTTCCAAATACCGTTTCGATCCTTAACATCACTGAAGAGACATTTATTGTCGAAATCCGGATCTGGTGTACTAAAGAAATATAGACACCGTATGTTTGTGGCATAACATCGGGGCTACAAGTTAAAAATGTTTTTTGTTTAGTATCAAATTTATATTAAGATACATTTTGTTACATCTTGTGATCAATTTTATTTGGCAATCGCCAATGGCAGTCAGTAGGGTTAAAGAACATCAGTTGTTCGACCTTTAAGTCAAATGCGTTTTGTTTAAATATACTTTTTCACTTTTTTGGTATTTTGTAAAATATTGTTTGTGCTGTTTTTAGACCCTTCTACAACGAAATTTGTTTTACATGCACACGTATAAAAATTGCGGTTTTTATCCAACGCAACCATAGGTTTGAACTTAGTTTTCAATTTCAATTTAAATACATGTGCATGTAAAACAATTTCGTTGTAGAAGGGTCTAAAAACATCTCCATGCCTGGTATATATATAAGAAAAGGGGGCACTTGTCCAAATGAGACAACTCTCCTTTCAAGTCAAGTGGGGTTTTTTTGGTTGTAATTCAGTGTGTTTGTTATTTTGTTATGTTCCTCTTATAGTTGATGTGTTTCCTTCGGTTTAAGTTTGTAACCCGGATTTTAATTTGTCTAAATCGATTTATGGAAACAAAGCGGTATACTACTGTTGCCTTTATTTAGGACAGGTGAATTGTCGTACATATATCTGTCTACTGTTGAAGACATGTGTGATGATATCGTTACGTGTCCTGGTATTTAGTGTAATTGTCGTACATATATCTGTCTACTGTTGAAGACACGTGTGATGATATCGTTACGTGTCCTGGTTTTTAGTGTAATTGTCGTACATATATCTGTCTTCTGTTGAAGACACGTGTGATGATATCTTTACGTGTCCTGGTTTTTAGTGTAATTGTCGTACATATATCTGTCTACTGTTGAAGACACGTGTGATGATATCTTTACGTGTCCTGGTTTTTAGTGTAATTGTCGTACATATATCTGTCTACTGTTGAAGACACGTGTGATGATATCTTTACGTGTCCTGGTTTTTAGTGTAATTGTCGTACATATATCTGTCTACTGTTGAAGACACGTGTGATGATATCTTTACGTGTCCTGGTTTTTAGTGTAATTGTCGTACATATATCTGTCTACTGTTGAAGACACGTGTGATGATATCTTTACGTGTCCTGGTTTTTAGTGTAATTGTCGTACATATATCTGTCTACTGTTGAAGACACGTGTGATGATATCTTTACGTGTCCTGGTTTTTAGTGTAATTGTCGTATATATATATCTGTCTACTGTTGAAGACACGTGTGATGATATCTTTACGTGTCCTGGTTTTTAGTGTCGTTGTGTAGACGAATTTATACAATCTCATTTTATTCATAATAATTGAATTGCGAGTTGTTATAGTGGTTTATAGAAAAAAAATAATTGATTCTAGATCACTCTGGTCGATTTGCGAGGTTTTTTTTAAAATCGTGTTTTAAAGATCATATCAATAGTTAATGAAAACCTGAATTATTTATATTTTTTTTAATTTTTCAATTTATTGTTTATCTAAAATGTTTGTTCGGTATACATTTTTTTTACAAGATACCTTCTTTACCGGTACCTTCTTTTTGGTTATCCCTTTCGTTTAAATCAAAGAAAAACGCGTCATCCTTTGATAAAGTTTATTACGAAAAATATTCTCTTTCTTTTATTCATTTAGTTACTATATTTAATATTATTTTTGAAAATGTTTTATTTTCTTAAGGGTTTTATAACATAAGTTTCTTTACAAGGTATAACAATGAGGCCATAAGAACTGATTGTAAAACCTTTAGAGTTGAATAAAAAGGTCATGGTTTACTTTAAGTAAACTGTTTTAGTTAAACCCCATATCCCTGGACAATAGAAAGAATAGCTGTTTGTGGATGGGGGTAAATTGAACATGACCAGCGTGATCACCAGATTAAAATTGACAGTTAATGCGTCACCAATTATGAACAAAAAGTGTATAAATACTAGTAAGAGAAATTAAATATCAGCATACACTATGAAGACTTCCTTGTTTATCGTGCTCGTAGGGAGTTTGTGCCTAGCACATGCCTCTTTCAACAAGGTAAGAAGTATAGCATGCTTATACTTTTCATTTAGACTTTGCTGACATTAGTTTATCTTTTAAGCTGATATTTATTTTGCAATATTTTACTATTGTCGTGTTCAATACAAACGGTTAATCTCTTCTCTTTTTTATTACTCAGGAGGAGAATTTAAAAGAGAAAGAATCTTTTTTGGAATGGATAGTTGATGAAGCATGGAAAGGTAAGATACTTTTTATGTATAGTGCGATTTGGTATGACTTACTTTTGAAAATTTTTAATTATCTCAGCAGCATTTAAAAGTTAATCAAAATATTTTTTATCATTAGTAAATGCTGATTCGTGCGTTTTTATTTCATATGTTCTTTCCAGTTTCCATAACGACAAGATACTTTGAATACCACAGCAACACAATAAGTGAAATAATAGAATTTGACTCACAAAGCAAAGGAGAAAAAACGTTTTACAAAATATATATTTGCCAGCCGCATCTTTTTAATACATATACCTCAAATTTGGATTAAGCGGTCTTCTCAGTACCAGAATCTACAAAAATTTATCATTAAACGCTTTCAATTTTGAAATGATAAATCCCCCACCTTATTAGCAATAGAACAACTTCACTTGAATATGAGATATACATTTCTTAACCCATTTTGTCCTACTTCGAGCAAAGTTTGTAGGAAGATATCAAGACTTTATTGATATATAAATTCTTTTGGGAACAGACACTGTTTAGCATCTCAATAACTTGCTAAATAGTCTTTATATATTTATAATCAAGACTGTTTAATCAACTTTTTGGTTATATCCTTTTCGCGTGGCTTGGTATTTGTACATCTCGCAATTGTGTTATTGTGCTGTAGTAATTTTTTGTGTTTTTGTCTTTCATATTTGTTTATTTGCTTTGTCTAAAGAGTTTCTACATGCTATTTTTTTGTGGTTAATAAATTTGTTTGCTTTATAAAAATGATGATACTTACACAATATCGCTGTACCCCATGTTTTTTCATTGCCCCTATTATGTCGTCCTGTTTGTTTAGCTCACAAATTGTTGTCAATATAATGAAATCTTACCCAATACAATTTTGGCTTGCTGTAATACCAGGTTAAACACACCATTTTCAACATAATGAAATGCCTGTACCACGTCAGGTATATAACAATTGTGTTACATTCCTTTGATGTGTTTTGATTTTGCCATTTGTTAAAAGATGGAGTCGGAGTTCAGTATTTTATTTTCCTTCCCTTTTTTGTCCATTTGTCTACATTTATTTCAAGTTCGTTTGATTATTGTATCATTACAAAAATCAGGAAGATAGTTTTTTTTTAAGAATTTTTAATGATATTCAATGTCAATTTGCATTACTTTAGTAAAACTTTTTATAGTTGAAACAATAACTTTTTACATTATTTTACATATTTTGCATTTGTACAAAAGACCCCAAAAAATATATAATAAATTAAGAAGACAGCAGCCGAAGTCAACCAATGGGTCTTCAACGCAGCAAGAAAATGCTGTACCCGGAGGTGGTTCTCAGCTGGCCCCTACATAAGATGGTGTAATAGTGTTAAAATGGACGTCACATTAAACTCCAAAACATATATATGAGCTAAAATTATAAAAAAAAACTAACAAAGGTCAGAGGTTACTGCCTTGGGACAGGCGCAAAAATGCGGCGGGGTTAAACATGTTTTGTGAGATCTCAACCCCCCTATTCCTCTATCCAATGTAGAATAAAGAAAAACATAACAATACGTAAAAACACAGGTGAAGGATGTTTGCTGCTGAGTTTCAAAATAAATAACTTTTCATAAAACTAGTATGCATTGATAAAATTAAGCAAATAAAATATAGGGTTCAATGTGCTTATTTTCGAGATATTAGCCAATGTTATTATTAAAAAATAAATAAAATTTTATAAGACTTTTACAAATGACTTATAATTATACATGTAAAATATTTATAAAAGAAAAATGGGGGTTCATGGGGAAAAGTTTTAATGCATTCAAATGGATAAAACCAGAGGATTCCGAAAATCTGACAAAAATTCCAAAACATGACAAACAGACATCCTTAAAAGAAGTCCGAGTTCGATGTCAGAATAGGTAACCAAAGAAATCAAGCTAAATGAAAAAGATTCACAAATGAACAAACTACTACTAGAAATTACTGACATGCCAGCTCCAGACATGAATTAAACTGACTGACAGATTACGTCCTCATCATATGAAAATCAAGTGCAATCCCTCCCGTTTGGGTTTTAATATTATATAATCATAAAATATATGACAAGAACATAACCTAAATCATGCCATCAACTGGTTTTAGAATGAATGTGTTTATTTCTGGTGCAAAGACCATATCATGAGTGAATCTATATTAGCTATACCAAAATATGCAATCCTTAATGACTTGACACCAATATCGTAACTATATTCTTTCAGAATAAGTCTGTTTAAAGGTTTGGTTAGCTTTTGATGAGAATGCCGAAATTGTTGTGCTTTGTATAGAATATTACCATAAATTTGGATTTATATTTACGAATGATGTCCCTGTACCGATGATGAAATTTAGTAAATGTTTTTACTAGTTCTTGATATCGAAAACGCTGGCGTTATAATGTTTCAGTAATAATGATATTTCTTTCATTGAAATCAAATACGTTGTTATATACACGAGCAAATCGAAGAAGTTGAGTTATTTAAAGACCATAAGATATTGACAAGGGAACGTCACCATTTAGAAATGAATAATTAACAATAGGTAATAAAAAAAATCATCTCTTTTTCTTACATTTTGGTAAAATGCTTCCAGCTAAAGATATAGATATCAAGATCCAGGAAGGAAAGGTATTCATTGTAATTATTAGCTTTTAATTATTTAAAGTCAGTTCGGTAGGATGAATCTCTTTAGTGTACATACTAAGGTCGTCATTATTGATAGCCACTATATCATCTTAAAAATGCATATTAATTTTTATTTTAGAACAAAACGATAATGACAGACCAAGACCTTCAGGGCAACCAGAAAGAGATGGACCAAGACCCTCTGGAAGACCTCCAATGAAGGGAAAGAATGGAAAAGGGCAAAAACCAGAAGAGAGAGAACTTGAGGGTGACAGACCAAGACCAAGTGGACAACCAGAAATGGATGGACCAAGACCTTCTGGAAGACCTCCAATGAAAGGAAAGGGAAGAAAAGGACCAAAACCAGAAGAGAGAGAACTTGATGGTGACAGACCAAGACCTTCAGGACAACCGGAAATGGATGGACCAAGACCCTCTGGACGACCTCCAATGAAAGGAAAGGGAAGGAAAGGACCAAAACCAGAAGAGAGAGAACTAGGACCAAAGCCTTCTGGTCAACCACCCAGAAAGGGAAAAGGTCCTCGACCATCAGAAAATAATCTTGACGAAATGCTTCGTGAACTTGAACTTGACATTGAAGAGTTAGAAGGTGCGTTTACAGTAATTACATTTCAAAACATAGAACTTATTTGGCTCATTACCTTTTACAGGTTTATACCATGTCAGAAATTATTTTGTTATTTGTTTACAGTTTGAGTTTGAGTTTGGTATTTTTGTTATTTTTCTTTTTTCGCTCATTCTTGCCTACAAAAATGTCGAGTTCATTTGACTAATGTATAATTACATAATTGCAGAGGTTAGTGGTTCTTTTTTACAATTGTTAATGACATTTTATGTCAATTTGCATTGATTTAGTGATCAATCGATAGTTGAAACAAATACTGATATACTTTACATAGATATATTAGTTTACATATACATGTATTGTCTGTGTACAAACAGACCAAGAACAAACATAAAAATATAACAACTTATTCCCTTTTTTCAGAACAAAATAATATTGGTAGACCAAGACCCTCTGGACAACCAGATAGAGATGGACCAAGACCCTCTGGACGACCTCCAATGAAAGGAAAGGGAAGACAAGGGCAAAAACCAGAAGAGAGAGAACTTGAGGGTGACAGACCAAGACCAAGTGGACAACCAGAAATGGATGGACCAAGACCCTCTGGACGACCTCCAATGAAAGGAAAGGGAAGAAAAGGACCAAAACCAGAAGAGAGAGAACTTGATGGTGACAGACCAAGACCAAGTGGACAACCAGAAATGGATGGACCAAGACCCTCTGGACGACCTCCAATGAAAGGAAAGGGAAGACAAGGGCAAAAACCAGAAGAGAGAGAACTTGAGGGTGACAGACCAAGACCAAGTGGGCAACCAGAAATGGATGGACCAAGACCCTCTGGACGACCTCCAATGAAAGGAAATGGAAGAAAAGGACCAAAACCAGAAGAGAGAGAACTTGATGGTGACAGACCAAGACCAAGTGGACAACCAGAAATGGATGGACCAAGACCCTCTGGAAGACCTCCAATGAAAGGAAAGGGAAGAAAAGGACCAAAACCAGAAGAGAGAGAACTTGATGGTGACAGACCAAGACCAAGTGGACAACCAGAAATGGATGGACTAAGATCCTCTGGAAGACCTCAAATGAAAGGAAAGGGAAGAAAAGAACCAAAACCAGAAGAGAGAGAACTTGATGGTGACAGACCAAGACCAAGTGGACAACCAGAAATGGATGGACCAAGACCCTCTGGAAGACCTCCAATGAAAGGAAAGGGAGGAGATGGACCAAGACCCTCTGGACGACCTCTAATGAAAGGAAAGGGAAGGAAAGGTCCAAAACCAGCAGAGAGAGAACTTGACGGTGACAGACCAAGACCAACTGGGCAACCAGAAAGAGATGGACCAAGATCATCTGGAAGACCACAAATGAAAGGACCAAGGCCTTCTGGTCAACCTCCCAGAAAGGGAAAAGGTCCTCGACCATCAGAAAATAAGCTTGACGCAATGCTTCGTGAACTTGAACTTGACATTGAAGAGTTAGAAGGTGCGTTTTCAATATTTACATTTCAAGAAATACATATTATTTGACTCATTACCTTTTACAGATTGTTCGAATAACTTGAATTATATATATAACCAGAATGAATACATTATAGATACGGTAACACTTTTTACAGAATTAAGATCGGTTTTATTTATTGACATGAATATCAATCATATGATCATTTTTATAAATTTCCTGTTTTCAATTACAAAACTTTGAATTTTTCGAAAAACTAAGGATTTTCTTATTCCAGATTTTTACTTGTTTGGCTTTATAAATATTTCGATTTGAGCCTCACTGATGAGTCCTAGTAGACGAGACGCGCGTCTGGCGTACTAAATTATAATCCTTGTACCTTTGATAACTTTTTATTTAGTTTTGATATTTAGGGTTTAAAAATAAATTTGATTTATAGTGAATAAGATACTTACACACTATTGACTGCTGTACACATTGTTGTCAATATAATAGAACTTTAAGCGATACAATATTAGCTAGCTATATAAACATTTTAGCACACCATTTTTTACATTATGAATTGCTGTATCATGTCAGAAATTTAACAGTTATGTTCCATTTGTTGTTTTTTTATTTTGGCATTTGTTTACAGTTCGAGTTTGAGGTCGGTATTTTTGTTATTTTCTTTTTTTCGTTTATTCTTGCCTAAATTTATGTCAAGTTCAATTGACTCAAGTATCATACAAAATTGCAAATTAGGTTTTTTAGAATTTCTGTAACATTTACTGTCAATTTGCATTGATTTAGAAAAGCAATCGAAACAAATACTGATCGATATGCTTTACACATATATATTAGTTTACATATATTGTCTGTGTACAAACAGACCAAAAACAAACAAAAATACAACAACAACATTATATTCTATTGTTGTCGTTTTTTTTCAGAACAAAATAATAATGGAAGACCAAGACCCTCTGGACAACCAGAAAGAGATGGACCAAGACCCTCTGGAAGACCTCCAATGAAAGGAAAGGGAGGAGATAGACCAAGACCTTCTGGACGACCTCCAATGAAAGGAAAGGGAAGAAAAGGTTCAAAACGCTTTTAAAGGTAGAGACTTTTAGTGTATTGAATAGACAAAACCAGAAGATGCCCGCGAAATCGATGTACAATTGGGCAGGTGTTTAAAAAAGGGTTTTTAAATTTCGCGGGCAGTATAATTGACTGGGCATGCGCGATATCTCTGATATTGGATATTTTCTCAAATTTTGGCATTTTCAGTGAAAAAAAATGTTTCAAAGACAAATCTAGGAAGTACAAAACACTACATTAATCTTCATATAACAACTATTTCCGACTATGTATGGTTTCAGAGGAGTTGCGTTTCAATGAAATCGGTCTCTTCCTATCATGAGTAGTATGAATATAAACCAATGAAAGTAACTTGGAATGATTTGTGTGCGTATAAGTCGTGTCGATGTACGAAACATTCAAACATTCTATGGTATTTAATATTATTTTGGAAATAGATAAAAAAAAATAAAAAAGATATCACATGTTAAAAAAAGGACAAGCATCTGAAACGATAAGTCACTTCAAATGAGTTATTCCCATAAGATAAAAACATTCATTTCAACTTTTACAAGAAACATCCTACAAACATATTGAATTTCTGTATCAGAATTTGGTGATTTCAATAAATAGAATTCTTGACCATTTAACTTTAAGGGTGATAAGCGGGTATTGTTTAATCCTAAAAAGAAATTGGATCTTCAATTTGATGAAGAAAAGAAATATTGTGGTCAAGAAGACGACGAAAATTCCATATTTCCCGTACTTTTTAGTGTAAAATTTTGAAGAAGAAAAAAATTATTGATAGCGTCAAAAAAAATAATTAAAAATATTCTGACTCAGACAAAAAAACAGTAACCTCCCTTACAAACAAAATTGGCGTACTACACTGGAATGTGACCGTAATAAATCTGTATATTTTCATTCTTTAGTAAAGCAAGATAATAATTGATTTGATATTTATTCCGGTGATGGTCGAAATCTACATGTGATACAACAGTAAAATAGCTCAAATACTCAACTTACAAAGTATATCGCAATGAAATGTTTTAAAAGTTCTTTGACAAGATAAAAAAGTTCGGCTGTGGTCTGCTCTATAGTTGGGTTGTTGTCTCTTGTTGACATATTCCCTATTTCAATTATCAATTTTTATAACGCATGTGTCATCAGCATCGGATGTTATTCACCAAAAAAAAAAACCACCATCGAGACGTATAATATTTTTCAGACCTAGGAGGAGCTATTAGCAGGGGCCATTTATTATATACTAGTAGCTACAAAAAACATATTTCTATAGTTTACACATTCCTCTAAGATATGTATACACAATACACCTTTAATTTTTATAATTGCAGGATAATCGACCGCTGTTATTGTTGGTGGATGAACATGTGTTTACAGCGGCAAGCATTTTTCAAATTTTGAAATGTTAGTGAACATTTTCCCATTACATTATGTACTTTTGTAATTAACATGTACTATCATCGTGAAATAATTTAATTTCAAATGACTTCTCTTATTAAAGTTTCAGCACAATTTTATGTTCTATATTTTCTTTGATTATCATACATATGAGATAATTTAACGAAAAAAAAAAATCATTTAACGAAAGGGAACATGCCAATTTTATTGCACCAGATGCGTATTTCAACATTAAACGTTTCTGCAGAGATGTTCGAGGCTAAAATATTTGAAAAAAACAAGAACCTAAAGTATAACCAATTCCGGACAAGGAACAAAAGTGTTGCACGTGGGAGCTATATTCTATTGATTTTAAATGATACCAAATATTATATAGCAGCATAATTCAATCATACAATATCTATATGTTCATGCAAGTAACGTAGTATTGTGTACTAGGGCTGGGGTCATACCCTCTGAGACTAAAAATCCACCAGCGAAGGCATCGACCCACTGGTATTTTAGAATAACATTGACTGAACCGAATTCAATACACCAGATTATTTAATAAGATTGAGAATGGAAATAGGGAATGTGTCAAAGAGACAACAACCCGACCATATAAAAAACAACAGCAGAAGGTCACCAACAGGTCTTCAATGTAGCGAGAAATTCCCGCACCCGGAGGCGTCCTTCAGCTTGCCCCTAAACAAATATATACTAGTTCAGTGATAATGAACGCCATACTAATTTCCAAATTGTACACAAGAAACTAAAGTTAAAAAAAACAAGACTAACAAAGGCTAGAGGCTCCTGGCTTGGGACAGGCGCAAAATTGCGGCGGGGTTAAACATGTTTATGAGATCTCAACCCTCCCCCTATACCTCTAGCCAATGTAGAAAAAGAATGCATAACAATAAGCACATTTAAAATTCAATTCAAGAGAAGTCCGAGTCTGATGTCAGAAGATGTAACCAAAGAAAATAAACAAAATGACAATAAGACATAAATAACAACAGACTACTAGCAGTTAACTGACATGTCAGCTCCAGACTTCAGTTAAACTGATTGAAAGATTATGATTTCATCATATGAATATCAGGCACAATCCTTCCCGTTAGAGGTTTAGTATCATACCATCATAACATATATGAGAAGAACATAACCCGTGTCTTGCCAACAACTGGTTTTTGAATAAATGTGTTTAGTTCCGATGCAAAGACCTAATAAGTGAATCAATATTAACGCCAAAATAAGCAATCTTTAATAACCTGACAACAGTATCGTAACTATATCCCTTCTTGATAAGTCTATTTAAAGGTTTTGTTAGTTTCTGAGGTGAATACTGACATTTTAGTGCTTTATAAAGAATATTTTCATAAAAAATTGGATGTGAAATACCTGAACGTATAAGAAGTCTTCATGTTGAGCTATATTTACGAATGATATCCTTATACCGATGATAACATTTAGTAAATGTTTTGACTAGTTTGTGATATCGAAAACCCTGGTGTAATAATTTTTCAGTAATACATAAATTTCTCTCGTTAAAATCTAAAACATTGTTACATACAGGAGCGAATCGTACAAGTTGAGGTAGATAAACACCGTAAGATGGTGACAAGGGAACGTCACCATCTAAAAAAGGATAATTAACAATAGGAAATGAAAAATCATCTCTTTTATCATAAATTTTAGTATTAAGCTTTCCGTTAGTGATATAGATATCAAGATCGAGGAAAGGGCAGTGGTCATTGTTAGTATTAGCTTTATTTAAAGTAAGTTCAACAGAATAAATTAGATAAATTAATAGACTGGTACGTGCTGCTCAGTGCTCAGTCTTTAGTTTTCTATGATGTCATTTTTGTACTATTGTTTGTCTGCAGTTGGTCTTTTCTGTTTGGCCATGGCGTTGTCAGTTTGTTTTCAACTTATGAGTTTGAATACCCCTCTGGTTTATTTCGAATCTCTTTCTCAAGACATCTATTATTCAGTATATAAATGGAATACACAAAAATATCGAACTCCGAGGAAAATTCATAACGGAAGTCCTTGATCAAATGGAAAAATCAAAGGCTCAAATACATCAAACGAATGGATAACAACTGTCATACTCCTGACCTGGTACAGGCATTATCTTATGTAGAGAATGAAGCTAACTAAACCTAGTTTTAAAGCTAGATAAACCTGGTTTTATAGCTAGATAACCCTGGCTTTATAGCTAGCAAAACCTCTCACTTGTATTACAGTCGTAAATGTGGTATGACCAAAGAGTCATTTACATCAAATACCAAAACTAATTTCTATTTTTTTCTTAATTAATTTTAATCATATATGTTTTGACGGTATGATACCAAACCTCTAACAGGAGGAATTGTGCTTGCTTTTTCATATGTTGAAGACATAATCTTTCAATCAGTTAATTTAAGGTCTAGAGTTGGCATGTCAGTAATTGTTTGTTCATGTCATTTTCCTACGTTACTTTTGTTACCTAGTCTTGCATCGGATTCAGAGTTTTATTTAAATGAGCTTTACTGTGCGTATTTTTGTGTGTTTCTTTGTTTTTCTACATTGTCTAGAGGTATTTTGGAGGGTTGATATCTCACGAAACATGTTTAAACTAACCCCGCTCTTTTTTGCGCCTGTACCAAGTCAGGAACCTCTGGCTTTTTTTTAAACAACATAAATAAATATTTATTTCAAACATTGGATTGTTACAATATCCCTCAGGAGTCCATGCTCCTCCGGATGTTCCCTTTTACAATCGACTAATCACTTAGGGTAGTGATTAGTTTTAAGATATATATTACTTTTTTTTTTTTACATCATATATATATTAAATAATATCACTTAATCACTTAATATGACTAGTAATATGTTTTTATAATAGTTGCTAAAACATAACTTTTAATTTTCAAACACACTCTTTTATTGAACTCATTGAGAAAAATTGAGAAGACATTGACTTTTTTTTTATCTTTAAATCAGTTATGTAGTAAGCTTTGTAAAATGAAAAACCCACAATTGTTAAAAAATAGTTAAACTCAAATTATATTTTCGGAAGTTTTATATCCAAATACTAAGTGTCTTAATTTTATCCTAAAAGTTATTTTACTGTTATTTAAAACTTCATTTATTTTATTCCAAAAAATGTTTTAAATACGGACACAGTTTAAAGAAGTGATCATAATCTTCTTCTTGTGTACACAAATTACAAGAACTATTGTTTACATTTTTTCACCTGCGTAAAAGTTTCTTTGTAGGTAGAATATTTTGTAGTAATTTCCATCTAAAAATGATTCTAAAAGAGGGAAGAAAGATACCAAAGGGACAGTCAAACTCATAAATCTAAAACAAACTGACAACGCCATGGCTTAAAATGAAAAAGACAAACAGACAAAGAATAGTACACATGGCACAACATAGAAAACTAAAGAATAAACAACACGAACCCCACCAAAAACTAGGGGGATCACAGGTGCTGCGGAAGGGTAAGCAGATCCTGCTCCACATGTGTCACCCGTCGTGTTGCTTATGTGATAACAATTCCGGTAAATAGTCTAATTCGGTAGGTCACATTCACAAAAAGGAAGGGGATTGTAGTATCGACGTAAGGAACATATCCGATATCATTTGTGAAACGGTTTTTCCATAACGGTCAACCAACTCGTGATGGCGTCCGTAAAATTTACGAAGGGATGATTTCAACTTCGCAATTTGGAACTCTTGGTTTATTAGCTTCCTTGCGAGGAGCAACCTTCTATCAAGAAAATCATGATAGGAAATGCAAGCACGGGAATATCGTATAAATTGGGAGATACATACCCCCGCATGCAGGTGCTGCTGGAATGTTGCTACTTAAAAATGGAAAGTTCACAATTGGAAAGCTGAAATCTTCTCTTTTGTCGTAAAGTTTTGAAATCAACCGACCCTCATTGTCAATTTCTAGATGTAAGTCAAGATATGAAGCCGACTAAACTGTATCTGTAGTATCCTTTATCTCTAGTTCGATGCGATAGATTCCACATAGTCATCAAATTTTGAATTATTTAGTGAAAAAACATCATCTATATAGCGGAAAGAAGAGTTAAAGGATATTGCTAACTTCTTATCTGTCTTCCTAAGAAGTTCCTGCATGAAGTCAGCCTCGTAATAGTAAAGAAACAAGTCGGCAAATAGAGGGTCACAGTTTGTTCCCATTGGAATGCTGACAGTCTGTTGAAAAACACGTCCTTCGACCGTAACAAATATGTTGTCAATTAAGAAATCAAGCATCTTGATAATATCCTTTTCAGATTTTTTTTTGTTTGAATCAGAGAGATTCTTTACAAAGTAGGATTTATCCCTCCCTAAGACAAGATACTTGTATCTACGTTGGCCATTCTTTTTTATGAGGCAAAGCAATACCAACTCTAATAATTTGTCTTTTAGTTTGAAATGTGGAATACTTGTGTAAAGAGTAGAAAAGTCAAATGTTTTAATACTGTTACAAGATGAAAGAGAGTTAGATTGTATGTACTCTAAAAGATCTTTGGAATTTTTAAGTATCCACATCTGATTCACGCCACCTCTGGAATAGGCAGTTTCACAATAACTTTGAAGCCCGTCTTTGATTGCTGATAAAAAAAAAAGATGTTAATAATTTAGAAAGAGGTTTCTTGGAGCACTTGGAAGACCCAGCAATATACCGTTGTTTGTGAAGACACTTATGTAGTTAAGGTATGCAATACAGTGATGGAAGATCCAGTTCTTCATCTTTGGTTGAAATTCCAAAGGAACATAGAACAGACTAATGATTATCCAGGATTTCCTCTTTGGTAAGTGTCGTGAGGGTATATGTTGAATTTCCAAGTATATTGTCAATACCTAATTTGTTTATCAAGCAGTTAATGTAAAGACTTTTACACACAAAAACGATGTTATTTGGGGCTTTATCTGCGGGGACAACAACATATTTGTTATGGAGGTCGGATAGATGTTTTGCAACATTTGGGTCTTTAAAGATTGACGTAGCATGGGCATTGATGGACCCATTCAGTTGTTTAGTTCTGATTTGTATCAACGACCTCGCTGCCTTAATCCATTCAGAGAGAGTGTCTACGTCTTCCTTTTTGCGCTTAGCCCATTGCCTGGCATAATCCTCGACTGAATCCATCAATTTTTTAAAGTTGTATTTCCAATTGATGGATTTAGGCTCACGATATTTCGGACCTTTCGATAACACATTTCGTAGAGAAGTGTTATTAACCATGTTGAGGTCACCGGTAATAACGTGACCAGCAGGAGTATATGTGAATTAGGAACTAGCACAAGTGCAATCAGGAGGTTTAGAGTTGAAGTCGTTAATATTGAGATCCTGCAAAACGTGTTTGTAATTGAAAATTTTAGTTGCAATAGGTTAGGTATATGTATAAGAAATGATTGATACAGACTGGTCTTTGAAATAAGGAGGTATTTTCGAAGTTTATTTTCTTTTAATTATCTGAACAAAAATTTATTTAAATAGTTTTGATATAACTCATTATATATATCAAATATACGCAGCCATTTTTTGAGTCCAATAGCTAGTTCATTTTTTTTAATTTATCAGAGACTTATATAAAAGATTATTTGTTAATGCTTCTAATTTTATAGGTAAACCATCCACTATAAATTGGTTTCTTTTCATATAAACAATACTTTTTAAAGAATTTTCCGATTTTAAAATTGCTGCCCAGTCTGTTGGTATAGATTTCTTTACTAAATTAATTTCAGCTATCCAGTTTGATTTATTTTTTATTTTATTTAAAATGTTGTCTTGAGAAATTCAGCCTTTTCATCTATGATATCATTTACACAAATAAATCGCTTTTAATCCATTTTTTTTAAATATAGCTTTATTTTCAAATTTAATAAATTTATTGTTCCATAATATTTGTTTTCTTATATCTGTAAATAGTTATCAAAAGAACCAGGATTATAATTTAATACGCCAGCCGCGCGTTTCGTCTACATAAGACTCCTCAGCGACGCTCAGATCTAAATAGTTATAAAGACATGTTTCTCGTTTTTTTATTAGACCTCCACCAGTTAATTTCCAACTTTTAATAATACCTTTAGAAAAATCTGGGATATTTTAACAATGCTTTCGTCTGTCTTATCCCAACTGTTTGTTGGAAACACTTACCAGTTTGACCCAAAATGATAAAAATAGTGTTGAGGTATAATTGTGCGGAAGCGTATTAGCGCCACACATTTTTTTTAAATTTTTCTTCCTATGTTTGCGTTGTAACACAACCTTTTGCGTTTTAGATAAAGGTTTGCGTTAAAGATTGCGTTGTAAAGCAATCTGTAACGCAAACCTTTTGCGTTATAACGCAAACCTTTGTTTTATCTTATTTCTTATTTAAGATTCAAAGGAAACAGAAGTTATTAATGAAGGAGGCTGTATATATTAAAATTTATCACCTTTGTAGTCATTTCAAAGTAATATGCTTGAATAACTAGATCATATCAATGACTAATAATGAGCAGAATATTATAAGAAGATGTGGTATGAGTGCCAATAAGAAAACTCTCCATCTAAGTCACTTTTTGTAAAAGTAAACCACCATAGGCCGAATTACTGTCTTCAACACGGAGCATTGGCTCACAATGAACAACAAACTATAAGGTCCCCAAAAACGATATCCATGTTACTACTAGTATATATATTACAAAGAAAATTGAGTAAATTGAGGTTATACCTAAGAACAAAATCAACCCTGCTAATATAGCTATAACCGAATATAAATATACTTCCAAAGTAAGCTCTCGTTTGAGAACTGTTTAAAGTAGGGTGGATTCAAACAAGCTACCCTTTGGCAATAAATGTATAAAATGAAGATGTTTTATTAATAAAATTATGTTCTCTCTATTCAAATTGCTACCCAAGCATCTTAAAAATAATTCATTATATTGAAATGAAAATTCCATGACTTTCTATCAAAGAATCTTATTCATATTCTGAGATTTTTAAAAAAAAGCAGAAAGATCATTTTGTCTATTTGACTTGGAGGTTTCACAATTGTATGACATTATTTTTTATCTTTCAATTTAAATATGACTATATACTTAACTATATCTATTTTCTTGTTAAACTATATACTTTTCTGACGTACAAATCAGTCTTAATTTATGTATAATTGCACTTCAAGTATTCCATTATTCCTATGCATATTTGTTATAATGATTTGGCCTTGTATGTATGTTTCTTTTTTTATCTACTAGTAAATCACATCCGAAATAAATGACAGACGGACATATATACAAAAATTAATGAATAATTGAAATCAAGATATATAACGCAAAGGTTTGCGTTAAAACGCAAACACAGGAAGAAAAATTAAAAAAAAATGTGTGGCGCTAATACGCTTCCGTATAATTGTCCACCCTCCTTCACAATCATTTACTAGTCTTTTTACCCCCATAGCTATTAAAGCAGTGAAATAACTTCTTATATCTATCGTATCCAATCCCCCTTTTCATATGGACCAATAATTGAATTTCTTTTTACTTTATCTGGTTTATTTTCCCAAACAAATTTAAAACAACTTTTTTCTATTTCTTTTAAAATTTTCTCTGGAACTCTGTTAGCAGATCCCACAAAAGTAAATATGGGCACATCGTTCATTGTTTTATATAAATGAGGCCGTTAGTTTTCTCGTTTGAATTATTTTAAATTGTCTTATCTGGGCCTTTTATAGCTGACTGGTATGGGCTTTGCTCATTGTTGAAGGCCGTACGGTTATCTATAGTTATAAATGTCTGTGTCATTTTGGTCTCTTGTGGACAGTTGTCTCATTGGCAATCATACCACATCTTTTTTTTTAATCTATTTTATACAATTAATTTTTTTATTATCAATTTATTTCCAAAAAAAGTAAGATTTTTTTTTGCCATGAACAAATTGTTTGTTCATCTTTTCAATCTTATTTTCCCAATTTAGTTTTTCACATTTCTCTCTACAATGCCCAAAGTAATGCCGAGAGTTTTAACTGGTCCATTGGTCCGATTTTGTCTTTACATGATTTAAGCTTTCCTACTCATAACAACTTTTGTTTTTGTTTGTCTTGTTTGATTTTTAATTTTAGTTCATTGGTAAGTTTAGGAGTTAAATATGACGTCCACTATCACTGAACTAGTACACACTTTTGTTTAGGAGCCAACTGAAGCACTCCTCCGGGTGAGGTCTTTTCTCGCTGTGTTGAAGACCCATGGATTGCCTTTGGCTGTTTACAGCTCTTTGGTCGGGTTGTTGTCTCTTTGACACATTCCCTATTTCCATTCTCAATTCTATGAACAAACGACAACAGCTGAACCAAGGACCCTGACTTGGAACAGGCACATATAACATGGAGCGGGATTAAACAGGTGTATAGGCGCGGCCAACCCTACCCTAACTTGATACAGTGGTGTAACAGTACAACATTGGAACAATTATAAAATCAATTGAAATAAAACATAACCCATCAGATCGATACAAAGTAGCTAACAAACATTGAACAAGAAAAAAAGAAAGACCGGACGTGGCAAGGTATTTATGCATCACTAAAGATGATAAATACACTCAGTAGCAAACCAACGTATGTACAAAACAGTAAACGAAAACCAATATGATAGAAAACGACCAACGATAAACACTGAAGTACAGGCTCCTGATTTGGGACAGGCACATTTGGAATGTTGCGCCTAATTCTCCCTTAATCTGAGACAGTGACGTAGTAGCATGACATACACAAATACAGTTGACATTATTCCAAAAAGGTTTTAATCATCAGATTTACCTAAAGCTTTGTTTCGGTTATTTTCACATGTCTGTCCCAAGTCAGTAAGATCGTCAGTAGTTAGAAAGATTTATTGATGCATTAATTTAAAAAAAAAAGTTTTTTTTTCATCAACGAATGTTATTTTTTTTTATTGAGTGTGTAATTCCAGAGCCTTTATTGTTTTGTTAAATCAATTCGCAAGTTTTAAATACTCATAATGATTTAGAGCTTGACATACAAACACCTGCATATTGTTAGAGACTGTATGTTGTCCTCTAGTTGTATGGTGGTTGTTTTGATGTATAACCATATTTGCACTAAAGTGAATTTTGGTCTTTTCCGTCTCTCATAAATTCCTTATTTATGTTACAAGGTTCAATAATTGTGTTTTAGTGAAAGATTGAAGATTGAAGAATTACGAAATAAAAAAAATCACTGATGCTTCATATCTTTTAAAAGACGCATGCTAACCCTCATAGGAACCTTGTGGTATTAAAAGTTAATGTGGATTTATTAAATTTGATTGATGAAAAATTGGGAAAAGATAACTCTTCCTAATAACCCGGAAGCCGATAAACTATCAAATGTATTTCTCAAATATGTTTAAAAATGAACTAAAAGAATAGATGTAGCCCGACTTTAAAGAGAATTTTTCTATTTGTTAAATACTTCTACTTGGAACTGTTAATAAAAGCAACATTAGTATACCTCTGTTCAAAAGTCATAAATTGATTAAGATAAAACAAATCCGGGTATCACTTATTCACTTATAGGGTCTTTGCATCGGATCTAAACATATTTATTTGAAAACCAGTTGTTGGCATGACACCGGTTGTGTTCTTTTCATGTATTTTATAATGGTATGATACTAAACCCCTAACGGGAGGGGTTGTACCAGATATTCATATGATGAAGACATAATCTTTCAATCGGTGTAATTGAAGTCTGGAGCTGGCATCAATTATCTGCTAGTAGTCCGTTGTTATTTATTGTCATTTTGTTTCGTTTCTTTTGTTGCATCTTCTGACATTAGTCTCGGATTTCTCTTGAACTAAATTTTGATGTTCGTATTGTTATACGTTTACTTATCTACATTCGCTAGAGGTATATGGGGAAGGCTGAGATCTTATAAACATGTTTAACACCTTCCGCATTTTTGCGCCTGTCTCAAGTCAGGAGCCTCTGGCCTTTGTTAGTCTTGTATTATTTTTAACTTTAGTTTCTTGTGTTTAATTTGGAGTTTAGTATGGCTTTCATTATCACTGAACAAGTATATATATTTATTTATGAGCCAGCTGAAGGACGCCTCCGGGTGCGGGAATTTCTCGCTGCATTGAAGACCTGTTGGTGACCTTCTGTCTATGTTCTATGGTCGGGTGGTTGTCTCGTTGACACATTCTCGATTTCCTTTCTCAATTTTATTACAAACCACAATCGAAAGAAACACATCAACTATAAGAAGAAACAATAAACAACAGAACACTGAAATGCAACAAAAAAATAAATTTAAAAGACAATACAACATACATAAAACAAACTATAAGATAACAACTGCTATGTACAGGACATTTTAAGAAATAATGTGAGTTCAACCTGGTTTTTGTTGTTTTTTAGGCGTAAAACCCAAAGACAATTACACATAAGTATCAAAATACAATTACACGACGTATAGACATTGACACACTGATAGATATGAGAAGATGAGGTAAAATTGCCGATGAGACAACTCTCCATCCAAGTCACAATTTCTAAAAAGTAAATCATAATTTGTCAATGTACGGCCTTCAACATGGAGCCCTGGCTCATACCGAACAGCAAGCTATACATGGCACACAAATGACTAATGTAGAACCATTTAAACAGTCAAACAAACGGTCTAATCTATCCCAAAAAGGAGAAACAAGAAACACTTTGTATTTCCATATAGTGATTAAGATGATAACATAATGTTAACTGCTGTATTCCTTTTTTTGACATTTTTACCTATTGTGTCTGTTTGTTTTCTTCATGCATTGTTGTCAATATAATGGGATTTGATGCGACTGTCATACAAATGAGAGGTTTAGCTAGCTATAAAACAGGTTTGATCCACCCTTTTCTACATATAAAAATGCATGTATCAATTCAGAAATATGATAGTTGTTATCCATTCATTTGTGTTTGTGTTTGGTTAGGTACTTTTCTTTTTGAATTTTCCTCGGATTTCAGTTTTTATGTGATTTTACTGTTTATGGGCCACATAAACAAACGACAACAATCGGTGCCTGACTTAGGACACATGCAAACAAATGCAGCGGGTCTACACGTTATTAAGAGCTCCAACCTTCACTCGAAACAGCAGCACAACATTACAACATAAAAAGACACAGTATATAAAAAATGCACATTTTACGTCTGCCTTATGACTAATATCTCCCAGGTGGAACAACATTCGAGGGCTTGCGTTTCATTCCCTTGATGAAAAATTGTTGATCAAAAGGACGCCAAATGTCGAAGTTAAAATCATCCCATAGAAATGTTTCGGACGTCATCATGAGTTAAATTGTCCGTTATTTGATATCTGTTTCACAGATGACAACGAGTATGTTCCAATCGTTGTAACCACAATCTTGATCTCCTTTCCCGTTTTTACTGTTGTTTGTCTTTTGGTTTTTTTTATACCATGGCATGAAAATTATTCATCGAATTAAAAGTAATAAAATACTATACTATTATTTTCATTATATGATATAAAACCATACGTTTATTTTATTTAGTTGAATTGTTTTGCAATAACTCCTACTGAACATAATATATCTATTCATTATTTTACAGAAGTTATTTAATGGGTTATTGTATAATTTTGTTTTATCTAGAACAATTTCACGTCATTTGTACGTCTTAAGATTGCAATTATAGTCATTGCAATAATTATAAACAAACCTTTGAAATAAAATTGTGTCTCCTCAATATAGTGACAAAAGTTATTGTTTGAATTAGTATAGACTGAAACATTGAAATAATTTAATTACATTGTCAAATATTCATTTCACTTTTGTTTTTTGGTTAAATATAATTGCAGACACACATTTTGTATTTTTTTAAATAACAGTTGATTAAAAGTACAAAGGGCCAACTTTATAATTGTCTCTTAACATTTAAAAATAAAAGAACAACACGAAATAATCTAAATGAATTCGTGCACCAGTGGCACGATCTTGCTAACTTGTCGTCATAACTCACACATATAAAAGGGCACCTTTCCCTCCAATCTTCACAGAAAGCAAGATGGATCTGAAGCTAGTTACTGTTTTATTTGGTCTCCTGTGTTTTGCACAATCGCTACCGTTCCAGGTAAGTCTTTAAAACATTGATGAGTTCAATGCATTTGTTTTAATCTTGAATGTGCACCGGTGTGTATATTTCCGAATAGCATTTTGATGATGATAAATGACTGCTTTATATGTAGCGGCGAATAGGTATACATATTCAAGACGAGAACATGTTTATTTTATTGAAGATTGGAAGAACAAATATCCCTTTTAGTTTTATTTATATTAAGTAGCTACAGCCCCAACAATTTCAAAGAAGTATACAAAAAGTATGAGATTGTGCAATTCCCAATGAGATAAGATTCAATCAATAACCGAAGGTCGAGGAGAATAGCAACTGTAGAGCACTATAAGGCATTCAACAATAAGCACAACCCCATACATTATTGTAATAAAATAAACGGTTCCAATTTTGTCCGCACCAGATGTGCATTTTGACATTCAATGTAGGTTATGGCGAAAAGGCAGAGAGAGCATTACAGTAATTCCGTAGAATTTTATTCTGAAGTCCATTTTAATAATACCTTAGCCGTATTTGGCACAACTTTTTGGAATTTTGGGTTCCAATGCTCTTCAACTTCTGTAATTGTTTGGCTTTAACTGTTGTGATCTGAGCGTCGCTGATGAGTCTATGAAGACGAAACGCGCGTCCGGCGTATTAAATTATAATCCTGGTACCGTTGATAACTATTCAAAGAGAAAATCATGAAAGAAACATGTTTTAACGTCACGGTAGCATGACAATACTTTGTCTATGAGATGATAGATAAATTTAAAAAAAACCGTGTTATATCCAATATTAAATGATATTTACACTAGTTAAAAAAAAAAAAAATCATTTCTTAGTTTCTTGTTTCTTAGACATTTACTTTATACGTATACAAGGACAGGTGTCAATTATTTTTTAACAATAATGTTTGAAGTAATTGAGAATCAAAAGTACCAAACTGTATTAAGGTTATTTTAATCCAAGTATTGTATCGTATATTTCTTAATGAAAAGTTTTATAAGAAAAAAAATCTTTTTTATATTAGTGATGGAATGAGGTAAAATTTAATCTTTTCTATTTTAATTAAAGGAACGTGGGGATATAGATGAAAGAGAGTTAGAAGAAATCTTTTAAGAGCTTGAATATCTAAGAGGTAGCGTAAAATATTCTTTAATCATATGCTTAATTCTGCAAGTACATTTGTTTAAAATGAAATTTAAAATGCAATTAAGGTTATATAAAACTTTCTTTTCCTCTAAAATTGTACCAAATTTTCAACGCAGTTTCATGGACATATCATAACTTGGAATGAATAAAATTAAGAATATAAATGGGGAATGTGTTCAAGAGACAACATTCCGATCAAAGATCAGTAAACAGATGTAGGCCATCTAGGGCTCTCAATGCAGCGAACAAATACCCGCACCCAGAGGTATCTTTCGACTGCCCACTAAACACAAATTTGTACTAATTCAGTGATAATGGAAGTCATACTAAACTTTGAAATGAATAAGAGAAACTAAAATAAAAAATCATACAAAACTAACAAAGGCCAGAGGCTCGTTTTTTGGAACAGGCGCAAACAGACGACGGAGTTAAACATGTTTCTTGAGATTTCAATCATCCCCATATCTCTAGCCAATGTAGAAAAACAAACACACGACCATTAAGACTTGTTTTTTATTTTAAACTGACAATTTTAGAAAGCTTGCTATAGATCATGCATAAATGATAACTTAGATGATGTGTACTCGGGGACTGATTTACAAATTTATTGATAAACTAAAAAAAATAATTAAATGTGATTTTTAAAGGAAAACCGAGACCAACTGGATTGCCCAAAGATGACGAAAGTAAAGGTACATATTAATAATATAGAAATTAGGAGACGCGGTGTGATTGCCAATGAGACAACTATCCATCCAAGTTTAAATGAAATGGATGACCTCAATTATAATATATATTAATAAACTTGTTGAAGATACCAGGATTGCTATTTGTACCTCAGACGCGAGTTTGGTTTACAAAAAGTACGAAGTTGACGACACAAATTTAAAACATACATAATCTGCTATCATATTTACTTCATGGACCTTCCAAATGAGGACTTTAAATTCTGTTCTTTTAATGTTCTAATGTGAAATTTCTAAACTTGATATTTGATCGTAAGACACTACTCAATTCGTTGTTTAAAAAGATGTGAATTGTGGTTTTTTTTTTCTATTGACACAATATCAATAATGGCATTATTCAAAGAACATAAAGGATTTTTTAAACAAGTATGATACAATATTGACCATTCATTTGGTTACTATGTTTTAACAGGAAAACAAAAACCAACTGGCTTGCCAAAAGGCGAAGACAAAAGTGACTGTACATAGTAAATCAATCAAATGTGTTTGTACTTAAAAATGGGCGCCAAAATAGTTACATCCTAAGTGTGTCTATTCAAAGTATTGATCGGGATCAATGGCTGCTAACATTTGTATGGGGTATTAATGTTCCGTTGGATCTCTTTTAAAAACAAATTTTTAATTGTTGCATTCATGTGATATATAGCTTTGTATATATTTACAGCTAAGGTATTGGTCAGATAAAGGAGTTATATTGGTGACACTATTTTCACACTTACAAGTGTGTTTAATGTCAAATGAGATTTCTGGTTTCTGAAACATCTTGAAACACACAAAAAATAACACAACAATCGAACAATTATGGGCCGACTATTTCGACACTAAATTATCTTTATCTACAGATGTAACAATCTGGAATGAATTTAAAACCTCAGACCAAGGGAAGACGACATAACAACTATTTAGTTTCTACTTTTCAATTTTCTTTCAATATTTATGGTTTTTTTTGTGTTACAAATTGTTTGTGCATAACCTTTTTTACTTTACAAATGTAGCTATTTTAAATTTTGAAAATGTAAACAGTAAAAAAAAATTGTTGTTGAATCATAGTATAGATTCTGTTTATATTTCATTCTAACGAAAAATGTTCCTTAGGTGTAATTTTCAGTTCCTCTGTTTTTGTACAGCAAAGGAAAGACCACCACTAAAAGAGAGAAAACTTGGAAAAGGCGGAAAAGATGATGTAGATGATTATGATAAATGTAAGGTCAAATATCATTAATAAATTTTCGAAAATATTTGATTCGAAAACGTTAATAGAGATGGCACACAAGATAGTTTTTCTTTTAAATTCACAATTTTTATCTTTTAAATTTTCTTATCTATAGAACGTTTTACAGAATTTGCAAAATCATTTCTCTTTCATTAAGTTTTTTACATTGATGCAGATGATTTTTTTGTTTTAATTGCAATTTTTACTTGTCAAATATATTAGGTCATTGCTCTTTTGGCCATCCTTGAGTAGTCTTTTTTAGTTGTTGAATATCGATGCAGTCTTTTCATGACATTGAATTAGTGCCATATCTGCTAACTATATGTATTACAATAGACAACATTATGTTAGCTACACATTTTATTCCGTATTCTATTCTAGTTCCCACTGTGCTTATTTAATAATAAAAGGCACTGTTTTATGATTTTCAATTGAGCTAGAATATTTTGATGCAATAGATTAATAATATTCCTAAATAGATATAAGACGATGTGGAATGAGTACCAATGAGACAACTCTCCATCCAAGTCACAATTTATAAAAGTAAACCATTATAGGTCTTCAACACGGAGCCTTGGCTCACATGAAACAGCAAGCTATAAAGAGCCCAAACATAACTAGTGTAAAACCATTCAAACGGAAAAACCAACGGTCTAATCTTTATAAAAACTAGAAACGAGAACCACATCAACAAACGACAACTACTGAACCTCAGGGGTCGGTTTTACAAAAAAAAACTTACGACTAAGATTGGTGTTAAGTCATGAACAAATCAGTATACTTACGATTAATCTTAGTCGTGATTTATTTTGGTGAAATTTACTTCTGATTCGTGACTTAGGACCTGTAAAATTGCCACGGGTTTAAATGTCTGAATGGAAACAAACCCTCACACGTATGTAGAAAATAGTGTAACATCACATAATAGAAAGACACATTATCAAAGATCAATTGAAATTGCTTGCTGAACTCAATCAAAAGACATATTAACACAAGTGGACAACACTGAAAGAATGAATTTGTTTGAAAACATATTGGATTTTTAAATTCAGTTCGACATTTTAATTAAATGAGTTAGTTTTTCCTGCGTTATTGAAAAAAACAAATTATGTTGCGTTGCGGGGAGTTGCCAAACATTGATCATTCCATATACTGGCACTGGTAAAGAATTTTGAGTGAAACAAAGAATTCAAAATACCTAAAAGAAGTAAAGCCTAAAAAAATACATTGGTATCTAAATAAAAATAAAATCTGTTTTAGCTGGGAAACCAAAACCGACTGGATTGCCAAAAAGAGAAGGCAAAAAAGACGAAAGCGAAGGTAAATATTTGAACAAACTTATATATCTGCAGGTGAAATTGACCGTTAACACTTTGTGTGTCTGTCCAAACTTTTTTAACGTGGTTAGTGGTCTTGGACACTTGTGTTTGATAATAATTTGATTTTGATTTTCTTAGAAAAATGGATTTTTACAGTTATTATTGTTATGACCAGTTATAAAACCTCTGAAACCATTTAGAGCTCATACATAGTATTATGCTGGTTAACATATATTTACTTCTAGAAATGTTTTTAATAGAAATCAATTGATATAAATGGCGTTTTTTTCTATAATTAGTTCCTTGTTTAATAAACGACCACCTGACATTATAAAGGAACACGTTTCTCAGATGTAATTTACCATTTTTTGTTTATGTACAGAAAAGAAAAGACCCCCACCAAAGGAGAGACGATTCGGAGGAGGTGGAAAAGATAGTGCTGATACTGATGACAAAAGTAAGATTTTGAAGTACTGATATATGATTGCTATTTTTTTTCTATAACGTATGGAAATAGAAAAAATACAAAAAAGAATACATTATATCATTGTTTCGTTTTCTTCCTATTAGCAATGTTGATCATTTGAATTTTATTGACGTTGTGGTGAGTTTTTTCATCAACACGATATACATACAGTATATCGGTTTCACTAAGAAATTAAAGTTTCATAGGCAAATAATTCCGATTGAAGTGCAATGTGTATTGGTGTAAAATATCAATGTCAGAAATTGATTTCGGTTCATTATTGTTTTTGTTAAATAATAATTCAGATTATTGAAGCCGTATTCTCATGACTGTGAACTAGTCTTTCGTCGATATGTTTGTCACAATAGACAATATAACATTTGCTACATTTTTTTATGGTATGATTCCTAGTGTCTCAAGGTTCTCAAACTAAACCTTTTATTTAACGGATCATGATTGCTAATTGAGCAAAAAATTTAAGCCGAACGTTTGGAAAAATATCACAACATAACTACAAAGGGGATAAAAATAATTAAAAAAATAATTTTATAACGAAAATCATTTGCTTATTCGTTTTTCATTTGGTGTAGTTCTTTTTCTAAACACCACATCTATTATTTATAATGATAATATAAGTTCATATTGTATGATGAAGATATGCATATGCATTATATTGCTTACCTACTTGCTTTTCCTATAATTTAATGATACAACCTATCCAGAAATATTTATAGCAGGATAAAAATGTAATCTGTTTTAGCTGGAAAACCGAAACCAACTGGATTGCCAAAAGAAGAGGGCGAAAAAGACGAAAGTGAAGGTACTAATTAAAACAAACATATCTGTAGTTAAAATTAACATTTGGAAGTAAGTTACGTCCATATGTGTCTATTTAAAGAATTAAATTTAGAAATTTTTGTTTTTTATAGTTGTAATTTATAATAATTCCATGCCAGGATCTTAAAAAAACATAATTTGAAGAGTCATTGTTATCTTGCCTTTTGACCTAAAGCAAATATTGTGAATCATGAATCATGAATGATCATTTGTGTATCTCTATTAGAAGAAAAAAATGCACATGAACTAAATATCATTTGCGTATTTTTATCATTATTTTTTCAAACTTGAAACAGCAAAAAAGAATAACAAAAAAATGAATGCCAATAATTTTGACCTTAATATCTTTGTCCATAGTTGATCACAGAAAGAACTTAAATCGTCCAAACTAGATGAAGATAGAATAGTAACTAGCTAATTTTCACCGTTCATTGTTCTTTATATTTGTATATTTTAAGTTACACCTAGGTTGAGTTTTAATCTTTTTAACTTGGGAGCTTTCACTAAGTTTGACTGCTACATTATTTAAAACTTATGTCTGGTCACGTAAAATAGTAAATAATATTTGCTTTTAAATCAGTATAGTCTGCATTATAATTTATTATAAAAGAATACTTTTATTTATATTTATTTTTCATTCTGTATGTTTATCTACAGTAAAGAAAAGACCTCCACCAAAGGACAGACGAGGAGGCGAAAACGATAATGATGGGGATGATGAAAAAAGTAATAGTTTAAAGCATTATAGTTGGATTGCTGTTCTTTTCTCTACCTTTTGTAAATGAAACATTTAAATATAGACTGCATAATTGCACAAGAGAATGTTTCTTTAACGAATAATTTTATAAGCAGATACTTTAAATATGTTTTCTTGTCGAATATTGATGTCGTGACCATTTTTAGCCATTCATTTTAGTCTCTTTTTTAACCTTAAGTGTAGATTACGACTACGTCAAAAGTCGTAATGATTGATGTTATAGGGGATCCACTTGGGGTACAAAAATCTTCATATATATATACATGTATATGCCGCATATTCTGGCATCTTAAATTGTGTATTTATCAAATCAAGAAGCCTGACACATTTGTAATCCATATTGTAATGATATAAACTATGGAAATATATATATTTATAAATGCAAATTGTATTTTAAAGAAAAACCGAGACCAACTGGGCTGCCGAAAGAAGACAAAAGCGAAGGTACACACTAAACAATACAAATTTACAAATATATGTTGCAAGTTTAGTTAATCCGTTGTATATTCATTTGAACACTTTTGATAACTATTGATGATTTGTCTGTTCTTTTAATGTGATAATTTGTTGAGTGCTTGCATGCTATATTACTGGTTTAGAATTAAACACACATTGATTTTGGGTATGATAACCATTAACTTAAGTAAAAAAAGAAATTAAAAGAGAGTGTGATACGCTGTTCAACATTCTAACAATCAATGTGAGCGAAATATTCTCTTCTAAATCGGTAATATGTTTCACATCATAATTTCCATTAAACTAAATAAGTATGATGTATATCAGCAGGTTTGGTACTTTGTTAGCGTTCAGAAATGGTAAAAATTCTTTCTTTCATCTTGTTAACTTTACATCAGTGTTATTTTTTCAATAAACCGACAGTGTAGAGGTAAAATAATAACCTATAATATCACTAGCTTGCGTATATCATATGTTTTGGAAATATTCACAGCCTGGTCATCACCGTTAGAATATTAAGTTCAGACAGCTACAAATATCAAACAATGAAATTACTTTAAAAAAACTCGGAACCTAAAATAACTCGCATAAAGTTTAATAGTAAATACCTATTTTGTTTGATCATATGATAGATCCTATTTTCTTGTATTCTTTACCATAACATACATGTTATACGTTTATTGGATGCTATTTTCTTCTGTTTTTTCTATGCAAAGGAAAAGAAAGACCCCCACCAAAAGAGAGACAACTCGGAAAAGGCGGAAAAGAAAGTGACAAAAGTAAGATTTAATACCATTGATATTGACAAGTTGAACTAAGTGAGATAGAAATTTTAATAATAATTCTATATTCACAGAAGGGTTTTATTCTTTTCGAAGTACAATTTTGTTTATTTGAATTTTCTTTTCCTGAAGTGCGTTTTGCAGGATTCGTCTATCAAATCTACATAAAACATTATTTCTCTTTTATTAAGTTTGCTCCATCGATACATAGTGCTGATTGTAGTGAAACAAAAAATGTCCTTTCGTGTTAAATACTAATGTTATACATTGTTTGGTCGTGCTTCATAAGTCTTAATGTATATATTTATAGGACTCAAATATATGGTGGGTTCCAAATCGATGGCAGATTCCTAATATATGGCAAATGTGACGTCATGCCATCGCAAATCTATGGCGGATTTTCAACAATCCTAATCCATGGCAATTTTTGAATTTCCTAATCTATGGCGGATTTTTGTCGTTTCCAAATCTATGGCAATTGTTATGCAAATGGAAAACAATGCAGTACATATACGACAAATGACTTGTCTTAAACAAGTTGACTTCTCTTGTCTCGTCGTTATATAGCTTATACCGTTGGTTTTCCAGTTTGAATGGTTTGCCGTGCCTTGACATATAATGGTTTACTTTTATAAATGTGACTTGGATGGAGAGTTGCCTCATTGGCACTTATACCACATCTTCCTATATATATGTACGACAACGGGATCATGTCTATAAACATTTATGAAATAAACATACAATAATGGTCAATCAAAACATGTTTAAAATGATGAGTTCATAGAACTTAATACAGACTTTAAGATTGAAAGGATGCACCCGGTAAAAACATGTTTGAATTTGTGAAACGTACCTGTTTGTCCAATTCATTAAACCATCTAGTAAATCCCTTAACAAATAAGGCAGGATTTTATATTAAAAAAAAAACAAATAAAAATGAACAGTTTGAATTTTCACATAATATCATTTCATCGTTAATACTTTTTTTTTTATTTGATGATAATTTAAATCAAATTAGTATCTGGTAATTTTACCTTTCACTTTATATACTGTGCCAGCCGTAAAAAAGTTATTATAGATACTTTTCTAGAATATCTGGTACTGAAAACAGCGGTGTGCTTATTCAGCACATTTTTTTCCTCTTTCGGATAAAACGTCACATTTTCCTTTAAACCATCCGCAAATTGTTGTCTAGAGAAAAACCTTCATCTGGAACAAATCTATCGGTTCCGCCATCGTAATTGGCGGCGACGATGTTATATGGCGTTATTCAATTGTGACGTTATGAAAAAGATTTGCCATAGATTTGTTTTGGTGGACGTTTGTAACGTCACATTTGCCATATATTAGGAATCTGCCATAGATTTAGAACCCGCCATAGATTTAAGTTCTACATATATAAATATGTATTGCATTGTCTGATGATTTTTCTTTCTTGCAACATAATGAAATATCGTATACACGTATATCAATAACTGAATAAAATTGTTATATTTTTTTCTTTTAAAGAAAAACCAAAACCAACTGGTTTGCCTAAAGAAGACAAAAGAGAAGGTAAATATGAAATAATACAAACATGTCAATTTTGAATATTCTGTTTTGATAGGAATTCCATGAAACTTCCAAATGGGGATATGTCTTTTCAGTTAAAACGATAATTTTCTAAATGATATCTGACCAGTACACAATGTTTGAAGACTTTAGAACTGTGAAAATTTTAAAACAAAACTAACTTGGGATAAGCTCTCATGAAAAAAATCAAATAATCTTGGCAAAAAAGGAAATAAAACAAAGGATATGATACGGGATTTTAAATTTTAATGAATACTGTCAAAAAAAAGCTAGTTTCAACCCATACTGCTCGGAGGTTTTCCATCATAATCAAAATTAAAAATATATATATATAACGTATGTCAGCAGTTTATGAGTTTTTATTTGCTTGAAGAAATTATAAGCATTCCCTGGGACATTTCATTGTACCTGTTTAAATGTATTTGCTTCATAATATACTCATTGTATATATAATTATATATATATGTGTACAATGGTTTTTTATCATACCGATATTTTACAGTATCCTACGTTTCCATTATCGTGCGTTACATATATGCTTTAGGAATTATAAATAACTTCAGCAGTTACAGTTAATGCCAAATACTAAAATAAAGCTATAAATATAAAGCGTTGGGAGAATATGTAAATACAGAGAACACCGAAACAGCAAACCATCTTAGTGAACTGATATAATTTCAATTGTATTCTATGAAGTGGAGTTTTTGTTATTCAGCTGATTGGATGCAAAACTATATTTAGCTCTGAACACTAGATTTATTCAAAGTGTGATCATTGAAATTCGTTAACGTAATAATTGTTATCTGCAGCTGTATATATTACTTCGTTCCTTATAAAAATGTTTATAGGTAAATGACAAGAGTTTAGTTAGATCATGAGATATAAAGCCTTTGTGCAATTTTGTTTAAAGATTTGAGTATTGCTTAAATTGATTTATTGTTGGTTGTTTAACGTCCAGTGGTGTTTTACTTAGACATTGTATATTATTGGTGACCATATTTCCAACTCTACATATCATTCTGTGTAAAGCAGTTGATTTGTGATTGTCGTATTTTGAAAATTATTTGTTTTAAGAGTTACTACCTGATATTACACGACAAACAACAGTAAACTTAATGGCATCCCTTTGTACGTTCGTTTTAGTAAATTAAAGATAAACACGAATATAATTCAACTGACGGAGTCCTTATTCCGTCTCATTTTTGTGAAATCCCAAAATGAGATGTATTTCAACTGAGAATGTTTTTTTGTCGATTCCTCTTCTTTGTCATGGTATTGTCTGTTTTAGTTCAACCCACAATTTTGGCCTTAAAATGTTCTGTACCAAATCAGGAAAATGGCAGTTGTTATCTTGTCGTTCGTTTCTGTGCATGTTGCCTTGTTTTTGGTTTTTGCTGCACTTTAATTTTTCTTTGTTTCATTGTTTTACTCTTATAGTTGATGTGATTCCATCAGTTTTTGATTGTAACCCGAATTTTTTTTTTTATCTCAATTGATTTATGACTTTCGAGCAGCGATATACTACTATTGCCTTTATTTTGCCGCTCTACTCGGTACATATTACCTACTCCTATATATCAACATCTGCAAGATATGATAGAATCCGTTATGTTGCTCTTTACATTATATTTTAACTATTGAATTCGTCTATTGGTTATGTATATTCAATATACCTGCTTTTTTCTTTTATTTACAATTAAACTAGAAAATTAAATTATGGCAGTTTGATGTTTACTTTAATTTAAACAGATCAGTTTCCTGTAACGTCTTAAATAAATAATATGTTTAAAGATATTGATAAACTGAATTAAATAAATGAGAATTGTTTTTGCATTAAGGTAAACCAAGACCCACTGGATTGCCAAAAGAAAAAGACGGTAAAAACAAGCTAGAAAAAGATGGAGAAGGTATATAACAAAACTTATTCGTATTAATGATTTTCTTATCCCTAAACGAATTTTAATTGAGAGCAAAACATGAATTTTCAATTGTAAAAGAGGGTGAAGATTCCAAAGAGGTATTCGAAACCACAATCAATAACAAACTGACAATTCATGAACCAAAACCAACAAACATCCGGAAAACAAAAAACAGTCCACAAACAATATGATGGATCACCACGAACCCTGCCTGAAATACGAGGGTGTACCCATATGATTCTTTGTTATAAGACGTAAAGTTATATTTTTATTCTGAGTTGATTTGAAATAATTAAATATTCTAAGGGTCTTTTTATCATTGTCAATTCAATAACATGAGGGAATGAAATAAACACTATTGTATTGTATGAACGATCTTGATTGTAAATGAATACAATAAAGTAATAAAGAAAATGTTAACTTATAAGTAAATATAACTCAATAACAAACTCTTTAACTATGGGAGTTTTGAAACTTTTAATGAACATTATTATTGTATGATTGCAGATGGCGATAAAGGGATATATGTCAGAACAATAGATGACTTGGTTGCTATAATTGACAAAAATCTATGAATAAATAAACAGGTACGTATACCTTTGAATAGTAAAATGAAAGAATATTCCAGATGGTTATAAAAAGATACAATTCGTAGAGGGGCCAACACCAATATGATCAAAATAAAAAAAGTGAAAAGACAATTAAGGATGTACACCTCTAGATTTCATAAAGTCATGTGAAACGAGTGACCGGAGAGAAATAATGTTAATCCAATTCTTGAACCGATGCATCAATATAAGTCTTCTGTGCACAATTTTATCATTTGTTTCGCATAAATTTCGTATAATCGTCAAAAAATAATCCAATCGGTAAGTGTTGTTGTGAAAATATGACAGTTTATTAATGGTCGTGTTTTGAAGCCAAAGTTTAACGATTGTCGCCCGTTTGTAAAATATTGACAAAGTAACATCGATATTCAGGTAAGCAAGTGTATAACAGGTAAAATAAGATGAGTTTATCTTGATGACGGAGCGACGTTTACGTTTGGTTTTCACTCGCACTTGCGTATTGCGATACCGGACTTTTACGAGAAAGTATACTTTTTTTCTTTTAATTTGAAGTCTCATATGACTATAAAGTGAAATTTACCTATGAATAGTATAGCATTGAAATTAAAATACAGTGTCATGTCAAAAATTAGATAAGTGAATTACTCCTTTCAGTTGACAATACATGTTAAATTAAAATGTTTTATATGCCGAGGCTTTACGAAGTTGATTAACTAACAACTCTACCAATAAAAAAATATGTAAAAATACAAATAAAACAAAAAACATAAATGAAAGGTTATGGTAATAATTTTCGTTTCTTTTACAGATTTGTATCTTCACCAAATGAATAACCGGCATGATTATGGACATTGAAAACAATACATTTATTAGTGAACATTAGTTTAACTTTTGTTATGTATTTCTTACACTTTTGTACAGAATAAAGATATTATGCATTTATTGTTCTGGTTTCTTACAGATAAAAGCATGCATGGTTAAAATCAAATTATCAAACAAATCAACGTTGAGATACTACGTTTGACAGACAAGAACCACTAAACATGAGGTTCCTGAAGTGGGACAGAAACAACAGTTGCCGCGGGATAGGTACCCACATCCACCCATATCTGAAATAATAGGGTAACAGCACAACATAGAAATATACGCTATAAAATATCAATTGAAATGGCTTAAATCAATCAAAACATGTATCAACACAAGTTAACATACACTGAAGAAATACATTTGATGTATGACACAATGTAAATACAACATCATTAAAAAAGGGATGAAATATTAAACAATAACCGAAAGACAATCATAACCTTGTACAAACTGCCTGCAAATATATCCATTTACACAGGTAAATGAAAATAATTTTGTAGTGAGGCACACAGGAATGATAAACGGAATTATTTATATAGAATAACTAATTTTGTTGTTCAAAGAACGAGAACAGTGGAATCTATAGTCAATGTAATTGAATTGTATGCAACTGTCATACAAGTGAAAAGTTTAACTAGCTATTAAACCAAGTTAAATACATCATTTTCTACAAAAGAAAATTCGGTACAAAGTAAGGGGTATGACAGGTTTTATTCATTAGTTTGATGTGTTTGAGCTTTCGATTTTGTAATTTGACAACGTACTTTCCGTTTTGAATTGTCGTAAAAGTCGATATTTTTGTGATTTTACTTTTTCATAATATCTATTTATGAAATAATCTTTGTTCTATTCATCTATAACATCATTCTTCAAAACATAATTACAAATGAATACAAATGCAAACAAAAATTTGACAAAATATGTTCCCTACCAGTATATGCTAAACGATTAAATAATGGGGACAACAGCATATTATTCAGCAATGATTTTTAAAACGATATTTCTATCAATACAATACAATTATATAATAATGTTTTATTCAAAACAAACCTGTCTCACACATATGTGAAATTAGAGGTACACACATACACAATAAAGTCATATAATATGCCAAAAATAAATAAAACAACAAGTTACAGGAATATATTAATATTCTTTTTATCTTAGAATACTCAAGGTAATGTTGAGAGGAAAAAAGATGCATTGGTTTAGTACCTTGTTATTACTCAATTAAAACAATCCTTTCATTTCTGCTCTGCTGGGATATTTATCTGGAATGTCTTGATTTCTGAAATTTGATACTTTGATGGAATTACATTAGAATAAGTAAAGGTATCCATTTATAATAGCAATGTTTAGTGTTTACTTAAAAACTTATATTTGTAAAGTATACTAACTTTGCTTTTTTATATTAAAATGATGATGTATGCAATTTTATTTTAAATGTGCATTCCGAATTAGCAAACAAACATACTCAATAGAGTTTGATGTTAAGCAGGTTTTATTGTCAAGCGGATAACGGTATGCATATAAAGTATTCTACTTGAAAATATGTTTTAATGTTATAATTTCGAGAATACTCATATTTCTAAAGTAGAGATACAAATATTTAAATAACAATGTAGAGCAATTTCATTGGAAAACAAGTTAGGTGTGAAGGTACATAAACATTATTCCATATTTAACTCAAATATGCAAGCTTTTAAGTGTTAATCTTCCTTTGAATTAATGGAGAACTATGTTCTATGATATTCGTTCTTATTTTTGATAAAGATGTTAATGAAGTTGTAGGGGAACTCTTTTTCTTATTGCTTGGTTCTCCGCGGCTTAGTTTAGAAATATACATATTATATACGCGTCTGTTGCATATGTATGCTATGAATATGTATAAACCTTGTAGACTATTTATACAGGAAATAGTCAAGGCCAAAGTTGAATTTTCAACGAAAGCGTTTATCAACAGAAGTATCCAAGAACATCCTGTGGCTGCAAATAGCCTTAAAAATATCCATATATCTTTCCGTTTCTCTGTATCATCAGTCATAACACGTGGTCGATTTTTTAGTCGGTAGACTGTGATAACAAACAATATTATATCTGCTCCTGACAAAATCACAAGTGGAATAATCAAGGTAGCAATTATCAGCTCTCTGAACGAAATAAAACAATGTCTATCGCCGTATCCTATAGACCTTCCATCAGTAATTGTTGCATAAATGATTATATTTGTTACTATCAATATCAATCCATACAAATAAGAAAACGTTATGTATCGTCGAAATGAGTGTTTGTTTCTACTTGCCGCCATTGTTAAAGCAATACTTCCGGTGCCAAAGATCTTGAACATATGCCACGCACAAACAAATAGACTTCCAAATGACGACAAAAGAAAATAATGCATTAAAATAGCCAGTATGGTACAAAATGCTCCAGTTTCATTTGTCGTCATGAACAGAATGAATGTGAAGTGATGCAATAGGAGGGAAACAGAAAGACTCATTATGTTTTTACCTGGAACAGTTCGCAAGCTTGTGAATAAACAATACGTTGTTAATGTCATGAGTAAAGACAATGACGATACTACACTACAAAAAATGAATATCACAAAATACATGTCGTTTTTATGATCGTTGAGTATTTCTAAAGAATTGAAATCTTCCAAACAAAGCCACAGATTATTGTTTGTGTCTACGTGATAATCGTACAATTCAAACTCATTTACGAATCCATTCACTCTCACAATGAAATCTACAATGCTGTATTCATTCGATTCGAAAACTACATGTCTGCACATTAATATTTTCGATAGAAGATGATACAATCTGGGAATACATGTAATTGACTGATTCCTGCTATAGATGACATCTGCGATAATATTTTTATCCTTTAAATTCAGGGTATTTATATATTGGGCAATATATTCACCAGAAATGAGTTCTAGTAATTCACGTTCAAAATCAGTGCGATTCACTTGATTAACAGTTTCTATCAATAGAAATGATATGCTAGCATTTCGATTTTCAGAGTCGTTCAAACAAAATCGAGTTGAATAAGTTAAATTCCGATTATATTGTAATTCCATGTTGGTTATAATTTTGTCAATAACTATTTCACTGTTATCCTGGTGCTCAAGTTTTAATGGCACAATATATCCGAAAATATTAAAGAACGGTTTGTCAACACAGCTGTTTTGATGGAAATATTTACTTACAAAACATCCAGCCGAACGACATATATCCTGTTAAAATAATAATACATAATTATAGAATAACCATAGACAAATCCTTTATTAAATTGCTTGTATAATATACTGCAAATTGCACTTAATATGTTAATGACATTAGATACTGAACACACAAAATAATACCGTGTAGAAACGGATATACTTATAGGTTAGACAATACTTGGTCATGTTTTATGAAGATTTAAGCCCAAGGCTGCATTTGAGATAAAACTGTTCACCATTTGTTTGAAGTATAAGAGGTATAAGAAGTATCAATTTGGATGTGTAAAAGTGCTTCCCCTAATATTTTGTACTGAAAAGAGTCAAACGCATCTACATTGTATTGCAATCAAAGTGAATTTCAATAGACCGCTCTTTCAATGTGTTTACCTATTGGTCCGAGTACACAGTTATCGTCCTTAGAATGACAGTATGTTACTTGCCAATTTTTGTTATACCCCTTCCAAATTTAATTCTCCATGTTTTATGCCTCATATAGCAAGTTGGGGGGTGAAATGACACTGTAAAAAAAATTGGGTCATAAATATTGAGGTAAAGTAGTGATTAGGTCCAGCTGAAAAAGGTAAAAAATTAGCACTTCGGAAGCTGTCAAAAGATTTCAAGACCCCCTTAACACAAAATTGTCCATATTTTGAGTTAGAGCTGATGAAGTTTTCTATAATTTTGATATAATTTGTCCCAAAAGTAGTACAACACACTGTAAAAATGTTATTGAGAAAGCACAGGTGGGATTTTTTTTATTTACATTTGATGTCTAAAAGAAATGCACTACGAAATAACTGTGTACTCGGACCTATTCAGTCGGAAGAATGATATTTTTGATGAACGACTTTAAGAGGATGTATGATAAGACACGTTATTTTGTTTTTGAAATTTCAAGAGAAGCAAACATATCAAAGCCTTTCAAAATAATATCAATTATATTAATAAATGAACAATGTCCCAAGTCAGGAGCCTCTGTCCTTTGTTAGTCTGGTATGATTTTTAATTTTATTTCTTGTTTATAATTCGGAGTTTAGTATGAGGTCCATTATCACTGTACAAGTATACATATTTTTTAAGGGGCCAGCTGAAGGACACCTACCGGTGCGGGCGTTTCTCGCTACATTGAAGACCCATTGGAGGCCTTCAGCCGTTGTCTGCTCTATGGTCAGGTTTTTTCGCTTTGACTCATTCCCCATTTCTTTTCTCAATTTTAGATGTAACTAGTCTGGACACTGTATTTCATAGAGAGTCAATCAAGAGTTTCTATCATTTCTTCTACTTTTGTATTTGTATACACGTTTTATCTTAAGTTATTAAGTAACAACATGTAATGTTTATAGATTTTTTTAAGAACAAAAATTGCTTTCGAAAATTTGCAGTTGTTGACCGTAATTTCCGAATCACAGATGATAACGGATTTGTTCCTTATTTCGCCTCCTTTTCCTGAATATGACCTATATTTTCGACTAAGTGTGTATTATCCGGTTTGTATTACCATTAGCAACACGTCAGTGCCAAATCTGGATCAGCGTATGTTTTTCCTTACAAGGCATCTCATGTCTGAGATCGCCTCCATTTTTGGTTGGGGTTCGTGTTGCTATTTTTTTTGTTTTCTATGTTGTGTGTTGTGTACTTTCGATTGTATGTTTGTCATTTTTTTTTCTTTTTCAGACAGTCATGGTGCTTTTAGTTTATTTTCGACTAATGAGTTTGAATGTCTCTTTGAACGGTATCAGTAAACCTACCTTATAATGATCATATATCTGTTGTTCACGGCATTGGCTTCCAAGGGTGGAATACGATTTAATACGGAAGATATTAGATGAAGGCATTCGACCAGTAATCATGCTTCTCATTGAACAAACGCACATAATGTATTGTAATGGATACCGATAGTTTTCCGTTTCACTGTTTTGAATGAACGATTCACAATTTGGTGTAAATATTCTAAGGTATATGTCTTGAACCTCTTTGCAATCAGTACGGCGTATATGAGTATCGTTATCAATTGAATAAATAATGTTATCTGTTGTAAATACAAAAGCTCGGTTCATTTTGTATAGTGTTGGCACAGAATGGTTTAACATATCGTTAACGGATATGTAAATATATTGCTTTGTTATATTGCAATCTTTTATCATGCCTTGTTTTTCAAAAATTGAGGGATCATTCTCAAGAACACTAATAGGAAGAGGCATTGTACAGAATAACAAAGTATGCCACCGAGAAAATTCTGTATGATCGTTAGAAATGCTTTTTGAGTCAAACGTATCGTTCACCTTTTTATTATGATCTTTATGAATGTAATTATCAAATAAATAATACTTGAAAGAATCTAAAAAGGTCTCTAAGTGATACACATTTTTCTCCGGTATGTTGTGATTACAAATATAACAAAATATATTCTTATACGGATATGTGACTTTACTTTGTTCGGCTGTTCTGCATGCATTTTCTATATCTCTACTATATTCTGTCCATAACCCTGTTGAATTACACTTTGATATGATCAGTCTTTCGTGAAATATTACAGGAGGATTGCAAATATAGCAAAATATATTTTTGAAATGTTGAAATCGATTTTCAAATTTGTTACACGCAAATTCGATGTCTTTATCAAATTTCAACCACGTTCCAGTGACGTTACATGTATGTATTAAGGAGATATCAGGATTATTGCATTGCATCACATCTATTGTGCCCGGCTGGTACCTAATTAATCCGCACTTTTTATTAATAATAGTTTCCAAAACATCTTTAGCGGTTAAATATTCAGAAACAACATTACATGTATTGATGAGTTCAACATCCCATATTATATAATCCGTTTCATTGTTGCATAGAGCACAAAATTTGTTCCGAAATGACATTCCTGTTAATTTAGACGTGACAGGTGCATTTTGAATTCTTTGTTGAATGCTTCGCCTCTTCACACATAGTTCATTAAGTGTTGATCTTGTATTGTTGGGACACGTAGATAACATCCTATATCTACTAGCAATTTCATCTGGTTCTGATGAATATATTATATTGCTTTCACATTTTACTTTTTGACGCAATAATTCTATGTCTGGACAACATTTAGAAGCACTGCATCCTATACTACGATCACATTCCTCGCAGATCTTTAATTGTTTTGGCACTGACGGAAAAGACCAGATGTTTAAAGCACTATTATGAAATTTCGGTCCACAAATAAGTGCGTATTGGTAAAATAAATTCGTTGCGTTGACATTGAATGTATGTAAAGAAACGACTGACATATTTAGAATCAAGGTTACCATGATAAACACATTCATGTCTCCAATAGTGTGTCTGTCTGCTATCCTACAAAATTATAAATTAACATCGTGTTTAAATTATTAATTACACCTTATGTAAGAATACTGGATTTTGATTGGTTGATAGCTAGTGTATTGTTTCAGCAATTTACTGTAATCAAATATCGTTCAATTTTAAACGCCGCCGGGGTATTTGCTAAAAGGATATGCCTTTTTTACCTTCTATGCCGTTGTATTTTCCAAAATATACTCTATCCGACTGGACCCTTGTAATGTCACAATCACCAATGCGTTTTGGAAAATTAACATTCGGTGTAATTAAACAGATATACCATGTTCTTGAGGGGTATTTGCGAAAAATACCAGTCTTGAGAATGAATTCCCTCGCCTTACGGCTCGCGAAATTTAACATTCTCTTGACTAGTATTTTTCGCAAATACCCCTCCTTTAAATGATATATGTGTTTATAAATTATAGCCTATAATCGTACTTGATGTGTCAGATTAACAAAAACATCAACAGCAATAAAATAAAAAAAAAAGTTTATTAAGGAAGAAAATGTTTCAGGAGACTTTATCTTGAGATTTTTCAATTCGGCTTGGTGCTTTTTTGGCAAACACATCCATCTAAATATCAAAACCATGTTTTTTAAACATTTAACCTCAATTAACTTTAAGCACGAAACATCTGATAAAAATTAAGGTAATTTATATTTGCAATATTATCAGAGGCAGCATAACTTTGAATTATAAGAAAAAAAGCAATAAATCGTTATTAATGCCATAAAGTAAAACGGTTTAAATGTACTGCGCTGCAAATACTGTTGTGAAAATTTCGATATATTATTGCAACTAAGCAAAAATACAAAATGCAAATTAACAGTCTTTCACTTAATTTCAATAAAAAGAGGTGGGCGATATATTAAAGGATACGGAAAAATGTATAGGAGACATTAATAATATTCACAATTTTAAAAACATTTTAAACATATATTCTTTATGTCCGAAATGTGTCGAAAGTTTTTAATTAAATTGTGAAATTTCATGCATGCTAAATGAATACAACCGATATATTGACCAACAATTTACACACACACACACGTTCGGGAAAATGTTAACCCATATGGTATAACAAAAAATTAATAAATAAATGCAATGTATTGGTTATACATATATAAACAGGATAACGTAATGCCTGTAACAATTAGCAAAAAATATTTGCTTATTTTTCCAGACGATATGTAAGAATAAAAACACTGATACGTACCTTAAATCTCATTTGTGGTAGCAGTTTCCTCGACTGTAACAAGCTGTCAGAGAGTTGCTTTTCTGAATCCTTCAAGTTTTATATTCCCATGGCAGACAAAATTATGTGACAAAATTAGATGATTTACGGCAATTTTATATCGTCTAAATAAACATTATAGCAAAATTAATATAATTTCCTTGTAAATTGCTTTTAGAGAATTAAATTTACATGTAACTAGCGGGAATACATCTGTTGTATATTTGTCGTTTGCACTTCAGGTGTGTACATATGATTAATTCAGATTGTTTTCTAGTGTATCGTTCAACTAATTTGTAAACAATATTCATTGTACATATTATACCTACTAATTCGTCCTGATTATTAAGATTATTGAAAAAGAAAATGGCTATCGGGATTTAAACATACATATTCAACCAAGTCGACTCTACATAAAAGTTGATAAAAGCCTAGATAATATAATTTTTTCGGTGAAACCTACCAAAATTAATACAGTTCGAAGAATTGTCGTAAGATCATGTTAGATGATCTTTCGTCTTTTTCTGTCACACAAGTTCAAAGTTTAGCTAGTTTAACAATCAGATGGAATCCATATTTTTCTACATACCAAAATGCTTTAACCAAGTCAGAAATATGACAGTTATTTTCATTCGTGGGTTGTGTTTGAACTTTATATTTTCTTGTAGGTTGGTTCTTTTGTTTTGTTTTACTTGTTTACTTGAAACAACCAAGGAACTTATTGCAAAGGGTTATAAACATGGAAAAAGCATGTAGACTTACATTTTATCTTCAGTATTTCATTAGAATACAAATAAAGATTAACCAATAGAGAATAAAACCAAATAGATGTATTTTTCTTCAAAAGATACATAATATGTTTATTTTAGTTTTGATTGTTATGCCTCTTATTGGATTAATACAGACCGTATATATTGACTACTGCAACTACACAATAAAACCGTTACATATCGTTTCATCTTCATTTTTAATAGGGGAAGTAATTGTCTACTATACAGTTCACTCGAAATTACCTACCTATTTTAAAAATGAGTATTTATGAATCATATTATATGTCTAAACCAAAATAATTGCAACTAAAATTTCAAATTATAAACACGTGCTGAAGGACCAGATCTCAATATTGATGACTTCAAATCTAAACCTGCTCATTGCACCATCTGTGCATAAATGATATCTTGTATATTCAAAGGTCTGTCCTGTGTTCCTTTGGAATTTCAAACAAAAATGTATAGAACCGGATCTCACGTCACTTACTTGCGCATCTGGTGCAAGAAAATTGATAGGTCCCGTTAATTTTATTACTTGGATACCTACATTTGTCCTTACAAACAACGGTATACTGCTGAGTCTTCCAAATACTCCACGAAACCTCTTTCTTAATTATTAAAATCAATTGTATCAGCAATCTAAGCCGGGTTTCAAAGTTATTGTGAAACTACATATTTTACAGGGGGCGTGAATCAGACGTGGATACTAAAGCGATCCAAAGATATTTACAGACATTCTAAGACTATTTCATATTGCAATAGTATTACAACATTTAACTTCTGCGTTCGAAATTAAAAGACAAATTGAAAGATTTGATTCTGCTCTGATTTCTAAAAAAGAATGGATAACGTAGATACAGGTATTTGTCTTTGTAAAAAATCATTCTGATTGATACAAAAATTTCCCTGAATCTGACATAACCAAGATTTTTGATTTCTTGTTTGACCACATATTTGTTTCATTTTGGAATACGCGTACTTCAGCAAACATTTGGCGTACCCATGGGAACCAACTTGTTCCTTTATTCATATTGGGCTTCATTCATACAGGAACTTCTGATTTTGGCTTAATTGTTGTCTATTTGTCTTTTTCTATGTTCTGTTTTGTGAACTATTGTGCGTCTATTGTGTGTTGGCTATAAATCATAAATTACGGTCGCCATCATGAGCTGATTAGCCATTATAACAAAAGTGTGTCAGAAATCATATTTGTTATCTTCCTCAGTCATAATAACCTTTAACCATTACAGAACTGACAAAGAAATAACACGACGGGTGCCGTATACGGTGCAGGAAATGCTTACCCTTCCAGAGCACATGATTTCACTCCCGGGTTTTAGTGGAGTTCGTGTTATTTCTTAATTGTTATTTATAACTATTGATGTAAATGTCCTTTGGTTTTGTGAGTCTTTGTTTACTCCTTGGTTTTGATTGTTATTGTCTATTGGTCTTTTTCTTCTTTTTGTTTTGTCTGTTTATTTTCGACATATGTGTTTGAATATCTCTGCGGTATCTTTCGCCTTTCTTCCTGTATTTATACATAGATGATATATATATATATATATATAGAAAAAAATGATTATATGGTATATCCATAGTTTGAATGTATTATATAACTAAAAAAACCTCAAAAGTAGTTTGAACATTACAAAATTGTTCATAACAACAAAAATCCATAGTTTAACAATTGAAATTCTAACGAGGGCCTTGTGTATCATATTGAGGTACTGTAGTATAAAAATGAAATATTATCACTTTCATAAGCTATATAAAAAAACATACTTGGTTTGGCACAGTTACGGGTAAACAAACATATTTTTAATAATAAATTTCTTACAAAGAACGAATCTTGAAAATAGTAGTCTTCCACGAAATGTTTATCTTAATTTGAATATATAAACATGCAATTAAAAAAAAAGTACTTGTAAGTGTCATCCTTGTCGTTTCCATGTGAGATTGAAAGTTAAAATATCATATGACCTGAGGCAGTCTTTATTCAAGTTATGTATGTGAATGCATGTGTATTAAATCTGTACTTTTAAAATTTGAACTAGAACAACAATTAAATATGCTTTGGAATTCCATTTGGTAAGTTAAACAGCATTTTCATTTTTGGGATAGTCTTTACACAACAATGTAACATAATCAGTGTATTCATGTAGGCAATGTATCCGGAAGTTGTGTTTTCTTAATAGATAAACGTGTGCCATTAAAGGTCAATATATCTTGTGAGTAGAATGAGATTTTAATTTCTTTTAATTTTCAAGAGGAGTTAACTATATTGCATATATGTAAGTACACAGTATAAGTAATGATATAGATAATCAAATACATGTTTAACTAAAAAATAAAAATTGTTTCAAACAGAAAATCTTCGTTACTAATAAAAGCAAAAAGGTATACATGGCACACTGTTTGAATCAAAATAAGGAACTAATTACAAACAAAGTTTTATGAACTATACAAATGACTCGTTCATTAAATCTATGGTCTTTTCCCAAAAGCTTAAACATATTGTTGTACAATTCGTTCACGACTAGTCTTTTAAAGTTGACTATACGGTATGGGCTTTGTTCATTGTTAAAGACCACACGGTGACCTATAGTTGTTAATTTCTGTGTCATTTGGTCTCTTGTGGAGAGTTGTCTCCTTTGCAATCATACCACATCTTTTTTTATTAATTTATGAAACCATTACTTATTTAGTGTGCATCTTTCTTGGTAAAACTGTGTATTGTTTCAGATAATATTGTTTTAACCTGTTAATGTACAACATACAAAAATGGAACACATTAAGATATTTAAAAGTATATTATCAAGGGGAAACAATTTAACAACGTAAAAACAAAATGTTGATGTTTTGGAGCAGATACTGTTTTTTAAATGATCAGTGTTTTCTCATTAACATTTGATATAATGCTCGAATGAATGATCTCTCATTTAGCACGTCATTTCAAAACAAAATATCAAATTAAATTGTAAACAAATAAAACTAAGACATCAAAATATCTACACGTATTTGGTGTTTGTAGAACATGATATATTTAGTACGATGTCATACACATGTTTACGCATTACACTGTCTTGTTCTTTACAATAGACAATGTTTTAAATTGATTTATTGTTTAAAATAAAATAAAATAATTGCAGTTCATAAAACTTTAATACATATTATTTTTATAAGTTAAGACTTTTGAAAGAACATTAAATTGTATTGATGTTGAGGACAAAAGTATCTGGTTTCATATAGACTGAAAATATCTTGATATTATGAATATTAAATATAAGTATGACTATCTATGATGAGTTTATTTACAACCACTTGGACGATGACACTGCTAGTGGGGTTTTTCCTGTGTAGGGTATCACAAGACTTGTACATGTAGTCAGCACTTCTGTATTGACATGAATTATCATTGATATGGTCAAAATAAATATAAATTAGCTGTTTACAAAACTGAATTTTTCGAAATAATTATCATTTTCGCCCAGAAGGAAGATTACTTTAGCTGTATTTGGCAAAACTTTGAGGAATGCTTGGTCCTCAATGACCTTCAATTTCGTACTCTTTTTTTCAAGTTTTTTATTCGAGTGTCACTTATGTGTCTTATTTGACCAAACCTGTATTTGGCGTAATAAAGTTCAATCATGGTACCTATGATGAGTTATTCTATACAACCACTAGGTCTGTGGAACTGCTGGTAGATATTTCTAACTGAAGATATCGCTATCATTTTAGTCAGCACATCTGTGTCAACATGAATTACCATTAATATTGATAGTAATAATTATAAATCATCATTAACTATTTACAAACCTTTGAAAATTTCGAAAAATTCAGGATTTTCTTTCCAATGAACAGAATACAGTAGTTGTGGCAAATATCACCAGCCAACGAGTCAGCATTTCCATGTCAAACTTGGAGGATTGTTTGGTTCTAAACTTTCCTTGATCTGGTACTTTATATGGCCTCTTCAATTTTTTATTCGAGCGTCTTAAATGATTTCATTTTACAAAACGCGCGTCTGGCGTCAAAATTGCGAGCCTGGTATCTATGGTGAATTTATTCAAAACAGAACAATCATCTTAACGTTTTACTTGCGAACATTTTTTTATGATGTAATTAATAAACAATCCTTTGTGTTCCAATTATATCCCTGTGACCTTATAACACTGCTCTATTTAGACGCTTTCAGTTTCTGAGCTTGAAGGTTGAACCCTTTAAACACAGATGTTTCGTTAACCAACCTCTTTTGAGGAGATAGATAATATTTACATATATGTTGCTTTGTTAACTTACTGGTTACCAGATATTATCTCTATGTTTCCTCTCACAGAAACATTGCTTGGGAATGTTGTAAGTAAAAAAAAAAAAAAAAGGAGCAGCCTTAAATTCTGAGGGAAAGTGAAGACAGTGGTAGTACAGAAGTAATGTATATTAAGTTTAAACTCGTTGAAATTCGGGGCATATACAATGTTGAAAATATGTCGCACAGTTCTTAAATTTGACCTTTGAAACAAAATAGTAGTGCATATGAAAGTGCCATTTTATGATATTATTTTTTCAAAACTCCATGCTGGAATAATTACAGTTTTTCCGTAATAGGAGTTCCTATGACAAATTACATTATTTTTTATATATAGAAATGCAACCTGAATAGTATTCAACAATTTTCAAATAAGGGACTTGTAATTGATGGATTTAACTTTTATTCAAATGATAATTAATGAGAAAGTGAAATGAATTAGTCAAGTATGATCAAAGGTACACATGACTAAAGAAAATAGCTTTCAAATATTTGCGCTTTAAAAGACTATTCTCATTCTGCAGATGGATGTGTTTTTTTTTCTCCCTCTAGTAAGACAGATGCAAAAAATGAATTCCAAAAAAAAGAGTTTGTACTAAGTCAGGAATATTATGTTCCACATGCTCAAAGGGTGAAATTTTTTCTTTGAGTTATTTTGGTACTCAACCTAACCTAAAGCATTGTCACTTTTCCTTTTAATTTTGGCCTGATTTCTGATGATAAATTGAATCTTGTTGAATGTAATTTATTTTCATTTTTCAGGAACCCAGAATAAGGATAACATAAATCTTAAGAAATGAATACGTGCGAAAAACAAATCATTTGCAGCTACAGGCACACTTTACAAAAACATGTTGATCCCATAATAGTAGTTGATGGATTATACCAAGTAGGTCACTTTTCTGCAAACCAAAGAAAACAATTATATAATTTATTGAAAACTTATTCGGACAGACAGTACATTTGGGATGCATTATATTTATTGATGCTTGAGGAATGCAAATTCCAAACTTTATTAGAAGTGCTAATTGGAAACGGATACCGGGACGTAGCTATAGAAATGAGTCAAAAAGTAAGAATTGCAACGCCAAAACAAAAACAAATTGTCACTATTCATAGAACTAAAACTGGAAACTCAAGTCATCGATTTGCACAAAGATTATTTATGAACTTCAAAATAAACACTCATAATAATGCATTTATCAATCCACGAAAATATTGTCATGAAGAATCTCAGAAATATAAGTTACAGTTAGACAGATGTCAGAGTAGTGAAGATGATACCATCAAAACAGAGATTGCTGATAAATATGCAGCATGTCTTCTGGCAGAGATAGATTCTCATTTAATGTTATATACTAAAAATGGTTTTATTAGTGGTTTAATGATAGAACTGCAAAGACTTATTCCACACACAACGAACTCAAGCATAACACACTTATCCTATCAGTCACGACTAGCTATAAGATACGCACTTGAAGGTAAGCATGATGATGAGGAAGAGCATTTGCAAAGTGCTATTTGTACATCCCTTCTTGTAGATCGTTGTGTGGAAATCTCTAACCTGCTTTACATTTATGCGTTTAACCTTCTTTGTCGTTATGAAAAATACCCTACTAAAAATCTGCGTGACAAGGTAATTCATATTGCAGAACTAGGACTTCAAAGTGTGGACGAAGAAGACGAATCAATAAGAGAGTTTTGGATGCGCCTTTTCATAATACGAATTATATATTGTATGTTAGGATTAAGTTTCAGAGGTGATCCGATATCTGGAATAACAATCGACAAACACAGTCTTAGGAGAGCAAAACTAATGCTTGCTGAACTTGATCGTCTTTGGGAAAGGATTGAATCTCGTAGAAAAATCATGTATTACGTGGCTAAAGCAAGAGTTGCAGAACTTGAAGGAAATGATGGATATATTGATACAGTTTCGTTATTTCTTGATATGGCAATAAAAATAGGAGAAGAGGGTGAATATGGTGAAACACAGTTCATTAAAGAATATGCCACACACTTCAAAACAGACAAAAATCAATATCCATCATCAAAATCTGACAACTTCAATGTTCCAACAGAATTGCAAATGTGTCCCCATATTGAAGGAGAATTGAGTAATCCTACTCTCTATGAAATTATTAATTCTGAATCAACGGTTAACACATTTATAACTGACACAGGGGAATATGAATATACCGATAAAACGAGTCTTAAATCTGCTAATCGGACAAGAGTTCATCCGGAATCTCAGATAGAACAAACAAGGTTTCCCCGTGTAAAGCAAAAGCTAACAAAAACATTTGATAAATCAACTATTCAAAAGTCAGAAACATCAGTCAAACATCTTTCTGATAACGACAAAACAGCTCTTTGTGATAAAACGGGCAAAAAAACGGTTATTGAAAAATACGACACTGTTCCTAAATTGTCAGAGCTAATGGAAAGTGACGACTATGTTTTAAAGTCACTAAATATTCAAAAAATTGAAGACCGCAACATTTTAGAAGCTGATGAAACACATGTAAAATCATCAAAATTTGATGAACATAACGAAACTGCAGCAAAATTATTTTTTGATTGTAACACCGGACCAGTTTTGAAATCTCGAGGATCTAACAAGACATTGAAAAGCACTGCGAAAACCATTACAGAAGATACGAACGATGATCATACTATTCTAAAGTCACCACAAAATACTCAAACTGAAGAAACAATCGTCAAGATTTCGGAATCAATCAGAGAAAACTCGAGTTCTAGTGTTGATAATTCATCTATCCATGAATGCCAAACGCCGAATCTAGAATCGTATTATTTCCAAGACATTCATGGCTGCTAAATAAGAGTCTAGTTTACTACAAGTTTATAATTATTATTACAAAATAAAAAGATACACAATTAAGATTCTCTATGGTTATCACTATTGAAGGTGGAACAGGATTATTCAGTGTAGTTTGGAACATATTATGGCTTTGTTTAGGTTTTTTTTTGTTTTTTTTTGGTCACTGGGTATTTAAGAAGAGATGCTTTTCATTTTCTTGGTAATACAAAGAAATAAAATAAAATGTGACTCTAGGACTTGTATACATTATGGACAGGACAGGAAAGGATTGTAGCTCGTCTACTCAGCTAGAAGTCTGAATCTTATGTGCATTTTTTTAGCGTATTTGAATGATTTAAATCTTAATACTTCGCATGTTGCTGCAAGTCTGTCTTTTCTTCTCTTGATACTGTGATTGATCTGATAACATAATAGATGAGTTTCAATATTTAGTACTGAATCGTTATTTTCTTTAGCGAAACAACCCGAGAGGTGGATATCTGGTTTCAAATGGGAAAGAATGTACCATGTCAGGGAGATTAAGTGAAAATTATAAATTTCTCACAAAAAAATCTTAAACAAGTTTGGTGATCAGGTTTTTTCCAGACTAGAAATAATGTACAATATGCATTGTGCATTATTCCCCTTACGGGCATTTTTTTTAAATATGAAATATGTATTTTATTTCCGTTTTTATTTTGCATAAACGATGAACCTTCTTAAAATAATAATTAAAATTGACAATATTGTTTATGTTAATCTGTGCATCTTCAGCTGTGTATCATACTAATATCAGACCTTTCCCTGGGTTTTCTCTTCCCTTAAACTAGTTGAATTGCTGTCAAATAAATAAATAAATTCCGAGAGGATAATGCATAGTTTATTTATATTCGTATTTTTAACACATGTACATTGAACAGGATATACACTCAGTCTATTTACCATATGCAGGTGGTCCAAGGACACAGTTATCGTCCTTTAGTTTTCGTTGTCTTTTTCGTTTGGTTTTCGTTGTCTACGAATAAAGTCCCTAGTGTAAACAGTGTATAACTTGCATGTTTTATTTGATACACTTTCCAAATTTATTTCTTGATATTAAATGCATGAAATATAAAGTAGTGGGATGTAATTACATGTCAAAATAATTTGGGTTCTGAATCTTTACGTTAAGTATTGATTTGGTCCAGTTCAAGAAGGTCAAATTTTATCACGTCTGAAGCTGTCAAACTGAATTTTACACACCCTTAACAGAATTGTCAATACTTTGAGTTAGATCTGGTAGAAGTTTTTATAATTTTGATATTATTTGTCTCACTGGTAGTACACTGCACTGTAAAAATCTTTTCGAGAAAGACCAAGTGCGATTTTTTTAATTTAAATTTATTGTCTAAAAGAAGTGCACTTCGAAAAAAATGTGTTCTCGGGCCAAGTAGTCTATTGCGTAAGAAAGAAACTAAAATCTAGGAAATCTACGTTGACATTGATGCACACATAGGCCCGTCTACCAAAGTTTAGGATGTTGAAATTTTATATTCTTGATCATTAAATAAAAATGAATAAAAAACGCCTCGTTTGATAAAACCATATATCAAGCCTAACTATAAAACTGAACAAATAGAGGAGTGTTTATTAAGACCACCTTACATGCAATGGGAAAATTGGAAGAGATAACAAATCAGTCATTTAAGTAGTCTGCCTTGGAGAAGACTTGTACAGGATTTTCCTTCATCATACAATGAGCAGCGGTAGCGAAATTACAGTAGACTATACCCATTTGGGTCGTTCTGGCCTCGTCGTTTCCAACTTATGCCTAGGAACAATGACGTTTGGTAAAAATGAAAAGTCTTATTCAGCAGTAAGTATGTTAACATATACTATGTGTGTGCTAATGCACGTTTTATATTATGTATATATACACTTAGGTACATAACAATTTACCTTATATGGAAGGTCAATAACAGTATTACGTAAACCACGTATATACAGAAATATAACAGTCACCATTTTTAAGTACTCTTGACTGATTATTAAGGTGTATGAGTTTCACAACCAAGAACAAAATATATACAAAAAGGAAACCGTTTATCCGAAAGTTTCATTTTACAGAAATACAACGTATACACATCACTTTAGTAAACGAAAGTAGTGCACAAATTCAAGATGTTTATTGAAAGCCATATTACGTCATTTATATATAAATACTTCTCAGCGGGAATTCAATGATACAGTGGTAAACCAAATTTTAAGTAGACCTTATTTCATTTCCCTCTATATATATCTCACACATAAGTGTCTTTGAAAGCAGTAGAAAAAATCCCAATGAAGTGTACTTTACGGACATTTTTTTTTTTTTTACTAAAATAAGGCTGTTAGTTTTCTGGTTTAAATTGTTTTACATTGTCTCATCAGGGCCTTTTATAGCTGACTGCGGTATGAGCTTTGCTCATTGTTGAAGGCCGTACGGTGACCTATAGCTGTTAATGTCTGTGTCATTTTGGTCTTTTGTGGATAGTTGTCTCATTGGCAATCATACTATATCTTCTTTTTTTATATTAACGCGTATTTCTGAACACGTCATAAAATAACAAAAGATGGCTCTCAACTGCAGTTGCAAGTTACGCCGGGGTCACATATTCGATTTTTACTGGCATCCTTGATTGGACCATTCCCAAATGCAATTTTCAAAATGTTTATCAAGATTCTGTGAATCGTGGCTGAAAATTGATACTTTTAATTAAAATCAGATATTGTTCATGAAGCGTCCATATTCAGCTGTTTCAATCAAATTGAGAAAGGAAATGGTGAATATGTCAAAGCGACAACCACCCGACCATAGAGCAGACAACAGCCGAAGGCAACCAATGGGTCTTCCATGTAGCGAGAATTCCCGGACCCGTAGGTGTCCTTCAGCTGGCCCCTAAACATATGCATAATAGTACAGTGATAATGGACGTCATACTACACTCCGAATTATACACAAGAAACTAAAATTTAAAATCATACAAGACTAAGAAAGGCCAGAGGCTCCTGACTTGAGACAGGCGCAAAATTGCGGCGGGGTTAAACATGTTTATGAGATCTCAACCTTCCCCTATACCTCTAGCCAATGTAGAAAAGTAAAAGAATAACAATACGCACATTAAAATTCAGTAGTCCGAGTCCGATGTCAAAAGATGTAACAAAAGAAAATAAATAAAATGACAATAATACATAAATAACAACAGACTACTAGCAGTTAACTGACATGCCAGCTCCAGACCTCAATTAAACTGATTGAAAGATTATGTCTTCATCATATGAATATCAGGCACAATCCCTCCGATTAGGGGTTTAGTATCATACTATCATAAAATATACGAGAAGAACAAAACCCGTGTCATGCCAACAGCTGCTTTTTTTAGAAATAAATGTGTTTAGTTCCGATGCAAAGACCCTATCAGTGAATCAATATTAAAGCCAAAATATGCAATCTTTAATGACCTGACAACAAGACGAGTTTGACCCAAATATACAGTTTTCAATTCGTTATTGCGTATTAATAACGGGACTGTTTCGGAACCTGGACGTGTTTTATTTTTTTTCGTTTGAAGTGTTTTGCATTTGTCACTTCGGGGCAACCCGTGTATAGCTTCCCATGTAGTATAAGTTTTGAGGCCTAATTCCGGTTGCCCTGATATAGGGTCCATGGGGAAGGTCAGAAGCTCCTGGATTTTAACAATTCAGCATGAAATTATGAAGTAATATAACAGACTCCATGATAACCAATTGGTGAAATAGTCAGCCTTCGGATCATTCAAATTCTGAATTGATTAACATGTGGGTATCAAACCTTTGTAAGAAGTTGTAAATTCTGTTAAAAGGTTATATGAAATGGGCATGAAAAAGGAAAATCAATCTTTAACGATAGCTTTTTTGATCTTAGATATATATAAAAAGATGTGGTATGAGTGTCAACGAGACAACTCTCCATCCAATTCACAATTTATAAAGGTAAACCATCATAGGCCAAAGCACGGTCTTCAACACGGTCGGAGCCTTGGCTCACATCGAACATCAAGCTATAATGAACCCAAAAAGTTACCATTGTAAAACCATTCAAACGGGAAAATCAACGGAATTGTCTACATAAAAAAACGAGAAACGAGAAACACTTATGAACCACATCAACAAAAGACATCAACGACTGAACATCAGGTTCCTTGCTTTGGACAGGCACAAACCGTTGCAGCAGGTTTAAACGTTTTAATGGTATCAAACATTCACCCTTATCTGAAACAATAGTGTAACATTGTATTTTTAATAACCTGTTCTAGATAGTCAAATCTGACCCCTTCCATTGCAAGGCGAAAAAAACATAGCCCTATTTCAGACAATTTAGCTGAATATGCAACCCCGTTTGTCGGAACATACCCGGTATCATATATATAGCGAGTAATCCTCCGGGTAAACGTAGAATGGCCATTGGGGAAGTGTCATATAAAACAACCATTTTATGTTTAGATTTACTTTGGTTGTTTAAAAAAGTTTTCCAAGTCACCAATCGGAAGGGGGAAGTAGTATAAAAAGAAATCAGAGAATGTGTTAACTAAATGAATATTATAAATTGCCATATGCAATACAATAGTAGCAGATTACGATAGTTTTTTTTCTTGTTTTTTTTTTGGTAAAGGGTCACCAATTACGCCCTTCCCTGGACCCGCCCCTGATAAAATATTATAAGTTATAACATTTACATTATTTAAGAGTACAATGAGTAGAAGTATAGAAGTCCATAGTGTAAATCATGTGTTTACGGAACATCAATTTGTTTTGATCATTGGCCCAGTGACATTTTCACCAAATCTGTTATGCCTTCAAAAGTTGTCTTATTGGCAAAAATGCAACATCTTCCCATTTATTTTATTCAGGGGTTTATTGGACTTTATTAATGATTCTTCCTCTTTCGTAAGAAACCACTTTCTTATTATAATTTATAAAAATTATACCTGATTTTAATATTATTATTTTTCAAGAATTTGATTATAATTTCCTCTTTGGCAAATCTGATCGGAACTATTCTTTTGGTTCTGCTGTGAAATGAAACCACTAATTTGAGAGCAGTCACAAAGTAATTTCAACAACGTGCGATGTTCATATTTTTATCACATTAGTTTCTATGAATAAGCTTATGCAAAAATGTAATTTTGTCAAAATGAAAACATCTGGGTAATTATGGTACCAAATGAAAGCAAAACGAAAAGATTGGCAAAACATGCATGCATTTGGGTATTCTTAGATTTACACAAGTCCAACCCAGACGGATGAAGAAAACTCGCATAAAATTTTAGACAGATTTATAGAACTTGGAGGAAACATGGTTGATACGTCAAACTTATATTCGCATGGAAAATCAGAAGAGACAATTGGACAATGGTTATGCAGGTGATTATAATCGATAAACGAACACTCTCATTAATGTTGTTTCTTCGTCTTCAATCGAATTAAAATAAAGCTAGTTAGCGGTATGGCAAATGAGGAACAAACATAGATCAATTTGTATCTTAAATTTCGTCAAGATAAATTATGTTATGTTGTCTCAGTCACTTCGTGTATAATCATCACAACGACTTGACCAATAGCATATGTAGATATAGGAAGATTTGGTTTGAAAACCAAAGAGACATAAAACAAAAGATCACTATTCTTTAATTTATCGAAAAATAAAGTTAATTTAATGGAGAACAAAAAAATATGATCTTGACAAATAAATATAAATAATTAATTTCTTTCTTCTTCTTTTTATGCTTTAAAAATAAAATTGAGAATGGAAATGGGAAATGTGTCAAAGAGACAACAACCCGACCATAGAAAAAACAACAGCAGAAGGTCACTAACAGGTCTTCAATGTAGCGAGAAATTCCCGCACCCGGAGGCGTCCTTCAGCTAGCCCCTAAACAAATATATACTAGTTCAGTGATAATGAACGCCATACTAATTTCCAAATTGTACACAATAAACTAGAATTAAAAAAATACAAGACTAAGGTATATTGGTGCATAGTTTGCATAATTTATATATGTGACAAATATATTATATATACATGTCCTTTTTTTTAATGAAGCCTTGTATCATCCATAGACTAATATGAGCCCTCGGCTAGCACAACTGGTTAAAATAAGAGTCTCGAGCTGACGCTAGGGCCGATATAAAAAAAGCCATATTATAATCTGTAATCACATAAACACGAAAATTAGATAAAAGAAATAGCTGGTATGGTTTCAAAATTGAAATCATTTTTGCCTTCAGTACATTTTTTGTCGATGGTGTCTGTCTTTATTCAACATATGAGGTTGTTCACTCTTTTTGAACATCCTTACTTTTTATATACTGATAAAAATAACAGTAAGATTTCAGACCATGAGTATTATAAGACTTTTTTCAGAAAAAATCGTTCAGACATTGTCCTTGCAACCAAAGTACGTGCCCCGGTTGGACCAGGACCAAATGACAGTGGACTTAGCAGACGACACATTGTACAAAGCTGTCAGGAAAGTTTACGACGATTACAGACAGACTATATAGATTTATATCAGGTACGTATATATGTTAAATATTACTTGACATCACGTATAATGTGAAATCGCACTTAAAGGAAGGATACCTGTCATTACTGATAAAACCAGGGTCTTTAGTTATATTGTATTTTTATATAAAAAAAAAATGGAAGATGTGGTATGACTCCCGATTAGACATTCTCCAGAAGAGACCAATTGATACAGAAATTAACAACTTTAGGTCACCGTAAAGCATTCAATAATGAGCAAAGTCAAGTATATAATAAAAGTCCCCGATATGACAAATGTAAGACAGTTCAAACAAGAAAGCTTTCGGCCTAATTTATGTACAAAAAGTTAACGAAAAACACATATGAAACACACCAACAAACGACAATTAATGAATTACAGGCTCCTACATGGGACAGGCACATACAAGTACGTACGTTTCAAACCATGAATTGTGAATCCTTCATTTTGCAGATGCATGCTTGGGATGATTCTGTCCCTCTAGAGGAAACATTGCGAACGTTTGACGATCTTATCCGAGGAGGAAAAGTACGGTATATTGGTGCCAGCAATCTTAAAGGTTGGCAATTACAGAAAATGATGGACATGTCTAAATATATGGGATTACCATCTGTCATAACTCTACAGGTATTATCTTTTATAGCAATATTGAAAAGATGATGCAGCATTTTAGCATTTAACCTATACGTGTAATGTCTCCGGATACTTAAATGCTAATTTATTTCAAGAATTACGAGATTTGCGCACATAAATTTTTCAGACACTCGAGTTCCATCTTAGTAGTATCCAAGAACTAAGGAATTTCTTTTGACATGTTAGTATAACTTAATATAAAAAAGAAGATGTGGTATGATTGCCAATGAGACAACTGACCACAAGAGACCAAAATGACACATACATTAACAACTATTGTCTTCAACAATGAGCAAAGCCCATACCGCATAGTCAGCTATAAAAGGCCCCGATATGACAATGTAAAACAATTCAAACGAGAAAACTAACGGCCTTATTTATATTAAAAAATGAACGAAAAACAAATATGTAACTCATAAACAAACGACAACTATTGAGTTACAAGCTCCTGACTTGGGACAGGCACATACATAAAAAATATGGTGGGGTTAAACATGTTAGCGGGATCCCAACCCCCTCCCCAACCTGGGACAGTGGTATAACAGCAAAGCATAAGAACTATTTATTAAAATCAGTTGAAAAAGGCTTAACTCATCAGATGGACAAAAATACAAGTAGACGTGGCCGGGTACTTTTACATCCCGACAACAAAAAGACAGTATGAACAGATCTGAGAATACTTGAAGTTATCTGACAGCTATTTCAAAGCCCTTAACAATTAATAAAAAAATCATGTATCTAAGACTAAACTTTTAATCCGTACACATCCAACATTCAATGGATTTAGTGTAAAGACGTCATAAACAGTCAGAGAAAATTATGACCTAATGCAATGCCAAGTTACAGGTACCGACAGATTGTTAAGCATGTCTAATTACTTATGTAATACCTCATCTTAAAATTTGTGATTTAGCACATACTGCAGAAAAGGAGGAGGCTTGATAAGCGCCACTATTTTGGCCCCTGATTTTAGAAATAGTAAACATATAGAAGTCATTCAAAATCATTATAATTTAATTGATAATGTACCAGTGGTTTAAATCTGTAAATTTTAGTAAAAAAAATGTGATGTCACTATGACGCCATAAACATGTAGGAAAAAAAACGTATTTGTTAATATTAAATTGTATAACATGAATGATTAAATTGTAATCTGTATCCACAATTTTAGCAACAATATAACTTACTGCGAAGAGAATCCGAAAATGATGAATTCGAAGTCTGCAGCAACGAAGGAGTTGGTGTTTTACCGTTTGGCGCATTAAAAGGGTTGGTTGTAAATTTGAATTCAAAATGACTTTTTTATATGAAGATGTTTATTTTGGAATTTCACATAAGTGCAAATCCTACCATAAAATTCGAGTTAAGAGCAATGTTTTTTTTTTCCTTATTCAATAAATATTCATACATTTAGAATATTTGCAGAGCCTTCCATTCAATTTGAAACGAATATTATCAAAACGTTTTGCCTTCAAACGTTTTCAATCCCATTCAGTTTGTTGTGATATACTCTGTTATAAACTCAAAGCATTTGCTGTGCAATCTGTTTTCTTTTTAATTTTAAATACTTGCTGGACAACTGATGTCCTTAGCACATATTTATGAATGGGTGGGGTCGAATATAACGAACAAGATGACTAGCTACAGTAAACTTCAAAGATTTAGCACTTTTGGGAAAAAAGCAGACTGTTCATTGATCAAACCATTTATTTGTTTATGCACACAACAACATAACATAACATTTTACAAAAAGCTGGAAGTTGAGTTACAGTACTGCATTCATTTTTTTTCTAGCTGTACTGATTAGGCAACATATATGCACGCATAAATATATAAAACAGTGATAAATCATGATTTAATATGTATTAAAACATAGTGTCATTAGTATTAACTATGCAAAAATAAAATCACAGCTTTAACTCTTTGTGCACGACCCGAAAAGGTTCAGTTTTCGCATAGTCGGGAAAAACATGTGCATTTTTTCTTATTTAACATCAACATATTCCTTGTAAGACTTTGAGCTTGAAACCGAAGAACTGTTTTCAATTTATATAAGTTTGCACACGATGCTTTTTTTTTAAAACAGCAGACAATGGTTGAATTTTACTTCGTTCTGAACTGCAATTAATTCTTCTGGACAGTGCTGTGACGATGCATGCAACGATTTGGCTGATTTCGAGCTACTCAAATGAAAATACTTTTGATAGGTATATCGAACAAAAACTATTAACAACAACTAAGCTGACTATCAGACGAAATGGCGCGCTTTTCCCCGAAACAATTTACTTTGACTGATTTTGCATTTTTTTTTAATTAAACAACACCATTACAGACAGTATATAAAGATTCTTATTAAATATATAGTCGAATAATACATAAATTCAAATTTCTAACACCTATTTTGTTTTGTCTTCTGCAGTGGATTACTAAGTGGAAAATATAAGAAACAGAATGGTCATATTGTTGTAACATCAGGACGTTTGTCACATGCCAGTTCCGTAGGCTACAAAAGTACACAATCATGTCCAGCTCTACAGAATTATGAAAATGACGATTCTTATTGGAAATTAATGGCAGCTATGACAAAAATGGCAGAAAGTCATGGTAATAAAATTGTATGTTGTTTAAACATGATGTTAATTCATATCCAATGTTGAAAATATCAGTTAATCGTATAGCAGTCCTTAGGATACAATGACCATATAGCCACCAGTAAATTATGTGTGGTAGTTGTACATATGAATAAAATAGATGTCGGCATATGTTAATAAAACACACTGAGACCTAGAGGCACCGTTCATTTATCAACAAGAGGGAATTGTCTATTTGATATGTCAAGCTCAATTCCATCCCATGTTTATAGAAAAAAAATGTATTAGAGACTATCAATGGTTTGCTAGCAGCATAAAGATACCCTGATGAAAACAGTATTAAGAATTATCCAATCTGACAAACAACCAACGAGGTACCGGACTTGGAGCCTTTACAGATACATAAAGGGGGGGGGGTAAACAATTTTTATTAAATATCCCAACCCTTTGCCTTGTTAATCATTAGAGTCATCTTTAATGATATCAATATACATTGATAATTATAAATGACATTTTGAAATGAAATATTTATATGAGTTAATAATGTTAAAAATCGAATTTATTCCTAAACATTGCAATATGTGTGTATGTTTAAAGGGAAAACTGTCAGTCAGATAGCATTGAGATGGGTCCTGCAAAAGACCATTGTGGCGTCTGTTATAATAGGTGCCACTAGTATACAACAGTTAGAAGACAATATGGCATCTGGCAGTGGATGGCAATTATCACACGGAGAAGTATGATTTTATTCATTTATTTTAGCAGAACCGATTTTAAAAGACTATTTATTATACGTCATCACGTTTCAAACATTTCGACAACCTTAAATTCAGCAATGTCAGATATCTCGCTTGCGGCCAAGTAAGATCTTTCAACAGCTGTCATTTATTGTGATAGTTATAAACACTACATACGTAAATACACGAACATCATCTGAACATGTGTTAATTGGTTGCAAGTAAAAAGAATAAACACTACAGGGAATTATCTGACATTACATTAAACCTGGACACGACAATTCTTCAATGTTAAGGCATAGCATACCGTGTTATGTTTACAAAGTCAATGTCTCTGTCCTACCTACATTTATTTACCTTAATCAAATTAGTAATTCCGACACACAGAACGTCTTGTGTCAAACATGTGTAAAGCAAAATATGTAAATACTGCAAGAAGTATGCCACCAAATAGGACCAAAATGAGTGAAACCTCACAACGTGCCAACCTTAGTTAAAAGAAACAATGAAACTAATAGCTAATGTTATGTTTTCCTTTTATGTTTGAAGATGATGGAATTGGATACATTGTCACAAAGAAATAATCATTTTGTGCAGAACCAAGGAGATATATGGAAATCAAAGGCAAGAATAATGTTCCCAAATACTGTGTAACATTGTTCATAAACATTTTAATAGTTACAAAATAAAAAACCAAATACAATCTTATATATATATATATCATGTATTATTATACATTATTATACAATGATATAGACTGCAGATAAACGACTAAAACGATATGTGTAATATACTTTCTGGTCTATAGTCGACAAATGAAAAGCATTTGATGTCATTTATTAGTCAGTATATTACCTTTAAGTTACAATTATAGTACATGCTGCAGTGATTTCAAGAAATGGGCTGTAAACATAATCATATTTAACTCAAACGTCTACAATAGTTCAACTGAACCCTATTATCTTGTATTCACCAAATTAATGTCAATTATTTTACAATTTCAATACGCAGATATTTAGATCGATACGTAGTGGTCTCCCTTAGTTAAAATCAGTAAAACAATATTGATTGTTAAAATGAAAAGAATGATAAACATAGGTTTCTAACATGTCATATTGTTTCCAAATATCAGGACTACATACATCCTGTATGAGTGAATTATTCAAATCTATGACAATGTACTTTAAATTTTATGTAAACTGACGGTTTTATCTGTAGTTTAAGAAGAGCGTTGTTTTTGTACACTTTCTGAGTTCGTAATTCGTGAACGCGAAAGGGAAATCATAGTTGTAGTTGTTTTCGAACTAGGATGCGAGTCTCGATCGGAAATTCCCAGTTTACTTTTGTATAATCGATAAATACGTTTGTTACAGATATAAGCTATGAAAATATAAAGTCCCTGTAATCCATTGAGACCTGATATTACAGTATAAATATGCATTTCATTTACGAAGAAATTAACGAGCAATAATATCCATGAACATCCAGAAGTAATGAAAAGTTTAACGAATATACCTACTTCCATTTTATTGTTTCTAGTATCAGATAGGTTTGAATGCAAAGTAGTTCTTATGAATAGTCTATACACTGTTATTGTATATAAAATGATATTGATAGTAAATGTTGCAAATAATGGTGTCAACACTGTTGCGACAAAGCTTTCCAAACGTGAGATAAAACATTTTCCATTACGTCCATACCCAGTGGACTTGTCTGTTACAATGTATATGACTATAATGTTGACAGAAACAATAACAGCTGCAGAGACGTAGGCAGAAACTATATACAACCAGATCAATGATTTATTTAGATTGGCCGTGAGTGTTGACGTAAGTCTCTTCTGTCCAAACACTTTAAACATATGAACTGTACACGCAGTAAAACAACCAAGTGTTGAGAGTAAGAAGAAATGAGTAAGTATTCCAATTATCTGACATACTGCATTGTTAACGTTCTCGGCCATTATCAATACTAAATACAGTGAATGGTACAGTAGCATAGAAAACGTCAAGCTCATGATGATCTTTCCAGGAAGAGTTCTCAGTGAGGGAAATAAACAGTATGTTATTAGTGTTGAGAGTAAACATATTGTAGATATCAAAGTGCATGTTATCATTATGGCGGAATACACAATACTATGTGTATCAAAAGGGCTGATCATATTTCGAAAATCTTCAATACAGATTCCCAAATTCTCCTCTGAATCTATATAATACTGGTAGAACTGAAAATTGACGTCGTAGTTCAGCAATGCTATTTGATGGTTTTGTTTCGATAACTTCCTCATCCTTTGTAAATACGACATGTCTGCATATCAACAACTCTGATATAAGAGGACGACTATTATCTATACAAACCCAAGAATCGTTGGTTTTGATTTTAGGAAGATGTGATGTATAATCGAAAGTAATTGTTATGTTATTATTGCTTGATTTAAGAAAATTATAAGTATAATTTATTAGGACCATTTCGCTCTCTAAAATCGATTTATCTCCAAAAACATCGGTGTATGCGTAGTAAGAATCTTCTGCTTTATTTCTAGGCCCAATGCAAATAACGGATTGCAGACTAAATATTTGTATCAAATCGTTTTGTAAAATATGTGAAATTTCTTCATGAATACCCGTAGGGGCAAACATATATGGAAAAGTATATCCAAACGGTCGATTATACAAAGATGCATGCAAATATGGTTCACATTGTTCACCCACTAACTGCTTTCCTTTGAAACATCCAATTTTGCGACACTTTTCCTGAAATTTAAAAGAAAACCAGCTATGTGAGATAAAAGAATGATGACTAGTGTGCATTCAAAGAATAATATCTAGTGTGAATATGAGATGTGTTTCAGCTTTTGATTTGGCCATTTGATTACGGACTTTTCGTTTAAAACTTTCCTCAGTTCAATATTTTTGTGATTTTCTGTTTTTTATGCAGCAGTTATAACTACAATTTGCTCTTAAAAAATATGTATATGAAAATTCACATTCTCTGACATCTTATTCTAAAAAAATTATAAGAAAATATGTTGTTTTCGATAGAAAAATAAATTTGAAAGAGAGAATATAAACCATGAAACACATTACAAATTTTAATTGCCTACTAGTGCTTGGAAACGTAATGGAAAAGGAGAGGTGAGAGATACAAAAGGGGCATTCAAACTCATAAGTATAAAAAAAAACTGTTAACGACGTCGACATGGCTTAAAAAAGAAAGAGACAATCAGAAATCGGTGTGAGCCAATGATTCGTGGTGAAGGCCGTTCTTTGACCTATAATGGTTTGTTTTAACAAATTGTTACTTGGATGGAGAGTTGTCTCATTGACACCAATAATAAATCTTCTGATATCTTTCTATGGCATGTTTCAATTGATTTTTAAGAGTAGAATTATGTTGCATACAGTATTGTCATGTTTCTTTAGATTCAACTGTATTTTAACATTGAAAAAAATGAGAATAATATGTTTACCTTAACAGAATCGTAAATTTCGTTGTGCTTGCAAAGTGGTGTGTAATATTTGCGATTAAATATGTCCCAAATACCAGACGCGGGTGTTAAACTTATTATAGCAGTAAACCTGTCACTCTTAGTGCAGCAGTTACAAAAGAAATACAGTAACGGATAAATAAGCTGACCGTCCATACAGTTAAATAAATCACATTCAATGTTTTCCTTTGTAAACTGTTTCAACTCAACTGGTTTATCGTTGAAATATATCATTTGTCCTTCAAACTGACTCTCGCATACATGATACCGGTATATGTAGTTTTTTGTCATACTTTTTATAACGATTTCGTTCGACATCGTTTCACATGCTGATTGCACATTTATATCGCTTTCTGGTTCACACATAGTTTCATTTGTTTTATGTTTTTTGCACAGGGTAAAATTCCTTTGGATATCTTCACTTATATTGCACTGACGTATATCCCCAAGACTTAACAAATTTGAGATACTAAAACTCAAAACTCTGAATGGAAGAGGTATCTTGCAATCGATCTTATATTTCCATTTTCTGTAACGATTTTTGCACTGAATTTTCGAACTAGGTAATGAACTGATGCGGTTCGTTTGCACTGGTTCATAGCTAAGATCAAACGCGTCATCAGGATACAAGTAATAACTTACAATACCTCCTCTAGACATAAGAACAGAGTATAACTCCTTATTCCTAACTATCGTGCTTTCTTGGGTATTACAAATGAAGCAATATATATTCTTATATGGATGTGTCGTTTCAATCATCCCACCTTTTAGACAAGCGTTTTCTTTATCCTTGTCGTATATCTTCCAACGTCCTGTTTCGTTGCAAGTTGACACTTCGGGTAAGTTTGATTTTTGAGGGGGATTGCACATGAAGCAGAATATATTATTGTATGGTGGATACGCACTATCGAGTGTTTTACAGGCATGTTCAATATCTTTGTCATATTGATGCCACGTTCCCGTGATGTTACATATCTTTATTAGTTGCGACTTTTTACACTTTGCAACTACACCCTTGATTTGTTCGCCTGGAACGAATGAAATTAGACATTCGTCTTTAATTGCCTTTTTAACAATATCATATAGAGTGGAATACATTTCAAAGGTTGAGTCGCATGAAAGATTTACTTTCCATGATATATATTCAGATACATTATTACATAATGCACAAAAGTGATTTTTAAACGATAGTGAATTCTTCTTAGATGTAACTGGAGGCTGTTGTATTGTTTCGTACACATTACGTGACTTTGTACACTCGTTTGTGATATGTTTATCTGTTCCCTCCGGACAATTGTGTATTATTTTATATTCATCACCAAAATACGATATATTATTCGGTAAATAAGCGATTAAATTCGAACACTGGTATTTTTTATGTAAGTGTATCCCTTTATCTGGACAGCAGTTATTGTGTAAATAGCATAGATCATCACTTTTACATAACGGGCACATATTAAATTCCTGTGAAATTTCTGGCAAAACTATTTGATTGCCTAGTTCTGAGAATTTTTGTCCACAAAGCATTGAATATTGGTATAAAATGTGTGTTACGTTAACATGCCCAAGGTCCATAAAAGCTGTTACAAAGCTATGCTGTAGCAGAAGGCCAAACAGTAATTGAAATATCATTTCAAATTGATCACAGTGACTTCTGCAAACTTGATTACATCAAGGGATAAAAGTCACCTTAAAAAAAACAATATAAAATTATATGTATGAAAGTTAAAAATTATAAAGTGTAATGATTGCAATCTAATTCTTTAGTTAAAGTTTTAGAATTTCACAAAAAAAATAAAAATTCTTACCTGACAGTTTATAAAGGTAGGTTGTGTTATATCAAATGCGTTTAAACAACACTTACATTTTTTACGATGAAATATATCATTATAAACATTGTTCTGTGAAGCATGTACTTAACGGGAAATAACTAACATTTTTTAACTGTTGCAATCAGTTCAATGTAGTCTCCTACATCCAACAGTTGAAACACATACAATTGTATTTGCAATAAGATGCTTAAATAAATACATGTTTGTTTGCCTTTTGGCCTTGAATGTTTGTCCCTAATATTTTATTAACTATGCATTTGCATCCAGGTATCACAGATCAAATTTATTCGTTCATAGTGTGTTAATTTACGTTTTTGATTGAGTTAAGCTTTCCAATTGATATTGTATCGTGTGGTTTTGTATGTTGTGATGTTATGCTATTGTTTCAGAAAAAGGGAGAAGGTTTGGTACATTAAAACGTGTTATCCCGCTGCAAATGTTATCACCTGTCATAAGTCAGGAATCTGATCCTATCGTTGTTGTATTAGTATAAATATGCTGATATGCCTTCATGAAATATTAATGCAGTATCCGAAATTGTCAAATCGAGAAAATAAAAAGAAACGTTTTCAAAATTTGATGATTTAATGATACTAAATAAGTGATTTTTGTTTTTTTTATAGTGTTTTTTTTTTGGTAGATTGTATTCTATGTTAAAATAAGAACTGCGACAATTTATTGCAAACGCAAAAAAGTAAACTTTACTAACAGATATTTCTTCAAAGTGCCATCGCGCAACATAGTATATTCTTCTACATGACATTCCCAAACAGTTTTTTTTAACGCTAGCAGTTTCCGTCAGGAAACAAGTTATATTTTGCGATTTTTTTTAGTAGTAGTACTATATTGATAAATAATATTATCAGCTGTTTAATTATTTTTTATCATTGAGAATAGTAATTTTATAATAAATTAGGTGAAATCAAACTTCATTTTTACTTTCTCTATGTGATTATTTACTTTTTTTTTAATACGCAAATGTAAAAATGTAATACTTGGGGAAATTCAAATGAGAAATTTGAGGTTAAAATGACAAAAATATTAACATAGGCAACAATGGTAGTTGGTTTGGTGTTCTGCGTTTTCACTGTAAATATCTATTGGGGAAACAATCAATTTTTAACACGTTTGGATGTGAAAAATTGTTAATAATACGGTATTGCAGCTTTTTTAATGGAAATGACAAAGGTACTCTGTTTCCGGAATTTTCAAAAAAGTAAGATTGAAGAACATTCTTTGTTTAATATTGCACAGAAATATTTTTTCGTCAAATAGAGTTTTCTTCAAATTTCTACATTTGAAAATACCTTAACCAAGTCAAAAATGTGATAGTTTTTGTCCATTCGTTTTATTTGTTTTGTCATTTGATTTTGCCATTTGGTTAGGGACTTTCCGTTTTGAATTTTCCTCGGAGTTAAGTATTTTTGTGATTTTACTTTTCTTTTTTTTACACATGGTATCTGTAATAACACATGATATATGTAATAACTTCTTTTACAACTAAACTGACATATGCTAAAAACATAAAACAAATCTTATTAACAGAGCAAAACATGTCAGAAAATAAATTTGAGCCAGTCTTTAACTACTTACTCTAAATCTTGATACCTCCGTATTTTATCAAATATCCTTATTTGAAAAAAAATGTACTTTTGCTTAAATTACTGTTAAATTTATTGACCTTTATCCATAAGGTAGAAAGGATTTTAGTTTGAGTTTACAATACAACTTGATATATATGAATGTATAATTTATATCAGATTACACTGCTTATGTTACATTTTGTCTGATATTAACTATTTTGAAAATGTTGCCACTGTTTTGCTCGTCTTCTGCCACTGCCTTTTTCTCCAATAAAATAGAGACGAACGATACAAAAGCAACACTTTAACACAAACCAACTTACAATGCCATGGTTAAAATAGACAACAACCGATCATAAGGAAAAACATAAGTATACAAAACACGTCAAAATAAAACATATTAAACTAAATACTTAACAAATCATTGGTGGCGACCTAATTTGTGCCGAGGGTTGAGCAGATACTGTTCAACTGTACCATGTGTAAATAAAAATCCGTCGGAGTCTTAATCCTTAGGTAACTTTCGATAAAATGAAACAAAAGAGCAGGACTGCGTTTAGGGCAATTGGAATATCTTTATCTTTGAAAAAAAAAATATTCCATAACAATAAAGCAACACGTTATGGCGTCCGTATTTTTTTCGAAGGGATTATTTCAACTTTACAATTCGCAAATTGGAACACTGAGCTTAAACGCTTCATTGTAAGCAGCTACTCTCTATCAAGTAAATCATTATAGGAAATCCACGCTCTGGAGTATCGTATCAACTGAGAGATGTATACTCAATATGCAGGCACTACTGAAATATGCTACATAGACATGAGGAATTCATTGGCAATTAAAATTGTCTCTTTTGTTGTTATTTTTTGTATTCAACTGACCCGTACAGTCCATACCTAGATGCAAATCAAGATATCGAATATGCTTAATAGTTTCTATTGTACCCTTAATATCAAGTTCGAATAGGTAGATGCATTCGACATAGTTTCAAAACTTATAATCTATATAGCGGAACTTGAAGTCTTAGGATAATGATTTGCTTCGTTTCATTCTTCTGAAGAACCTCCACTTTAAAGAATGATGCCTCATTTTAATAAAGGAGCAAGACGACAAGAAGAGGGCACAATTATCTCCAATGGGAATCCGATTATTAGTTATTCAACCCATTTCTCTGACGTCAGTTTATTGTTCTAACCGTGGGTTATTTTTCTAGAATCCACTAACCACCATGTTAACTTAAGATTACTTTATACTTTTAGTTTACGATATGTTATCCTCTCAAAAACGAGTGACGAATGAAAGGTTCGAACTCGTTCGTATTTTCGACAGTAAAGTCTGTAGTCGTCTATGCATGATACCACTGGACCAAGAGTGCTGGTATAAATTATTATTTAAATATCACTCTTATAGCGTATATCTATCAATGCATGTCAATAAACTGTAATTCTGTCTTTTCGTTATATTATAAAACATATAAACACTATAACATTAAAGAATTGTAAACATTACTTATTAGTACAATTACTTGATAAAATAAACATCCATGTACACACTACACTTATCACTTCAAACGTACAAGGCTTTTCCCTTTTCATTACAGCAAATGCTTACTTTTGGTTTTAGGATTACTAGAATAATGATATCATACTATGATACTCAGTTTTTCTTTGTTTGATTATAAATGGGTCAAATATACATCAACATTTAACTGACTATTATGTGAATAAAGTGTTAAGCTACGACTGTAAAACTACTTCTTTGATGGTAAAATCACTAACGAAATCGTCAACTTTATAGTAAAAAATAAAATAAAGATACCTCTAAGATTGAAATCAATATTTTGGAAGAGAAAAAATTACAAAATAAATCATTCCGGTACTAGGCTAGGACTTGGCAATTTTAATATCACAGTTATTTCTTTCGGTACTAACTAGACGATCACGGCTATGAACAGCATACATGATACATTTCAAAATTGACATATTTATATATTGAACATTTGTAGCAAAGGCAATTCTAATTGGTTTTCAGAATGCGTACCATAAATAATACTAATTCATAAACTGATTGACGATGAATGCCAAATGTAATACCGTTAAAATAATCAAAACATAATGAAAGGGAACCAGTTTACACAAAACTTCTATATAATTTTTCAATTAAGACTGGTGTCTAGTGAAGTGTTGTTAGTGTGAAATGTGAAAAAGTCCTCAATATGTTGCTAAATATTATATATGTATATATTAAAGGTTTCTAAATATTGATAATTATTATTTTTTTTAACTTTCCGAAAAAGATTTTAAAAAATCCATATATTAATTATATGTCTTGTAAAATGAATTATAAATACTAAAATCTAATCATTATAAATAATTTGTAATGATTAAACATTGAATGAAATAATTATTTACAAAAATAAAATCCGCTGATAAAAAGGATAAATAACAACACATTTAAGTTAATTGAACTTATATTAAGTAAAATTTAGATGTGAACCGTGTGGATCTAGTCACTTCTAGCTATTAGAGAATAAAAAAGACAACATACGAAATTATTTTCATGAAATTCCGTTGATTCGAATTCATTATCAGATCATTAACAGATAGTCGTTTTACTAGAAATGGGTTAAGCTAGAGAATTGAAAAGAAGTAGTGGATTCAAAACGATAATCAACTACTTCCTATCATTTCTCTACTACAAAAATCACGTCATCCAAACGTAACACTACTGTTCTTCTACCCAATTACTAACGCCCATAGACTACCCAACTCTATACACATAGCACTAATAAAACCCAACTAAAGTTCAAATTGAATACCCACACGACAGTGCCATGTGCTGATTTGAATTGCATGTCATGATACATAATATCATGTCGACAAAACATGTAGCATAACATCAAATAAATTCACATAAGCAAGATACAAATTTCAACTGGGAAAACACGTCTAATCGAGTCGGCCCTGTCGTGCTGAATGGCTATATCCCATGAAGCGCGGGAATACAAATAACGATCTTTTGGCAGACAACTAGAAGAAATTAATTTCAATCTAATAGTTGTTTCAAACGGTTGAAATAACATGTTTTCACTCCAGAATTTAAGCCTCTTAGGCTATTTCCCGGGTTTGAAATAACATGAGCAACACGATGGGTACCACATGTCCTTCCGGAGTACCTGAGATCACCCCAGGTTTTGGCGGGTTTGGTGTTGTTCAGTCTGTAGAGTACTATGTTGTTTCTTGTGTACAATTATTTGTCTGTTTGTCTTTTTCGATTTATGAGTTTGACTGTTCCTCTGGTATCTTTCGCCTCTCTTTCGCAATTGATAATGCCTGTTTTAGATAATTTTTTGTTCGAATCAGAGTTGTTTTTATTTCTATTTCACTATTAGTGTTAAATCAATAATTCATATTCAGTTAAATTTGGCATTCTAATATGACGTCCTTATTACGCTTTGTAAACAAAGCCGTGTTCTAATGAGCATAAAAAATATGTTTGACACATGCGCACGAACTTACTGTGTATATTAACGTTAGTTCCATCGCTACCCTTTAAAATGTATACATTTAACCAGCTAGCATAAATTTTTATTGTATAATTTTATAAAACAACAGATATTTACCCTGCTCATAGTTTTGAAACTTATCAAATATGAAATATAATGCACAAACTCCTTGGGGAGGAAACGGGAAAAGCTAAACATTTTTACGGTATTTTCGTACGCTTCGACCTATAAAAATACTGTATTTGTCCTATTAGAATCGAAACAATTCCATCGTGTCATGCTCTATGCTCATTTTAACATGGGTAGGCATTATATTTGACCACATTTTACACCTCGCTAACGCTCAGTGTAAAATATCGACAAATATAATGCCTACCCATGTTAAAATGAGCATAGCGCATGACACGAAGGAATTATTTCTTAAATTACACAGTTTAACTGAAATGTGACAAACATAAAAAGTAGTCCATCATTTGAAAACTGAAACTATTTCATTTGTGATGGATCAAAGTTTAAAAGTAGTTTCCTAATTTTCGACAAAACAAATGAAACCATTATTCCAGTCTCTATGATATTTTTTTTTGCTAACTTCTTACATTGATGAAAACCCGTATTCAATAATTGAAATAAGGATGATACGTTGAAGTTTGAGTGGACCACAAGTGTCACTGTTAGAGCAGGGAAATGTGATTATTTCTGATGTTATCCGCGGTATTTGACGGGTAAGTATTTTTCATCTTAGCGAAATTTACAATATTTTTATAATTAATTTTCGATATTTTAATATTAATCATCCTGATATCAATGTTTTAGTACAGCACAGTGTCTATGCTATTGCTGTTAGACTATCAGTCCTCAAAATTATTACATGCTTATTTGTAAGAACATCGGAATTTACATATCTATTATTAAAGCAATTCTCAAAATTGTTTGTTTACAAATTAAGAAAATTATTAAGAAAATAAGGTTTAAACTCCCTGATGAAAAGTTGACTTTAGATCATTTTGACAACGTTTTATCAATTCATGTTTAATCCACCCTTTTCTACTTAACAAATGATGCCTGTACCAAGTCAGGAATATGCCAGTTTGCTGTCTATTCGTTTGATGTGTTTGAGCTTCTGGCATGCAATCTATAACGTAAATTTTACATTTTTTACAGTATTGGATTGATCACACTCTTGGTAGACTATTAGTCCCAGAGGGTGTCATCAACTCTATTATCATAACTGTGGTACTGTAATGATTTATGACAAACCTTTCACAAATTGTCCGTTTGAATTTAAAAAGGTTATGTTTGCACTCTACAAGACACTCTGCAATATATTTGTCTATTATTTTTAGGTTCTTTTTTGTCTAATATCTTTTCCACTGTTTTGGTTCTGAAACTTCCTTGGCTATCAAATATTTGGCTTTGAACGTTCCTACTGAAGGTAAATCAGTAAAATCGCATCAAACTCATCAGCATAAAGGTTTGTTTGTGTTTTGTGTGTGTGTGTGTGTGTGTGTGTGTGTGTGTGTATGTGTGTGTGTGTGTGTGTGTGTGTGGTTTTTATTTGTTTGTTGTTGTTTATCTGTCTATTATTATTGATGAAATGTTCTTTTGATTCCATTTAGTCTTCTGAAAGTGTACTTAACATATCTTCTATTCTAAAAATCAAAAAAATAAATAAAGATAAAATATTTTTATTCACATAAATATACGATATAACATTTTATTTGAAAACTATGTGTAAAATGCTTAAAAGTATTATAATAAGAAGAGGTTGTTCCTTTCTCTGTTAAATCATGTACTTCAATATTACGGTTTCAATTAGTTCTACAGTATAGAAATGCAGGATGTTTACAAGTGGCACGTTTTTACTTTTCTTACGACTATGCACAGTGTTAAACATATATATATATATATATAATCTTATTCTGAATTTGTTTGTTGGGAAGGTGGGAGTGATGTCATAATAGTTGACTGCGATTTTCGAGCAGTCAATCCAATTATCTGAGATTTATACATTTGGTATATACGTTCATTGAAAATGTAAGCTATAAAAATGTAGAGTCCTTGGAACCCATTTAAAACGGCTATCGCTATTGATATTGGTGTCTTATTGACGAAAAAATTAATAAGCAACAATATCCAGGAACAACCAGTTGTTGTGAAAAGTTTAATAAAGATGCTTATTTCTTTTTTATTCGTTTTAGAAACTGCAGATACAGCCGAATTCGAATAAATTTTCTGGTATAGTTTGTACGTCGTTATTGAATATAATATGATGTTTATGATAAATGTGACAATTAGCGGTACCAAAACTGTTGCAATAAAACTCTGAACATTTGAAATAAAGCATTTATTGTTATATCCATATCCAGTAAAAGTTCCGGTAGAAATGTACAAAACGGTAATGTTTATGACTACTATGGTAGCGGCAGATCCATAAGCGGAGGCAGTGTATATCTTAAACGTGTATTTACTTTGATTAGCTTTTAGTGTCGAAGCAAGACTATCGTGTCCAAATATTCTGAACATATGAACCGTACCCATGGTAAAACATCCGAAGGTAGATAGCAGAAAGAAATGGGTAATTATACCGATAACCTGACACACTGTTGTATCTGCGGCATGGACGAGAATTAATATCAAATAAAGTATATTGTATATAAGAAGAGAAAAAACTAAGCTCATAATATTCTTTCCCGGTAGAGTTTTAAGTGCTGAAAATAAACAGTATGTCATCAAAGTAGCAAAAAGACACAGTACTGAAATAACAGTGCATGTTATCATTATTGCCAAATATACAACGTCGTTTTTATCATTTAAGTTAACAATACGATAAAAATCATTAATGCATATTCTCAAGACTTTTTCAGAGTCTATATGATATTGATTAAATTGAAACCTTGCGTCATAATCGTCTAAAATTATTTCATTGTTTTTTGGGGATAATCTATACTCACTTTGTTTAAATAAAACGTGTCGACATACTAACAAGTTAGATATAAGGGAGCGGTTCCTATTTACACAAGCTGTAATATTTTCGAACTCTATATTGTCATCAGTTGAAATTGACTGATAATCGTATTTTACAGTTATATTCATTTTGCCCGAACTTTTCAAAAGATGAGAAGAGTAATCTATTAGCATTTCTTCTATGTTTGCAATATATTCATTACTAAATATCATAATATCAATTCGAACAAAGTAGGAAATCGATTTGGTTTTTGGTATAATACACAACGAAGTTGAAATAAAGAACATTTCATAGAAATCATTCTGTAAAATCTGTGTTATTTCTGAATGACTATATTTTGATGTTAACACGAACGGAAACACATACGCCAGTGGTTGAGAATATAACGGTGTTGGTAAATATTGTTCACAACTACCTCCTATTATTTGTTTTCCTGGAAAACAGTCAGTTTGACGACATCTTTGCTGAAATAAAAAAAGTTGAAATTGTGAAATCAAATTCTATATATTACTGCAGAAACACTCGTTTTGCAGTTTCTACGAAACCATAGTTTTGGCTAAAAATAAAGTACATGTGTTATGTTTATCAAGGTCCATCCGCAGAACGACACGAATTAAGGTGTCATTCGTTCAGATATGTGAGATTTTAGATACGCAACTAGTCAGAATATGCATGTTCAATCCAGTGTTTTGTATAAGGGGAGTGACTTTAACTAGAAAATTGAATATTTGATGCACACACCTAACACGCGGCTATACTATATACTTATATCTGTACTAACTGTTTTGCCTGGTCGTAAAATAATCGAAAGGTGTAATTGTATATTTTCCTTGATGTTAGCTTTATTGCATATTTTGTCTTCTTTATATCAAAATCATGTATGCAAACAACTATAAGTAGAGGTTTGCAGTTACGTATTTAGTGCATTTAAATATTTAAAGAGTGTTTTTGACTGCTAGCAATTTTTCCCTGAAATTTTAGTAAAAATTAACAAAATGAGTGAAAACAAAACAAAATGAAAAAGCTTATGCATCTGATAACCTCTTACAATTGAAAAAAACCTGTAATTAGTGTACATGAAGTTTTTGACATTATCAGTTTCCTATAATCATGCTAACTTTTAATAAGACGGCAAATAAAAAATAAAAAAATATGCAGTTTGCGAAAAATTATTGCCATTTGTACAGTTTCTGCCGTTAAAACATTGTTTTCAATCAACATAATTGAAGAAGAAAAACTTTTAAGAATTATTGAAGGATTCCATCACTGTACAATAGAGTGGCACATTTTTTTTGGCAAATGAACATAATCATAAGAAATAATTTACCTTAAGAGTATCATAAATTTCGTTCAATTTACAGTCAGCAATGAAGTATTTGCGACTAAATATATCCCAAGTACCTGAACCAGGTAAATAGGTCGTTGGTACAGAACAACAATTACATAAGATGTATTGTAAAGGGTACAAGTTGCGATCATCCATACAGTTAAATAAATCACAAGCTAAGTTTTCCTTTACATACTGCTCTATTTCTACTGGTATGCCATGATTATAAACTAAAAAATCTTTCAGATGAGTTCCACAGCCTGTGTAGTGGTAAGATAGTTTTTCACTGTGCATAACTATACCGCGTAACTGGGTTTCACAAGCCCATTGTAATTCAAACTCACTATCAGGATCACAATATGTTAAATTCCATCTGTCTTTTTCGCACAAGGTAATATTTCTATATTGCTCATCGTTTCTGGTCAAATTGCAATGATAAGACTGAGCTTTAGAATACTGAAGATTTGACATATTGTGATTCAATAAATTCAACGGAATGGGAACTTTACAATCAAATCTGTATTTCAGTTGTCTGTATAAGTTCTTGCAACGTTTAGTGCCGTCTGTGAATGTAATCTCAGGTTCATAAACGTACCTCCACCTATATGCTACAAGTTCTGTGTACCAGTTATACGTAAATACATCTTCTATTGGTATATCCACTGTGTACATGTTTTTATTTCTCATTATCACGCTTTCATTCGTATTACATATGTAACAATATATATTCTTGTAAGGAAATGTCGTTGCAACATTAACGTAAGCATTACAAGCCTTTTCTATATCCATTGCGTATGTTGTCCAAAGTCCAGTTTCATTGCATGACACAATTTCTCGTGCATTTGTCTTTTCGGGAGGATTGCACATGTGGCAGAAGATGTTTTTATATGGCGGGAAAGGATTAGTCAATAGTTGACATGCAAATTCAATATCTCTGTCATAATTATCTAACGTCCCTGTAACATTACATGCTTCAATAAATTGATGACCTGTACATGATTTCACATAATGGTACATTTTTTTACTTGGAACAAACGATATTATACAATTGTTCTTGAGTGCTTTTTCGACAATGTCGTTTAAAGTGGTAACTATGTCATATTTTATGTCACATTGTACATCTATCTTCCAAGGGATAAACTTTTTTATATTGTTACACATAGCGCAAAACTGATTTTTAAACGACGTGTGTGTCTGGTCAGTTACCGGAGGATATTTTATTGTATCGTAAATATCACGTGGCTTTGTACATTCGTTGAACATACTGTCATCAGTGCCATACGGACAAGTATTTACCATTTCATATTCATATCCAAAAGTGGAAGTATTGTTTGGTGAGTGAACAATTGCTGTCAAACACTCCGTCTTTTTATATTTTAATCCTTGCTGAGGACAACAGTTATCATTAATATAACAACGGCTATCGTTATAACATACCGGACACATATTATATGCCCATGGTATTTGTGGATAGTGCATTGTTTTCTTGTTTTCATCGTAGTTAGGTCCGCACAGTGATGAATACTGATTTATGATATTTGTCGTGTTAACATTATCCAAAGTCAAACGCGAAATAACAATTGTAAAAAGTATCAAACTTTCTAATAATGTGAATTGAAGATTCATCATTGACAGTCTTAGTCTGTTGATTATCAAACTCCTTTAAAATAAAACGGATAATTGGAATAAAACGTATTATAAGGGAACAAGTATATTTAGTAAGTATAAGCGTTCAAATTTTGAACATATTAATACGCCTTAAAAGTAATTTAATGAAGAACAAAAAAACATTATTTTATGATCCAGTCACATATCCGACAACCGGATTACTCTTAAAAAAAGGCGTCCGATTCATGTCTACTAATCACAAGAATTATGATTACTAAATTAAACACTAAATAGGATAAATTATTCGCAGAAAAGTATTTAAATCATAGCAGCATATCAAAAGAGCCGAAATAAATCAGAGCTAGACTATATTTTACTGTATGGGTTTCCTCATTATTGAAGACTGTACGGTGTCTTATTATTGCTGATATACATTTCATTTCAAAACTTTTAACATTGTTGGATAGATGTCTCATTAGCAATCCTACACAATCCTTATTTTGTATTGAAATTTCAATGTTCGATTCACTACCATGAAAGGTTACTACATAATTTAATTGTACTTGCATTTAGTGAGTTTTCCCTGTCATACTTATGTTTTCCACATGGACACACATACGCATCTTAAATAACTTTAAAATAAGTGTGTTTATTCAGTACCAACTTGAGTCACTTCCGTTTTGTTTATCACAATATATTATATTTAGAAACTGTCACAGTAGTAAGACTCGTTTAAAATCATAGAACTATCTCATTTATATGACGAAAATAAAGTTACGGTTAATGTACACCCTTGAAAGGTTAGATGATTTTGCATAAACAAAAATGTATAATGTTACTGAATACACTCATATGTAAACGTGAAATGTGTAACAATATGAATCTGTTTTTAAGCAGATATTTTGGGTGCCATATTGATAAATGTTCCCTTCTCGTTTTACCGCAACTGGCTCAAAAGGTTAGTGTGAAATTTTGCCATAACTAAGTATCCATCGTATGTCGTCCGTCGTAGTCGTTTATTCTTTTTTACAACAATCTTCTTTTCTGTAACTACTGTGTCCAATTGAACAAAACATGGTTATAATTATCTTTATAGAATTACCATAAGATTGAACATTATATTTATCGGTTTTTCTTATGAATATCAAAACTGGATGAGGCTCATATAACAAAAAGAGAAATTCCAAATGGTGAATAGTATATCGGAGAACCAACCAAAACAATTATCGTCAAACAATTGAAACTGTTTTTGGATGACGAAAGTATGACCAGCTGTGGTGACTTTATAACAGAATTGAAAACAATGTAAATAATCAAGAATATGCAAACTTTCCTGTTGTATTGCCGTTCACACCCTACCTCTATTATTCTATAAGTTGATTCAATGACCTTCTTAAGCATTTTTTTCTGCAGCTTCTGTTTGGTTTCAAAACGAGACAAAGCATTTTCCCAAGTTTCACGGGCGAAATCCTGTTCTGTGAAAATACAAAAGCTTTTCTATGAGAAAAAGACTTTTATGAGATTTTTAAAAGTGTTCAAATATTATAGTTTATTGTATTTTTCTGATCACTTGTAACTACAATACCCTTTCCCTTTTCACGAATTTGACCTACCGAGTTAGACTATTAACCGGATTTGTAATAATATAAGCAACACGACGGGTGTCACATGTGGAGCAGAATATGCTTACCCTTTCCGGAGCACTTAAGATCACTCCAATTTTTTGGTGGGGTTCGTGTTGCTAAGTCTTTAGTTTTCTATGTTGTGTCTTGTGTACTATTATTTTTCTGTTTGTCTTTTTATTTTTACCTATAGCGTTGTCAGTTTATTTTATATCTATGAGTTTAACTCTCCCTCTTGTATGTTTCGTTCCTCTTTTGTAAACATTAACGGATTTCTGGGTATATTAATAATAACGACGCAAAATAAATTTTATACAGTACACCTATAATAAAAAATCTACCTGTTCGTAATGTCGGATGATTTATGATATAAGTTTAGTATAATTATCTAGTTTATGTGCATGTGATCTCTGAAGGATGACGCTTTAGGAGCCTCAAATGTTCTATATTTGAAAACTGCGAATATAAATGTGCCCCATAGCCATTTTTGTCTTATGTTTTCTTCGTACATGTTTCGATTATTGCACTGGTAATGAATGTGTAAATAAAGACAACAGAAGTATACCGCTGGTTAAAAGTCATAAATTGATTGAGAGATAACAAATCGGCGTTTAACACTAAAACCCAAGAAAACACATCGACTATAAGAGGAAAACAATCAAAAACAGAACACTGAAGTGCAACAAACTTATTTCCTCCACTTTCGCGTATTTTGTGTGTTACAATAAGTTCCGTAGTTCTTATGGAGAGAATTTAAGGACACCTTATAATAGTGATTTGCGATATCTTTTTTATTGATTAGGAGTTTTCTATGCAAAAGAGATATATTTTTCTACATTTAAAACTAGAGTTACGCCTCTTCTCACAGGATTTTACACTTCAACAAAATTGTTAAAGACTTACTATTTGCTGAACTCAGATTTTTGTTATGTTTTGTAATGTTTGTTAAAAAAGTATAGTAAAGTCAAAGCAGAGCAGTCGAGACAAATCGGCAATTGACCTGTAATGTCTCATTACATTTTTTCAACAAAATATCTCCCCAAAAATAGCTATGAATGGAGTAAAAACAACCATTTACTTGAATCTTTATGGAAATTTGGTAGTCCAACGTTTACACCACTGAGTCGATGCCACTGCTGGTGGACGTTTCGTCCCCGAGGGTATCACACGCCCAGTAGTCAACACTTCGGTGTTGACATGAATGTCAATAATGTGGTCATTTTTATAAATTTCCTGTTTCCAAAACTTTGATTTTTTTGTAAAACTAAGGACTTTTTTTTATCCCGAATATTTTTACCTTAGCCGTATTTGGCACTTCTTTTTGGAATTTTTTGATTCTCAATGCTCTTCAACCTTGTACTTGTTTGGCTTTATGAATATTTTAATATGAGCGTCACTGATGAGTCATTTTTATTGTCCAATTGTCTAATCCATTAGTCTTCTTTTTGTCAGCGGAGAGTCGTTAAAAGATTAGGATTGTTAGAGCTATGGTGTATCTTTTCGATAATGCGAACTGTCAAAGAAACGATGGAATGATCGGGCTGCAAAACTTGTGCTATTTTAATTACAGTTGCTGAATTCACTAGCAATTTGACCAAGAATTCATATTTTACCAGAAGTTACGATGATTTGAATTGTAAATCGATAAATATCGTCTACGGATTAGAGTGCAACCTTTGCGGATTGGTATACGTCGGTGAAACGAAAGGAAGGCTAAACAAACGTATGTACGGTCATTGATCAGACATTAACCGCAATGCTAACGACATAATATACCAGCATTTCAATCAGCCCGATCATTCCATCGTTTCTTTGACAGTTCGCATTATCGAAAAGATATACCATAGCTCTAACAATCCTAATCTTTCAACGACTCTTCGTAGACCAAAAAAGACTACTGGATTACACAATTGGGAACTGCAACACCTTATGGCTGCAATGACAAAATTGATGGTATAGGTATTCTATCTAGTCCTTCGTGTAACTCGGTGAATGTGATGACTATTTTCATCTCGACTCCTCGACGTAGACGCAGTCATGGATATCGTCATTATACATCACCTTCTCTGCATGATGTCTCTATTAATGACTTGCTGCCATTCATACAAAATCCGTTAGGCATTCATCACATTCGCACGAAACTTTATTCATTACCCCCTTTCAAAACTTCATTCTCTGTTCAATTTATGTTTGGAATCCACTGTTACAAAACCTCATTCAAACCAATACAAACTTCAAGCTTCAATTTCGGATATTGCAAGTCACCGATCTTTCAAGCCAGTTCGCATTGGAAAAGATGAAAAAGAGAAAAGATCTTTTCTAAATCTTTCTTTTGCCAACAAAGGTCTTGATGGCGTCAACCTAGGCAATATCCTTCATCATAAATTAGTTCAATCGAAAAACCTCCTTATTTCAAAGACCAGTCTGTACCAATAATTTCTTATACCTATACCAAACCTATTGCAACTAAAATTTTCAATTACAATCGCGTTTTGCAGGATCTCGATATTGACGACTTCAATTCTAAACCTCCTAATTGCACTTGTGCTAGTTCCCAATTCACATATAATCCTGCTGGCCACGTTATTACCGGTGACCTTAACATTGTTAATAACACTTCTCTACGAAATGTAATATCGAAAGGTCCGAAATATCGTGAGCCTAAATCCATCAATTGGAAATACAACTTTAAACTTTTGTTGGATTCAGTCGAGGATTATGCCAGGCAATGGGCTAAGCGCGAGAAGGAAGACGTAGACACTCTATCCGAATGGATTAAGGCAGTGAGGTCGTTGATACAAATTAGAATTAAGAAACTGAATAGGTCCATCAATGACCATGCTACGTCAATCTTTAAATACCCAAATGTTGCTAAACACCTATCCGACCTCCATAATAAATATGCTGTTGTCCCCGCAGACAAAGCCCCAAATAACATCGTTTTTGTGTGTAAAAGTCATTACATTAACTGCTTGATAAACGAATTAGGTATTGACAATTCACTTGGAAACTCAACATATACCCTCACGACACTTACCAAAGAGGAAATCCTGGATAATCATAGGTCTGTTCTTTGTTCCTTTGGAATTTCAACCAAAGATGAAGAACTGGATCTTCCATCACTGTATTGGATACCTAAACTACATAAGTGTCCTTACAAACAACGGTATATTGCTGGGTCTTCCAAGTGCTCCACGAAACCTCTTTCTAAATTATTAACATCTATTTTATCAGCAATCAAAGACGGGCTTCAAAGTTATTGTGAAACTTCCTATTCTAGAGGTGGCGTGAATCAGATGTGGATACTTTAAAATTCCAAAGATCTTTTAGAGTACATACAATCTAACTCTCTTTCATTTTGTAACAGTATTAAAACATTTGTCTTTTCTACTCTTTACACAAGTATTCCACATTCCAAACTAAAAGACAAATTGAAAGAGTTGGTATTACTTTGCTTCATAAAAAAGAATGGCCAACATAGATACAAGTATCTTGTCTTAGGGAGGGATACATCCTACTTTGTAAAATCACTCTGATTCAAACAAAAAATTATCTGAAACTGATATTATCAAGATGCTTGATTTCTTGATTGACAACATATTTGTTACGTTCGGAGGACGTGTTTTTCAACAGACTGTCGGCATTCCAATGTGAACAAACTGTGCCCCTCTACTTGCCAACTTGTTTCTTTATTATTATGAGGCTGACTTCATGCAGGAACTTCTTAGGAAGAAAGATAAGAAGTTAGCAATATTCTTTAACTTTACTTTCCGCTATATAGATGATGTTCTTTCACTAAACAATTCAAAATTTGGTGTCTATGTGGAACGCATCTATCCCATCGAACTGGAGATAAAGGATACTACAGATACAGTTAAGTCGGCTTCATATCTTGACTAACATCTAGAAATTGAGACAATGAGGGTCGGTTGAAAACAAAAATTTACGACAAAAGAGATGATTTCAGCTTTCCAATTGTGAACTTTTCATTTTTAAGTAGCAACATTCCAGCAGCACCTGCATACGGGGTATATATCTCCCAATTCATACGATATTCCCGTGCTTGCATTTCCTATCATTATTTTCTTGATAGAGGGTAACTGCTCACAAGGAAGCTTTTAAACCAAGAGTTCCAAATGGTGAAGTTGAAATAATCCCTTCGTAAATTTTACGGACGCCATCACGAGTTGGTTGACCGTTATGGAATAACTGTTTCACAAATGATATCGGATATGTTCCTTACGTCGTAACTACAATCCCCTTCCCTTTCATGAATGTGATCTACCGAATTATACTATTTACCGGATTTGTAATTACATAAGCAACACAACGGGTGCCAAATGTGGAGCAGGATCTGCTTACCCTTTCGGAGCACCTGAGATCACCCATAGTTTTTGGTGGGGTTCGTGTTGTTTATTCTTTAGTTTTCTATGTTGTGTCATGTGTACTATTGTTTTTCTGTTCGTCTTTTTAGCCATGGCGTTGTCAGTTTGTTTTAGATTTATGAGTTTGACTGTCCCTTTGGTATCTTTCGTCCCTCTTTTATGTAGACGAAGCGCGCGTCTGGCGTACTAAATTATAATCCTGGTACTTTTGATAACTATTTACAACATTGAGTCGATGCCACTACTGGTGGACGTTTCGTCCCCGAGGGTATCACAAGCCCAGTAGTAAACACTTCGGTGTTGATATGAATGTAAATAATGTGATAATTTTTTATAAATTTCCTGTTTACAAAACTTTGAATTTTTCGTAAAACTAAGGATTTTTTTTTATCCGAAGCATAGATTACTTTAGCGGTATTTGGCACAACTTTTTGGAATTTTTGATCCTCAATGCTCTTCAACTTTATACTTGTTTGGCTTTATAAATATTTTGATATGAGCGTCACTGATGAATCTTATGTAGACGAAGCGCGCGTCTGGCGTTCTAAATTATGATCCTGGTCCTTTTAAAACTATTCATACGAGAACACAACGAAACTCATTTGTTATTGTACGCATTCATAAAATAATATACCGAAAAACTTAACAAAGATGCGAGACTTGTAATTTTGTTTGGTCTACAAAAGACTCAACGTTGAAGCACGAATAAAAAAAGGAAAGTACAAAGTTGGCGCGCATTGAAGGAAAAATCTGAAAGAGTTTGCCAAATACAGCAGGTATTCAATTCCTTGGACAGAAACCCAATTTGTTTATCGAACATTTCAAAGTTTTGTTAACAGTAATTTTATCCGCTTTACCATATCAATAACAATAAATGTCATTTGAATTAAAGTTAGAGAAATTCTTAAAATGTTATTGATCCTTCCTTTGGTAAAAAGATTTAAGGTTAATGATACAGAACAACTATATTCATAGTGAAATCTTAAGACAGGAGCTATACAACAAGACTTTTAAAAGCAACCAAAGACAGCTATACTGACAAACAAGATATGAAATATATGACCAGCGAGCCAAACAAGATATGTCCAGCAAAAATTCATTCAAATGTTTGCGAAATACGAAATCATGATGGTAAGAGGATGTTCGATAGAGAAAGTATGCATATAATCTCTTGGTCATTTTGAAATACTTCTTCTACAATTAAAATACTACGTTATAACCGAACAATCTAATTGATTTTCATTGTTGTATCCTATAGAGGGAAGCCATTACAATCAAATATTTGTAATATGAATTCTTTATACTTCTAAAAACTTAAAACATATTTGATAATTGACCATTTCTTGTTGTTGACTGTTTGAAGTGATACTATTATCGAACATTTTATGTGATAGTGTTTTATCAAGGATATCGATGAAGTGAACCCAACATTGTAGAAATGAACTTATCGCTGTTCATCATACGCAGATGATGAAGGTTAGTTTTTCCTAAAAAAAGAGAAATTTATCTTTTATTTAGCTAGTTTATACTATATACTAATGTTTGCTACTTTTATGAGTAAGATGGAAGACCGTTTCGCTCTGTGGCAGAATTGTTTATCCGTGTACTAGGGTTATATTTTTTCACATGGACTGTTACTCTGTGCGAATTTATGATACTTTCAAACCAATCATATTATTGTTTTGCATGTTAAATTTCGAGCTTGACGGTAAAAACCAATCCACTCACCTATCTTTAATTTTTGCAACAATTGTTATATTAATATAAAAAAAAAGAATATTATTTCCTAATGTGTGATTGTCATGAGCACATCAACATTTGCCAATCGTGGACCATAGTTCCCATTTAGAAGTTATGAAAGCAATAAGCTCTGTTCGTGTATCTAGTTTATATCTTGTATGATAGAGTTATGCCTCTTTTCCTATGTTTTAGCAATACATCAAATTAGATATTAGGTAATATTCAAAGATACCTACATGTATCAATGCTTTCAGAATTTCAGAACTATTGTTATGTGTCTCTTACTCTGTTATACATTTCTATATTTTGTTATATTGAAGTGACATCTAAAACGTTAAATTACTAGAACTCCGTGAAAAATTCAAAACAGAAAGTCCCTCTTGTGTTTCTGTAATCTGGAAGGAGTTGCGCTTTAAAAAGATATAACTTAATTCAGTGTGCACGAATGTGTTTCTGCATGGAGGGAGTTGTGGTATAAACAGATATTACCGAAGTAATGCTCATGAAATGTATTACTGTATGAAAGGAGTTACAGTTTAAACGGATGATATCACTGATCATAGCATGTGTTGCTGGCGAAAGCTGCAATATAAACGGGTATTCACAATTTTAGCACTGATAGAGTTCCTAAAGGGATTCCAAGCATGAATAGTTTGTACCGATTTAAGGGCCCCTAACAAGTATTCCTTAAAGGATTTTTCCGATTTCAGTGCTCGTGCTTCTGAAGAAGTTGCAGTATGACCTGATCTTACCAATTTCAGTGTGCATGACAAGAGTCTATTATGTACATATTTATTAAGGACACTAAGTGATGTAAGTGGCAAACTTTCAACTTAAAGAACATCGTCAAAAAAGGACCTAAGAACAAAATTCGTCAAAGAATATCGTTGACTTAGAGAAGAGACTAGTTCTCTTGATGATAAAAGAATAAGATAACTCATGAACCATATAGTAAACTCGACGCCTTCAGTTGAGTTATAATACAATTAATTTTCAACGATTACAATTGTAGACCCAGAGTTAAAGTAAATCAAATAACAACTTAATTTTCAAATCCAATTAAAATCATGAAAAATTGTTTGGGAAAAATTCACGTGAAATTCATTTAAAAAAATTAATATGAGATTCATGTGAATCTCGATTTACATCAAATTCACATAATAATTTTCATGTGAGTTTCATGTATAACCTCGTTTGAGGTGAATCTGAAGTAAAAATTTTCACATGAATTTCATGTGAGATTCATGTGTATTTCATGTGAGCAAATTTTGCTTGTATACTTGTACGATATTGATGGAACACAGGTGTGACTGCTCAATGATTGCAATTGAAAGCGCTAGAAATTATTTTTTATACGGCAATATTTTCTATGAAAAACGTAACATCACAACAATTCTTAATTCGGAGGAAAATGCAAAAGGGAAAGTCCCTAATTAATGGTAAAAGTAAAAGCTCTAACACATCAAACGAATGGATAACAGAGTGAAGTTTGATTTTATGTTGTTATAATGATTTACTTACTCTCCAACAAGACTTAGCAACGCGATATTACGACTCAGCTAACTGGTTATCTCAACTAAGCTAACTCGTTATGTCAACTAAGATAACTCGTTACAAAGATTAAGTTAAATCGCTTTCATGACTAGTAACTCGTTGGAACTACTGGGTATCTTGTTCTAACGTCTAACCTAACTCATGATACGACCAATCAAACTCCTTATAACGCCTAATATTATCAGCAATCAAAGTCGACTAAAGATCTAATGAAACTACTTACTCTAGGATGATGTGTATCAGATATGGATACTAAAATATGTCAAGATCTGATAGAGCACATTCAATTTTTAAGTCTCTTTCCTCTTGCAATAGTGTCAACACATTTGACGTTTCCGCCCTATACATAAATACTGCCTATTCCAAAAGACAAATTGATAACATTGATTCTGCATTGTTTAATAATAAATAGGTTCAAAATAGATACAAATACTAAAGGTAGGTATAAATTGTTTTATGTATAAAATAAATGTTACACAAAAAAACCAATGATATTCAAAAAAACAGCTCCCTGAAAATGGCATAATCACGATACTGGATTTCTTGATTGACAACATGTTTGTTACGTTTGAAGAAACAATCGGTATTCCCTTATAAACCAACGGTGTTCCTCTTCTTGTCGACTTGTTTACTTATTCATGAATGCTGACTTCATATAGGAGTCTCTTTGCAAGAATGAAAAGAAGCTAGCATTGTTCTTAAACTTCACGTTCTACTATATTGATGATGTCCTTTCACTTAATAATTCAAAGTTTGGTGACTATGTTGAAATTTTGTCCCATCGAACTAGAAATAAAGGAGAAGTAAGATACAGTAAGCCTCTTGTTTTAATTTACATCTATAAAGTAAGTAAGTAAGTAAGTATTTTTTTTATTATAGTGACATGTGTAATCACATTTCAGTAACGTACAATATATCATATACGCAATAAAATACACCCGACTCATTGCGTCTAAAAGTCACTTTCAAATCATAAAACGTAATTTTTTTCTTCTAAAAATTGACACACTGAGGGACGATTTAGAACCAACATTTATGACGAAAGAGATAACTTCTGCTTTTAAGTTTTAAATTTTTCATTTCTTTCTATGTAGAAACATTCCAGAAGTGCATGTATACATGTGGACTATGTATCTTCCAGTTGATGCGATATTGCAGAGTATGCATTTTCTATCTTGATATCATTGATAGATGGTTGCTGCTAACAAGGAAGCTATTTAACAAATAGATACACGTGGTGAATTTTATATCCATCACAATTAACATTATACGGTTGCCAACATAAGTTGGTTGGCTATTACTGAATATTTGCTTCTCAGATGATGACAAATTTGACAAAAATGTCGAAACCACAATCTTATTCTCTTTTCCTGGAACGTTACAATCGAATAAGCCTTATCACCGAGGTTGTACTTACATAAGAAGCATGATAGGTGTCTAATGTGGAGCAGAATCTGCTGACCTTTCCTGTGCAACTGTTATCAGTCTTAAGTTCTCTGTGTTGTGTTTTGGATATTGTAATTTGTGTTTTAGACGTTTTTGTTTTTACTGGCCATTACATTATAACGTCTAAGCTCATTCGTTATGACGATTTAGATATGTTATTACATAGAGAGACATAGTCGTGATGACGAGTTAGCTTAGTCGTTATAACCGGGACTAAGAAACGTACAATTATATACAACGATGATGAAGTACAGCTGAATATAATGGTACAACAGTGTCAGCGTTCTGAAGGACAATAGGGATAGATATAAAGAGTTAACTTAGTTGTTAAAGATTTCATCCCGTCACAAACTAACTAGACTTCAATGAAAGATAAAAAGCTTTAATCGTGGACGATATGTTTATGAAACCAAATACATGTGTATTAATGATATAATTTTTTCAAGTCTTTTATTTTCCTTTTTTAACATTCATTGTTCAGTCTTTAGAGAAATGCATACCTGTATGTTAGAGGTTGAATTTGGTTCATGTCATTTAAGATAAGATAAACCTGTTGGTAAAACATTGTAAATTGTTTTTGAAATACAAAACGTTTGGCACATGTCTACATATGCAATACAATACCACATTAAATATAGTATTGGAAAACATTGAAAGCTTTTATAACTTTTCACCTTTTGCATAATCGAATAAAGGTAAAAACCAGGAAATAACATAAAAAATTAACTCTTCAATTATAGGCTGTTGAAATTTTAGAAATATCCAATAAAATAATTAAAATTCGTTTTTGATATTAAATTTTCATAAGAGTGCAGTGAGCCCATGAAGTTGTGATATCAGTCTAATATGAAATAGGGTTCGAAATTATATTTTTATGGTAATTTTCATATAAAAGTACAAAACGAATATGGGAAATTTTTACTTTTCATTTGTTTTTGTGAATTATAATGAGTTTAGACGTCCACATACATTTAATGAGTGTTGACCTTGTTCTAGAATAGGTCTGTCACAATTGACAGTATGGAAGATAACGATCCTAAATGACAAAATCAATTAAAGTATTTAACAGCTTGCATTGTTTAAATTAATGCATCAGCTGTAATTAAGCCACTAGATTCGATAGTCCATTATCAATCAATTAACGAAATATTTTAAGTCAAGGAAATATTGTCCCAGGAAGACCGTGTGAAAATAAAGTTTTGCGTTCTTAATGTTCTGTACGTCATTTGGGGTTCAGCTTGATGAGAAAAATCAATAAATTTGACATGATTGGTTATGGAAATATTATATTTTATTTTTGCAATGTATGTTTAAGGTTCGATTTGTATTGTTGTATTTGGCATGTGCCACCGGTGTTGGTTACGCCTACATCTTTCATTACGACGTGCGGATGACTTACCATTTTTTCTTGTAATTTTAAAAGCAACCAATAATGTGACTAGACAATCCAGCTGTGATCAGCGGAAGAAAAATCATAATATATATAACAATTGAAATGGGCACTTATAATTTTAATTTTAAGTTTGCTTAAACAGAGTACCGATGTTTAAGCGGTCACTTCTGAATGTGAACGTTGTTAATTAAAGACGTTATTTATTAAGTAAAATATAAACATACCAGTTTTGTTGGGTTTTTTTGGTTTAAGAGTTTGATTGTTTGTTTTTTTATTGTTCACGTAGATCTCTCCTGTTTTGTTAATGCAAATATTTATTTACCCAAATCCATGTTCTTAATGAAATTTCAAAATGTCTGGTGTTTTTTTGGAAAGAAAAACAAACGTGTCGGGATCAAAGAAATGAAATTCATAATTGCTTAAATTGTAGTATTTATTGTTTTTTCACAAATTGTATAAGCTGATTCAAGCAACACGTGGCTTCGATTTGAAGTCCAAGATAGAGCAGGATCATACTCCACGGTTATCCCGGATGTTTCCTGAATACAGGTTATAAATTTGACTCCAAACGCATAACAAAACTAATATCTATTATTATATACCCGGTCCGTTCAACTCTGTGCCTTCCACATACTATAAATTTGTTAAAAAATAATTTCCTCCTTAATTAACTATTGCAGAAATTACAAATGTCATGGAAAACATGGTTGGTTCTGCTGCTAGAGCAAATACTGATAACCCTTCTAGGATTGGCCCTCGTGTTGCTCTATCATAAAGACGGGGATAGTCTAAAGAAAGAACTTGTTATATAAGCATTTATTGAAAGATATTGAAGTAAAAACAATCTTCAATACTTCCAAATGCAAAAAAAATCACACACACACACAAACAATTCGAAAGAAGATAACGAAGCTAACTTTAGCCATTCTTTTTTGGCTGTTGTGTAAATTGTTTTTACTTGAAAATCTTAACACTTCGTTGTCATCGTTAAATCAGTACCTCGATTACTCAAGAGGCTTTTAACATGCAATAAAGTGTTTAACGTTAGAGAACAAATGTAGTTGTTGTCAAAATATGCTTATTTTACAGAAACAAATCAGTAAATGCATACAAGGAGTCGTGAATACTTGGGCTGGATACACAAGATTTGTCTGTTGCTGCGGCATATTAAATGCATCAGTGTTTATAAAAGTCGTAATTGATTTTTTTTATCCATGACAAATTTTCAGTTACATAAGCCTAAATAGTTTATATTTCAAGCATTAGAATTAATTAAAATGAGTGATGTGTCACAACCGTTTTGTAATTTGTACCCACTGAAGCTTTATTAAGATTTAGTAACTGGACCACAGAATTGTCGTCATTCCAAAAGCTCGTTGACATATATTTCTTCGTCAGGTGCATATATAATTAATGTAATGTTAGATTAACATTACTACAGGATCATAATTTACAGTTTTTATTTGATCTCTGTGTACAGTTTGCTATGACATAATGTTCTTTTCATATATTTTATTATTTTTTTCTTCAATTCAGAATAGCTGTCTACTCGAACATTCGTTCTAATTGATGTCCCCTAATGTGGCACAGTATACCAATCAAAGTAAAGTTAAAAATGCTGAGACAATAGTATGGCCACTATGCATGAAATTGTAAAAGTCGTTTAAATGCTCTTTAATGCCTTTTACAAACAGTTCAACATTTCTAATGGTATTGACAAAAAATATAAAATGCTCATTAAGAATTGACCCTGTATTGACTATCCTGAAGATGTTTCAAGTTAATTCCTGATTTGAAGCCATCCTTATTAATGTTTTTCCTTACTGTTTTAACCGTAAAATGAGCATTAATCAAAAATCAATTACATTAGAATTATCAGTAATGATTTTGCATTTAAAACTCTTTTATCTCTACTCGACCCCCATTTGATACAACATTACTTTACAAATAAATCTAAAATGTTCATTTAAATAAAAACCAACATCTTTGATGGTATCGTTTCGAGGTTGAGTGGTAGTTTTTCGAAGCAACATAACTTATGTGGCTCATTAATTATTGGCATCGTACACCACAGATATACGGCTGGTGATTAATGTATGATGGTTATGAAGATATGCAAATTAGTTGTTTAATGATTTTCGTTCCAATGTCATTCTAGGGTCTCGATGAATGCAAAAAGATAAAGTGTGCACTTTATGCATTACGCCAATTACCGACCTACAATATCTTATAGACATAATTTAACATGAATATAACATTGATTTTTTATTAAAACTTATAATAAAAAAGTATACTAAAATGTATGTTCTAATTTGAATTTTAAAAGAATTTTGTTGAAGTTTTCCTTATTTCCTCTAAAAACGCAAAAAGATGCTCAGCTTAGATTTGTTTATATTCTCTGACACCCAATTAATAGTTCTAGTAAATTATTTTTTATAAATGGAAGTGCATAGAAAAGGGACAAAAGACTTTTTTGGCATGAACTCTTGTTAAACACGAATGGTGTTATCCATGCTTTCTCCGTTGAAATAGAATGGTATCTCCGTCTTCAAAGGAACATGTAACACGCCCAGCTCCAGCGATTATGTTGAAGGATAATTGAAGATTCATAAGATTCGGGGTTTTAGTACTCACATGCTTCTTAACAAAAGGAAAATGACAAAAATTCCGAAATTCAAAGGAAAATTCAAAACGAAAATTCAACTGGTAAAATCAAAAGCTAAACACATCAAACGAAGAGAAAACAGCTGTCATATTACTGACTAGATGCATGTTTCCATTCTGATTTAAACCTTGTTTTATAGCTAGCTAAATCTCTCACTTGTATGACAGTCGCATCGTATGTCAGTACAACTTATAACCTATAATGTACTGTTATCTATGGATATTTTCGCAAAGCTTCAGTTGACTATGGTGGGTTGGTTTTTTAGTAGTCTAACCTAGTACTTTAAGCAGGGTTTAATTATATAGACTCGGGAAGAGTTCGATGTTGGCATTTCGTACAAATGGATAAGCACCTCCCTTTTGTTAAAGATAATGACGATAACTTAAAATGTCTTGTGTGGTTTTTTTTTAGTTGCTGTATCATTTTCTTCATATCAATAGAGAGTCGAAGTATTAAGATTTTGGACATAATGACTGAAAGAAGAAATACAACAGCTGACATGTGTTGAAAATTATAAATTAATGTTAATTGACCAAAAAAATGTAATTTGATAATAGAATATTAAAAGACTATTAAAAAGAAATTATTCAACTTTAGTTAAAACATTTCGATTCCCTATAAGGTTTCGATAAAGTAATTCGGTCAAGTTTAATATCCCGATCCTCATTTACATGTTATCATAAATATCATCCATATATACAGATATCACATACTTTATTAATATAAATGGGAGTAGTATTGAATTTATCTGCGTCAACAAGAATGATTAATTTTCATGATAATATGTTTTAAATACGATTTTTTTGGACAAATTTATACAAGTCTGATGCACATACGTACGTAAGTCCTGTCATCTTTGGACCGTAGAATGTAATGCATCCCCTATTAGCAGTATAACGTTGACCTCCATTGAGGTTTATGAATTATAATTATTAATTAGGTGTCACAGAATATAAATAAATCTACGCTGTTCATCTTTTGCGTTTTATGAGGAAATAAGGAAAAATTTCAACAAAAAATAAAAATTGAAGGTCTCTTAAAGTACGTCACTAGACGAAAGAAGATATTCTGCATTAATTTTGCATTTCATAAATGACCAATTTGACAAATGAAAAAAAAATCAAACAAAAAACTCGTAAGAATCATATAACACAGATGATACTGCACGTTCTGACCGATGAGTCATAATTTCTATTGTCCATAGCGTTAATTTCTTTTTTGCACAAACGTTATTGACCCCTTCACACGGATTTGTCTTATGCGTCCTTACAGAGCTAACTTATTCGCGGATCCTTATATTTTGGACACTTTAATTTACGAATTTTAACGAGATTTTTACGGTTTATTAAGGGTTATTACGAGCTATTACGATGTATTATCGGCGGATTTGTTACGAGTTATCACAAATAACTACGAGCAGATAACGGGCATTTTACGAGCCTTGCAAGGGTTGTTACTTGTATATAATGGAATGCAACTAGTCACCGACGCTTTAACGTGTAAGCCACAAAACGTTTTGAGTTAGTTACGGGTATTTCAGAGTTCTTACTATTTTGAAGCTATTGTAATTTTCCCGAATAGTTAAAATACACGTAGAATTATGCTAAGTATTTAAGTAGCAATTCCGATGATATTAAGAACTTGTTACGACAAGAAAAGTGCTCGTTTTAACTCGTGAAAAATTGTAAAGCTATCGTAACACGACCCGACTGAAATCGTAGACAACATGTTACATTGCATAATAATCCGTAATTAACCAGTAAAAACTTGTAAACTTACCGTTACAAATCGTAATAGAAAAATGTTACTTCTCATGATTCTTCTATGCAGTTCATCAAAAGTTATTAGGATGACATTTACAATTAAAAAAGATTACTCGTATCCTTGAAAACTTGTGTTAGCAGTTGCAACTGTATTGACGTTGAAGTTTCGAAGAACCTGTTTAGTTTAGTTTAGTTTAAACATATTTATTTATAGTGGATTGGGAAACAAGTTTTACAACTTATATTAATCCCTTTCCACTTTGCGGGTGCGAGTGCTGCCTTGTAGCGGCGTTAGCCTACTCTTTTTCGAAATCTACAAGGGTGTCTTTAACGTGCAAGAGATATGGCTCTCTCTTAACACGGGCGAGCCATTTATCGTCCCCGTCCGACGGACTATCATCGTTTCCTCAAGACCATACTCGCAAATGGTGTCAAGGGAGAGCCGAAAATTGAGTTCCTGAAATTTTCATCCCAAACGGGAATCGAACCAGGAACCCTGGATAAACATCACATGGATTGATGCCATGAAATTGATATATTTTATAAGAAATACTTTCATCGAAAAAAAACCAACCTGTTGGGTGATCAAATGTTGATTTTTAACTCCTAGCTGCTTATAGGTCAGGATAGACCAAGAGTTGTTAATGTCAAATTCATATCATCAAACATTAAGTATAAATAAATATCAAAGGTACCGGGCTCATAATTTAATACGCCAGACGCGCGTTTCGTCTACATAAGACTCATCAATGACGCGCAGATAAAAAAAAAAAGTTATAAAGCCAAACAAGTACAAACTTGGAGAGCATTGAAAAACCAAAAGGGAAATACATATCAAAGCAGATTTTCTACCGTAAAAAATAGGTTGGTTAGTAAGCATTTAACATAAACTAAATGCAGTTTTAATTTCTTGTCATGCTATATATGTAACAGTAGTTCAATTTGCATTTCATTTTAAATGCGTTTTTTTCATTTAAAACTACTATACCGACTAAAGGTATTCGCGTTGTTGTTACTATATTTCTAGTTTTAATACTATAACTGAGTTCTAAGTTTTCCTGTTACTTGATTAGAAAACAAGTATATTTATTAACTCGGGCAATAAAAAGGAAAAAGTATTATTGAGGCTAACTCGGTATTAAAAAAACATTCGCATTTATTAGGTTACTCTCCATTAAATGCAAGGGTATTTATTGGCCAACTCGGTATAAGCAAGGAAGTTGTATACAAGACGAGTCTATGTATTTGCCGACGAACGGTTTACGACACTTACGGATTGTAACGAGTTATTTATGAAGAAAAATATTCTGTGGACAATCGTTAGAATATTTTAACATGTCAAAAAATGACTTTCCTTTCCGGGTCCTTTAGAGGTACTGCGAGTTGAAGCAGGTTTTGCTGAATTATTTACGGATGCTTGCAATCGACTAAGAATTGGCGATGGAAGGACTCGTTCGAAAAACCCTTGAATGTGAAGGGAGCATTAGAGAGGTTTTCAGGTTTTTGCAAGTGTACACATTCATGTTTGACGGAAGTTTGTTAATATCCAGTTACTCGACTGCTCATTAAACTAAACAATTTTCTAATTTGTACATTTATTTAGAATGTCATTTACAACTACAAAACATTACCCATATCCTGAAAACTTGTATTAAAATATTAAATAAGAAATTCTTCCATAGAAAAAAACTATACCTATTGGTTGAACAAGTGTTGATTGTTTAACTCTCAGTTGCTAACATGTTATTTGTCAGAATAAACCAACAGTTGTTAATGGGGAGCATGACGAAATTACATCATCAAATATTGAGTAAAATAGTATATAAAAGTACATTTTCTAACTTAAATTCGGTTGGTGAGTTAGCATTTAACATGAACTAAATGTCATGAATGTCATGTCATGATATATATGTAACAGTAATTCAATTTGCATTTCATTGTAGATGCTTATTTCCATTAAAAGTTATATACCGACTAAAGGTATCCCCATTGTTGGTTCTATATTTTTACTTTACCATCACCGAATTTAAACTTTAAAGTTTCCATGTTACTTTATTTAAAAAAGATGAAGCTTTTTATGGTTATGGTATAAACAAAACATGAGATTGACTTTGTTATTTCTATGGAAGTTATTTGGAAATCCAAGCGAATTTATTGGCTGGCTTGGTATCCAATACTATAGAACCGGTTCAAATAGGGAAGCATTTATATTTGTTAGCGCGGGTAATAAAAAAGCAAAAGTATTATTGAGGCTGACTCGATCTCAAAAAACATTTGCATTTATTGAGTTATTCTCTTTTTGGTGCAATTATTATATAAATACTTATACAATGGCAGAAACAGTGTGTTAGGCAATGATATTTATTGGGTAACTCAGTAAGTTTACTTACAATGTACAACGAAAGATTTCATTTCAGTAAAACAATAGTTTATTTTGGTTTTCAGAATCGATGTCCTTTTGTTACTTTTTTAAATGGTGCAGCCAATTTTTCAATAAAAGTGTCGGTAAGTTACATGTTAAGGTTATTGATTGCCTTATTACTTGACACATAATTGTTTAAACGCTAAAATAAGCATAAATCCCGCTTTTGTTTTCTTTGACAGTTAGAAGCTTTATTTCTATTGTAAAATGTGTAGATACTTCAACTGTAAAGTGATTGGAAGATTATTTTAGCCTATATCATTTTTACATAAAATGATAACATATCCTTATAAAAGATTGTCTGATATAAGGTTTTTTTTAGTAAAACAGTAATCCTTAGCCTTAGCATCCTTGTGACCAACACCTCAACAAAACAAGGTGTCAGTGTAAGAGGTACGGTTGTCGTTAATTATATAAATATATACGTATTCCTTTTGTTCATTTGATTTTATTAAACAACACGTTTATTGGTGACATTTTTTAACCAAATAATGATGTCACTCATATTGTGTTCATCATTACTGTTTTAAAGGGTCGAATTACAATAAGACGTGTTGGTATGGAAAACAGTGAATGATAAGGGGCAATACTTGAAATTAAAAACTTTGGTTGTTTTCTGTTTTTTGTTTCATTTACTAGTACTTAAAACCGGTACTATGTTCACATTATGAATATCAGGATATTTTGGTTACACGTTATTGAGCCAACAGTTTAATTATTATTCTCTCAAATCACCTTTTTCAAATCTTTCAAACTGTTAAACTAAAAAAAAGAAAAGAAATTGTTTATTTCATATTGAATTATCTAATCTAGTCAAAACATGAAACGATTATTAAACATAAAAATTAATATATAAGAAGATTATCATGATTTTTTTTAATACCATTTTTCAATTAATATTTGGAGAACTTTATTCGTTTCGGATTTAGATATTTCAAGTACATTTTTTCTCGTGACAATGACCAACCTGAAAGATCATGAAAGAAATTTGACCTTTAGAATCGTTTTTGTATAACGGAACAAGATTGGTAAATTTTTAATTTAGATTCCAGCGATATAATCATAATTAATATTCAGGATTTCTATAAGTTGTATATCCTCATTTTCTTGAGTAAACAGATTAAAAGATTTCTATTATGAAAATTCTGTCAAATATGAATTATGGAAGAGATGTTTATTGAATAAAAATACAGATATCATCAACTACTCTATCCAGTCCATTGTATTTAGTATGCTACGTTGACCTTTTGTAATAGGCCTTCTCACTACGAAGCACTCACGTACCTTACAATTCGAATAACATCATCGTCGCTTATTAATTTAAACATGTTTATGTTTCGGTACGCGAATCAAATGTACATTCGAGTGGAAAATACTGCGTTCCCCGAATTTCAAATATGTTATCCATTTCATAAGATATTAGATATGAAGCCAATTTTATTTAATTCGGATTATAAGATCAGGGTGGAGAAGCGAATATTCTGTTTTCGCTTCATTTCCAAAATTGTTCATATTCAAAGAAATGAAAACGTTTTATTACTGTAAAAGAATTTCTTGCACCCGCGTGTATTTTGTTAATACTCTGATATTACATTATATTGTTGATTGCTCATTCTTTAACTCGTTCACTGTTCAATGATAAATTCGGGAACGTAAGATAGCAATGATATCAAATAGACTTGCCATGTCACAAAACCTTTCATTTGTTTCCCGTCGGTTTTTTTTTTTTTGGGGGGGGGGGGGGGGTTCCTGATCAATTATGTCTATAGAGTTGATCAATTTTGTCATTGATAATTCACATTTAACATCTTTTTGCTTTTAGATAGTTTATGTCTTATGTAGATGAAGACTCGAATAATAACGCAGATATATTAATAGTTGAACGTAATGAGAACCTCAACTTGTCTTTTTTCTCCTTTTTACAAAACCATACTAAGAACGTTGAACCTAATCCATCGTTTGTTGTTGTGTCAGTTGTTATTGCTGTGTATTTTTTCATTGCCTGTCTTTGTTTTTATGTCAACTTGCATAAATGATTAGTCAGTATTTCAGTTTAATGTTATTGCATAATACAAGACAAAAAGTCGTGTTTTTAAAACTTTGATAGTTGAAGGAAAACATCATTTGATTTTATTACTGAATATACTGTAAACTTTTGAATCCCAGTATGACTGAGTGTATACCGCTACAATATTTATTCTGATTAAACTTTTATATTGGACGGAAGTCCGCAGTTCTACATCGAATTCCCAATCCTAGTTTGCTATGGAGGAAATTTTTTTAATTACATTTTCGCTTCATCAAACTTTCGTCAAATCTACTGGAACGAACGCAAAAATACTCACTTAATCCAGAGAATTTAAAAGGTTACCCAGTGTAAAAGAAAAAAATCATTAAAAATACCTAAAATGTCATCATTCCAACGAAATGTGTCAACATTATAGAAAAAAATGTAAACACACAGTTCATTAAAGCGACACTAACAACATGGTGAGATAAACTTATTCTGTTGTACATCTTGTTAATAACAGGAAGCAATCTCACAAACTTTCCAATTATTGAAATTTTAATAGCTTTTGGATTGTTGTAGTAAGAAAACAGTGTTTTTCTCTCAGTTATGCCATTCTTTTTGGTAGACTGTGTTTCTTGGAAATAGATTTGTTTTCATATAAATTATGGCATCTTTCAGTTTTAACTCGATTTTCTTTTGGTGCATTTTAAACTTTTAGCTTTTGAAATATAGTATCCTTTAAAATAAAGAATTTGTTGTTGTCAATTTATTAGTTCTGGAAGAAAAATATTATATCTTTTAACATCTCCAAGTACTTTGACGGCTGAATTCTTCCTATAGTGGAAACTTTTAGCGTTAAAAATCTTGGAAAAAGTATTTTTTGAAGAAAAAGCATTCATTTAGATTTGTTGGATTCACATTTTCTTTTCAATACTATCAGTAAGACCGCTCAAGGAAAAATGCTGGAAAGTATGGAATGTTGTATATATAAGGAAAATGCTAACAAAAGTCAAGAAGTCACCATTTCCCAAAAGAGTTGCAATTTCATTTGTTAAACCTTTAACGGGCAAACTTTACCTGTTGAGAATTTGGAAATATTGAAGTAAGCAATTATTAATGCCAAACTCTTGCTTGAGTTATATTCTAGTGAACCAGCAGCACGCCAGCGTTCATATCGACGTATAGTGAATCATATCGGAATATACCAATCTTAGTCGGTTATTTACTTAAAAAAGTGGGGATGGCAATCAAAGACGAACTTCAAAATTGTTTAACTTTTATTAGGTGATGTCATGCTTTATAATCTTCCAACGCGTGTCCGTAAACTATTTTTTTTCAAAAATCACAGAATCCAGTTGATCACTTGGAAACAACATATGTTTAGTATACCGATAAAAAAAACTGACCAACAGAAAATGGAAAAAGAATAGAAAAAATGTCTAGAACATCCAATAACTATATACTTGAATTTTTCTGAATTTTAAATGTGTGATCTTGTTCAGTATAAAGGCTGGTGACACCAAATGCTGCATGACAAGTTGTTACTAAAATAGATATACATATATATATCATATAAATATAAAACAAAATTAATTGCTTTATTTAAGGTTTATCACCTCAAATGGAAATATATGGGGAAAATGTTCATATTAAAGAATAAAACTTAAGGGTCAAAGAAATAATGTTAAGTTTGAATACATTATTGTTACAAAATTTATACTATTTTACAAGAATACAATGATGCGTAGGTTTTCTGAAATTATAGTAGTTTGACATCCCATTATAATATTCTTCATTGCGTATACAAGACAAAAGAAATATGCGACATCAATTATAAAAAGTTTTAAGTTTAATATTACTAATTTATGAACAAAAGTCTTATATCAATACTGAGGATTTCATTTCTAACACAACTTCTTAGGATGGATTTTCAGGGAAAGCATTTTTAATTAAGTCTGTTTAGTACTTTTTGCCGGAATTTAATTGCATCCTATACAGTATGTTTTATTTCTACATAAAATTCAATTCGCTTTTTCTCTGACAGTATAGAAGTTGCATGTAAATAGGTGTTTTTTTCGATATTCATGTGCAGTTGAGCATGCTTAAGGTACTTTTGAAAGTTCATAAAAATCTGTCAAATAGCCCATCCACGCACATGTTATCCTAGAACAATACGGGCATTACCAGACTTACGAGCAGTATTATTCTAAATAAAGCTTACATTGCAATTACATATACAATAATCTATACCAAAAGCTAGGATTCCGAACTCGCCGTGGGAACAATATACATTTGCAGTGGTAGGTGCTTGTCATTCCCGTTTTAAATTTTAATACTCTCTTCCATTTTTTATGCGGCGGTGTAAACTTTTTCAATTAAAAATCTTTATAATTACAAAAGGAAAGCAGGACCAACTTTAAAGAACATTCAATCTAATAATGATGTACATAGAACACGTCAACGCGTCCAGATCTCATTTTTTTCGTATTTATTTTGTATGAAATTAATATGAACAGACACTTTTTCAAAAAATCAATTAAACGAAGTAGTTATTAGATAATCATAAGTTGTAGAAATTCAAAAGCAAATGGTTTTAATGGATCAAATTCTCGTTAAACACTTGTTGAATAGTGTGCAGTACAGAGGGTTCTTTATCCCTATCAATAAAAGAAAGGTTCTTACTGACAATGGGTAATATGTGTGAAAATTGAGATAGTTTGTCAAGATTTATTTGCCCTAAATAAACTTTTATGTAGGCTGGACAAACTCCTTGCTGTCACATGATTCTTGATAGCTCAATCTTATTTCTCGTATTATTCAGTCCAAATTAAAAATAGTCCTATCTTTTTTCATTATATTGTCTTATGATTTGTATAGTATGCATGTGATTATTTTCTGTATTGGCAGCGATTTTTTTATCCATTTCATTTATTCAAACTTAGAGGTGGAAGACAGAAAATAATATAATACGCTTTTAAATCAATATTCTATTGGTTAGATTGGTAAATAATAGCAGGACATTTTTTCGTTTATTTATTTTTTTCATAAAAATCATAGGCCATATAAATGTTAGGTTTATCTCCCTTATTACAGTGAAAATAATAACTAGGTTGTCCAAGACTATAGGAATCAACACGGTCCTGAACAAGATGATAAAGATCAGATTTACGGCGGAGATTATAATTGACCATATGTGCGTCATGGTTTATTTTTAGTTTTGAATATGCTGATGTAACTGACTGACCGAGTGTACCACCCACCTAGTAGCCAGTGCTTTGGTACTGACAGCATTACCTGTCTTTCTATTTTAGATCCAGTTCATAAAAATTAGTGTTTGGTATAAACTAAGCATGCAATTGCCTTTGGCAAAATTTATTTTCAAAGTTTGTTTTGTTCTATTGGTTTTATTCTGACTAATTACTTGTTTGTTGCTTAATGTCCAGTGGCAAATATTTCCAACACGTGCATGACGAAAGCAAATTAACAATATATACAATATTTAGGTCCTGTAATAGAGACCGTCTGGGATGAACGTTTGGAACTTTGGACTACAATTGGAAAAGGAATATAACATGGACATTTAGACGATGCATCGGAATTAACGTCCCAATTTTGAGCGGACGGGATGCGAACTTGTACATCCCATCTTTTGAAAGGGCTTCGGAAGAGACCTAATTTACCATATTTCTATTCCCTCACCGTTGGGGTGATGTTTTTTTTTGACAAAACATTTTAAGCTCGTGCTTGTGTGTCATATAGCACATATATTTCATAGTTATGGTTAAGTAAGAAAACCTGTACAGAATTGAGTAATATAAGATACCGAGTATATTTTCGGTCCTTAAATATGCACGTATGCACAAAATAATATACATGTATACGATACATGCTTATCATGTTTGTACAAATTATCAACCTTTTAAATGTTTTATACACAAATTCAAATTTGAATTTGTAACAGGGAGTATAAAACTATGTTTTAAAAACCGATATGATTATATTAAGTTGTATATAAGATATGACCAATAAAATGCTGAAACAAAAGAATAAAGACTGATCGTTTCAAATGCAACACTCATCAAAGTAAACGAAATGGCACCGAATAGTTTTCAGTTATCAGCAGAAAGTATAGTTCGGCATACAATAGTCATCAGTTCTAGTTTCGGTATACACTAGTCATTAATAATAAACAGAAAGAAAATTTTTGGCAACTTTACTAAACTTTACTGAAACCGACGCACTTTTGAACATACGTGGTACTTTCTTTTTAATCAAAAAATGTTCATAAAAAGGCGAAATGCTGTCATTTTTTAACAAAACAAACAAAATCCAGGTTGTCTCTCCCTCCAAAAGTATTCACGGTAATTTATTTCAGCTTCCTGTTGGAATCAAAAGCCTGCAATTTTCACTGCAATTATAAATCAGATATATTGCTTATATCAACAAAACTGAGGACGGAAATATTTCACAATTTAGTCAATTCCCTCTATGATGTTGGTACTTTCTTTCTGGTTTTTTAATCGTCAATTTTGGGCATCAACAAGATATATTTAGGTATTTATTAACAATGCCTATTCAAAATTAAATATAGATTCATCTACTTAAAATAAATGCATGCGAAAATGAATATTTGATCTTCAACATACTTAACTTTTTCAATCTGCAAGTTTTAAGTTATGTTTTGTTAAATAGATCATGATGTGAAAAATAATCGATTCAAAACCAAAATAGTACAACTATTCAATTTTCAATTATAGTGTCTATATTTTCTTTATTTTTATCATTATTATCGTTTCTATTATTAGGTTGATAAAATCTATCAATTTTGAAAGTTTTTAAAAGCTTAGTAAAAGTATGTGTGAGGAAATTATACCACTCCCGCCAAAAGTTGTTTGACCTGAATCTTCCTACTCTAAAATTGTCACTTACTATTAATCGGTAAATATATAAATAGTAAATTGACAAGCAATGAAGCGTTGTGATATTGACATTATGACAGAAACTAATGGAATATCCCTTATTTAAAAGAATTGTTAATATTTGTTTTCAAGAACAAGCCAAACTCGCCAAAGGATACAAGCGTTTTGTTTACATAGACCAAATATTGACACAACCTCCTCAACACTAAAAAGTCCGTCCGTTAGAAGCCTGAATTTAACGTAATTAACACCTGGTGTTTGAATATCTCGTTAGCTGATACCCGTGTAAAGTAAATGATGAAATTCCATACGCACCCTTTTTGTTTAACTTAATGATCATTTTTACACCTGTGGGTACATGCACATAAGTTTTAAAGATTAAGCTCTGTACAAAGTGAGCTTCTTCTACTTAATCAGTTAACCACAAGATTGATTACTTACTCGTTCAAGTAACTTGTGATGACTTCAAAAAGATTTTGTACACATTAATATTGGATATGGGTACAACAAGCTCACCAGTGCTAGCGAACATCTCTCTTACTTTACTGTACTGTAACTCTACCATTTAATATTTTACATTGAAAAATATGATACATTCCTAATATTTTTTTACCCTTTAGAAAAGATTCTACATATCAAAATTTGATATTCTTGTTTTTTTTCTCAAATTTACCAGGAATTCATGAAATATTTGCCACTGGGTATCAAGCAAACAACAATCTATCAATGTCACCCTGAAAATAAACATAAGTAATGCAATGTAAAATACTGACGATATAGACTCACATTGTTTAAATTATCGCTTTTCATTGAATTCTATTTATTTCAATACTCTTGTTATTTTGGGGTGTTTCTTTTCTTCTATCACGTTCCTTTTGTATGATACCCCCAGTTTGGCTAAAATAATAAACTTAATATTCAGATTAATTATTTCCGTGTTTTTAGTTAGTATATTTATAATTCATTAGGATACACACATGCTAAGAAAACTGTTGTATTTGTGAAATAAATTTGTGTCTAAGATAAGGCTAATAGTGCAAACTTTTTTTTATCAAATATTTCGCCATGTATATAACTGCAAGATTAAATACGAAGTATACTAGTTATTTAAAAACGGGATTAGAAAACGTAAGCAGTGCTCTTATACTTATACGGATCCATCTCCTGAAGTTCAAAAATAAAATTACAAAACTATGTAAACCAAATAAAGATCATACTCAGCTGAAAAGGGTATTATAGAAATATATAATAAACTTATTCGGTCTTTCTACATATTTTGGCCATAAACCCCAAAGTACCAAAATAAATATGTATATTGGATTATCTTGTTCGATTTAAAGTTAGAAATAAATTTTCAATTTTCAAAAATAGGAATCGATTTTGCTAATCCTATAGATTTGATGATATTGATATTGAAATTTATCCTCCCCTCTTTATTTGCAAACGTTTTCTCTTAGCGTAACTAGGTATTATAAGCTTAATGCAGAAATAAAACGTTTCTAATGAAACGAGTTTGTTAAGTGTTTTACTTCAATTTTCATATTTTGTAAACGACATTATCAAATCTTTTCTAGGTTAGCAACCAGACCTTCTCTGTGTCTCATAATCTATACATGTAATACTCAAATTACACAATGTAAGAAAATGAAGTGATATTTACTTACAAAATAAATAATACAGTAAGTACTTATTGCATAATGTGTTTATTTATATTTTATTTACAGTCTTAATCTTACTTCAGACACCTATTAGATTTGTAAGAGTCAAAACACTCTAACTGTAAAAACCAACACATCTTTGGGAACAAGTGTTTATTTATAATCACCGACAATTCACACAGAATTCTTTTCCTTTCAAGATAAAGTAATCATTACTTAAACGAATATATTTACTCGTTAACTAATTCTCATTCAAACGAGATCTACTCGTTAGAATTATTAACAATAGAATGTGAATAGTATAATTTTCAACTATTCTTTGCTTTTGAACGAAAGAAAATAAAAAAATGGTGAGATTTTCAAATGTTTGTCAGTTATTCTATTATGTATTGTTCCACAGTGACAAAACTCATCAAATATTTGGTTCTTTTTATTTTTCAGTATTTGAACAATTTCTGATTAAAGACCGAATATTTATCCAAGAAAATCAGATTTTGTAAAGCTTCTTTATGTATCTATGTTGATTTGTGTATTTTGTGACAAAGTTCTTTTCTTCGATACATTTGAATCAGTTCTATTGGATTGAAAAGTTCCTTTCATTTCACCGACTTGACTTCCTTGCGATTAGTAAATGTATAAAGACCCTTTCTTCTTTCGGAACAATGATGGATAGTTTACCAAACCTCTTACTTTCGGAGACTCATGACTTTTCTTATTTGGACAACTGTGTTATACCTAGTATTGTAACTGGTACAATATACATAAATCATTGGTAATACATGCTTTGATCTCTTGTTTCAGCAGATACCACTTTATCGTGTGGTGGTAAGTCAATTTCATCCGTGGTGGTAAGTCAATTTCATCCGCGGATGACATTTTTTTTTATATACAAAAACCTGGAATTTGTAATACAAGAATAAAAAATACACCAAATGGATATTTCGAATATTAGGCTCTCATCAGTAGAACTCGAAATCAATTATTTGAAATCAGGGAAAAGTCACCTATGGATTTGCCAACCAGCTAAAATATATAAAAAAAAAAGTCCATGAGGTTGCCATCTTATATCAGAAACAATTCCCGCGTGTTATAATATATTATATATTATAATATGATAAATAGCATGTTCAGTTCATTCATGTTTCTCGTTTTTTTAATATAGATTAGACCGCTGGTTTTCCCGTTTGAATGGTTTTACACTAGTAATTTTGGGGCCCTTTATAGCTTGTTGTTCGGTGTGAGCCAAGACTCCGTCTTGAAGGCCGTACATTGACCTTTAATGGTTACTTTTTTAAAAATTGTTATTTGGATGGATAGTTGTCTCATTGGCACTCACACCATATCTTCCTATATCTATGTTGTTGCCTATTTAACCATGTGGTTGACTATAAAATTAAAAACAAGTTTCTCATATGGTTTCTTATCTAATCAGGAACAAGTCATCCTTGTGGTTGACTATAAAATTAAAAACAAGTTTCTCATATGATTTCTTATCTAATCAGGAACAAGTCATCCTTGTTGCTGAAACTATATACAGTCAGGTAGAAGTTATCTACGTGGTTGCCTATAAAGAAGGAAACAAGTAGAAACAAGTCACTCATATGGAAAGTTACTGAATCAGGAACAAATCATCAGCGTCTTTGCCTCTTGTTACACGTATATGATGTGTCTGAGTGAACAAACAAAAATAAAGCCTATCATATCAGGAACAAGTCATCCTTATTGTTGAATTTATACAATCAGTCACAAGTCATTCATGTGGTTGTCTGTCAAAGCAGGAACAAGTCATTCATGCTGTTGCCTAAAAAAAAACAAGTCCTAAACGTTGCCACAATATGCAAAAGAAATAGTCTTTAACGATGTGTTGTCCAAAATTACGAGTTATCAAACAATTTCTTTTTGGTTGTGCTTCAATGAGCTAACAACTCAATAAATTACCCCAAAACACAACATTCATTCATATAACAGACAAATGTGTTTACTATATGTGTTTTGATCTTTAGTTCACAGATTTCACAGCAATATAGTTTTAGCATTTGTATTCACTATGATCTGATGGTCACCATCACGAGATGCATGTTTAAGCAGTCTTATATCTTGAGATACGGAATAATCGTTTTGGGTATATAGGTATTTGTTCCTGGTGAAGGTAAATCAAGAAAATCGCTTACAAAAACACGAAATTATTTTCCCTCATTTATTTAAATATTAATTTGTATATATGTTGCCTGAGCTGTTGTTTGAGGGTTTTGTATATACGTACTGTACTGAAAAGTACATATATATACATAGCCTCTAATGCATTGCATTTTTATGCATTTTGAGTCGGTTCTCCTATGGGCTTTACTGTTTGACAGAAGATGGCCAGTTAACTAAATTCCAATACCGTAGTCAACCTTCTATTTTTGTGTGACGATTTGAAATCTTTCTGATGTCCATTGTATTGCATTATTAGTTGCTTTTTTTGTGTTTTTTTTTTTTATTTTAAGGCGAGAAGTTCATCATATAAAAAATGTGTAGGTGTGTTATCTTTTTCTGTCTGTAGAAATAAGCAATGTGTTGCTTTGTTATTTAGAAAATAATTCGTTATAAGATGTTATGTTGTTGTCTATAAGTTTCAGTTTTTATTCTTGGTCGTATCTTTATTCCGGACCATATCTGTTAATGATATTTGATATCAGGTCACCATCAGGGAATCATCTCTCTCTCTCTCTCTCTCTCTCTCTCTCTCTCTCTCTCTCTCTCTCTCAATTTTTGCGATTAAGAAATATGATATTGTGAAGTAAGCCTGTAAGAAATAGATGTAATTGATTAGTAAAATCAATTATGGGACGGGAAAGTCGATTTCAACCATGTGTTACATACTTAATACCGTTGCCTTATGTTGTCCAGTTATCTATATCCATTTATCAGTTTTATTTACTATCAAAATTCGTGTTCTTTATTGAAAATATATCAAAGGAATATAATTATTTGTTATGGGAATCAATATGAAAAATGTTACTGAATTAATAAACTATCTAGGTTATTTATTTTTACGATAAGAATATCGAGGAAAATCTTTGATTTTATCTGGTAATTTGCATTTCTTTAGTTATGGGACTTATTTTTACTAACTTTCAACAGTATAAAAACACATTTTGTACAATAGTACATGTTTAATTAAAATTGTATCAGAGATGGTCAAATAGATTGAATGTCCAATTATCAGTATAAAAATGCAGGGCAAATAAAATGATCACCCATTTAAAGTGAATCCTCGTAAAATGTTTGCTGGGGTTCTTTTTTTTTTTTGTATTGTTGTTTCTTCGTATTTTAATCTCTCGACACTTTAAACTGTAAGCACTGACCGTTCTCTATAGGGTTTTTATTGAGAAAAGCAATCTTAAGATAAGAAATAAGATATGTTTTGATTTCCAATTATCATTTATCAACAGATTACTTGTAAAGTTGTGAAACGAAAAAAAAGAAGAAGTTAAATTTGAATAAAAGGAAATATTTTTGTTATTTGATCACAGCCAAAAATGTTGTACCCCCACGCAAAAAATAATGACTTTTATTTTGATTTCCTTATACATTCTATTGTTTTGCTATGTACTCTGTAACTTAATTATGACTGTATTAGATTATTAACGTCTTCTTAATTCTATGTAAGCTGCTGTTGTAAACAAATCCGTTTCATTTTTCCTTTTCATCGTGCAGAATAGATGGTTGATTTCGAACATGTAAACCGACCTGCATTGTAAACTGCAGGTATGAACAGATGTAAATAAAACATGGATAATTACCCTCCACATGGTTATCATCATAAACAATTGATGATGTCGAATACTTATCATAATTACATCAGAATGAACTTATTACCTCATAAACGCATGTGACATGTTGTCTTTTATCTCCCAAGCAAATGAAAAGAAAGAGCAAAAGGACTTGGATGAGTCAAATAAGTCATGTAATTTAAGTAATGAATTATTTTTGTATATGTATCATGTATTGTAGAATCTCACTTATATGTCATTTCAAGAAGGAGTGAGCTAATAATTGAGTTGTTCAGAAAACAGAGATGAAAGCTTGCAAAGGGACTTTCAACTCGCAAGTCGACGGTAAACAGACAAACGTCATTCCTTAAACGAGAAAAAAAACTGAAAAAAAACACAGTACAAAAAACACAACATAGAAACCCAAAGACTGAGCAAGACGAACCATGCAACCAGAAACTGGAATAATCTCATGTTCCCGAGAAGGTTAAGCACATGCTCCACATGTGTCTTGTTGCTCGTATCATAGATTATTTCAAACCCATTTCATTTGAATTTTTTAAAACCATCAAATTATCTGCCTACCACAAACGCTTAAGGAAGTAATGTTAAACCCTTCGATTAGATCTTCTTCCCGTGTTCAATAAACGATATGTATTTATAAAAGGTTAAACAGACAACAGAAACTCGACTCACACTCAATGTATATGATGGTATTAGTTCAAAGAAGGAATTTGTTTTATTCATACATGAAAATATTTATGTGAGCAAGAGATTCCCATTTTCAGTCAGTTTGCATTTTTTTCTTTTCTTTTAAGATGTTTCACAGTTGGTCATGCTAGGGACTTCGTTTTACTTATTATACGGTATGGGTTTTACTCATTATTACTTAAATCCTGTACAATGACCACCTCTTCCCCTGTTCTAATGTAGAATAGTTGTATCACTGGTAATCTTACACATTTTCCTTATTTTGATATATTTCTTCAGCTTTAAACTATCTCTACATGAGCCATACATGACAACAGAGACAACAACAAACACTGCATATTTACTGCGTTGTTACATGTGTATACTTCGCTTTTTAAAAATATATACCAGATGTGGTCAAAATACCCTTTGAAATGCTGATTAATACCAAATACTAAATACACCACAATTCTGAAAGATTTTAGTTTCTCAGGAAAATGTGATTCCTTGCCTTGTGTGGCATAACATATTTGGTGGTCAAGTTTAAACATCAAAGAAAATGTCATTTCAATTTAAACAATTAGAAAAACAAATGATCTAATTTATGGGATCGAAATTTTGCACTCAGTTGATGTTTTCTTTTTCGGTTTAAATCCTCGTATATAGTCATTTAGTTTTTAATTAAAACGCGGAAATGAGAATAAAAACATCGAATTTCTTCCATGACTTGCTAAAAGCGACATACTCTTATTATTAAAAAATTCCTGGGGTGGAGCATGAGTGGTTCTTTGTTAGACGTATTCCAATTTCTTTGATAAAAAGTGTAATTATATTCTCCTGGTGAGATAGCGCAGAGTTGTTGACACACTTGAAAGTTTAAATTTTTACGTCGGGTACACTTTGCCCGAAGGCAATAGTGTTTGAAACAGTAACTTTTTTATGGAATGAGAGGGACATAAGACACTCGAATTCATCATAGAGGATACACTTAACCAATTGTGCGATTTAGATGGCACGCATAAAACTAACTTCTAATTACAATTAAGTTACAAGGTTTTTTTTATAAAGGTCAGGTGATTGATGATTCAGCCACCATTTGGAGAACAAATGTTGTTTGTTTTTTTTTTATTTATTTTTAACTCTGAAAGACGTCTCACTTCAAGACTTTTAGAAACTCAAATTTATCTTTTTTACGTTTCCCATTTTCCAGAAATTTTTAAAACCTTTACTTCCACTGGGTAATCTTACCGATTATACCTCAATGCTGATGAATGAAGGAGAACTTTTCATAGTCTTCAAAATGTTGATACACTGAATGTTATAATCCTGGTACCTTTGATAAATAATAACACCACTGGGTCGATGCCACTGCTGGTGAACGTTTCGTCCCCGAGGGTATCACCAGCCCAGTAGTCAACACTTAAGTGTTTAAGTGTTGACATGAATATCAATAATGTGGTCATTTTTATAAATTTCCTGTTTACAAAAAAACTTTGAATCTTTTGAAAAAACTATGGATTGTCTTATACCAGGCATAGATTACCTTAGCCGTATTTGGCACAACTTTTTGGAATTTTGGATCCTCAATGCTCTTCAACTTCGTACTTTTTTTGCTTCATAAATATTTTGATATGAGCGTCACTGATGAGTCTTATGTAGACGAAACGCGCATCTGGCGTACTAAAATATCATCCTGGTACCTTTGATAACTATTAACGCATTCAACATTTAAGTGTGTCAAAGATGCGAAACTTTCATTTTTGGTCTGTGTATATGTGTGTGTTTATGCTTGTATCATTTCATGCTGTATGTTTTTCTTGTTAAATAGAATGTCAATGTACAAAAGTGTAATCCAATCTGCCCGTTTTTGTACAATATACAACTTATTTATTCATTTGAATAATAATTCTTATGAACATTTCGCGTTAAGCGGATTTTCATTTCAAATACATTAAATAAGGCCAATCATTTGTGTATTTAATGTATTTCACTTGATCGTAAATTTGTATATTTTCTGCATGTTTTACACAGCAACAGAAAACACGATTTTCATTTTATAAATATTGTAAAAATTTTTGCAAATCATGGAGTTGTCTTCCTTTTTTCTATTTATAGGTTTAAAGCGTCTCCTTTGTATCTCCTTTTCTAGTCATGTTCTTCCCGTACAAGTTATTCTTATTTCCACTTTAGATTTCGAAGTCTTGGATTGTATATAAAACAATTATTTTCCACTTCTTGAAAAATTAAAAAAAAAGTTTGCTGTTGTAGGTATGTTTCATTACAATGTTAATTTCATGTATTTATTGTATCATATCTTACCCTCATCAAACTTAGTGGTGTATTGCACAGCGTCTTAATGTGTGGTTTTAGAATACATTATTTTATGAAATTGAAATATGACCATTAGAAATGGTCGGTTGCTTATTTTTTATGGATATGAATGTATATTGCATCGGCTTGATTGAATGGATACACGACATGAGAGAGAATAATAGCGATCAGAAAGACCATAGCAACCATTGTGGATCAGCCAATAATTTCAATCAGATAATGAATTTACAGAGCGATGGGAGTTATTGTCATGAGAAAAAAACTTCAGTTCGCTGTGTGCGTTATCTGAATGAATTATTGTGTGTAGGCATAAATAGGTTGTAATTTCATTGGAAGATTTAATTCTGCTTTAGACTTAAACCTGCTGGCAAACGTCAGCTGGGTTTTTATTTGTCATACAAACCGTGATTATGCTTCAATTGAACAAGCGACAGTCACAATGAAAGGAAATCCTTAGTTCTATACTATACATGCCCATATAGCTTTTGATGAGGTTTTCTACTATAATAGCCCTTTCATTACAGCTGAAAAGCTAAATCCGTTTTTTCAAATCTTTCGATCGAATCCTAGTTTTTCTATTGATAAGTTTAAGTCGTCTAACTTTATCGTTTTCATTCGATAGCCACACTTCTGGTTATAAGGAATGGAATTATTTAACTGGATTTTCCCTTAATTTTTCAAATTCTTATTTTAGTGTTTTGTGTTATTTCGGATGTACAATTTATCTCGTATAATGTGAATTGTGTGTTTCAACAGACAAGAGTTGTGGTAAGACTGAAAGACATACCTCATGTAATTCTACGCATTACTATAACCTGGTTTCGAAACCGACTGTCAAAAACTCTTTAAACAAAAACATTTTCGACCGAATTGATCGGAAAGATCTATGTAAAATGTATGTATGTATCATTATTTTTCAATTACATTATATAGTTGTACTGTTTTTTGGTTTTTTATCTGATTGCTTGAACGGCTCAAAAGAATGAACGCACACATTTGTTATCGGGTACATTTGGTGTGGGGTAAAATTTCCTGACGTCATCCATGACACGCTTCACTGAATAAGAATTGACTGCTGCTGATTTTCACTCAGGTTGTTTCACTTTACATTGGTGAACAAAATAGGTATTCAAGTAGTAAGAAACCACCGAAGATGTTATTTCCCGGTTTTGTTCGTACACTAGTTCCGGCATATGTCTGTCTACGAAGTAAACTCAAATCTTGCATTAAATTATTTTTTATAATTTTTTTTTAGAATGTCTTCATATATATGTTATAAATATTTATAGACAAATTATAGTTTTATGTTTCCCCAATCTAATATTTATATGATACGTAAATGTAAAGCTAAACTGTTATCAACTCCTTCTTTTGGTGTAAAAATATAACGCATGTCGATATTTTGTTATGGTGCTCTCAGTACTTTTTTTTCCTTCTCTTCGAAGATAAATATAAAGCAAACGATTATTTTAATTTAAGGACATACCATAATACCTCCCTTCTACAAACACACAAACAGAAGATGATTTACCGAACAGTAAATAAAATTCAATAATAAATATGAAGTTTATTATTGTTATTAAAACTATGCTTATTTATTTGGAATTAACGCTATTGCTTTCCATTTTATTATTTTTTTTAATTTTCTATGTTTTGTTTTTGTTGCTTCGTTTCTTTGTGGTTTTTTTTTTTATTTCTATTTTGTCTGTTTGTTGTTTGTTCCTTGTTTTAGGTTGGTAGGTATTGTTTTGATATTGTTTTGTTTTGTTTGAAGGTCTTTTTTTTTGTGTGTTTTTTGTTGTTGTTGGGTTGTTGGTTTTTTTTTTTGGGGGGGGGAGGTTTAAAGGAACAATTTACCAAATTTACACATTAAAACATTACTTCAACCATAAGGCTTAACATAATCGCAACATTTTTTATTTGTTTTAATCATTAGATTTCTTAATTCAGTTTCATGTCAGTAAAATGTAAAAGTAAGAACTTTAATTGAAATTGTATATTTGGTTTTAAGTTCAATTCATTATATAAATGTATGCATTCTAATTTATGTAATTTCTATTCTTGTTTCGAAACGATTTACCTGTAATAACAAATATCGTTATAGCATGCAAAGAGAAATTTAACAAAACTGTTCACTGCATCTGCATATATTGTTTTCATTCTTCAGAATACCAATGTTCACTTTTTACACGACCGCAGTGAATAAATATTTATACATTACCATTAAAAATTTTAGTTCCCGTTTATATATATATTTTATTATACAATTCAGTTAAACTTTTATATTTGTAAACTTAAAGAAATATCGGATAAAATCTTGAAAAGTATTATTTATTATATTAGAATTTTATGATATTTCTTTCTTTTGAAATATAGTTAGAATTCTTTTTTTCAGTGGAAAAAGGAAGAAAAAAATATGCGTATAGATGGTTATAACCTCAATTTAGTGTTCTAACGTTTCACAGATCTAAAATTTTATTAAATCATATCGTTACTTTATTTCAGAGGTTTTTTTCCAATTATTTGATGACAATTATAAAATATTTTAAAGGATTTCAGGGTTTATTCAATAATATTAATTTTCTTGTTTTCCTTAAATTAAAAAGTGAAATATTTTTTTCCCTAAAATAATACAAACATATAAAGTTGTACACATTATAATCATCGTGACAAATATTTATTATTATTATTTTATCTGTCATACATATTTTGTACAACAAAAATGATTTTGTGGTATGATTAACTGTAGGGTCCTGATTGATACTTTCTATAATTGAGATGTAAGATTTCATCAAACATGATCTTTCCATCATAAAAGACGAACGTTTCTAATCAGCTAAATAGATGCCAGGAACTGATGAAAATCGCTTATTATGAATTCCATACATCTATCTATCACTGAGGTTTTATTGTGACGATAAAACCACCAAGATTATCTCGCCTATGGCCTTTGTGTCCACCGTTATTTGGAAAATTATACTATTCAAATCCCGGATAATATTCAGCATTGAATAGGGTAAATGACGCTCTTTAACAAAGAAGGCGAAATCTGATCGTGTCATATATTTGATCTGGACAAGATTTCATCAAATGTCCTTATTACTGATCATTGCTTCTTAACCATAAGTCATTAGGTGGGGAAATTTCACAAAACGATACATTTTAATAAAATGCATCATGGTGTTGACATAGGGTTGATTGGTAAAGCACAATCATTCTTTGGATACAAAAAATCTGAAAACATTGCCAAAAGGCAAATAGTGTCTCTGATTAACTTTGTTGGTTGACCCTGGTATCCTTTGATTCTTAATGTGGTCTTATAAAATGAATCTTTTATCAGAAATTGAACCGGGGGATAAACTAATGAAGTTATGTTATATGGTGTAATTACCCATAAATTAAACAATTATTTCTCATTTTTTGTCTGTTATTTTTGTCACCACACAAAGATATATTGTACAATTGATATGAATTAATAATGACAAGATCATTTTTTTCTTATAGATGAATTTCTTCGTGATTTCTTTCATTTTGTGATTTTCTTTGATACAAGAAAAGCATAAAACAAAATATCTAGCAACTTTACAGTAGATAATCTCTAAATTTATGTACATTTTTGGTTTTCATTTATATATATATATATATATTCAAGTCGTTTGCACAAGTTTATATCTTATTTGACTCATTCTTTTAAGGTGCAATTTTCCATACGAGATTGGTATACAAGACTTAACAACTAATATATAAACAGCATGAACACATTTGCATTCTCGTTTTTGAATGTTGGGCCTTCTTTTCATTCTGCAATAACTTGTTCTTGCGCGCCACATCTTAATATAAGAGTAAAGTTTTCAATAGATAAACATATTTTGTAGTAATCTTCAACGGCATTATTTCTAAACCAATATAATCAAAATTACAGATTAGTACAAATTAAGTGTTTTCCAACAAGATAATATATTAATACCCTAAAACATGCTTTACGCGGTAGGGATTGATTTTAGAAAATAATTATAATTATCACATTTAGAGGCGCTAAATCAGCCGCTAGACTAGGTATTATCACAAAGGTTCACAAATTATTGAACTCTAATTATAGAAATAGAGAATTAACATCTTTTACCCGTAGAGGCATTAATTAAGATAGATGTTGGGGACTTTAGCTGTCAACATTGTCACACAAATTGAATTGTATTTCGACTTAATTTTCTTGTATTCATTACCTGTAATCAGCATCATGCGATTGATACAGACATTGATCAATGCCAATCTTGGAGGTGTATAACGTTATTATCTGTTGTACATATTTCGGTAATTTCCGCTAATTATGTTTTGTAAATATTTTTCATTTTGTTAATAGTATCATCATTGATAGTTTAAAATGTTCATTTTTTTTTATCGAAGCATGTATTTGAAATTCTTAACTATAACAATATTTTTTTTACCTTAGTATATCCTTTAAAAAGCCTACTGCTAAAGTTATGATACAGGGGGTGTACATTTTTAAAATATATTTTTTTTAAACAAATAATATTTTAATATTTACGATTTCGAAATTTTCTCAATTACTACGAATGCAGAGAAGTAAAAATATTATAATAATTGAAGGTAGAATTTTATCTTTATCTATAAATATTTTCCAACATTTATGTGATAATATTTATACATTCAATAAATAGAAAATGTATTTCAAATGCAAATGTTTTGAAAAATTACACGAAATGCAACTAGGCCTTGGAAGTTTTATTTGATGGGAGCATGACTATGATAATTCTTTAGAACGTTTACAATTAAATTGACATAATAACTGTACATCTTCATATGAAGAAAATTTATGACCATTGCATTTCTTTGTATCTTTATTAAAATAATTTATAGTTATACGTCAATTACGTAACATTAAAAAAAAAAACAGTTCAAGGATAACAAACTTATGCGTAGATGAAAATTGTAAGAAAGTACTCAACACACGGTGTACTGTCTTTTTTCAATTCTTATTCTTAAAGGGTTTGTTCAGCCATTATAAAGGTTTTTTTTCTGATTTATGTTTATGTTTTTGTTTTTTTTTTAAATTTGCAGTGTCACTTAAACTGCAATCAAAAGTTAAAGATTCATTATCAAAATAAAACTGAAAAAACTTTAAATTGGTAAATAATATAGTTTCAACACAATGTTTTTCCTATTCTACTGATTGAATCAAATGGTGTATATAAATCTGTGTCTTTTTCTATAGAATAATAACGCAATTTTAAAGAGATACATTGATAAAACGATTCTATTTCAACAAGACTTATTGAACAGTTTGAATAAATAGTTCTTCCATTGATGGTATTACAACCGTGTCACATTACTGTTTAATTACTCATATGTGAACGTTTTTGAATGTGAACAAAAAGGTTTAAACATCGGTAAATAAATATGTTTGTATTTGTCATTTACTTTTACCAGTAGTTGGTGACTGTAATACCTACCATATGTTCCAAACTAACATTTGTCAAACCGGATAATCTTATATAAAGATCAAATCTTAGCCATGTCGATACATAAACCTTTTCTAACTGAGTCTCAATGATTTTCATCCACTTTTAGTGTTTGAATATGTAGACAAGTCTTCATTACAGCCGTCATTTGCATATTTGATAACTATTCATATTTTGTTTTTAAAAAGCATGATTTTCAATTTTGCTTACAACAAACGAATTTTGAAAGTTTCTTGTGTTGATTCGAAATTTAAATTCTGAGGAAAATAAACACTCGATTGTAAATAACTGCATCCAAAAACATCAATGTTATTTAATTGTAATATGTACAATAGACAGGACAAAATATTGTTATTCAAATCGCTATTTATTTATCAATAAAAGCTCTGTAATAAATATTGATTAAGGAATTAAAACAAACATTATTATGAATATTAATTAAAAGAATGTTCCTCAAAATTTCATTCCTCAATAACTTGGTTTATGGCTGAGAGTTTATGCAATTTTCTCAAATATTTGTTTTACATTATATGTTTTTTGGTGTTTTTTTTCTTCTTAAATTTGAACATCTGTACACCAATATTGCCTAGATAAATAAACTGGTTAACTGTGAACATCTTTCGTTGTTTAAGTATTGAATACAATATTTTGATATCTAGTATCAATTTGCTTATTTATAGTTGAAATTCCATACAAATTTACCTAATGCATTTTTACAATTTCTCGCTTTCATTGACTGTTCGATTCTTAGCTGCATGAAATCTATCCTAAAGTATATTCATAGAAGGGTATGATTTCCATATCAACAGAATAAGGACTTTTATTCTAAAAGGATAATTCATGACACAAAACTCCTACGCGCACTTCACAAACAAAAAACAACTTCACAACTTTTGCATTGATGTTCTTCATCTTGAAGGGACATTAAGAACCTAAACTGAAAGCGAACTCACTTACCTAACTGACTATCCGAGCTAAGCAATACTATGCTTTGCGATTGATTTCGGTAACAGTGAGCATTTGTTGAAAGGTATTAATTAGCCATGTTTTACCAGTACTTCTATCTTTGTGAAATATAAAAAGATCATAACGCTTTATTAATTTGGTGCCTCCTGAGCGGTTTCTGGTTTACATTTTAAAACGTTGAACCACATAGTTTAATATCCAATGCTATATGTAAAACGAAATAGTTTTAAACTACATGACAAAAAATGGCATAAAAAATACACAAAAGGACAATTTTACCTGAGGGCGTACAAACAAAATTGTCTTAGCAATCTGTGGTTTGATAAGGGGGAAATGAAAAAATGTATGTGATAAATCAGTACAAAAGCACTTACTAATAAGCTGATAATATCCTACAAAATCGGTATCATACTAGTCTTTAGTTCTTTTCTGGATGACTTTTATTTCACATTCTACTATATCCCTTTGTTTATTGTTATTATTGAGATTAAGGTATAGAACGTTTGGATAAAAATGTAGTTTATAAAAAAGAAGATGTGGTATGATTGCCAATGAGACAACTATCCACAAAAGACCAAAATGACACAGACATTAACAACTATAGGTCACCGTACGGCCTTCAACAATGAGCAAAGTCCATATCTCATAGTCAGCTATTAAAGGCCCTGATAAGACAAAGTAAAACAATTCAAACGCGAAAACTTACGGCCTTATTTATGTAAAAAATGAAGTTAAGTCCTGCCATACGCATATGTGTTTCCCAAGTGATGACATATTTTTTTTTTGTCTGAAGTTGTAACTAGATATAAAAAAAAAGTCTTTTATGCGGAAAAGGCATTTGTCTTGACTAACAAAATTCTAAATATGTTGGTTTTTTTTTGTGTTTCTGGGTTTCTCTCTCATTGACGAACAATCAACACATCTTTGTATTCATAGCCTTATTTTTAAGTCTTATATTGGGTTTAGCTGTTTTTATTTTCGATGATGACACACCATTTTTATTCAGTCAATTTACCTATGTCTTTGCGCTTCTTATGCTATGCTGAAAAGATAAAAGTATTATAAATTCCGAAATGGTGAAAAAAATTAAACTTAAAAGTCATGTTCAATTACTTATTCAAATGCATTGCATGTTAACTGTAAAAACAACATTATTACTTTAAACATTATAAACTTTAAGTTTTATTTCTCAAACCATGTTGCGAATATTATCATCTTTAAACCAGCTTCTGTTTGTGTTTTGTTCTTAATTGCTGTATGCACTTTTTTACTTCTTCCTAATTTACATTTCAATCATGTGAAAATTCTAAGGTACAAGTTAAAATTAATAATTATGTGAAATTTGGATAATTAGAGCAATTATTTCATTGCTATATTATGGTTAAAGTGGTTTTGTGTGCAATCAGATTTACCTATTGGCAGTCACAACAGAATTAAATTTCCTTTCAAGGTCTTTATCCTTCGTACAGACAGACGATTGGAATATGAGTTTTATGAACGACATTTTCTTCTTGCAAAATGAAAACCGAACTATAACATAAATCATAAATTAGATAACATCTTGAACTTTATATTAATCATGTTTTAAAAATTGTATTTGACAAAACGATTCAACATTTTCTGCATGCGGTCAACAATAATGCTTTTTTAAATTTCATAATACTATGTACTATGTTAACAACATATTTCAACACTACATCAATTTAGTGTACACGATCAATGTCTTAATGTATTATAACAGATATCATAATATCAAATAATAATGAATTGAAAAAAATCAAAACAAAATGATGAATGTTCTTAATCAATAACTTTATCCCTTGGGTTTTATGCGATCTTGCTAACAGGGCTAATCGCTTGTCATAAACAAAGAATTTTTCCCAATTATGGGGAAATCTCGGCATCATATATATTTTTTGATTAAGCAATTATCCAATTTCCTCTTTTGCTTCCATCTAGTGACATAATTCTATTATTATGAAACATATGTATGGCATTGAGTTTTTTTAATCTTCTTATTCAACTGTTTATAAAACTAAAGTCAGGGAAAATTTTGAAGTTCAACATTAATTTTAACAGTACCTTCCGACTGTTTTGTTTCCAAACACCACTTTTCATATGGTAATAGTTCATCCTCATCTTAACGGTTTTTCAAATTAAAGATTATTCTAATTTAGCGGTCTTTTCTGTGACGGATCTGAATAAAGGATTTTGGCAAATACTTTCCTTAAAGTTGGAATAGGTTTTTTAATGCCTTCCTTTCATAAATGTAGTATTTGTATAAGTAAATTTATAACTTTGCATTTTCAATTGTTTCCTACATCCCTCTGTTATTTCATTGAACATATTAAAATCACAAAGCAACAAACGTTTGTGTATGTTGAGCTTTTTGATTCATTTAAAATATTAAATCATAACCATCCATATAAACAAGAATTTCACTTGAACATGCTTTTCTAAAAAGATTGTGGCTTCCCTTATACTCAAGCGACATTGACTTTAACTTAAATAGCATTTACTTATACAGGAACACGAAAACATTAATTTTATGGAATTACTAGCAAAATAAAACAAAATCTTAAATTCCAATTTTTGCAAAATATTCCTATAGAATAGGGGGGGAAATCAAAATTACCAAACGTTATTATATATTAATTTTTCGATTAACCATTACAAGACAATTTTGGTTAGAAATCCCAAAATCTTGTACTTAGGAGCAATTGACGATCGGCTTTCATACTTTACTTTTCCTTTGTCATGTGTTTTTCAATCTTCTATATTTATTATAAGTATTTCTATATTTATCCTTATTATTTCTGATTACATTTTTTATACTATATAATATAAAGACATTTAACATAATTTATCTTTTATTTACGTTTTCAAATAATGTGCTCTTATATTTTCAGCACTTAGTGGTCAAATGACAATTAAGATATTTCTTTATCAAAATGTGTAGTAATAAAAATCGACAGTTGCGCCCATAACAAAAATCCAACTGATTTGTCCAAATCAGTACTTTTGAAATCTTTTTGGAGATAATATATTCATTTGATTTTTAAGTCTTATTAAATTTGGCACTGTCGTTTGGTTAAGTCAGTAATAACTCTTAGACATTGCTTGAATCAGGTCATTATTATGGTAGTCAATTCATAATCATATTTCAAATATCAGATGTTAGAATGCCCTGCTCTTAAAACTGAAATTCAGCAGCTCTATCTGACAAAGTTGACCTTCATTTGTTATGTCCCTTTGTAAAAGAGGGACGACAGATACCAAAGGGACAGTCAAACTCAAAAATCTAAAACAAACTGACAACGCCATGGCTTAAAATGAAAAAGACAAACAGACAAACAATAGTACGCATGACACAACATAGAAAACCAAAGAGTAATATAGCTCCAAAATTGTTAACTTATTTACACAACCATGGTTAAGGCTTCAATTTCCAAAATGAAGCTAAGTTCAGAAAATCGTACGAAAGATATCAAGTTTTATTTTCCTTAAATCGAATATGATTATTAAAGACTTATAAAAATTGACAATAATTTTATGAATTCATTTTTGATAAATATTACTGAAGCTATTTATCCTTTTGAGGACATGAAGTTTCAAGTACTAAATATTGTGACGGATATATCATACAATAGCACGATACTCAATAGAGATACATGATTTATTAAATTGGTACGCCACATTCGTCGAAATAAGACTCAGCAGTGACTCCTGACTCAACAGTTTGGAGGCTACATCAATTGAAAGTTGAAAAGCATGGCAACCAAATAAATCACAAGGTTTTGCCAAATCTGTCTATGTCTGTGAGTAGAACATACAGGAACTACAGTTTTTAGAAAGGGTTTCTTCGCGTCAGAAAACATTAAAAAGACAAATTATGTGAAACTTGGAGCATATATAATAGTAATATGATGTTATATAAGAGAAAACGCATCCAAGAAAAAACATTCATGGCTGAAACAAATATAAAATATGAAGGTCGTAGCCGTAAAGAACACTAAATGACATCTTCTAACTTATTATTTTATTATAATTTTAAGGGACAGTCCATGCACAAGGAAGAATGTTTACTTTTGTTTTGATATATTGGTACAACGAAACAAAGTAAAAATTAGAAAAGATGTAAAACTACCAAATCAAATTGAATAACAATTAACTCAACAACGTTTCAACAACATTGACCACACCATATACATACGTGAAATATCATTGTCATTACTGTCGACTCTTTACAGTAATACAAAGTGATGAATCTTAAACCACAATGCACTGAAAGTTCGACAAGCAATAGTAAAACGTAAAAAATTACCTTTGTAAAAAGTAGTCTTTCGTTAAAAAAGGATTGATAAATATTTAAAAACAATAGTTGTTCTTAAATGATACAAATCAACGAGTCCGAAACAACAACAACAAAAAACAAATTTTCAGGAAAAATGATCTGATAATTGCACCCTCCTACACAATGAATCCACTGCAATTTGACAAGGTATTATAAATATATGCATACAACAGATGACAATATTTTTTATATACACTTATCTATTAATAGATGTAAAAATAGGTTTTGGCATCACTTATTATCTTTACAATTTCTTTAGAAGCTGTTATTATAAAATCATGGCAAAAATAAATTTATCAAAATCGCGCAAAATTAGTTCCAAAAGAAGGAGCTGAACCAACCTTACCGACACTGATGATTTTCCAAACGACTAAAAACATGTCAGCAGTTTTTTTTTTTTATTTTCAAAGACATTTTTTACCAACTCTTGGTAAAAGTCAGAAAAATAGTGGGGAAAGTTCAGGTTGCGACTATCACATAGTCGTAAAACAAAATGATATTATATTCAAATTTACCATTTATAAACGAAATCGATACACTTCATCGGGACCTCAAGATGTTGATTGATTTTGTATGTTTGTTATTTTTGTTTGGTTTGCTTTTTATAGGAGTTGCTTTTCGATTGGGGTATATCCTTTTATTCTTATATAAAAATTACATGGCATACGATAAAAAAAGATTACCTTGCTGTTTTCTGTAATACTTACAGTTTAGGTTAACTTACGGATACAAAATTAATACGTACTTAACTTGGTTTTATATACAAATACATATTATAAACAAATGATGACAAACATAAATAGTATACATATAAATGTTTACACACAAACGAATAGAACAAGAAAAAAAAATAAAACAAACAAAATAAATACAAAGTTGAAAAGATTGAAGATTAACAATATCAATTTATGCTGATGGAGGAATAATGATAGTATTTTAGAGACTTTATTTTATTTATGAATATTTTAAGCAAGCACGGGATCGGCAGATTTACTGCGACAGAAAACAATTTGAAGCTATCTAAATGACTTATTAACTATCAATGTCAACGTTATAGTACTTCCGGTTGTCATTTTCAGCCGATCACGCTTGTTAGTTATCCCTAAATTAATGTCGTCGCTATGGTGAATCAAGATCGACCAAGAAAGAATGCAGGAGGCAAACCCCTGTCTCGGGTAATTTGGTGAGAATCCTTCTGAACAAAGGTTGATCAGCAGTCCCGCGGAGTCATTAAATTGTTTTTTGAAATTTTTGCGACCTGTCAAAGTTCAAATATTATAAATCTTTATTGGTAAATAATGACATCGGATTATTCTCTGTTTAGAATTTCAAATTAAACGTTGAATATATAATTGATTTATTATTTTGTAAAACACTAATAAAATATCGGTCTGTATTCTTTTTTCAAATGCCAAATTCATCACTATATATTTTACTTTATTTGCTCTAAAATAGGGGAGGGCAATTGTATTTGCATCAAAACACCAGCAATAAAAGTATGGATACAAAGCTAATATACTAGAAATACATAAGATGAATACTTTCTTTTGTTTTTCTTTATGCAAATATTTATGATAATGAAACCCGTTCAAAATAAGTAAAGTTTAAAACTGAGGCTGATGAAATAAATATGAGTTAATGTGGGCATATTATCTCCATTCATCTAGCATAAATTATGGAACAAAAATGAGTACTAGTAACTGTTTTGACATATATAGTTTACAGTATATATGTACATTGCGTTTTGCAATACAGTCTATAATAAACTTATTGTCAATGTACAGGGGTTTATGATAAGTTTTGTAGAGTAGAGGAAATTTCGACTTTAGCATGACCTGAAAACAAAGTTATTCGTATAAGCGGTTTATGTCTCATACCATTTCATTGTGATGTAAAGAAAAGGACCATAATTTTCCAACACTATATATTCTAGATTTTGTTTCGGAAGGTTTTTTATGATTTAAGTCTTCTAACTTCAGTACGGTCTTTGGGTTAAGTACATTTCAAAATTTATCATATTTTAAATGTGTTTCTTGACTTTGTATTACTCCGTCCATCTTTCTGGTGTCCTTTTTTAATTACCTTTTTTGTAAATCTTGTAGATCTTTCATTTAATGTAAGTACCATTTTTCTATTTTGTTTCAATAACAAACGTTTTGTTAAGTAACTCGTGTAAAGGAAGTCTCTTTAGTATTTTTTAAATCACTTTCACAGAAATAGAAGGTACCACACTTTAGTTCTAAAAAGGCATATTTAAGTAGAAACTTGCCTGTATGTTTCATTAGGGACTCAAAATAAAACAAAATATTTACTGGCATATATAATTTGTAATTTTTCGGTTTCCAAACATACATCTCCTTTTACTCCTATTCCAAAATGATAAATAAAGATATCAGATTAATTCTAATATATCTACTCATTATATATCATTTGAATCAGATATTCAGGGGTGTAGCACTATTTAAGATTGTTGAAATTTTGTAAATACTGAGATTTATAAAAGTATTGTTGTCATCCAATACATACAGATGTATGATTTATTACCAATAAATTGGGGAAAAACCATTGAAAAAAACATTTCATATGTTCGAGTATTACATGTCAAATATTTATAGGCAGATATGATGACGTGGGAAATTAATAGCAATTATGTATTTTTTACTGTTTTCTGTTAAAATTGTAATTATTGATTTTAATAAATGATGCAATACGAAAAGATAAGACAAATACATGTCATAAAACAAGCAAATGTCTATAATTTCAATAGTTCAATTCAATATCACATCTACGACGAAATAATATAATTCTGAAACTAATTGTTTTTCTATTAAAAAAGCAAAATTTTATCTCCACTTTGTCGAAGTCTGCTTAACTGATTACGGACAAAATGAGCCGAACACCTGAATGCTTCTTTATGGTGTCAAGGATTTGAGAATAAATCCTTTTTGAATTTTGTCAACCATAAAATTTATGTTGAAATGATAAAAAGAACTGTCGTTGAAGTTTTGACAGATATCCAATAGTAAGATAATTATAGCTGGTGTTCAATAAAACGATTAAGCTTTCAAAACATACACATTGTTGAACATCATATAAATATTTCATGTTATGCAATATTATTCTTTATATTACGAGAAATTAATTTGCTCATTGATTGTTGTATGTTAGAATATGATGGTACAATAAAAAGACAAGCTTACGAACAATTATTCAATATTCTATATTTAATTTAATATATTTATATTTCAGACACAAAACTGAAAATTTTATATCAAAAACAATCTTTAAAGATAAGCTTTTCTGTTTGCCTCAGATGTGACAATAATATATTGTTGTATTACTGTATGTCAAAGATACGCTATAATGCTCCTTCGAATAAACTTTTGTTTTGCCATTAAATTGCACAAAAGTATTGAGAGAATAATAACATAGAACAGGCAATAATCGCGAACTAGCTGAACCTGACATTTATATAACCGTCATTAAAATGTCAAATTATTCTGCAACCATAACAGCCATAGAAAGAATGCAAGGCAACAAATTCAACTATAAATAATACAATTTTTAAATATTTCAATACCATGTTAAGAATATTTAGATAGAAAAATAATCATGTCAGTGTACTTGTAAATATACATTTATGAGATTGCAGAAAATGTACTCATGAATATATATAACACAACATGGTGTTCCATGGTCTGTAACTATTGTACTGGATTACCATTTTCTATCAGCGACATCTCTAATCAATTATAGTACCTATCATGTAAGCTGGGTAAATCCGATTATACAGTGTGTCAGGTTTGCTACTTTTTTTATTAATCTCCTAGGAGAAAAGTCTCTGTTTTTACATAATTTTTCATATAAAATGAGCTTCTTTTATAATTCCACAGTCTTAAGATGATTGACATGAAATACAGAAGGTCGATGAACAATAAATCTCATATTTCATATATATTTTGTAGAATTTTTCGTTGGTTTGTTTTTTTCGAGAATGCAATAACTATCTTGCCATGGTCTTACGTTCATAAGAACACGCATCAGTGTGTATTGTCTATAGCTAAGACTCAAAGTTGTTATTTTAGTATTTTTTAATTAATTTTTTTTCAGGGAAACAGGGTCTATTGATATTAGAGTGTATAAAGTAAAAAATAATAATAACAAATGTTGTAGATATTAACGAATACAAATCAGTTATAATATCAATACATTGTCTCTGTGAATCTGTATTGCTTGGTTTCTTATTGTATCATCCTAAATGTACCATTGTCTTAATAATATTACGATTGTTTTTTCGAAGCGACCTCCAAAAAGTGTACAAAAAGAATAATTGATTTCCAAACAAATTTATACACACATTGTACTGAAATCATGTATCATCAAAAACACTGTTTATCAAATATTTACAGTTAAAAAAATCGTTTCACTTATTCAAAATCAGTGAACGCTTGCTGCAATAAAGATGTAATTTAATCATTCTAATTGACGGAGGTCAGTATTAGGGCATTATTGAACTAATGATGTGGCTGAAAATGAAATGATGCTGGATGAAATATGATGATCTTTGATAAACGTCTTGTTACAAATTGGATATCAGCTAATGAGAAGAAAAAGCCGCTGAACTGTAATATATAATTATGTAATTACGCCAATATCATTCTGAAATTCATATCAAATTAGTAAAGTGCTTTATTTTAGATCAGTTATTTATAATGCATTTCAAAGTAATTTTAGAATAAAAAGGGCAAAGCCTATAAAAAAAATTATTTCAACTTGTCAACACATTACCACATCCAAATGTATGTTGTTACTCTTGCATTACAAATATGGCTTTGATCTGTAAAATATAAGCATTTTTGTTAGGTGTCTAAAATTAGATATAAGCTCTAATTATGTAATCATCGTTTTCTATGACAAAACTAAAGAATAAAAAACAGAAAACCTATGACCTCGGTGTTATAAAATATCGTTTAGTTATTGATGGTTCTGAAGTGTAGGATGTAAACGAAAAGAAACGTTTTTTTCCTGCCTCCTTGTAAATGCTTAACTTATATATAGAATGTGATACTTTCAATGTCTCTCTTTACGCTAGCATATATAACTGCTTAAAACATACATTATAACCAATAAAAATCATTTCTTAACTATGTTGGTTTCATAGTAGCGTGCGATCCATGAGTGGGAACGTGCATTGGTTCAATTCCAAGTAAATCTATACTTTTACTTCAAAATGTTGATGCTATAGGTACGCAACATTAAGAGTTAAAACAAATGCGTGTCTTCTTTAATTCAAAATAATGTGCCCGTGTTGAGTGATAGATATTTCTGTAGACTGTTAAACTGTAAAAAAAAAATCCGGCATTATTTTTGGTCATCTAAATATCAGCGTTCATCTTCATATAGGATTGACATTTGTTCAGGCATATATGCATGTAACATTTTCAACTAGACATTTTTTAGCAAATCCATCATCTTCTTCATCACAATCGTCATCATCTTCTCTTCAGTATTCTAATTCTTCTATTTTGTATTATACATCTATGATAATATTTATGATGGTCTTGTATGAAACATGCAGTTTATTCAAAGAAGGTGGTCTTCGAGACACTATGTGATTTTAGAATACCATGCATATGACTATATGTTTCAAAGAGATATCTTGAAGGAATAAAATATTCTAACATTAGACATAGCATTATAATAGACACAGATTGATCTTGCAAACCAAATAAATATTTTAAGGCTTTCATTTGAAAGAAATATATTTTTATTTTTACTCTAAAAACTGCATGTTTAAAGCGGCATACATGCATACTAGTCAACATATAATCACAAAAGATTGACATTGGTTAAATCGGCTGTTTCCATGGAATATTTCAACCATGTTTAATAATATGTAGAAGGAAGCATTCTTTCATTACAGCAGATAATAAAATAATGTCGTAAATCCTAATTGGAGTACGTGTTTCGTGATCCCAGGAAAATAAAGTTGCCAGCAAATACGACAAGAGAAAATGTTGTCATCAGTTGACCGGTGAATGAATTATCTTTAAATATGAAATGAATGAGTTACAAATGAAGGCAAATGAAATAAATAAAAGACACAGTAACAGCGATATGGGTCGGAGCTAACTTACTTTATTTTCATAATCGACACGCAAAATTCTATTTAAATGCTTTTATATCGCCGTGATTTCATTAAGTCTTGCCAATTAAGGAGTAATCTTGGCTGTACTACAGAGTTAGAGCGCTCAGAGAGGACTCTCAAGGGGATAATGACCAAGTGCTTCTGAATTGTTTCTATTCTATTATGTTCTCGAGGCACTTCTGGTGCACGGAAACATTTCACCGACGAGGATGAAGATGTATCCTTGATGACATAATGCTTCATGAAGCATGTGAAATATGAATGTTTTGTTCACATCTTCAATTTGTCTAATGTATCAAATTAGGAAATACAAAACAGGGTTGACACCACTGGTGTAATGAATTGGTAAATATGGAATAGAAAATAAAAATAAAATGTCTTTTATTGCAAGCAGACATTTTGAAATATTCTAATGAAAGGTATATCTAAATATATATTTATATTTTAATACACTAATTTGTGATCGATGTCTACTTTAAGCGTTTCTATGTTATACAGATAGTAGATAACATATAGCTAGCTATATTGAACGTTGAAACTAAATATTGTTTTGTTAATATATTATAATTTTAAAGGAGAAACAATTGCATTGAAAACAATGTTTACTTGATAAAAATTACTCAAAAATACTGCTAAAAGGGTAAATTTCTGCAATAACACAATGCATTTTATTCTAATCCTTACAAATCAACTGACTTTACAAAGTTTTCGTTTGACGAAATACATATTATAATTAGTTGGTGGTTTTATAAACAAGTATATTCCTTTTTCTGTGTTTGTGTCTTTATACCGACGTTTATATGTATTGCTTTCATTCTTAACAAAACTTTACCATATAAACAACAGTTAGACTAAAAGCCCAATAACCCCTGCAGAATATAGTATACCTATACAATGGCCTTCTATACAGTGAAATTATAAACAGACAAAAACATGAAGCGACATCGACATATGGTGTGTTTCTTGATTTTTAGGGAAACACTGCTCCCAATAGTTTCAAATCTAAAACTACTTTGCCTAAAATTATAAGTGACAACAAAAATCTGGATTTGAAACATGCTCCTACTCAGTTTGTCAAAAATATTCTATAATGTTCTGTAGTCATTTTCACAAATATCTTGCAATACAAAATGTCTTGCAGCTATGAACAATGAAGCTATTAACTTATGTTTTGAAGAAACTGTTCTGCTGAAGATCTAAAGACGAGAACGTCACAGATCATGATGTATTAAAATTCATAAATGTGTTTCTCAATTCCGTTCGAAAGACGTACAGAATCATATATGGTAAAATGATCGAAACTAAATTGGAAATTTTCTCTTCGAATTTTTTTTATGAGAAGTAAAAGTTTAATTGTTTGTACTTTGAAGATCTGTAACAGCTAAATAACATTATACACATTAATTCTATTCTTTCAAAAATATGGGTGTACAATGTGGCCCGACATCCAATTGAATTACAATAACAAATACACAGTTCCGAGCAGAAATAATTATTAAATAAGGCATGAAAAAAATATGTTAATATCGAATAGAAAAGAAATTAAGGCAAATGTGCTGAAAACTAATGAAGCTTATAGAAATATAGAATTGTAAATGGATCATGCAATAGTTAACGCAATGAAATCAAATAAATATTTGCATTACATTAGAGATTTTAGTTGAAACAAATCTCTTTATTAAATCAAGCAAAGGAGTACTGAATTTAAATAATGCTTCCATTAAATTAACATTAAACCTATTGCATAAGATGATGATTCGAATTTCTCAAATTAGAAGAAAGAATAAATCTTTTTTACATAATAATTACGTACTTTTGTTATTTCAGTAAAAATAGCAATATAAGAAATGTTCGAACAAAAGTTAAGTTTACCAACTGTTAACCCGGACAAGGTGTTTTACATATGCTTCTAAAAACGATCAGAACTAATTATGTTTAATCTACAAAATGCTGGTTTTTACTTTATATTGAAAAGTACAAGCATAGAGAATATCACATGCTGCCTAGAATGAAAAAGAACAGAAATAAATTACACAGAAAAGAGGATTAAGCCACAGTGATATATATGTTTTGCAGATTTTAGAGTTAGAGTCTAGCTTCCTCTTGTACAATAAACGATTAAGACTCTGTATTACTAAAAAGTAAATTTTAGGAATTATCAAAACAAAATAAACAAAAAGTAAAATATCAAAAAAATACTGAACTCAGAGGAAGGGAAGGAAACACACCAAACGATTGGATAACGACTACCATATTCCTGACTTGAAGTATATACTGTAGAAAATGGTGGATTAAACCTGGTTTTAAGGCTAGCTTAACCTCTCACTTGTATTACAGTCGAATCAAATTCCATTATATTAATAACGATGTGTGAACGAAACATACAGACATAATAGGTAAATATGTCACAAATAGAGGTTCAGCAGTAACAATTTTATTCCATATCAGGTATAAATGACATCATAACATTATCATTGTTATTTATTACTCAAATTAACAATTTTAGATGACCTTCCAGATTTCTACTTTAAGGTACTGAAATTGTGTATTATGTCTTTCAGTATTGTCTTGTTTCTGGTTACATGGAGCTGTCCTGTGCTTTTTCTGAAGTACTACAAAAATCACGAGAGAAAAAGAGAGCGTGGGAGATTTTAACTAGCCATATGAATACGTCCTTCATTAACATAAATGTTTTAGACATTTGTTTTGTTTGTGTTCAGATTTAGTGATCCATCTAGAATTGTTTTACCATTTTACCACTTATCATGTAACAATTGATTTTGCTTTATATTCGACACCAGCTGAAGATCTACAACATACAAAGATAAGGAAGGAAATATAATAAAGTAAAATCACAAATATACTGAACTCCGAAGAAAAATCAAAAAGGAGAGTCCCTAATCAAATGGCAAAATCAAAAGCTCAAACACATCAAACGAATGGATAACAACTGTTATATTCATGACTTGGTATACACATAACCTCTTAATCATAAGCTCTTAAACATCAAAATAGTTGAATTTAATATATATGAAAAAAAGGAAAAAAACACGTTACATACAGTTTGCAATCGACAAACTCGTCAGATATCAGCGAGAGTATACTAGAGTTGAAGCGAACGCCACCAAGTTTTAAATAATTTACAAAAAAAGATGGCAGAAGTATACAGTAGAAGAAACAGTTAGATAACTGACATATGTTTTGAAACAATAGTAAAATGATCCCAATCAAATACTCGACGTAAACCAAACAACAATCAGTCGATTGGCCAATAAAACACAAACAAGCAAGAGAAATATATAAATTTGATTATGAATCCATCCATAAATATTAAAAACACACTTGAGTTTACCCTACAAATGACAACTAAAAGTAACAATTGAAGATTATAAGAGAACATTTGTGAGGTTTTTTTCTTTTATGTTTTCCCCTTATTTGGAAAGGTATCAATAGCAAGTATAACATGTACTCCACACAATAGAAATATGCAATTCATCATAACGTCACATTTTGACCCTTTGAATTCGAAATCATAAGGTATTCACAATTTGTCATATGACATGAATTATGGACTTTCCGTATTGAATTATCCTCGAAGTTCAGTATTTTTGTGATTTTACTTTATGTATATGTTCACAAGACATGTCTCTATCGGTATTTATGAATTTGTCTGGCATAATCAAACGTAGTGCATTTATTTAAAATAGCTAAAAAAGAAAGAAAAGGCTCATACTGATGTATTGGCATAAATAATGAGGTGAGCAACGTTCTTACCCTAAATGATATTTTCATAATACATTTTCATGTACATAAATATATTTTCAGATGGATAAACAGTTTATTTGGATTAATGTCGTTACTTAAATCAAAATTCAAATGTTGCCCAAAAAGTGTAAAACTATCAAATTTAGGTCAAATATGAATGTTCTACCTGTTTATGACATCATGAAAACGGAAACTTCTGTACTTACACGTGACCATGTTGTTTAATCCTATTCCTGTAACATTTGATAAATAAATATAATTTTTAAAGGATTGTGGACTTTTTTTTATGATTTCAGGATTCAGAATAAGTCTCTCTACGAATACTTCATCCTTTTAAGACAATAATATAAGGTTTGCTAATGTATAAGTCTTGTTTCACTGTATATCAATAGAAGTTGATATGAACTTATAAATATAATATGAATTTATATGTAACATCATGTCATAAATTGGCGTTGAAATATATTCATTATCTCTATTTTTTATTCACTACAATATGTTACTGAGAACAACAATCAAAGTCTTATCACAGCGGTTTACTTAACATATGCATATAGAAAGTGTAATTATTTATCAAATTGAATAGTAAGTATTTTTATAAACATTTATGTTATTTATGAAAGTAAAGGAACACACACACTCAAGTATAAGTATATATAAATATAACATGAGGCTAAGCGATTGGTGCTGTAGTATATCAAAAGTTTGAGTTCGAATCCCGTTAAGGGACATAAATGTGTAAGCATAAAAATCTATTCTGACACTGTTGGTGTAATTTTCAGACTTATATATATATATGTGGTCGGGTTGTTTGACACATTCCCCATTTCCTTTCTCAATTATATATGTATATAAAGAGGGGAAAGGGAAGGGGCAAATAAGACATAAGACAAGCAATTTTGCTGTCTAAAATCTATCTTACAAAAGGATATATAAACACAATAAAATCAGTACACCTATCTTTTACAAAAACTGACATATAAAATAGTTTAGCTGTCTAAACTATAATTAGCATTATTAAATAAATTAAAGGATAAAACATCAGTAAGTTAAATACAGATACATTGGCTATCAAACATATGACATATTCACTTGCTTTCCGGTGACAATCGTTGTTAGTTTGGACAACAATATGTATGGGCTTTGCTCATTGCTGAAGGCCGTACGGTGACCTGTAGTTGTTAAGGTCTATAATCATTTTGGTCTTTTGTGGATAGGTGTCTCATTGGCAATCATACCACATCTTCTTTTTTATAAAACTCATCATATAAATAAATTGAGAATGGAAGTGGGGAATGTGCCAAAGAGACAACAACCCGACCATAGAGCAGACAACAGCAGAATGTCACCAACAGGTCTTCAATGCAACGAGAAATTCCCGCACCCGAAGGCGTCCTTCAGCTGGCCCCTAAATATACTTATAAGACACAAAATGTGATAGAATAGATATAATTTAGCAATTACTGTAAAAGAAAATAAATTTTTAAATTGAAACAAACTAACTTGAAAATGCAATTGCAAGAAGCTCAAGACTGAACATAACAATCACTTTTTTGTCAATAATCAGTTAATTTGATATTCTTCCTTAATTGTTCTATCCTTTGGTGATACCTCAAATTTTCCAAGAACATTTGTGTCTTTATATATAGTCTCGTTATTTACTAATATTGATCTTGAATTCAAATAGTATTTTAAACAACTAGATAATATTAACATATGTGATAAAATTAAAAGAATGTTACAATTCTCCTTTTCCATCCAATTGAATATTTAATTTCATTGCTGCTGTAACTGCAGGCGATTCTTTTCGAATGAAACAGAGTGTTAAATATTGTGTTTGCTACAACGTTTTAATCATCGACCAATCAAATAGGTCGTAACAGCTTGCACTCGGTAATTATAGAGGTCGATATTAATGCAGAGATGGCCATTATTTTCACATATGTTTGAGACAACTGAAATGAACTTAAGATGGTGAAACAGAGAGACAATTTCTTCACATTGTTGTATGATTTCAAATTTATCATGTTAAAGAAAGCTGTGTCGAATTTGATGATAAAAACTATGTAGTAGGGGGTTTACGTTAGTTGTAGTTTTTATAATAATTGTATCAAATTTAGAAAATTGATTCGTCTGGAAACAGGACGTTTGCTTAATGAATTTATATTGTCCAAAATTAAATAAGTCTATATTTCTATTAACAGTTTTTAAGTCACACTCTAAGCAAGCACAGTAAGGCTTCTAGTTCAAGAAGTGTAAGGTATATTAAGACGAAATACTATTTTTATCTCGAAAAGTTTTAAGTTTTTTTCTTGGTATAAAACCAAAGGTGTCGTCACGAAAATGAATTAATCAAGGTTTGAACCATTTGAGTGCAAGTGAAGTAAAGGCTGATTAAATATTCAATTAATAATCCTAGGGGCTGACAGGCACATCAATATTAATGAAAATCTTCACAGTTTGACTCGACGGAGGATTAAAATCTGTTTAAATATTTGATGTGACGTCGCTAGTTGATATATTTTCAAGTGGGGACTTTACAGATAGGGACAATAACAAAACTTGTAAGTGGAGGACCCATTATATAATAGGTTCTTCAGAGGGATGGAGAATCTGGACACTATTGTTCAAAGAAGAATGCAAAGTGAAGAGTTCGATTATTTTCTTCGTTACCTCTCCGTCATCTGAACGGAAATTAATCTTACTTTTACAAAGAAGAGCTCTCCATTACATCAGGTCATATTCTGATTTTAGAAAGGAATTTTAATGTAATTGAGATGTCCAGCATTGTCCAGTGGTCTCATTACCAACTTTTTAACAAGATATGTCAAGGTTTTAGAAACTTCCTTTTAACAAAGTTTAAGTCTTTTATTTAAGGGAATCATGTTTTAAACGGGTAATCTATGTTTATAGAAGTTAAAATGTTTGTCATTTATCAAGTTCATTCTTTGGTTGTTGGACGTACGTTCGTAAAAGGAGCAAACTTTAGAAATGATTTATCTGCTCGAAAGTTTGTTTTCCTGCTCCATTAAATTATTGGGTTTATCGTCAATTATGCTTATCATGAAATAAATAAAAGTTTACATCTTTCACATTTTATAATTATTGCAAATTTTATTATTAATAAACTTTTTATTGTTTGTAAGGTTTGAGATTGATTCAGATCAGGGAAATAATTTCCATTGTACTAAAAACAAATGATTTCGATTTTCTCATAGTTACCTTTCCATTTATTAACATTCCATAGCACATTTAAAAATATATCGTTCCAAGTTTAAATGATGTTTCATTGATTGTATTTCGTACACAATGTTTCCTTAATAGAGTGGACTGTTTTATCAGAAAGTGATTGAACAAAGGGTTCTTGGTGGTAAAGTAAATTTAAGTCATATTTTTGCGTTTCATTAATAGGTTTCATTAGGTTCGTTTTAGTGCTTCAACACAACTTTAAGACGGAAAACATCAAAAGCGTTGCCTCTCTGCTCCTTATCTTGGCAGGTGTCAGAAGTAATGTCAAACCTCGTCGGATGCTCATGGAAAGAAAAATTCGGGGACAAATTCCTTTGAACATATCCGTCTCATATGTGAACGAAAGATACCAAAGGGACAGTCAAAACTCATAAAAATAAAACAAACTGACAACGCCATAGCTAAAAATGAAAAAGACAAACAGACAAACAATAGTACACATGACACAACATAGAAAACTAAAGAATAAACAACACGAACCCCACCAAAAAAACTAGGGGTGATCTCAGGTGCTTAAGAAGGGTAAGCAGATCCTGATTTCATAATGGTAAAAAAAATTGTGATGACGTCCGTAAAAATTTCGAATGGAAAACTTTAATTTCAACACTTAAAACACTTGGTTTAAAAGCTTCCTTGCATAACGAACTATCTTTCAATTCAGGAAACACAAGTTCTGAATAAAGGCGAATGTAATATACCGCTGTTCAAAGGCCATAAGGCCAATTGAGAGAAGAAAAAAATACGCTGTCAATAATATTATATATAACACAGTTCCTTAAAATCGCAACGAGGTCGAAAATGTCAATATAATGATAAACGAGTAACACCGGTAAGAATAACAATGAAGCAGCTCAAAGTATTGCGCCAAATATAAACATTACTTTTTCATTCAAAATCTACTCAGAAACTGAGACCAAAGGTTTCTACTAAAACTGATGTACTCGTTTTCTTATTTTCATACACTAATTACTCTGATGTGGAATATTTATTGAAGTACATGTGTATTGAAAAAAGTATGTAATGACGATATTTTCATGTGTTATGACATGCAGGTAGGAAATTCCATTACTGATTTATTTCGGGAGGTATCCAATTTTAATTTTCTTTCTAATTTTCAGAAATATGACCTGCAGCTATACATAGCTTGTTCATTTCCATTGTCATCTTCAGGTGTTCTCTAAACCCCAGTGTTAATTTCCGCTATGAGATCTCGTGCTCTAGCGGCACGCGGCTAATTAAGCTGTCCTTTACAGAGTATACTTCCTGTCAACCAAGCAGCATGGCTGACTCCAGCTACACGACACTGTGTAGAAATAGTGTAATAATTAGGCTGTTACGAGGGAGAATCTTTCCATTTGAGGTTAATATCATCAACTCATTGCCTTAAGTGGGTGAGAATTTCTGGAAGACAGATGAAACTCTAATTAAACTTTTTACGACAACATGATTTATTTCCGTTCTAGACTCTTAATTAGTTTCTTAATATTCTTAGAGAAAATAATAATTATCCTGTTATTGCTTTTAATTAACAATGTCAAAATAGCCCAACTACTTTTAGAATATATAAACTAAACAAAATGCTATTATTAAGACACAAACACGTAAATTTTACACAATGAGTTATTTTTTCACAATTTTTCATTTTTGTACTTTTCTAAGACTATTTGTTATCATACTATATGCAATAATATTATTTGAAAAAAAGAAGAAGACACCAAGAGAACAATTAAAACCTCAATTGAAGAAAGACAGACAATAACATGCTAAAAGTAAAACAGAATAGACAAACAACAGTCCGCACACACTCCACAGAAAAGATACTTAAGATTAAGTAACACCAACTTCTTATATGGTGCTCCTGTATCTGGGTAAGTACTTCCTGTTCCACTAGTGACACACGTCGTGTCATGACAAGAAAAATCGGTGATAAGTCACGTTCAATGATGCAAGAAAGGAGATTAGACAGACGGAGTTATTACTTCTACAAATGTTTAGTTATAGATTCATCTTATATAATAAAAAATAAGCCAAAGGAGATGTGGAATGATTGTCTATAAGACAGGTCCTACCAGAAACAAAATGGCGAAGAAGTTGGTAACTACTCTATGGTCTTCAACAACGAAACGAAACCACCATACCCGAAGCAATCCATAAAAGGCTTAAGATATTAAAAAAATAGTTCAATTTCAGTTTGAAGGCACTAGCAAAGGTGTGAAAAGATTTAAAGATAAATTTTAAAAACGTGTTCCATTTTCGTATATATGTGTATGCTCCTCTTTCTCTCTTCTGTCCTGTTTATATATCAAATTTGTTACGGAGTTCAACGATTTACTTGCTCTATTCATATATTATTTCCTATGACGTTATACTTGGTGTGCCCATGGTTGTCAACATGTTGTATTGATTCTGTTTGTTATGCGTAGCTGTTTGTATCGTTATCGACATGTAGCAAAGACTTTTGCTCTTATCGGTGCAAGGGATCGTTTTGAGTTACGCTCAAGTTGAAGATTATCGTATTTCAAAGTATTTTATTTCATGAATTAATACGCTGTAAGCCCCAACGAGTACCATGTCCTAAGATGGACACTGTTCACCATTAAATTAAATAGATGCACGCCGAAACAGCTATATATGTGTATCTAAAAATTCGTTAGTTAGTGTACTGTTGTTTGTCTGTTTGTCTTTTTTCTTTTTTGGCCATGATGTTGTCAGTTTATTTTCGACCTATGAGTTTGGATTTCCCTTCAGTATCTTTCGCCTCTCTTTTACCATGTAAGATATGGTTCATCTGATTTTTTAGTACCTATGTGCTGAGAGGTTTTCCGTATTTATGTGTAACGATATATTTTTATAAACTTACGACTTTCCATACTTTATCATTTTTAAGCAGTGTCATCTGCCAACTATAATGAAGTCATTTTGTGTATATCAAAGATTTGGAAAAAAGAAAAACATTTCAATGTGCATGTTTCACCTTGTTTCAGCTCAAACCAGCAATATCTTATACCTTCAAGAGATCATACATTTATATAACCTTTCTTCCTCATAAATGAACATTCATTTCATTTTATTCCCGAGATTAATAATGTTGTGGAACTCCTTACCAAACCAGGTAGCCAGTGGTCAATTTTCAAAGTCTGTAGCATATATAGTCAAATTTGTTTTGTATTGATAAAAGAAATAATAAAGTATATATACACACTTATATTTTTGATTTTTTTTTAAATAGGTTCAGGTTTTAGTTTCCCTAGAATTTGACCGCTATTAATCTTCAACTGTAGATTCAAATGCTTTCTTTGATTATGACATCACATAATGCGAGAAATCACCTGTTGGAGCAGGAAGTTATCATTTCACACAATGTTGTAGATTGCGTTTCTGTTGCTCAAACTTGAGTTGTTCTCTATAAACTTTGAATTATTTGTTGGTTTTATAAATATATCTTGCTTAGGTAGCACTCCACAGTTAGGTGTGTAGTTTCGCATTTTGGCCCCTGTGGATTTTTCAAATATGAGAGCTAGTGTGCAATAAAATTCATTTTTGGATAGCTGAGTATTAAAATAGCCTTTGTATTGGGTTTATATGAATATCAAGGTTATGTTATGTATGTAATATAGACTGTTTTCTGTATGACAGTCCGTATTTGCATGTCCATACCATACATTGGTCCGGCAATTATTGCAATGTTTTTTTCCAACTTTTTATCGCACGAACTTTGTGATTGGATTTTACGAAAAAATGAGGCGAAAGACACCCAATTTTTATTTGATCATTAGGAAGATTTAAGAAAACAGTTTCTAAAAAGGTATCACTCAAAGGCATTAAAATTCTAGTTTGATCCAATTTAGGGGGGATATATGACATGTTCACCCCCCTTTTTGCAATATTTTATGGTAAATAAATGCAGAATGTTACCATGGATACACATAAAAGAAATTAATTTTCATCCTTTTAACTTTTGAAAATTGAATCTATGGAAGATACTGATTACATACATATGCACATGTACAACACAAACAGTTAGGTTAATGTATTAGAAATCCAGGAATAGGAGATGATAAAACATTTTTGGGCTCATTTTTAATTTTATTTTCTAACTGTGGAGTGCTACCTTACTCTTCCTCTTTTTTGGGGCAGGATACGGTTTTCTTGCTTCACCTTGTTGTCTTTTATTTGTTTATCAGATGGGATTTATCTATTTTTACCAACATAATGGAATATGCAATACAAAAATGTAGCACACATGTATTGTTTGCTTCCTGCAGCATTACTAACACAATAACAATATGACACAGTTGCATATATCAAGCAAGCTTTTTGAAAAGCTCATACTTGTATTGACAAGAAGAAAACATTTCCATGAAGACAAGTGAAAATAATGTTAAAACTTATTTCGGTCAAACATTTTTTTTTTATCTCGGTCTTTGTTCTATATTTTGTTGGCAATTCTACCGTCTACTAATTTGAAAATTTAGTTTTAAATCAGAAAACAAAATCACAAAAAGTAAATGAACGATATAAAATGGGGAACACTTCAAACGATAACAGAAGCAAACAATTGCACCTTGGGATAGGAAAAGTAAAATTGACTCTTTTGTGCTTTCAGTACCTACAATGTAAAATTTTACAATGTGCATGAGAATTAAAGAATGGACACACACAGTATATCCTATAAGTATCATTGTACTTTCAAAGCAAAATGAAAATACTTCCCCAACTAAAATTTCCTGATTCTCATAGTTCATTTGCTTATACACATGTCACATGCTCGTTACATTATTTTTTGTCATCTCAAAACAATTTAACTTTTTTTTTTAAACATACGTGTACCATCCTTGAATTATAATCACCTGTTAATATTTCAATTTTAAAAAAAATGGTCTTTATAAATTATAAATGATTTGACAATTAACTTTCACGCAAATGACAAAAAAAAATGATTAATATAAATACTTCCTTCCTCTCCATATGTGTAAAAAAAAGTTGACTTATATGTGCTATGCATTTATATTCTCTATAATTTTGAAGATGTGAAGATAACAGAAAATCGACAACAGTAAATCAAAGAACTAAAAACAAACCGAAACAAACAACACAGATAGCCGACGATCACCAATGCATCAAGGCTGAGTAACACGAACACCACTGTTTTAAAAAATCATTATTTATCAAAATGTTCCGGCATGGTGAAATTGGTGAAATGTGGCTCCAACACGCTTTCTGTTGATTAAATCTAACTATAAATCACGAAAAGGAAGAAAGGTAGTTTTTTTTAACTTCGGAAAATTAAAAGTAACATTTATCCGTATAAGGTCCTACTCTACAATTTCTATATAGTTTCACACAAGTATACAAATAAAAGCAACAGTAGTATACCGCTATTCAAACGTCATAAATCGATTGAAAGGAATAAAATCTGGGCTACAAACCAAGGGAAACACATTAACTACAAGAGGAAAACAAAGGAACACCAGAAACACTAAAGAGCAACAAAAACTAAAGCCAGCATACATAGAAACTAATCCTTTTAACAAGCATTTAACTGGATATGGAACGTATGCATGGATGAATCGATTGTATGGTTGATCAGTGGAAATTTTGAATTTATGTTTTGTTTCGGACATGTTTATGAAGCTTGTTTATGAGCGACTCGCTGAGCAACAACAATCTGCATGGTAGAACTGTATTGAGGTACATTTACTAAGTGTCTAGTTTTTTAACATTGAATTTTGGATGTGTATTTAGAATTCAGATACCACAGTGGAATGATTTTTTTCCCCAGAATTTGATTCACATCGGTGTAGTTTCTAATCAGTTTGACTCCATAAACATTCTTATAGTCTAGGTGGGGGTTCCAACATTGATCACTAAAATGCTTGAAGATGTTGTATCGAAAGAGTTTTAAAGATTTTAAAAAAGTGATAACTTCTAACAAAATTCCGATTGCCGACGATGTTAAATTGAAAAAATAACTTAAACTCAATTTTATTACGAAACGAAGCTTATTGTCCTTATTACGATGCAGATATTCTCAAGTGTCAAACGACATTAGACGAATGCCATTGGACATTGGAGGAAGTGAAAGGACATATAACGTAAGAACGGAGCCTGTCAACGAATGAAGTAATAAATATACCATAAATAGAAAACATTATGCGAACGAAAATCCGTCATACCCTATTTATTGGATTTTTCTTTAAACATCATATTGATGCCACTGTGTATTCACCTCCATGACGACTTATATCTGTATGGTGTCAGCATTTTAATACGTCTATGAATTTCAAATAAGTTTTATGTTTTTAAAATTCATTAACATATATATGTTTGACCTTATTTATGATCAGTTATGCAAGATATGTAGCTGACCTTATAGAATGGTATCAAATATTTGTAGATGTTTTTGCAAAATAAAAATGAATTATTTTCAAGTATTTTACTGGTTCCGAACTATATTGGCATCAGGCAGATGGAAGATGTCGGAATAGATGGCATTCTGCAGGTATCAAATTTGCAGAATTAAGACGAAGTACCTGTATTGTTGCTAAAATATTTATCACTATATAGAAAAATGGCACTGATTACGAGGAATATTCTCAAAAGTAAGTTGCCGTTTAAGACTAATCACAGGGTTTGTATTTACATGAGAAATACAGCGGGTTCCACATATGGAACATGATCTGCTTTCCCTTCCTGGCCAGTTGATATCACCCTCAGTTGTTGGTGGGGTTCGTGTTGCTCCGTCTTTAGTTTTCTGTGTTGTGTTTTGTATACTGGCCGTTGTTGGTCTTATGATAGATTTTCGAAGCTGGTACAATATGATATTCTGCTCAGAACAATACTCCTCAATATTAGTGCATTCTCCCTATAGTATAAGTTTTATCACTTACACGAGTTAAAACGTATGTTGGTTGGTTGGTTTGGTAATTTCAACACTCGAATTTTGAATTCAGATATATGCTTTTTAAGGTGGTATGGGTGTCTTTCGCCATCTTGGATTGTAAAAAACAGAGAATCTAAGGTCCATATTTTCTATCAAATTATCAAAATTTGATGCAAGAATGCAGATATTTCATGTGTTTTTACATTTAAAAGAGCCAATTTATAAGAATATAACTTATAAATGTAAATATATGTACAAATGTAGATTATTTTTGGTTGTTTTTGAATATTTTGAAATTGTCATTTTAAGGGGAGGTAACTCTAAAACAGTTGCATTTTCTGTTGGATTGTTCATGGAATTTTTCTTCTTTGTATTTTAGCCAGAAAAAACGTACGGTGACCCTATCTTTTCTTTTGATATTATCAAAACATTGTTTAAAAGCTATATTTTCCTAATTTATTTTACAATTCTATCATTTCGTTTAGTTTCTATTCACAAAATGGTGTTTTTTCCTGTATAATCCATACAAAATGTGTCATTTTGTCACGACCCGTAGCTTGAAAAAATGCATGGTGACCTATCATTTTTATAATATTTTTTAACATGTATCAATAGATACTACATTTTGGCAAAGTATGAACAAATTCTATCATTTTTATTTTAGACTCCCATACCACCTTAAGTTTTTACTTTTCGTTTTTTAAATTCCAAATTTGAATCTTCGGAGATTGTATTTCGAATCACCGAAGCCGAATGTTATTTTTTATTTTGTAAAGGAAAACAAATGATATTTCGTAATTTGTTATTCCAAAGAGTAAAACTTCAAACTGGTTTATTTTTTTTAAGTCGGCAGGAATTAAACAAAGCATAGAATTTAATTAATATATCCTGATTAAGTCTGGCTTTCGTTCACTTCCGGACCATGGATACAGAAAAAAACTCGATGAACTCAAAATAAAGTAAACGAAACTAAGTGTGCTGGGTTTTTTTCTACAGACATGGTATCTCCACTTCTTTATAAAATAATTAAATCCAGTCAGTCGTAAATAAAATGTAATTTGTTGAAATAGAAACCAGCACCTCGCACATGTTACCTGGAGAGCTCATCATTTCTTCAAAGAAACAAAATTGGATTATCTTAATTAGTATTTGATCGTTAGTACGGAACAAATCTCAACCAGAAAAAGGAGTTTCTTCCAAGTATTTATTTTCTGAAATGGACGTTTTAATTTCCTCTTGTTTAATAAATGTTTTGGCACATTAAACAACTACAGCTTAAGAAACGAGTGTCTAAACTCAAAATGAATAAAAAGAAATAAAGTTGATACTAATAACACTATCAACAAAATGTAGTATTGTCAATTAAAGAAAAAACAACTAACAACAGCTAAGTCTAAATAAATAAAACAGAGTACAAGCAAGGGACATGTTAGATATATTGTGTTATAACCAAAAGAATCATTTTGGGTATACCACGACGCCACATCAATTAAACAATCTGTATTACTGTAATCCTCGTTCGGATAGTTCAATGTATTATTTTGGGTTTGCAGTACAAGTTTATAGAACGTGTTTTGTCGTTGAGTCTCATTGTTTCTACGTTGTTTATCTTCTGGTACACAGTTTTTCCTTTCGGTTGTCGTTGTGAATATAATATGTTTCCTTTTTTCCTAAATTACATGTCCTTAATGAAAAATCTCTCAAGCTAAATCGCAATCAGTAGCAAAATCGCAAAACTCGTTTCAAGAAGCTAAACTATCAGATATATTCGTGAGTTCCATACGTATGTGCATACTATTTTCAACTCCAATTCGGATACGTTGATCAGTTTTTAGTTTTTGAAGTTTTTGTCTCTCAATAAATTTTCGTATTGTTGCCATGACTTCAGTTTTTCTTCGACTTACAGGGGTTTGAATATGCATTTGTTACCCTCATTGACAGTTACCAATACTGTAAAAATAAGCAGAAAGGAAGTGAACAAGTGTAGTTCTCACTTCAACCTTCAACAATGAGCATACCAAAACTTTAAAATGGCCGCGGAATGACATAATGTAAAACAGTTCAAAAGAGAAAAACAACTTTCCGACTTGTGCTAAAATGTGTGTATAAAATATGCGGTAGGGCAAACATCAGTGTTGTATAATAAAAAAAAAACCTTTTAAAATTGTATCACTAAGTTGAAGCAAAAATAACGAAGAAAATAGTATACTTGTTATGCTTTTATTTAACTTATATTTTAATAAACTATAATATTTATAATGACAGAAATATTTCATGAATTACCTTGACCGAAACATGGAATATGTAATTTCTGTTAATCTTCAAAGGTCAAATTAAATACAAATGAAAGCAACGCGATGAACAATTCTGCTGTTGTTTTTTCTATGGTCGGGTTGTTGTCTCTTTGACACATTCCATATTTCAATTCTCAATTTTAATTATAAAAAAACTCTAATTCTAAAAAATAATAATAGAAGACCGCATCAACGTAGACACATAATAAAAACAAACAGAAAAAACTTGAACAAAACAACACCGAATACTAAAACAATGCCATACATACAAAGATTCCCTGAATTCGTTTGCTCCAATGGTGTTTAAGAAGAAACCCAAAGATGGCGAATTTTCCTGAAAGCAGTGGATGATCTTAATTGTTTTGTGCGGGGCTTACATTGCAAATTGTGAAATTAATATTGCGAATAAAGTAATATCAAGTGCATGTGAAGGGTAAATATTTCCTGCCTCGTGTGGCTTAATTGCTCAATTGTACCTTCTAGTAATTGGGTTAGACGACATTCAAACAAGTAAGGAATCCGTAAACCATTATCAAATATGTATTTTATTTTTTATCTTTAATAGAAAAGGCGTGTGAAAAAAAATGCATAGGGAAATATCAAATTTGTACATTTTTATCTGGAACATCAGTATTGTAATTTTCTGCAGTATATTAAATTCAGTTCAACCATTTTCTTTTATCTACCAAATATATCTCTATTTAGTCGATTATATTTCTTAAAGGAACGGAAACTGTTCGTTCTTGTGCTATATTATAATTTGATCGTAACTAATTTGATACGCCATTCAGTCGCCAAGTAAAAACACAAAAGGACATTGGGTGCTAGAAGAAAGACGTTGCGTGTGGTATGCATTGAGCAGCCGAAAAGGTGTTAAATTTATTTTTTCTTTCCATTGTTTCCGCTGCTCGTTTTTGGATTTCAATTAACACGCTGGATAATGGTCTACAACTAGAATTATCATTTTACCTGATTGAAGGGATTAATTTTCTTGTATCCTTTTCATTCATTTTCGAGTAGATACATCACACTGGCAGATTTTGCTTAATTCACTTCGGAACTATAATGGAGAACACAAATTAATACTCTTGATTCTTATCCCGTCCTGAATGAAAATCTTTCTAAATTCATAAGATCTATTGTATATATTTCTTGGAGGGTAAAATAGATAATTTTATCATTAAGGAATAAAATCAGTAATAGCACAAACAAATTACCAAATTATTTTCTCCCTGAATACTGAACGTGATTTTTATAATATGGGCTGTACATTATGACTATCTTTAGAATTCAAGCTCATTTCCTTTGTAACATACTTGTAGGTAAATAAGAGGTGTGTAATGATTGTAATAAGACAACTATCCAGAAAGTCCAAATGACGTTCATGAATTAACTATAGGCATAGGCGTAGGGCTTTCAACAATGAGCAAAACCCAAACCGTATAATCAGCTACACAAGGGACCGACATGACAAAATGTAAATCATGTAAGCACATATATCAGGACGTTGTTTTTTTTCTCTCGTTTAAACCGTTTCACTTTTAGTCATATAATTTGGTGGCCTTTTTTTATCTGGTTATTCAGTGCGGGGTATGGCTCATTGTTAAAAACCTCACTGTAGTCGAACACATCTAATTATACTCTAAAAGGCAGTTGTTTCTTTAGCAATCGTACCACATCTCATTATTTTATATAACGAAAACAAATATCAGAGACATTGCCGAAGAGCAACAAATGACAACCACCAAATAGCATTCCCTGACTTAGGAAAGGCATATATAGAACGTTTAGGTGTTTAACATGTTTGCAAATGCTCAAACCTCTTCTTAACCTGGGCCAGTGGTGTAACACCACAACACGATAACAAACTGCCAAAATCAGTTTGAAAGATATTGAATCATCAGATCGTCACCAAAGACAAAAGATAACTAGCAAAAAGACAGACAAAAACAATTGATCTAAGAGTTAAGCTAGTTCAAATCCTATTACAACTTGTGAATAAGTCTTGTTTTCTCGACTAAAATATCCATCGGTACACATCCAACCGGTTTAGTGGGGAAACGTATAAAACAGACTAAAAATGTATTATCTTGTACAATGCCAAACTACAAGGAACAATTGGAAGACAAACTAACAAAAATATATATGTATAACATTTACTATAGACGAGATGAAACAACATTTGACAGCGTTGTTTTATTTATTGTATAATTAAATTAGCCAGTACTTAGGAAGGAACTTTAAAAAAAAAAGAAACAACACGAATTTAAATTGCATGCGTTCGTAGCGGATTTCTGGATTTACCTTCATGTGGATTGATTGATTGTTGGTTGCTTTACGCCGCATTAGCACAAAAAAGGCTATATCGCGGCGAACCTTCATGTGGAACGTTCAAAGGAAAATATTTGAAAGCCAAGGATGGGCAAGGACCGAAAACGTTGAAGAGCTTTATACTCAAAAGGACAAAAACAAAAATATGTAAATTTATTTAAGGCCAACTTTGACTGATGGTGTCAAAACCTTAGTTAGAGAAAAAGGATACAACAGATATAGTTAAGTAGGCCTCAAATCTTCACTTACATCTAGAAATTGATAATGAGGGTGGGTTGAAAACAAAACTTTACGACAAAAGAGATGATTTCAGCTTCCAAATTGTGAACTTTACATTTCTAAGTAGCAACATTCCAGCTGCACCTGCATTTGAGGTATATATCTCCCAACTGATACAATATTCCCGTGCTTTTGTTTTTCCTATAATGTTTTTCTTGATAGAGGGTTGCTGCTCACAAGGAATTTATTTAACAAAGAGTTCCAAATGGTGAAGTTTCAATCAACCCTTCGTAAATTTTACGGACGCCATCACGAGTTGGTTAACCATTATGGAATAACCGTTTCACAGATGATATCAGATATGTTCCTTACGTCGTAACTACAATCCCCTTCCCTTTCAAGAATGTGACCTACCTAATTAGTCTATTTACCGGGGTTTTAATAACATGAGCATCACGACGGGTGCCACATGTGGAGCAGAATCTGCATATCCGGAGCACTTGAGATCAGCACCAGTTTTTGGTGGGGTTCTTGTTGCTTAGTCTTTAGTTTTCGATGTTGTGGCATGTGTACTATTATTTTTCTGTTTGTCTTTTTCATATTTAGTCATGGCGTTGTCAGTTTATTTTCGATCTATGAGTTTGACTGTCCCTCTGGTATCTTTCGCCCCTCTTTTGGTTTCTGAATAATTTCAAAATTTATAAACGGGCAATTTTAGATGATTTGTTATAAATCATGTCAGTACCGAAGTAATAACTAATGAGTTACTGATACCCTCAGGGACTGGTAGTCAACCAGCAGAGGTATAGACTCGGCGCTGTAAAAATAGAAATAACACGTTATAAATCACATGTGTTAGAAGCGCTTTCCTGAATTTACCTTCAAGCAGAACGCTAAAAGTCGAATATTTGAAAGCCAATGATGTATAAGAAGTGGAAACGTTGAAGAGCTATAAACCAAAAAGGACATAAAAAATAGCTAAATCTATCTAAAGTCAACTTTGCATGCATGAGGGAGTTGAAACCTTAGTTACTGTATAATTTCAAATCTATAAACGGGTAACATCAGATGGTTTGTTACAAACCAAATGTGCAGAGAAGGCATTAAGCTGGTGTGTGATATTGTGAGGTTCAAAACGAGTTAAGCGTTTTAAAGAAAGGTATTCGTCATAAATAATGGCATGTTAATTAATTTCTACTTTTTTTGGCAAAATGTGAATATCACCTATATTAGAATAAAAATAAATATTTTTTTAACAAAATAATTCTCTTGTTTACATCATTCTTTACAGTATGCTAAAAGAATATCTTCACTTTGACCGGACAACACTCTCCTCAATATGTTTTCAATACAGGACAACATTTTTGTCCCTTGAAGACATTATAACGGCTAGGTTTAGAACGATGTTAGGATCCACTTGAATAACCTCATCATAGGCATCATATATTAATTTCAATGTTTCGTAATCTCGTGTTGAAGGAGCAATACTATCTATATATACTGTATGTCTGATCTAACTGACGTATAATCAAAATTTTTACTTCTTTCTGTTCTTATACGTTTACTAAATAATAGGTGGCTTTATGTAAAGATATATACACACCACAAGCAGCGGAACACATTTTAGTGGATACACACCACACAGGCAACATATCGTGCTTTTCAATACTACAATACGGAGAAGTAGTTTAATGATTGCAAAAAAAATAAAAAGATTGTACCAACTAAGGTTTATTGTACGGCATTCAACAATAACAAACCTCACACTTTATAGTAAGCTTAAACAAAAAATAACCGTCATGGAAAAGAGAAACAATTCGAAAGAGATCCCCAACGAACTGATTTCAACAAAAAATTACGTTAAAACTTTGTGTCACCCATCAACCAACAGAGACATACAAACACATTAGAACAAACTGCCAATGCTGTTTTCTATTCCTGTATAAGAAAATGTAAGGTTAAATATGTATTCATGATATCCATAAGATGCTTTTTCCTTTATCTCTTTTCAATTTGCATTAAAAAAAAAATCCATCATTTAGGTTTTGTTATCTTGGAAACAAGCTAAACTGCAAAAAAGGAAGAAAAATGGAGAAGTAAAAATAAGCAAATTGTCATTCCGCAGTCTTTCTTTAAATACGAAAACCCTGTACATATTTTAAAAGGAGGACAGTTTTTAAACCTTACTACACACACATCACAGCGCGGGCAGATTGCGTCATTTCGCCCAATGTGTAATATTCTGTATCTTAAGATATTTGCTTTTCCTTTACTTTATTAAGAAGGTTATATTTTTATTTCATGGTGAGATTGTACTATGATAAATGGTCTTTGATTTTTTTATATAATAATTAATAAAAACATTTTTTTACAACAGCTGTTCATAATCAATTATGATATTATGAGTATGTGTGTGACTGACTACATTACATATTTTGAAGGCTCAGTGTTACGTAAAAGTTAATAAGAATTTCTCGTAAATTAAGATTTCCGAATAAGTGGAAACAATATTATTGTTATTTGTTCTGGTCCTGAATATGTGAAAGAAATATTGACCACTGGACATTAACTTGAAAACAATCAATTAATCAATTAACCCTATAATCAAATCGTTGCTATCTAGCTTTAAAAGATAAATTCAACAATTTAGAAAGTAGAAGTGTTGTTAAAATTGTACTCATGTTATATTCACACAAGTTAAATCCCAACTAGTCGTTAAAGGAAAATCTCTGCATGTCTAAAATGGCACCAATCCATGTCAGCTTTCTGGAACAGACTACTGTAGTATAGATTTATCGATGGTCATGGAGTTATGTCAAATGTCCTACCAACTTTTATTTCCGCTATCAATATATTTGCACCAAGAATAATCCCTTGATTGTTTTCATCATGTTAGAAATTGACTACCTATTTGTATCAAATTTTTAGATATTTCTTTAACGGTAATTTAAAAAAAAGTCTTGGAAGATCTCAAATAAAGTCTGAACGCTGAATAAAAAAGCCAAATAAAAAATAATGAAAAAGCCAAAAAAAAATCATATGTACAGAGATATATTAACAAACATGGTAATGATATGACGTAAATACTATTTATAATTGATTTATTTTTTTATTTTTCTGCATACAAGAACTTCCGCCACACAGAGAGTCTAGCGGGAGACAATGCTATCATTACCACATTTAAGCTTAAGCATCTTTTCAGCATTTGAAGGTATCTGCTATATGTTGGCTAGTTATACAGGAAGCTGATGTTCAGTAGTTGTCGTTTGTTGATGTGGTTCATAAGTGATTCTCGGTTCTCGTTTTTTATATAGATTATACCGTTTGTTTTCCCGTTTGCATGTCACAAGTTTTACACTAGTCATGGGGGAGGGGGGTCCTTTGCTGTTCCGTGTGTGCACAGGCTCCGTGTTGAAGATCGTAATTTGACCTATAATGGTTTTTCTTTTACAATTTGTGATTTGAAAGGAGAGTTGTCTCATTAGCACTCATACCATATCTGTATACATAAACTACACAAAAACGAGTCAAATATCAACAATCAACAGGAACGTTCATTGCAACGATGTTATAAAAGCTGTAAGTTTCTCTTTGACAACATCTTTGTTATTTTTAGCAGAAAAGTTGATCGACAGGTTTTAAGTATTCCTATGGGCACAAATTGTGCCCTTTTTATAGCAAGGTTGTTCCTGCATTGTTTTTGGATCTCATCATTTAATTAAGCTCACCTTGCGATCAGAGTAAAGTCCGTTTACTATAGGAAAAAAAACACTCAAGCTACCTTGATTCAATTTCAGCTTTAAATGATCAAGAATTCTGCAATTTTACTACGGAAAGTTACCCGAGGGAACTGACAAACATGCATATTATATAAAAAGAAATTATTCTTCTTATCTAGAGTTGGATAGTCCAGTTTCAAACGAGAAACCGTTACAAACTTTTACGACAAAAGAAACGATTTTTCTTTCCGTATTGTTAAACTTTCCATTTTTGACGGTGGTGCTCTTTTGGTCCCTTCTAATGGTGAGTATATATCCAAACTCATTTATTGTGGTTGCATCTATAGTGGCGGACTAGGTTTGCATTAATGTGACGTACATGACTGGAAAATTATTAAGGTGTACCTTTAGAAATCTTTAGATAGTGATGCTGTTTATAGAGCACATAAATTAAGATATGATCCACGTTAACCTATTGATCCTTTGAATTGTCTTACTCTTTTAAAAGGTTGAGTCAAGCACTAACAGACATGTTTAACTCAGTCGCGTTTTTTATGTAGAAAAATAAGAAAAGGTAGTCTATAATTGCTAATTAGACAACCATCTTCTTGTCCAACTCAGTTGCTTGTCATGCGTTGGTTTTCAGTTGTCATGTTTATTTTTCGTTTATGGTTTTGGGAATGCATTAGGCCGTTGTTTTTCTCTTTCAAATTGTTTTATTTTTTCTAGTCCATTTACGGTATAAATTTTGCTCATTGCCGAAGGTTAACCAATAGTTGTCAGCACGAAGGTTGTGAGTTCCAACGATCCGCGTGGTCGTTTGTTCAGCTCCGATCTCAAAATTGAGTATGGAAAATTGATTGTAGGTTTTTCCGATCGGAGGTCGGAAACTTTCTCCTGATACTCTGGCTTCCTCCACCAATTGGTGCCAATGAAAAAGCCAAATGTGATAAAAGTGCCTTTTAATACCAACATTCAATCAATGGTTCGTGCTTAAAGAGACATTTGTCAGTAAATGTGACTTTTCATTAATAGACGACACAATGGTCTATAGAACACATCCTTTCACACTTTCACATAAACATGTTCAGTCAACATCGAAATCTTGGTCAGAACCAGAATTTGGCATATATATTTTAAATAGTACATGTTTTCTACGTTTCAAGTTGATGCGAGTTCGAATTCATGATAAACATCTTAAACCAAAACGTTCACCTGATACAATTCCCTGGTCTGTGAACCGCAGGTTGCCAACATTTGATAGTTTACATCATTTTGCTCCGTTTCAAATGGATTTGCCTTTTACTTCATGGTATACTCTGAAACAAAAACCTTTAAAGTTTGCGCGAATATGTACAAGCATTTCTAATGGTTTGGCATCGTAAGTTTTTGTGCTTTTTCTAAAAAAATCTAAAATTGAACTAAACTAATTAATAGCAACACTCATCTTTGGGTGTGTTCTGTTTTAAAAGTGATGGATATTCTTCTGGAATATTTTCCAACATTGCCTTTATTACTCAAAATAGAACATAAGAAAACTCAAAACTCAAATAAAATCCTTATTAACTTTCATAAAAATTCATTTTAAATCATAAAAGTGGCAAGAAAATGATAATGATTATATCTTGATGAAGTTGTAGTTAGTTTAAACATATTTGTTTATAGTGGATTGGGAAACAAGTTTTTACAACTTATATTAATCCCTTTCCACTTTGCAGGTGCGAGTGCTGCCTTGTAGCGGCATTAGTCTACTCTTTTTCGAAATCTACAAGGGTGTCTTTAACGTGCAAGAGCTATGGCTCTCTCTTAACACGGGTCAGCAATTTATCGTCCCCGTCCGACGGACTAACATCGTTTCCTCAAGACCATACTCGCAAATGGTGTCAAGGGAGAGCCGAAAATTGAGTTCCTGAAATTTTCATCCCAAACGGGAATCGAACCAGGAACCTTTGTGTTAGTATTCCGATGCACTTACCACTACACCACGGCTCTCTAAAGTTGTAGTTGATGACCCTACTGTTATTTAACATTGCTAAAGTGGTTACCAGAAATGGAGCATTGGAAAAGTGTTGCTTAAATATCTTGTTTAACATATGAGGCAAATTGCTATCAACTTTAAGGAAATGATATAGTTATGCTCACATGCAGGACATACTGATGATAACGCGACACACCATCAACCATAGCTGCAACCGTTATTAATTGAGATTAAACGAAAATTCGTTTAAAATATTCTGTATACAGGCCTAATTGCTATCATACATTATGTAAATAATACCTGCGTTGCTCTATAGAAATAAGATGATGACGAAACCGATACAAAAGGCGAAAGCACTGATATTTAGTGTACATAAACTCGTCAAAGATACATACTAATATTCCACTGGTCTGATGTTAAAAAATGGATGTTTATTTCCTTTCAAAACTAGACAAAGTGATGCACCTTCAATGTATGTACAAACAGACACTAAAGTGAAAACTTCCTAGGCTTCAAATTATAGATGTTTAAAATATGCGGAATAACTATATACCCATAATGGAACGTACGGGCGGAAGGACGGATGGACAGAGGAAAAACAATCCCCCCCCCCCCCCCCCCATTTTTATCCCGCCAATTGTCTTATGTACCTTGTAATCATATCTTACTGGCTTGTCTTTTAGGGAGTTTGGTGTTTATAGTACAAATCTAGAAAACACGTACTTCTTGTTCACACTTTTCTATATCTGATATGTTTGGTTGTTTCACAGATCTAATGTTGAAAGCCATATGTTTAGATACGTATTTCTTCTTTCTTTTGTATTGCTTGATAAATAAGTATTGACTACATAAAAATAAGAAATTATTTACAGTGTTCCAGCATATTAGCACCCTCAAAAACTCCCTGAACGACATAATTTTGTATACTAGTTCTGTGAAAGTTGTCATCTGTTTTAGTATGCATGTGATGGTTGTATAAGTAGAAATACATGTTCGTGCAGCGGTCTATCAATGTTAATACATGACTAAATACAACGATGTAGTTCATTCGGTATCCTTTTTTCAAACTACCTCAAATCAATGTTCATCCGTAACAAAGTACAGAACTGAATTTATTAGCATTGCGCTACCCAATCATTTAAACTTTGCAAATAATTCTTTGAACAAGTAAGTACCGGTGCAAACTTCCGAATTGGGCAGGTTATTACCATTTAAATCCTCGATTGGTCTTCAATCTTTGAAATACACCTTCTTAATTTGCTTTTATGGAAGTCATGCCATGCCGCCTTCGTGTAGTTTTCACTCTAAAATCAGTGACTGAACTTCCAAGAAAATTGCATGCAGCAATGTTTGATCAGTACAAGACATGATAATCTAGTGTACTGCCTAATTAAATTTGAGTAAAAATTAAACTTTTGTATTCATAAAGATGCTTTTTATAACTAAAATATCTCTTTGATAAAATAAAAAAGGAAAACATGCTAATACAGAGGCAATTTGAAACAGAAATTGAACGTATTTAAACCAAAAAACCTGTATTTGACATGCACATCGTACTAAAATCAGAACCGAAAACAACCTGTGTGTTCCTAAAACTCATAATTTTACTTCAGTGTAAAGTGCTATCTTTTAGGTAAGATGGTCATATTAATTTATAACAGAACTGCGTTTTAATATTAAATTAAATATCTCATTTTAAGAACTTATCAGTGTATAGTAATAGTACTTTTGTTATGACTAATTTGACTGATTTCGGGTGAATACGTTTTAATATGCAAACTAAAACTGTTATAACTTTATTATTGAACGTCAAGTTTGAATAAATCTGTACTTTTATTCAACATGTATATTATTGGCGCAAGTGAAATGACTTATTTTGGCGCATATGAAATTACAAATGCCGCAAAACCAAAACAGTGAGAGGCTTCTCATATAACTGATTTCACAGTGACAGGTAGAGTAAAATAAGACACAAAAAATCAGTAGGTTTTAAGCCTATTCAGAGATAGAACTCTTCGTCAGTATTTGTTGCCATTTTATTCTCCAAAAAAAAATCATAAAATTATAAAGTTTCACATTTCTGACACTTATAAAACTTGGCATAATCCTTCTCAAAAGCGAGGTAGATTCCTCAAAATTTTCATAATTAAGCTTTCATGGCCGTTTTTTTTTTTGTAAATGGAATTCTTATTCTTATTCTTATCCAAAGTAGCTATATAAAGAAAACATACAGAAACATAGGCTGGTCTTTTAACGTTTACTTATTTTAACCCTTTTTCTTAACTCTACAGTATTGCTAGACGACTGCATCATCTTTTCTTTACAAATATGGCCAATAATTACCACTCATTACATATTCAGAATGCCTACTTGATTGACATCTATCAATCTCCCAACACCCGACATGCTGGTATTGATTCTGAAATAAATATACTTATTCTATTTCAGTGTAAAATGTAAATTGCACTTAATAACCGCGTGTTGACATCCAAGTTGTAAATGTATTTGCAAATCATTTGATATATGATCAAATCAAGCAGAAATATCTTTTTACTTTTATATTTCTTTAAAAGGTAATCCGACTTCATCCCTTAGCTATTATCAGCAATACAAGGTCGGGCAGATGGAATAATCTATAGACTCCGACGCCAATAAGGTGACGGTAAATTTTCATTGAATTTTCAATGTTTGAGCATCATTGGGCAATTGCGTTTCAATTATTGAGTGTCAAATAGCCAATATTACAACGCATTTAGACTGAATTAAAATCTTGTCATTATTATCAATAAATGTAATCAAGAGAAAGAAGATGCAAATTCTAGTATATATGTTACATATTAATTAATAAATATATTTCCTCGGTTCATCTTTAATTTTATTGCCAAACCCATTTATTAATTTATAAATCAAATCATGTATTCTGGTTTTTTAAAAAAAAAAAATACAGGATCTTCACATGCAAATTCAATTCTCACAAATATACAAAAATGCAGTATTAACAAACATGTCGACACAAAAACACATTCAAATAAAAGAAACATGTAGATATTGAAAGGTTAAATGTAATTAAAGTTTCTACTTGACTTATCTCCCTTTACTTACAGATTTAGAATAAAGGTAATTTTAAATATGTTTGGGTTTGTCCTGGTTTAGTTACATGGTTTATTATTCTATAATTGTTATTTTTAATTGACATTGCTTTTTTTATTTGTAGACGTTCACCTTTCAAATAATGAAATTACAAGTTTATCCTTTATCATCAGAAAAGATTTATTTCATACCTATGTTTTACAAACGTGGGGAAGAACGTTTGACCGCCATCAAAACTTAAAACTATTGGTCCTTGTGGTCTTTCAATGTTCATTTTTTTATTGATACCTTTCTGGTATTTTTTTCAGTTGGGGAAAACATCTACTTTTATTTACCTGGACACTTCTGAAATGACAACTCAAACACAACTAGTTAAACACTTATCGCAATTTTACCCATCTTAGCGTTCCTGTCGCTATGAAGAGGGCATTTTGACAAAGGAATTAACAACTTAATTTAAATATACGTTTAAAATAAATTTGTATTGTGTATAAATGTACCGTTATGTAAAATCTTTTGTTCGAATAAATTTGATTGCAAAATTAAACCAAAGTTCCATGTCTCAAGTCATTGAAACTAGCGATGAATTTGACTAGAAGGTAAGCAATATAAATTTCACGATTTACAAATTGGTAAATAAGACATAATTATATGGTTGACCTGTAGGCTATTGCTTAACTGAGGTCAAATCTTGGTGTCGCAAACCGATTATTTTAAGCCTAGGGGTAGTTTTAAAGAATTAGTTACGGTTGCAATCTATTCGAGGTGTATGGTATTTCCGTTTCGAGTGTTACACCAAGCGACAAATAAAACTTTTCTTCAGCTGCGTTCTTTCCATGTTGTTTTCTTACACTTCTTCTGTTATATAATTTCCGTCTCATTATAGTATTGTTATAATTGGTTTTGTCCAAAATTAAAAAGAAACGAATAATTCACGAAAAATGTGAAATTGTGTGGTCTACAGATAGTTCATAGCCTATTTCTACCACTATTTATGTTTTATTAGTCCCAATAGTTTGTAAATGCCTTTCTGAAGGGTCTGTTTAGTCATTAATATTTTGTAAATTAAGGGTCTTTCTAGGCCTAATTGTTTGTAAATTAAGGGTCTTTATCGGCCGAATATTTTGTAAATTGAGGGTCTTTATAGGCCTAATATTCAAGTTGTAAATTGAGGGTCTTTATAGGCTTAATATTTTGTAAATTAATGGTCTTCATAGGCCTATTTTTTTGTAAATTGAGTTTTTTTGTGGTCTATAACTGTCTTTTTAGGTGTAACATTTTGTAAATTGAGGGTCTTTTTGGTTACTGATCGTTACAGATGAATTTCTTTTCCACAAGCACAATGACACCTTTGAAAGAATAAAAAGTCAGAAAAGTACATATAAGTATGTTTATGGAGAGCCTTTTTGACAAGTACTATATGACTTTTTTATTATTGGCACCGTTTGATTCACTGTCCTACTTCACTATCAAAGTTTAACTTAGCTCAAGTGTCCGACTTTCAAGGCTTAGACAAATACAAAGTGTACAATATATTCAATCAAATCACTGCGTAAATAATTCTCTTCAAAAACTGAATGAAAATAAACATACATATAATTAGCTTTTATCCTTTTCGACATTTTTGCAAATACATAAATTTACTTTTGAACAGGTGCACATTTTCAGTTTCCTCAAAACTCATTAAAAATGCATATATTTCAATTGAACTGAACAAGTGTCACTTTCTTATATCCGTCAAACTCGGGCGATGTCAGGAAAGAGTTTTGGTTAAGATGAACAACATTATCTTTCCGAACCCACCTTAATCTCCATAAACCGCCACTACAACCCTCTTAATTCCAATCCTTTTCATTAAACGGTAAAAGCCAGTATTATGTAGCGCTAATGAGTTATACTTATTCCGTTAATAAGGTGAGGATTTGAATTGCATTAGAACGGCTTTACTGAATATTTGTTGAAAAACTAATCATGTTTGTGCGAGAGAAAGCTTTTAAGAAAAACCTTGTATTTCTTAAGGTCCATTAGCAATGGTGTATGAAGCATATGTAAACTTTTTCGATGAATCTTGTTCAGAGCTAACATTTGACCCGTAAGACGAATATTTTTACAGGTTCTTAACACGTATGTTTCTTTTCTATGTGATGCAACAAATTCAGCAAATTTTTGAAAGAAAAGATTATCTAATTTTAATTTAATTTAAAAATCTTAGATCATAGCCAAAGCATGTTCATCTTTATATGTATATATAAGGTGCACTTATTGAACATTGAGGAATAATACTGCACTTAAAACATTAATATATACGTTCTACAAGTGAATATTAAACAAACGTGTACACTGAATATATCTAATTGTGTTAATTCATCAGAGGCGGGAAATGTTTTAAGGAAATGTTTGTTAGATGCGATTCGCTAGTAAATGGCGTATAAAAGAGGGGTGCTACAGAATAACTAAAATTATTTGATTGTCCAAAAAAAACAGTTTCTCGAATTTTAATCTACTTTTAAAAAAAACAGGTTGAAAATTTGGAGGAGGGACTGTTGCCCCCTGTCGACTATGGGTTGATGCATTTCATATGTTGGGAACTCTTTTACTTCGACATACTTTTGGCATATAATGAGGAGTTGATAGGATATGCATTTTTATTTATAGTATATACCTAATGACTACAAAAGAACAAAACAATAAAGTATTATCAAGATTAGGATGGTTATCAGAATTATTTGTGTGCAGCCATGATCATACCATACGATTCATAAAACCCACATTTATAACTAGTCCATCCTAGTCCAGAAATCGTAGCCAGTGTCTATTCCAAGGGTGTATCTTTACTGACATGATTTATGTCGTTTCCTTTTAGCTTATGATCTAAATAACATGAATGTCACAACGGTAAATGGTATATTTTATCTTTGCGAAAACATATATTATCGTTGTGGGGGCATTATCAAAATTTATCACCCTGTCGATCGATAACTTTACTCAATAACAGTAAATACTACGAAAATAAACACTCGTATGACTAGCAACACAAGTTTAATGTGGACAGGTAAGGATTTGCTGTCGATGCAAAATAATTAGTTTAAAACATTGGGATTTCTCCATGAAGAGTGGATAGCTTATTCCATTAGACAAAATGAAAACGACATTGTTTATGTATGATTGACAGTCTTTGATACGTTTTATTACTTTGGTATCTGGGACTCCACGCTATGTCTAATACGTGGACAGATTAAAGTTGAGATGTATTGAAATGTTCTTGGATATTTATTAAAATTAATATATATGTCTGGAATTGTTGATTTATACTATTTTATATTTAGAAATGGCATTGCCAAAAATGGAATTGAAAACCGGATTCGTCCTAATTGCGACGTATCCATTGTAAATGTACCTTTTATATCCTTCCTTAGAACATTTCAATTTTCAGAACCCATTGCAATAGCAAAGACAGGTCGACAACATAGGATCTTTCAACAATTACATTACATCAATAGGCTAAATGGTCCTAATTCTACACACAAGTTGTTACTCAATTAAGCAGAAACTAAAGAAAGTTCTACAACCAAAAAAACCCTCAACGACAGGCACGTGTCTCTCTGAAAAAAAAACCACTTTTAAAGTGATAATACTTGAATATTAAGTATAAAGGTATTTTTTAAGAGTTGTAACCTGTGCCATTAACGACAAATACATACTATAGGCAGGATGACAAGGTAAGTCTAAAACAAAGCCATTAACTGGAAAAAGGAAAACTTTCATGTATAATTCCCAGATACATAAATAATTCATCATAAAGTTTCAACGAGATTATTTGGTTTTGTAATATTAAAAAAACAAAACTCTATAGACTTGAATTTATTACTGGAAGCTACTTTTAGATATAGTTTGATTTCAATCTAATTGAAATGTTAATCTCTGATTACGTTATACTGCATATGCAGTATAACGTAATCAGAGATCAACATTTCAATTAGATTGAGTTTGATTTGTGTGTCATTTCGTCTGCTGTCTGTTTGACGTATGTCCAAAATCTCCGTTTATTCACAATTTCACATATTGACAAAAAAAAACTAAGGATATCTTATAGCCATTGTCACCATATAATTTCATCTGATCAACTTACAAAATGCAGAATATTTTTTTCTGATAAACCTGAAACTGTAATGACACCTTCCCTATTTTTTAATCTTATTACAAAAAAAAATCCAATATGGAAATTTGACTGAAAATAGCATATGGCAAATGGAACTGCCAGTTTAGACACCCATATGGATAATTGATAAATAAAAAATGCGTTAGGCGATTTTAGGAGTAATACAGACAATTGTTAAATATACTATTTGCAAATGCAAAGAGCTCTTTGAATGTTTGAATGTAAAAGCTATTGTTTTCCCTTCAAAGTAAAAAATGATCAGAATATTTGTTAAAGCCCAGACCAATGATGAATATGAATGTTTTATCAACGAATATACAGAATAGAGATAGACAAAACAAAACAATATCATAAATGACAATAACAAATATATATTATACTGTTGACATACATCACTATTTCCTCTCACTTACATTACTATACATGGGTAAGCAAAACAAAGAAAAAATATTTCAACTCCAATAGCTCCTCTGTGTTGGCGTTTCTATGGATGGCTAACTCAGGAAAATCCGAAACAATTTATGGCTATTATACCCTGTGACATCAGTTTTCGATCATGTCATTTTATACTTTTTATTACATTGCATATACAGAATGTAGACTGTGACGCTATTGTCTAAAATACAAAGACATTGCAGCACGTTTCTATTTCCACAAAAGTAGAATTGCATATTATTTCTTAACCATTTGAAAGAAACCTGTTGTTTTCCGGAAGTGCCATCCAATAATATTTTGCTGTTCTTTTGAGACTGACATTAATTGTACCTGATGACTTTCTGCAATTAACTGGTTGGATATGATATTTAAGTGAAATTAATACAGTTTATTCGGTTGTATTAAGTATTCTATAACATGCATGTTAGTCCATGCCTAAAGTGCATATATAGTACTACAAACAAATGAAATTTGTAACTGTGTACGCCTAACATATACACGAAACGCATGTTGAAAGTTCTGTTCCCTTTTCTGGAAGCAAATCATATTCTGCTTGGATCTAAATATATATATTCGTAGAAACACGATTCGGCATTTGTTATTTGTGATTTTTTACCGACACATTTTGCTTTATAAATTTTCTATCCCTTTCCTTGTGTATATACTGCGGTTTACTATAATTCAGTTTTTGTCCGACGTTTCCCATTCACGTTTGAAAAGCAAACAACATACATTACTGTCAGCTGCGTATTTGAAGATGTATTTAAAGAACTTTACGGAATGCAAAAAAACATTGCAAAGCATCGAAAAGAATTCGTTTATTTGAAAAGCTTAGAAAGGAAGAAAAAAGTAACACTTTTGATTATGAAATTATGACGAAAAAAGATTTTTAAACGAGTTCAAAAAGTTATTCAGCCTAAGCCTAAAAGAGCTTAAAGTGCCACTCCGGACTTACTATAAATTGCAATGTCTTTATTGTGAACATAAATTTGTGTCTTGAAAATTTCGAATATTTAATTTTCCACAAAAATCAAATAAATCTACCAATCGTTTTCTTCTTGATAACATCACTTACAAAAAAGAATTCTGATCAAATAAATACATCTTTGCGGACCAAACTGTGGCAAAATCATTACGAAAGACACATTTAATAAGTATTTGTTATTTAATACATTTGTTTAATTTCGTTATCAATTGTTTTTTCTCGGTTTTTCTGTTACAAACAATCCAGAGTTATGAATCACGGCTAAAACAAATAATGAAAATCCTTATACACCTGCAATATAAAATGTCAACACCATCAAACGTTGACACAAATAATGTTCTGGTCACTAATTAGAAATAAATTGAAATGTCCAACTGTAAAGTGCTTCTGAGTGACCGGTTCTCTTGACCTAGTTATTAACCCCTCTATGCATGACTGCTCCAGCTCCTGAGAAAAATTCATTCTGATGATCTGCTTGACCTCGGTTTCATATTAATGTACCCGGTAAATCCACAGAACAATGGCCGGACTTCATATTCTATCAGCGGTTTAACCACAATATTTTAATTGTCTGAAATGAATGGAAAGGTTGCTTAATTGTAAATCTGCCATCATCAATATTTTATATTAAAACTCAGCATTGTTATACATATCCGTTCCTACATAAATAGTTCATTTGTTTTGAAAACTTTGAAATTTATTTCGTTTTACAAGTCATTTCGTAAGATTTTACTTTTCGTGTTTATATGAAACTGATTCAGGATATTACATGCCATTTTATTCGATTTATTCCTATTATTGTGTTATTCGAAATTAATATAACTTTTTTAACAAGCATTTTATTTAATCAGTTTTTGCTGTTGCATTTTTATGACTTAAGAAAAACAGTCTACTTAGAACAATTACTAGCTACAGATCATATTTACATCTTTTTTAACATGTCCTTTGCAAATTCGTGTTTACGATTAACAAGAAATGTGCAGGATATGCACGAACAAAATTAATTATATTTACCCATTAACATATATCTTGAATCTCTGAAACAGCACTAAAATGCCGAGTCAATATGACCAACCAAGCAGATTGTTGTACTGGTCAACTTATAATATTACTGTTTTTTCCAACTATAAACACTACTATGATATAAATAGAACTTAAAGAAAGACAAAAGTCACCCCTGTAACCTTCCATAAAAAAGAACGGTCTTTCAATTTCTTGTATAATTTTATATCGCATAATGTTTAGGTAAACCAACATAATTTTTTTATGATTTAACCTCTTCATTTCCGTAATTTATTGAAGTTGCGAAACTTATTTCCTAATCAAGTTTATCAAGGCCACACGTTTATAGAATTCTTTTCTTTAGTCATTTTGATACACTTACCTGTCCCTTTGATTGTCTTCTTTATCATCTTCTATTTCTAAAAGCTATTCCAATTATCTACGACTTCTTTCATTCTTCATTATCTGCTATTCCAATTCGTTGTTTTACAAGTATATACTGAAGGGAAACAAGACAGCATCTTCAACTCTGGTTAAGTTACGAACAAATGCATTTCGTTTACGTTATCTGTAAAGAAAATGTTAAAAATCAGTGGACAGTTTGATATTTTCCCCTTTCTGTCAGTTGTTTTGATTGTAATATTAGTGTTGTAGGTTGTCATTAGTTTGGTGTGTAATACAAATAAAATTAAAAATGGAAATGGGGAATGTGTCAAAAAGACAACAACCCGACCATAGAGCAGACAAACGCCGAAGTCCACCAATACAGCGAAAAGGGTATATTCTCTGGGTTTTTTTTTTCTTTTTCGTTGAACTTTCTGTGGATGGTAAATTTCATAGAAATTACTTTTAAACTCGGGTAGCTACGATGGTATTTAAAATCAGAATTCGCCTTCCCCAGGCATGCTCAACCCCAAAAACTTTTATAAATACTTTAGATTAGATAAGTCCGTTGGTTTTACTTTTTGAATGGTTTTACACTAGTCCTTTTGGGGACCCTTTTTGGCTACCTTGCTGATTGGTGTGAGCGAATGTTACGTATTGAAGACATTACTTTTAACTATAATGGACTACTTTTACCAAATGTTACTAGTTATGTCAGGCTCCTGACTTGGGACAGACTCATACATAATGTCGAGTGGTTAAACATGTTTGAGGACGCCTAACCAGTGGTTCAACAGCACAACACAAATACAAACTGTACAAAACAAATAAACGAAAAACAAATTCATGATATCAAGCAACAAAAGACAACCACCGAATAACAAGTTCTTGATTTGGGGCAAGTATGATATATGTGATAAAGAAATAGAAGCGTAGAAATTCAAATATCTACTGTGATATATACGTCAAGAATATTGGTGGGTTTTTTTTAAACATTTTTCACAAAAATCAAGGCATTTATTATCGTTACAGTAGTTTCGAGAAATTATCTCAAAAACAGAGGATTTGAATTTCTGCCAGACTAAAACGGTCAAGCTGGATTTAAATCTTAACTTACAGACTGTTCTAACCTTGAGGTCTCCTAGAATTTATCAAGCTAATTGTATGAGGGAAATACGACACATATCAATTAAACAAAAAGCAACTTAAAAAAGTAATAATCATATTACTTTATCAATTTCTTTGTTATGCATTAAACCAAAACAAAAGTGCAAAATTAATTCTCGGAAAATACAGAGTTGTTATATTGTTTATCTTTGCAGTGTGATGCCCTTGCCAATAGTAAAAAAAATGAAACAAACATGAACCTCTTCATCAATCATTACAATAAATATTCTTTACTAGCAGTTTCAAAATTTTATACGACATCTTAGACTTCTACTAATCTCAATTATGCCAATTTTAGAAAGAAATCCCCTTAAATTCCATAAATCAGGAAGGTGATTAATAGCAAATCGTCAAACATTATGGTGCTGTATTGTCGAAACAGCAAAGGATCCCATCAATTTGTCAGTTTACCTATTAAATACAATTAGTATAATTGCATTGAAGTGTGGCTACATGGTAGACACGCTTTTATGGCAAACAGCTCGCCATTATTGATATATTGTCCTTCCGACCGCAGCAATATACTTAAATGACAAATATGCCGCTTATATTGCTACCAGAAATTGTTTGAAACAAGATCAATTGCCATTTTTCCAGACTATACCTAACCAGAACCGTCTTGGAACTTGTGATATATTACCGGAAGTGAGCTCGGCATTGATTGTCGGGATATGACAATACCCACTTACGGCAGTCGTTAAATGATTTAAGGTCAACAAATTTGTTCAATTTGAAATACCCGATCAAATAGCATATAACACCATTACTCTTTTCATTTACCTATCAGTCGATCTGTTTTATAGGGTATTGTTACATTAATCGCTAATGCCTTTCTAGTTGCTGAATTGAATAAACAAACGTAATAGCGACATGTTTGATGAACGACTCGGGTTGATACACAAACCGTCAATATCGAGTACTTTCTTCTTTATTCTCAAATAGATATCAGATTTTCAAACCATTTATTGTTAAAAATGATGTATATCTGGAAACATAAAAGGGTAGATTCAAGAGTTCGATACCCAGTTGTTTCAGGTTTTTACCCACTGGAGATAGCGTTAATTGTAAACAAACTATCAAGGGACTATTAACTGACGACGTAACACAACAATTAAATTCTACATTAGCTGTCATAACTTTCATTGCATGATTGAATTTCAGTTATATTATTTTTCTCGTGCTTCGTTTACCTGGCATAAAGGAATGTTTAACGAGGTGCATTCTTTCGTAACTTTCTATGGGACTGGCTTTGTTACATTATAGATATATATAGGTTAGAAGGAATTCCCGCATCATCTTCGAACTAAATTAAAATCACCATAAAAAATAGGCTCTCCCATATTAAAATGTACACTACACCTATATGTTACTTTTGATCAACATCACCAGCGGGCTTCATTTACAGAAAACAAAACCTCTGCGATGTCAAACCTAAACATATCGTCATTATTCTTACATTCTACGTAACGGACAAAATATAATGTATACTTAACACGCAAAGCTAGTATTTATATATAAGACCATTATTTTTAGTTTTAATTTTAAATACACCGTTTTTCAGATTGTTTATATTACTGAAGTTTAAAAAAAGACACATGTCGCTCTCATGTCCTCTTTGTCTAAATGTTATATAAAAGAACGGTCATTCTCGGTACTGAAAAAGATTCAAGTTCTTCCTTTGAAGTCATCATAAAAACCTCGAATAATTACAGACTAGTTTTCCGTTCAAATGTTTGGTGGTAGGGATAGCCACACACTCAAGTGAAACTGCTGTACAATGGATATTTTCATGATATGTCCTAAAATACAATTAAACCAATTTTTTGCAAAATGTAATAAGCCGAACCTGGCTGCATGGTCAAGAAGAGGGCAACATTCTTACAAAAGATGATAAACGTGCAACAAAATTTCTTTGATATATGTAGCTGTTTGAAGACCTTAGCATGCAATTAGTATCACTTTTGGATCCACTAAAAACGGAATGATCTGATGCATCGATTTATTTCCATTTTTCGTGATGCTGATGGCAGTTCTGTTCAGAATTCTTTTAGAGATGTGGGACCAAATTCCCCTGAAAAAATTCTACAACCGCACAAGTTTAAAAAAAGTCATTCAATATGCACTAACATTTCCAGTGTATTCCAGTATATAAGTAGTTTGAGTTTGTATCAACATTGCATCACATTTTTAATCAAATTATCAAATTACTCTCCTACGCGTTTGTTTTTATTTTCGGCTTTTAAGTATTTTTTTGTATCCGAATTATCCAAACCAAAATTTTTTTCGGAAGTAAAGCTGTCAAAAATATCATATGATGTCAATGTTATATAAAAACGTGTAAAGTTTGCGATGTCGTACCTGAGTATCTTCAGCAGCGATGGATAACATTTTAACTTTATGCACTAAATACAGGTAATATGGGTGTCTTCCGCAATCTTAGATCGTAAAAAAGCAGAAAACAATTGATCTGAATTATTTAAATAAGGATATTTTGAGGCAGGTGGCAATTCATTTGTAAGCATTTCATCTTAATGAAGAAAATTATCTGATTTTATCTTAGTATAACGACCATTTTCACAAAAACTGAATATTTTTGTTGGTTTATAAATAATAATTAAGCTTTACAAGGGGAGATGACTCACATAATTTTTAATATCAAAAGAATTGTACAGTAGTTTTTATCTTTATTTTGTTTATTGTATTAGATGTATTAGTGCGGGGACACATTAATGCAATATGAAACTTTGAGATTCGCACGTGACTATATCTTAAAGATGCACACGCGTCTCTAAACTTTGCCAAGCAATTCCTATAGTTCTTTATATATCAGATTGCAGTATATAAAATTTGATTTCCATCTAAAGTACGTTTCTTGGTATTTTAAGGATAAAAAAATATCTTTGTACAAATGTCAGTCTATTTTTAGAAATCTACGACCTTACGTCAGAAGCTTTTACCCCAAAAACTCATTAGAATCGTTTTCTTATAGTGGAACCATATATACCATAACGCAAAGCAAGAAATATCCTTTCCTCTTATTGGATGTACCATTACTTTGGTCTTAACCAAAAGGAGATTCTTCACTATTTAGCACTTATAAATGTCTATTATACCGATAACATCAGTGACCTTGACCATTGAGGTAATGACCCCAAACTATGTTGATGTACTTTAAACTATGTTGATGTACTTTTCGTAAGTAACCTAATAATATATTCTCTTCCAATCTCTTGTAAGGTTCCAGTGCTGTCAACGGGACTCTATTTATAAAAAAAAGGGTTTTCATGATTTCTCCGGAACTCCTCTTTCTGCATGAACAACCTCGAATATGGTCATTATTTGTGTCCTTGCACTAAAAAAAGTTGGCCTTAAATTTATTATTGTCTTGATCATATGACCCCAAAAATATGGATTTTCAAAGTATGATGTCCAGTTATCATCCAATAACAAAAAAAATCACTCGGACTTTTTATGATTTTTAAAGATATTTTGTTTGCTTTATAACCATAATTTCAAAAGTAAAGGAAAAGCAACAGAAAATAATATTTTTTTTATATATCACCAGACGAAAAACAAAATGTGTTATTTAATTCTTGCTAGTTATATATGCAGAAATAGATTTTAATTAAACATTCGATATTCTCAATGAATTATTTAGCTGCAGATGCAAATTAAATATTTAACTGAAAACAAGATCTAGCATTTTAAAAATGTATAACATCACGCACTAATAGGGAAACACTTAATGAATTACGGTTTATTTAATTTCAATGTACGATTTTGAATTTTAAAACATTAGTGTAGAATAACAAAAGGGTGGCGAAAATTAATATTTTGTACAAATAAAGATAGGCTTCTACGGGTTTGTGCTTGTGTCAGTAAAACAAAGGTGTCATTGTGGATATTCAAACCGTGAAGATTTTAACATTTTGAGCTATCTCTCATAAATTTGAAATACCCAACTGATTTAAAACAAAAGAAATACCTTCCGATTGGGGAAAGACTTGAAATGGGATATATTGTATCCTGGTCTGTCGATTTTTGTACAGATAAAAATGGCGACATAACGTGTTCCCACAAAACCATAAAATTCCACTGATATTCTAGATATTTTAACTCCTACAATCATAACTTACATAAAAACGATGTTTATTTTTCATTTCGTGTTATTTTTCACACTTATTTACATAAAAAGGAAACATTTTTTGGTACTGTTTCAATTTGTTTTGCAGTTTAATTTCATTGATTGATATACTAGTAGTCTCTTGTTCTTTTCTCTCTCTTTATACCTTAATGAAAGTACATTATACAACAAATAGCACAAAAAGTAAAATGTTATTTAAAATCTTAAACCTACTTCAAAATAAAAGCATCTTAACTGGTATCGCCTTTCAGTCTCTCTACACATTTCTGGTGCCTTTTTGCTTTTGGGTAACTCCCGCATCTTTAGTTTCAAAGTAGGATGAATAAACCTGTAAATTAAAAATAAAATTTTACTATTTCAACATTTGTTAAAAAGTGTGAAAAGAGCATTAAGCGATTATTAAGATAAAAAAAAATTACCTGCATGGACGAATTGTATTTGTAGAAACTGTAAAGTAACTTACTAACAACATTGAAAAGAGGGACGAAAGATACCAAATGGACAGTCAAACTCTTAAATGACTGTCTGTAAAGCCCTTGTATGGTCGTGACGGCAAGTAATGTGTTCTTATATCAATATGTACGACCAAACCCGTATTTATGACCCCATGAACCATATTCCCACACAGTTATAATATGTATATAACTCTGGAAACTTTGTGACATCAAAGAATCTGTGCAAAATTACTCTTGCCAAAGTACTTTGTTCATTCATTATAATTTTGTTCATTTTTTTTATTTCTAGTATTTTTTTCATTTTGATCAAAGTCTGTATTTTATACATAAGAATTATATTATTTCATTATTTTTAAACTTGTCTTTGACAATTAAACCGATGACAATAATTCATTCTCTAGGAAATTGACAAGAACAATTGATTCTGCAATAATTTGAGTTATCCGCCTTATTTCCCGACCAGCATCCTATTCAACCAATTAGCGTACAATTAAATCTTAATGATAGGCCCTTATTGCTACAGATTGGAGGATGAAATTGATTCCAATCTCGCCTAACACGGTAATTACCATCTAAGCATGTCAATTTCAATCATTGTTTTATCATCAATTAATTATCGGGCTTGAGGGAAGACAACTCTACAAATGAATTGATCGGTGAGGACGAAACACTTAATAAACTTGGATTATGTTCGTTGACTGGTGTTATTAATGATCAGATGTGTATCTGATAGCCTAAGCAACCAAATGGTTGGTTCAATATGAGAGAAGATCAGCGATAATATGTAGCAATGTTTTTGCAAATCTGAAGAGCAATTACAGTGTTTTCTCTCTGAAATTTAGATATAAAGGAAAAAAAGCTCTTGAATATAAAAAAGAAGATGTGGTATGAATGAGACAGCTCTCCACAAGAGACAAAACGACACAGAAATAACTACTATAGTTCACTGTACGGCCTTCAACAAAATAGAAGGATTTTTCTTTTACAAATTGTGACTTGGACATGTTGGATAGAGAGTTGTCTCATTGGCGCTCATACCACATCTTCTAATATCAATTTGTTTTAATTTTACTTTTTGAAAGATTCTTCTCAGATTAACAATTAGAATGGGGTTTTTTTTCCACAATATAGGTGTTGGTTTCGCTTTTGAAATGAAAATACCAAAAGATATGGAAAAATGATTAACATAAAAAAAATGAAAGTGGTAGTATAACAAATCAAAATTAGTGTTTTGTAAAGTAAAATAACCATATATCGCCAATCTAAAATCATGGTAAGGCTTCTTCAATAGTTTTATCCTATGTTATACTATTTTACACTTTAGTTAGTGACAATGCAAATAAGACGGGCCATCATGATGATGTACTTTACTTTATTTAATGGCGTAACCGAAACATTTTTGACAAAATTCAGTGATTACAATTTTAACCACGGCGACATTTTGACGGCAAAACGTTGGAGGTCAGTTAAAGCAAGCAAGCGGAAAACCATTAGATACTCCTGAAACCTTTCCATGCAAGGACGTTCGGAAGGTATCAGTGACCTTCGATCTGAAATAATCCGTCTTAAACGACAGAAGAAAATATCAAGTTTCAAAAATATCTTTAAAATCAACGTTTTCTGACGTCGTGATATGTTGGAGGTAGTCATTGTATAAATTTGTCACGATAACTTCATATCTAGGTAAAGAGAACAAAATTTAATTAAACAATTACGTGAGAAATCTCTTGACAATTCTCAGAAGATATTTTTGAACCATTTCTTAAAATATACATTACATCACACAAAAAGTGTGTAGATGTTTAAAAACAAAAGAACAATTTCTAAGGTGATGATTGCGAACTTTTCTTTATTTTTAACATTTGCGATTTTTAAATGCTTTTAACAATGTTGATGGCTGTCGTCCACCGCCTCGCACCTGTGATAAAACCCCATCCTGGTGATTCTAATCCGTCCTCTCTATGACTATCTGATTGATACACCTCTTATGTGATCCCTTTCTAGACACGTCATATATTTAAGTTTTATATATTCGGGAATTAAGTTTTGTTTTAAATTTTAGTTTCAAGTTTACTTGGTATTCGTCATATATTTACATAATATAACCTTCAACTAAGATTTGTTTATTCAGTAGTACTGTGTGTACATACGGTGTAAATTAATATGTGCAAAGGCTTTTAAGTTTTGGAGTAGCAACATGTCGCATTTTATTTAAGTCTTTTTATAAATACTCCACTTTTCAAATATATCTTCTTAATTTAAATTTTACACTGTCAACAATATCTCGTCATTTTCGAATTACATTCATATTTCCTGCTTTTCATTTCCTTAATGCTTTCATATAGTTTAACTTTATTAATATGATTAAATACAATTTGTTCCTTAAAAGATCCCCTTCCAATAAAAGCTATCATACAACCAAGGGACAATTGGTTAATTCTACTATAGCACATCCCTTTGTTGGTTGTCGCTCTCGTAAGCGCTTCTGCCGTAAACCGATCTGTTTCTGTATTGTAGTAGTGCATCCGTCGTAATGACGGCTTCCATTGCGAGGCTATTGTTAAGATATATAGACAAATTTAGAAAAGCGTTTTATGGTGTTGTAAACAACCACTGTGTGTATATTCAAAGCCATTACAAGTAGAATGTGAAAAATTGTCATTCAAATGAAGGTGAAAATTCTATTGTACGGCTTGTATCAGTTAATGCGTTTTACAATAAAACGACATAATGTGTTGCTTTTGTTCACATCTTATAAATGCTTCTCTTATGAATATTTGCTAACCAAGTGTACAAATTGATCCTAATAAAAGATTATGATACTATTGTATGTAACTGTATTACTGACCTAGTGAGTGAAAATAAAGTCTAGTGAATGAAAGAAGTTCATTTAAGGATAAACTGCCTTTCAGATCTACTGAATAAAAGGTCTTTTGAAAATTTAATTTGTATACTTGGGATTTAATTAGGACGACTATTTAGTAAATAATAACACACCATGTAAATACATACAAAAAGAAGAGGTACAACTTGAATAAATCAGTAAAATGGAAATAGATTGAACTTCAATGAATGAATATAGTGTAAGTCAATTATTAATTTTTTTACAGTTTACTTTAAACATAAAAATTCAAATAACAAAAAATGAGATAAAATAAGAAAGAAAAATTGATTTAGTATCATCAGATATATGTTTCGAATCGCCAGTTAGCTTTCTCTCTATTCAGTTTTTGTTTAAAAAAAAAAAGGAAAAAAGGAAAGCTGAAATATATTTTGAAATAAAGTATTTTTCAGGCAAAGAAAGAAGTTTTATATACACGTATGACTAAGAAATGTGTTGTACATTAATAAGACAGCAAAGTAACGACACAAATAACCAATAGAAATATGAAGGGCATGTATGAACAGATTCGACTCCTTTAAAAAAAATCATTTTAAATATTAAGCACTCCTTCCTACCATTAATATTTGTTTATTATTATTTTTTATGTAACAAATCAAAATTTACATTGATCATAAAATGTTATGTTCTGTTTGATATGAGAACTGCACCACATAGTTTCCCAAGAAACAGTAAATTTTTGCGGATGTTGTCAATTTGTTGAAGTTTATGGATGGGTGAAGGTTTTAATGGGAACGGTAGGGGAAAATATTTTCAACGCGTAGACCGTTAACTCAGTCTCACTTTCCCTATGAAATTTTAATGATTAAAACATTACTTGATGTAAAAGTGAAGGGGGAATAAATCGATTGCACAATAATCCGTGGATATGTACAACCAGATTGAACATATAATTATCTACTGTAAAAATGTTAAACAGAAAGCAAGATTGGACCGCGTACTGAGAGATTGATAAAAGACTTGAATCCGTATTCCATTCCACACAGACACCGGAAATCATCTTCGCCTGTGGTCCGCAGAATGACGTTACTATCGTCGAGGAAAAGTACCCAGAAACCTTTTCCAAGCTTGTAGTTCGATGAGGTGACGAAGTTTAATTGAAAATTGATATTTCACATATAGTTCTTTCATTCTGAAAAGGTCCCGCTAAGCACTAAAAGTATTGAAAACTATTCCATAGAGAAACATGTTTCTCCGTTCTAATTATCTGCAATGACATTTTTGCGACATGAAATGGCACCGAGAGGGAAAATGCCACTGCAAATACATTCCAAATACAAACAAATAGAAATTCTTCGAGTTTTATGTCAAATGAGTTAGAACAATTGACAGAAAACTAGAATGTGGTGAAATCCAACCGTCTACAAGTCGTTTTACACTAACCATTTACTCTGTCTCTTTAGAATCTACTATTGTGACAGTCGTTGTTTGCATTTATGACACAACCATCATAACTGACTATTTACATGGAGTTGTACAGATAAACAATCATCGTTTACACGTTCCAATCTTGAATGTGTTTTTATTTGTTTTGGATTAGTATTCTAAGTTATACGTTACATGAAAACCAGTAGGAGACAAATCCGTGTTAAGAACAGTATATCTTGTTTTGTTTGTGACCTGCAAGGACGCCACAACCGGAAGACCGTGTGTGATATGTATTGGCTGGAAGCTTGTGTCAACATCAGTCGAAATTGACAACGAAAAGTACACATTATCCTAAACATGTAAACTTTATCTTGTCAATTTAAAGAAAAATTAAGCAAACGGGTTATAAATCATTATTTGAAATTGTAAACTTAGATTTACTGTCTGCATACGAGATGAGATATGAGTTTAAATTGACAATATGAAATAAAAAATCCGTTTATTAGAAATACACCTTGAGATAGGTTCAGTATCTAACTTAAAACAATATGTATTACCACTAAACAAAATATTTGTGAACTTTTTTCTTGCATGCTTTCGCTATCACATATTGCATCGTAAATATCAGTGACAGGGTTTAGTTTTGATAACATTATATATTTATCAAATATTAATACTTTCTACTTTACTTTTATTTTTGAGAGACCAACATAAATATTTCGGATATATACTGATGTTATATTATTAATAAAAAGAAACAATAAACACCGAAATCAAATTTTTGACTGCACACCTTTCATAATTTACAAATATACACACATAATAAACAAACGTTATATACGCCTTTCTGTCCCTATGTGGTTCTTTTTGTTTACTGTACCCAAATCATAGATCATACTAAATTTGATAAAAGTCGACTGGCTACCGTTTTCTATCAGAAGCTTATACGATTAAGAGCTATATCAGAGGAATTGTAATCAAACCTCGGCCAAATTCAATCATACCGTGTATGAATGTATAACTTGTACAGGCTAACAACGAATTGTCAGATAGAATCCATGAAGATATAGAGAGCTAGAAAATCCCTCACATCACTCGTTTATTTGGAAAGATAAAATATGACCCCATTCCATTACCGCCGAATTCTTGACCACTTCATCATAGGAATCAACAGGTGTGCTTTAAAAGATATGTAGAGTACAATCATTTTTCATTGTTTTTTCCCCAATATAATCTACTGCAATTTGTTTCCCTTCTAACCAACTAATGTATACCCCGATTCATAAATATCAATCAAAACTACAATGTCCATGCTGAAGATCAACAATTTTCAAAATGTATCTTTTTTATACTTTAGTTTTACACGAAGATTGGTATTTATTAACTAACCGATACTATGTTTCAAAAATCATTCCCCTTTTATAGAACTATGGCATTATTTTTTTTTTAGTCTTGCACCTACAGCACATGTAGATTAAATATTGAGTAAATGTTCATAGAGACAGCAACATCCCAATATGACATTCACTTATATTGACACATGAATTTTTCAATACAGTCTCAAACGTTGGTCGATAACAACACTTGCAGTTCTGGCATCAACACTGAAATGTAGAGACATTTACTTGAACCCACCTAGTGTCAGCGAGGTCGCTTTGAGCGCCAAAAGTCCGGTTGGTTAGATTCCCTTTTGGGTCAAAGATCATACTTTAAAGTTGGTATAGTTGATGCTTCTTCGCAACGCACGTGGAATTTATGAGATTGAACAAAGACTGGCCGACTGAGGCAGAATATTGTGTCTGCTTATGGCGATATGTCTTCGCATTTACTATTGCAAAGTGAATCTTTAACACATTAGAACACCTAACAGTGTGTCAGTCTAGTATACAAAGAGAATTTTTATATCTCATTTGCTGTAACATTACAGCGTCTTGACAATGCAATGCCTCTTTAATATTAACAATCAATCAAAAAATCTCTTAGCGTAGTTTTTCCAGAAAACTAAATTAAGATGTTTATAATTTCCCAAACGCATATTATTGTTATAACTACCTTGTATAAATTCTTAATTTTAGACGATTAATATTAACATTGCATCTAAGATTGGAACAGTATATAATATATATATATATATGTTGAACTTATATATGAAGTCTCATTAAAATATCTAGCAATGTTTCTACAGACGTCAGACCTCGAAGTAAGTATCCGGTCATTTGAGAAATACATATACATGTACTTTTATTTACAGTTTCCTTTTTTTAAATTGGTGTGTTTTAACACTTTTAAGGCGTATAATATATATATATTGTGTACAGTATCGTTTCTCATAACGATCCAGTGCCCTTTTACGAAAGATCGTTGACTAGTATCTAATATCTTTATAAATAAAAAAAATATATAGTAAATGCACATGTGTGTGCGTCATGTATTCTATACAATTTATGTTTATGCCAATAGATCACGTCAATACAACATATAGCACCCACTGTAATCTATAACAGTAACCTCCATACCTCCGTTCATGACTTAACTTCACTTTAATTAATTATAATATAAGAATTGGCGGATTCAAAAGGGTTTTCAGCCCGCCTCCCTTCTGAAAAAAATGATTGATTATATAGGGAATCACTGAAGTATGACTCGAGCGGGCCCCTCTTAGGGAATCAATGCCCCCCCTCCCCACCTCCTTTTATGAAAATTTATGGATCCGCCACTGTTAAGGGTATAGAATCCTGGGTATATAAAGATTTCCTGAGTGCAAAATTTCAGCCTAGATCATTAACCGTGAAATAAGATCATAGCATCAATCTTCTGATTAAAGCATAGTGTATAGACGGATACAGATTCACGTCTATATTTGGCATAAAAAGTGCATGATCTTCAGGTGCCTTTTTATCTGTGTTCAGAAAATAAGAAAACCTGTAAATATTTTGAAATCAAGTTGCATGTCAACCCTTTATGCCAGTAGGCAAGATTGATAAAGATGGACGTATACAAAAGAAATCAACACTTACACAAATGCTGTACTCAGTAGATTTAAAGTTTTAAAGCACCTTTTCAAATCAAAAAAGAATGTGTCCCTAGTACACGGAAGCCCCATCCGAACTATTATTGTCTATGCCGGTTCAGTGGACCGTGTTATAGGGGTTAAAACTCTACTTTGACAAAAGAATCCACTTTAAAATGAAATGGGACAGACGTACGGACGGGAGGACGAACGGACGCACAGACCGGGAAAAAACATAATGCCTCCAGATGGGGCATAAAATATCATACTTTCATTTGAACCCATTTATTAAGAAGTGAAAATACAGATGTACACGTGTTCAACCTTCCTCGTTCATGTTGAACTTATACTATGAGGAGTATTGGACGCAATATGTATATCTAACTTCAAGTTTTTGAACTGAAATGATAGAGCAAAACTGATCACATCTACCCATGTAACCCTTTTGACTACAAGTTATCATATATTACATTTTATTTCAGTATTGCTAGAATTTGAGATTATGACAATTGTGTATACTCGTATCTCAATGCACTTCCATACATTTAGTCCATAAGATTTGAGGTTTGTTTGTTGGGTTTTTTTTTAGTCCTCTTCCGTTTTTTGTTGTGGTAGCTTTTTTTTATTAGTTTGGATATGCTTGAAACGTGACGTATATTTTTGTTAGGCTTGTTATATTTTAATTGTAAAAGGCAAGTTTCTTCATGTTTGAAATGTTTTAAGCTGCTATGATTGTTTATTTATGTTTGTTATCTTGCAAATATTACTCAATTGTAGCAAAGTATACTGATAGTCTATAACAATACTCCCCGACAGTAATTATACGAATGTACTTGTATTCTCAATACTAAAATTAAGTTCAACATGTTTCAGTGATAAAGTCGGGAAATTTAAAACGAGCCTTTGGTGTGTGCTTCCTCAAAAATATATGTAGTCTTTTCTTGGTAATTAACTCGTAAAACAAATTGGAATTTTACGAAGACACTCAAAATTTAACACTCTGGATTCCACATCTCAACTTGCATAAATGTTCTAGAGGTACAACTAAAGACCAAGGAAAACAGCACACTAATCTAACCTGTCAATTGATTAGTAGTGTAGCATTTTTTGTGTCGGGATTAGGAAAACCTAAATGTACTTTTTTTCTGGGTGGTTTTTGTGTTGAATTCGAAGCAAAACAGCCTTTCAAAGACAATAAAAATGAAGCCGACAAAACCAAGATGACTTTATAGTATGTTCTAAATCCTTATCGAGACATTTGTGTGTATATGTGTTCCTCCTAAAAGAAGTTCCGCCTGGAAATTTTGCTATGAGCAATGCCATATGTGTTCCTGTTTTTACTACTATTCTATGTAGTATTTGTACCAGTAAAAATAATTTAAAAGAATATTTCTTCCATTTGAAAACTTTACAAATGACGGAACCTCTATTTCATGGACATTTCGACCTTCACTCGGTGGCATTCATACCACTAGCTCAGAATCAACAGGCCATCCTACCATAAAAAAATATTGACCGCCAAAATAACTAATGACCAAGCAACATGAAATCTATTCATGATAGGGGGTCAACGTGGGTGCTAGAGAAGAGTCGGCTGTTCTTGTTCCTTATATGTCAGGCATTCTAAAGTCCGGCTGAGTAAGGATGATATTGTAGAAACTACACGGAATTCTTTCAGTTTTCATTTTCATTTTTCTGTGCGAGTTGAGACGGTGGGTAAAATCAAAATGAAGAATGTTCAAACCTAAGATGCTTATAACAAAGAATTCTTTCGTTTTCATAACCAAAAACAAACAGAAATAATGGGCTAGGAACCTTTAATTATTGTGAAAAGCGTTAAAGCGTAAATTATATGGTCGATACGGGTAGACGGCCATTATTCAAGTCCTGTTGTTTTACGTTTAATTTAAACATTGCAACCAAACCTATTAAATCGGTCGAGCAAACACAAATACAGCATATGAGAAAAACTGGTAGATCAAGTAATTTTAAACCTAGGACAATCTAAAAATTACTTGGCCCTACCGAAACGACATTAGGTAGTATGAACGCATGACTAGTTCTTTCTTTCCACCTGGTGTGAATTTTGTGATTAAGTTCACCTTGGTAAAATAATAACATGCCAGGCGCTTTCTTGAGCTGAAAATTTTATAGGTTTTTCGTCCATATTATTTTAGCAAGTATTACTGAATTGGACGATTTTAATGACTAAATATACATTTCAAACGAAAACTTCAAAAGACCTAGTGAGGTGTATTAGATATTGTCGATTTCGTGTTCTAATAAACGTTTATTACGGACAAACAAAATATATTTAATTGTGTATTAAAACTTAAAAACCTAAAACAGAAAAAGATTACATGTTGGGTACTGGTCCCGGGCATAAAGTTTTTAATAATTAAGGCGTATTTTTTGCTTTATTTGTTATTTTTTAAGTATTTTTAATATTACTGTCGTTCGTCAACACCCTTAATATATTATTTAAGTGGAATCCTGAGTAAAATCTTCACCGAAATGTTACCATTGGGTGATAAAACTGTGAAGACAATACTAATATCGTAATCTCATTAAAGATGATAGTGATATCATAAATCTTGTTTAACTGAAACTGTTTGATCCCGGGATTACACATTAGAAATGGTCGGCAAATGATTTTGTCGCCCAAGCGATAATGCTGCTTAGTGGTGACTGTAATTTATTGGGCAAACATGATAGATTGCAAGAAAATTAGCTAAAACAATTTACTGGAGGGGTCATATACAATATGCGAAATAGTAACCGTCTAATTAGATCATGAAATGATCCTGAGAAAGTCCAAGTATGATTTAGTATTCTAGAATCTCTTACGCATTTTATTGTTTTCATGTTTCAGTAATTCTCATCATTAATGATGCATCTTAATTTGAACATTCTTTCATGTCGATTTCAACGAAATTTGCGGTAAAGTGTGGATATTTATTACAAATAGGAAACATAAAAATAAAGAGAACTAAATGGTTTTGTGTATAGGTGTGAATGTATTGGGTGAGAAAATATGTTTGGATACTTTTGAGAGGATCAATTACAATGAAATTTTATGGGAAAATCAAATTCCTGGATTAAAACGATTAAATTCCGCATGACAATTCATTGCGATGTATTCTGATTGTAATTATAGCCCAATAAGTGAAAGCCTGTGTAAATGACAACGCACGCAGTTGTATAACTAAATTTCAAATTGATTTAAAATTAATATAATATTAATATAAAATAAAGAAAAACATTTTAAATACATTCAAGAATTAAAGTTTACAATTTTTAACGTTAAAATAATTTTGGTAATAATACAACTGCCTGAAGTGGCATTTCACGGCACGTTTTTGTTTCATAATGTATCCCCGTCATACAAGATAAACTCAAACATTCCAAATTAGGTTATAATTTGTCATTGTATTGAAAAGACAAATTTGAAAAAACACTCAGACCTAAAACACAAGACCCTCAAGAATTGAGAAGTTGCGTTAAAAACTATTAAACATGCCATTCAAATCTAATAAAACAACTGTGAACATTCCAAACCTGTACGATTGTATTTCTTAACATTCAAGAAATGGGGACCGTTAAGCGTGGGCCGCTTGTTTCCAAATACATTGTAAAACTTTAGTTTTTAAACTAAAACAAAAATATCATACCGTTTTCAAGACCGGAATGACAATAAGAAATTAAAGTAAGACATATTTCAGTTTTCAGATCATTTAATTCTTCTTGTTTTGCATTTTCAATTCAAAATAAACATTATCTTTATATACAAAAAAATGCAAATAAATTTAAATAGTAAACAAATAGAATTAGCAGAGACTATATATATACGGACCGAACATTCGAATTATATGTATATATAAAATACGTGTATAAACTTTGTTCCAGTTCCGCGTTCTACTCAAAAATATACAGAATGAAATAAAAGTTTAACAAAAAAACCTAAATAGTTTGGTTTAGTTCAAACAAAATCATTTTACCATATAAACCTTGAGCCACATAAAGTTGAAATATATTTAAAAATTCAATTTTAAACATAAAAAAATATACGGAACATTACCACGATTAAATACATAAACAAAACAAAATCTAATCATACTTACAAACCTACTTCAAGAAAATTGAATTTACCGTGAGCAAATATATATAGGTGTGGAAAATTTCCCTAAATTTGTTTGGCGAATTTCGAATCCGACTTATTATGCTAAATATATTCTACAAAATTATCTCGTTTCAACAGTTCGTGTATAAATAAGTTTTTCACTTCTGTAATGATTGTAATAAAATTATATAGATCTATTTTCAATAATTTCAGCACATTTTTTTGCAAAATTCGCACCATATAACTCAAATAAACATTCACACACGCACGCGCTCGTCTCATTCGATTTGTCTGCTTTTCAAACATGCTATACAGTCTTACAAATGTCATGGATTTCGACGATCATTCATTCAACAATGTAAAAATGATAAACAATATATATATAATGGGAAATATAATGTTTTCTCTCGCAGCACAAATTTGTAAAACAAATTAAAAAAACAGAAAATATTACATATGTGTCAGTGGCACTGTGTTATTTACCCCTGCAGCTTCCGATGACGCCGTCTGCTGATAATGTTGTTGCATAAGTCTATGGTGAGCAGCGGCACTATTTGGATCGTTGGCATCTCCCGGTAAATACATACTAATCATTTCCCGTAAATCTCCTGCTTGACGGGGTTGTCCTGGAACTTGTGGTTGATTTGGTTCCCTTTTTACGGACGGAGGAACCTGTGATGGAGACATAGAATACGGATTCATTCCTACGGACATTGTGTAGTTTGAGGTCCCATTCATATATGATGCGGATGTCATCTGATTTGCAGACATTTGTTGAGCAGGAATAGAATAATTGCCATACTGAGCTAGTCCCATTTGATTTGCCATATGATAGGCATTTGGATCGTGCATCATGTTCATAGGATATCCATTGGGCATATATCCATTCATTCCTGGATACATTCTGTTTGGATCAGACTGCAGCTGTCCTCCACTACCGGGCATACCGGGTAAAGCGTACTTGTCTTTCTTCATCAGGGTCTTTGTTTTCCTGCGAGGTCTGTACTTGTAGTCAGGATGATCCTTCATGTGAATTGCTCGAAGACGTTTAGCTTCATCTATGAACGGACGCTTTTCGGATTCGGATAACAATTTCCATTCAGCACCAAGTCTCTTACTAATTTCAGAATTATGCATTTTAGGATTTTCCTGGGCCATTTTCCTTCGCTGACCACGAGACCACACCATAAAAGCGTTCATGGGCCTTTTCACACGATCGTCAGCTTTCTTGTTACCAAGACCATTGTTGTTATTGTTGTGTTGTCCATTCATGTCCGGAGATGGAGGCGAATGTACTTGCTGTTGTGATGGATGTTGATGCATGTTCATACCTCCAGTTACTGGTACATGCATTCCTTGTGATGCTGGTGGTAAAGTTGTTGTTGGTCCCTGTTTAGATAAGTCACTATCCATACTATAAAATTTGAACAGTGTTCCACGTGCTTTATACAAGTCCAATACACTGATTATAATAACTGAAGATAGTCAATAGCTTTTGAATAAGTTCAAGTCCAATAAATGATAAATCTCAATACGGCTTTCACTACCAAACTATAAAACAGGTCTTATAATTTCGACTTCTTCTTATTCTTTTGGCTAATACGGTTTACTAAACAAGGGATATCGATTCGTCAGTGAAAAATAGACACTGCCCCGTCCAATCAAATTAGTTCTTTCTTGGTTTTGGCGAGTTATTCACGGTAATATTAAAAAGTGGGCGGGACTTTGCAGGTAAAGTTTATTGTCGTATCCAAACAATTGAGTGAATTCAATCATGTTGAGAATCGCTCATGTCGTGAAAAGTGGGCATGGTCTAATATTGACATGCAGATGAAAAATTATCCGTTAGAATTTTTTTTACAGGTGTTGTTATTTTTATATTTCATTACATTTCAAAATATTTTAATAAATATCAAATTCAAGTTACTCATTAAAAAAATAATAAAATTTTGTGTAATGATTTGGGAATAATTGTATTTTTTCTAACATATTTAAAAGTGGAACAGAAATAGCAGAACAGTCCAATATCTGTCCAATGTCATTATATTTTTTTCCATAATGATAAGATAAATAATAAAAAGAGACCTTTTCTTGTAATTATGGTTTTATGGTTTCAAATTCAAAACCGGGATAAAAAGGGGGTAAAGACTCTTTAATAAGAAATATCGCTTCTTTTGGCGATTCAGACGCTTTTATAGCAAACAAGAACTAACAGCTCATCTGTTGATAATTATGATTTTGATGTATAACATTTTTTTCAGCATCAGTTTATAAAATACTAATTTATTATGAAGATTCTAGATCATTTGAATTGGTATTGTATTTTGCGCCTTGTAATCCCTTTTGATGGAAAATAAACATCATCTTATACTTACATAGGAGTGTGTTGGAAGCTCTTTCGGCGGGTGGCGGAGAAGCAAGTTAGTTACACAGTATAAAATAAAAGAGTAGAAAACAGACTAAAAAAAAAGAAATTAAAAAAAAGATTGGCAATGAATTTGTTTTGTTACTTTGTTGTTTATCTAAATTTTCAGTGATATGGAGGCAAAACCAACGTTGTAGATTTTAAAATAGAGCAGGCTATGTCGCAACAAGGGCGCACTCGCACCCGCAAAGTGGAAAGGGATTTATATAAGCTTCAATAACTTTTCCCCAATCCACTATATATTAAAATGGTTAACTCAACCATCGTTGAATTAAGACAGTAGTGTAAATTTGACCCCCCCCCTTTTCCCCAGTTTTGCAAAATTAAATCAGGTCCACTGTTTACGATACACTTATTTCAAAACACAAACAAACATATATTTTTTTTAAATTTACTATCATTCACATTATTGCATTATTATCATCCTTTTTTTTTAGAACGGAGGGGATTTGCAGCATGTGCCTAAAACCTCAGACCCCTAAATTTGTAAATTTGTTTCAAATCTGTAACTTATAACGGTACAGAAAATCTAACAAATGATATAAAAGACAGGAGCGGTTTTACTAAAATGAAGACATGTTTTTACCAGTATGGGAGAAACATTAGTCTTATGTGTAGCATCTTACAAAAAAATATGCATGGCAGACTAAACCTATGAGATAAATTAATTTTTGTTATCATTTATAAAAGAAAATCTTTTGACATGTTCTTACATCTGTAACAACCATTCTTACATTATTGTATAATGTCCTGTATAATTCATAATGTAACAAACATCACAAACAGAAATGCTGCTGTAAGCGTGACTTATCTAACTTATTACATTTGTATAAAATATCTGTAGTTCCTAATTTAGTAAAGATCTTTCCAAATTACGGCCAACTGACCTCTTTTTAAAAGTTCTAGCATTCATATCACTCATAGATGAAATTTTTTCCCCTATTTCTACATGCAAAAAAAATCTCTTACCTGCTTTTTAAACATTTTGTAACAGATTTCTCTTTCTGTGGAATTGTTCTATTCATTTAAAGACGGTAACGGTAAATTTGTTTACTGCTTTTATAAACAGCGTGTTTAATTGCCCGCAAATATAAATATCATTCGATGTATACAAAAGTAACTCTTTATATAAGAGTAAAAGGGATAAAGTATTTATTTCTTTTGATATACATTTGTATACATGTTATAAAAGGTTTCAATTACATTTTTGTATTGTATTTTATATCTATAGTATATTGAGAAAGGCAAACAATAGAACATTGAATGGCCATTGTAATTTGGTCAAAAGAGGAATCAAAAACGTCTAGTTCTACTCTGACCTTGGCCATGAGGACAATGATACAATCAAAAATTAAGGAATTGACCCACATTTAAAAATATAAACATTTACACGGGCTTTTTACCTTAGTTCAGGACGTGTGTGTTATGATCTGGTTGTTGAAATGCGTACCTGCTTTGGTCTAAATTGTTTGCAATAACAGTACCACATATATTCGTGTAAAACATACAAAAATGAAATGTTTGCAATAAGAATTCTGCATATATTGTGGAAAAACATAACAAAAAACAGAGTTCTACATATATTGGGGTAAAAAGTAACTACAGATGAAATATTTGCAATAGGAGTTTCGCATATATTTGGGTAAATATAAGAAAATGAAACTTCAAAATATAATCCTAAAATATTTATCAAATATTATATTTTGACTTTATTTCTACTTTGTATTTGCTATATAAATAATTCAGCGGTATATGGTAAGTAAGAATAAGTTGAAACAAACATTTGCACGTGTTATAGAATAGTTTTATCAATAGTTTATGAAATTTACCCCCATCGCCAAATAGAGAAAGCAGAGGATTAAGGGTTTTATCCTTTACATTGTTCTTAAATCCTAGGCATCGTGCGTTGTCAACGAGATATAAAGAAATGGGGGATCTAAACACAATGTTCGTTAATTACTTCGGTCAACTAAAAGTGAGTCAGCTGAGAAACTTTTCCATTTCATATGTGAAAATTGAGATCAAAGAATCGGCAATAAGTATAAACTGTGTAATACATTCCACACCTGAAGAATTGGACCTTAATTTTAGTATTATAGGTAGTGTCAAATACAAGATTTTATTGTTTTTCGTGACAATCTTGGTATTTTTCATTAAATTAAAAACAATCTTAATTTAACAACATTTAAACAATCGTAAAGTTTTATTTCGGAATAATCATAAAAACAACTTAATTTATTTTGATTTGTTAGAAAAGATGTAAAATAAATAATAACACACAACGTTAAACCTTGAATTACTTGTATGTCATAAATTTGTAATTACAGAAAATACAAAATGATCATCATAATTTAACCTATACTGTAAATCTGTTTTAACGATATTTCATAATTCTTAAAACACTATGATTTCCCCAGAAGCAGTATTTCATTCATTTGTTCATTCTCATGAGTTTCTTCTCTCAGTTTATCATCTAAGCCATGTAGTTATTTGATTAGAGGCGGATGACTTTCCAGTGACATGCATGATATGAATATGATACTTATATAATTATTATTTAGACTATTCAATATCATTTAGATTAATTCTATCAATTAAAATTCATACTTCAAACTTTTTCGTCCGTTTACTGCATTCCCCCCTTAAATTCTCCTAATATATTAATGAAGCACATTGTATTTGAATCAAAAAAGTTGTTTTTCTTCTGGTTTTGTTTTTTGTTTCTTGCTTTCTTTAGAAGCTTTAAAATAATTACTAGAGAGAGTGGATTTTATTTATATATTACTGCGTCGTATTATTTTCAAATCGTGTAATATGAAGGTACAAAGTGAATCGTGTATATTGAGGATAAATATATCATCGTTCAAATCAAAATAGTTCCATTTCTTCTTTTTTTTTTATTTTTAAGTTCCAATTTTATTATTTGTCGACATCTTGATATATGCCAAACCAAACCATCTTCATTTTCAGTGATGATCGCTTGACATCCTCGTTTTGTCATATAAACGGAAAGTGAAAATGGAATTATATATGACAATAGTAGACAGCGGATGCGATTAATTGATTTAGTCTAATTAACGGGTACATCTCGGTAGGAACCCCCCGGAAAATTAAGGTAAAAATTTCCTTCAATTATCAAATTAATGAATGACAGGAAACAAACAGGGTGAAATTTAATTGAATTCCAGGTCGCAGAGTATATGTCTATTTTCAAAGGTGTGAGGTACAATCTAATTGGAAGTAGAAAAGAATTAAATTATCATTCACAACTAACGGCAATTGTTCTCTCTATGTTACACTATTTTTCTACCTTCCAGTGGTTCTCATATAAACAAGTAGGTGACAAATCTGAGATTGAAATCTAATTAAGTTTTTCTGTTCAAACGATTGTTTGATTGTTCTGATAGAACAAAATTTACACCAAAATAGAAAAATGACACGGGCCCGAGTTGTCTACATATTAAACATCTCAAAATTATTGCCAAGAATCAAAAATTATTTCCAGGATTGATACTCATGATATGATAGACATTAGTCGCCAATAAATTAAGATATGTTAAATTATTTCAAAATTGCTTCATATTTGGCGGACTTATTTTTTATATAAATATATATATAAATTCATTAACGCAAACTGATGTAAAACTTATAAAATGTGTTTTACTCTGTACCGAGGTATAAATACATTGCTAAACGGGAGTAAAGAGTTATAAATATACACACAATTTGTAAATAAAAAAATATACGAAAATGTCTTGTACAAATATTTTTTGTTTATTTGTTTATCAAAAATTGATGCAGTAAATATAGAATTCTTTCAATAACTGATAGCTGTATAATTTTTTTTTATATAAATTTGCTCTATTTTGGTATGAGAGTACTTAATGAAAAATAGCTTATAAAATTTCTACACAACCCTTAGATGGTGTACTTTTTCCAAATCACATATATTTTAAAGTGTGTATTCTAAGTGTACATTTTGATAGATTGATAACATTTTAACAAATGTATTGAAAATCTAAAGTCTTGTCTTCAATGAAAGTATCAAAATAGAAGAGTACTTTTGTATGTTCAAGACCGAATTCAAAAATGGCTTATATTTAACAAATATTCTAGACAGAAAGAAGAAATTTAAACGCTTCTGTAATGACATGTACAAACATAGTTAAGTATTTTTCCAAATAGATACAAAGCGAAGCAGTCGTCCGTGAAATACTACGTAAAAGGTTAAGCCACCAAATTTATCGTCGCCATCTTGGATCAACAAAATAAACTAAAGTTTTAAACATTTTAAAATTTAATTTTCAACATCTTTAAGGTAATAAGAAACCAAATGCATCATATCGTTTTACTAATCTCTACTCTATGCATGAAAGTGATTATTTTATACGGAAATTTTTGGACTTGTTTTCTGATGTAAACACGATTACTCTTACACATGCTTCTTCACTCTCATGGCATAGTTAATTCTAACAAATTAAAAAACAAGAAAAAAAAACTGATTTGTTCTAGAGTATCAGTTTACATGCACACGGTGACAGTTTTTCTTGCAGCGTTGCGATTTATATCGAGACATGTACACCAATGTCAGATTTCACACCTGGTGCCAAGACGGGAAAAAAACATACTCTAAGGCGAATGTCAGTTTCTGATTGAGCTAATATCGATTTCAATCACGACAGGAAAAGTAAACATCTAATTATAAAACTTACCAAGAGTTCAAATCATTAAATTTTCCTCATTCTCCATTTTAACATTAGATTTTATAAAAGCATATCACATTTTATCTTTTGTATCCTAAAACAAACAAACAGTATTTCCTATCATTAAAAAGATTTTAGCAGTAACATCCCTCAAAAACTACTTGCTAGTTCAGAAATAAAACTCAATATAAACTCTCATGCCCCTATCAATAAACTTTATTTTAAATGGAGACTGTTCTCTTAGGCAATATAATATGTAACAGGATAAGAAAAGTCTCTTTCAAATTTCTAACAATATATTTTGTATTCAGAGATAATAGTAACAAATTCTTTTCAATATACCATTATGTTGTGTATAGCAACTACTATAGATTTTCACGGTCCGAACAATATACGTGTAGAGAGACTATGAATAGCTTTAACCGCCGAACAATTGATAGTGCGCAATCTAGCCGTTAATTTGGCCTATATGAGTTCCAATGAATATGATATTTAATGACTCTATAACAAAAAGCGTATTAAGTTATGAAACTATTTAATTTGTAGCAATTTGCGTCTATTTGTGCGCAAGCAAATGAGAACAAATTAAACCCAATATACTGGATCGATGATATTTAGCTAAAACTGCGAGGCTGTTTATTCGCTGTTAGCAATGTTGACATAAAATATGGACTTCTAGTCAAATTGTGGTGATGTTTATCTGGATAAAAGATCAAATGTAATTTATTTTAAATTACCTTTTAAATTCATATTATCTCTTCGATCGTGAAAATGTGAGAGACCAAAAAAAAGTTTACCATAACTATTGAAACGTTTTACCAACAACAGTTTCTCAAAAAATAAATAATTGTTTTTTAATTATTACTTTATTTTGAATTCCAAGGGTGACAATCTAAGCAATGATTGAGCATAAAGTCAAACATTTTACCGTAGTAAGCAACGTTTAGTACATTTTACCTCTTTTTCGAAATACAACATTTGTAAGAACATAAAAAAGAGGATGTGGTATGACTGCCATTGAGACATCACAACAGACCAAACTAACACATAAATTACTATAGGTCACCGCACGGCCTTCAACGATGAGGAAAGCCAAGAAATCACTATAAAAGAGGATATCAAGTGCTGAGACTTTTTTTTATCATGGAGTCAACCATAATGGTAGCAGTCCATTCATACACGAAGACAACTAAGTTTTTGAATTTGAAAGAATAGAAAATCTTAAAGGCATGTATTTTGAATTATTCGGTAAATCCAATTTTGAATTTATCTTTAAATAATTTTCAACCTAATTTCCAGTTTCAAACCCCGAAAATTAATCTGTCACATATGTCTATTTTATAAATTAAGATTGTAATTTAGATTTTCTTCTTAAAATAGAAAAAGGTAGTCCATTTCTTTCTTGTTAGTTTTTGATCCAAAAAATCTCATCTATAACATATAAATTTGGGGAAAGTAAAACAAACCAGAGAATTTAATCTCGTATTATAAAACTTGTGTTTACAAGTACAAAATTAGTTCAGCATACTCTGTGTGTGTTTAAGGGATTAAATAAATTGTTTTAAGTTATTAGCAGCCCAAGCGTTTGTTCTTTAATCCTCTCATTAGTGTGCCCCAGGTAATCCAGGCTACCTGGACAGCATTACTTTGACCTGACACGGTTGTGTCTCTAAAACACTATTTCAGGTGAGAAAATGCCACTGTCACCCCTGGGCTTTGACACCTGTGTCACCAAACTGTAATTATTCCGACTTTGATCGCTATACTTGCATTAATTAATGAATTTAATTATCGGTTTAAGTTTTAATTGAAATTCTTGCACTTTCGTCTATTATTTTAGCCATATGGACAAAAGGAATTGTTGACACAAATATTGTTTTCATAAGAATCAGAAATAGCGACTGAACCAATATTGTCACAAGCTCTCAAAGTATTATTTTGTTTTAATCAAATTTAACTAATGACCGACTAATGGTAAAACAAACGATCTTAAGTGCTAGGTTTAAATGCATGCTGAGTATTTTGTTCTAAGATGAAAGGTTTATATAACATGTTATATTTATTCTTTAAAAATGCCAAGTAGCTGAGAGTATTTTTTCTAAATAATTAAAAAATATAAAAACTATAAGCATCCACACGAAACAATCGCGATAACAGCCCATGTCAGGATAGAAATGGGATCTTTCATTTACTGTACACCTCCAAGCAAACAATTCCTGAATATATAGAACGTCAATGGTAAAACACAGTTGCACATAAAAGCGGGATGTTAAAAAAATAAAAATAGTATAATAAGCCTGGGATTTTTAAATATAGTGTAAGTCCCAGCTATATTTAATATCTTCCAAAATGTACCTTCCCTTTTTAAGTACGAGCCTAAATTGGACATCTTCAACTGGGTTTACCTTCTTTGATCGATTTATAGCGCATTCAGTTGTTTCCTTGCTAAATATGCATAGAATACTTGCCACTGGACGTGAAGCACCCAATAAAAATTATCACTACATTTTTCACCATATTATTATTTCTGATTCTATAAGTTTATACTTCAAGTATTTTAAAATTCTTGTAATAATATTCTATATTCAAATGAAACAAAGCATTTGGCGCGAAAATCACAACACTTTTAATTTAAAAGTGGAAATGGAAAGTCCATTTATCGGTATTTATTTTTGATCCCGTTAGAAATCCCGTATAATTCCTTGATGACTGAGACATGCCCTGGTTAACTAGAGACAAGCACTTCGGCACACTTCTGATGGTCATCTTCAATCACAACTGCCATCCGCTTATCTGGGCCTATACCCTTTATCACCTAATACTGTAAGTTTACCAAAACAAAGGCTTGTCTTATTAAATATTAACGCGATTCTTGTGAATGTATTATAATTGGACGGATAATAATTTACTTTGATCAGGGGAAATCCTTTATCTTTAGTGAAACAGATAGCTTCTTATACCGGTTTTACTTATTTCTCCATCGTGATTCGGTGTCTGCATTGGAATTCGTAAATAGTTCTAGCGGGGTTACCGAACGACGTGTTGTACGGCCGCGACAGAAATGAGACCATTCGTATGATTAAGTATTTTTCGATCGTAACGACCCGTCCATACCCTGTAATTTATCAAGCATTGTCAAAATTGTTACTATTTAAATCGGGTTTCTGATTTGTACATTAGTAACACTTAACGTACGTTGTTTAGAAGGAACACAAACAATTTTTGTTTATTTGACCATAAATTTATTTACTTCTGATTTGCCCGAGTAGGAAATGGTGTTGATAGAGACAATTAAAAAATACATAATACATAAAACTTAATTGTATACATATATAGAATGAAATTCATGTTATCCAGTAGCAATGTATCCCCACCCCACAAAAAAAATACTTCCACACGCGGCTACAAATGTTGAATATATTGAGAACGTCAGAAATCCGTATGTATGTATGCAACTGTTTTAACAAAAAAAAAAGTATCACTAAAAATCATCTGATATGTCTTAAAGTGGTAAAACTCTAATATAGGAGTTAATTCGGGCATATCCACCTCAGCTAAATGACCGTGCCTGTAATGTAATCCAAACAAACTTTTCCCTTTCATTCCCTTTTCTGTTTTTACAATTTAAATCGTTTTATTATAAAATAAGTTTTTACAGAGACGTTTAATATCAGTGGCGGATCCAGGAGTGGGGTTCCGGGGTTGGAACCCATCTTTTTTCGACGATCAATGCATTTGAAAGAGGACATGTGGTTGGAAACCCCACTTTTAAAAGGACTGGATCTGCCCCTGAATATTTATTTTATACATGATTTAGGAAAACCTTATACCGGGATAACTTCGAATGAATGTATTTTTATACGTGTGTGCAATGCCGGGTTTGGCAAAACAGTACAGGTTTTAGTCCGGTCCCTGGTAAGGAATTATATACGTATTCTGGAACCCATATTAATTTTTCCATCTCCTATGCCAACACCAGTCCATTGCGCAGATGACTTATCTCTTAATTAATAATACAGCTTTATTAGTACATATATATATATATATATATAAGTAAGAAGAGGAGTAACATTGGGTGTCGATTCGAGAGAAGCTCTACCAGCTCACACTTCCATAGCACATGTTACACATGGTTGATAGTTGGGTATGTGCTGTTCACTATTTTCTCTTTTCATAGTTTTCTTGCGTGTTCGTATTTTGGTCTTGGTACTGTGTTTTATTCGACTCATTCTTTTGATTGTCACCTCCTATAGTCTACTGTACTTTTTTAACCAGTGAACACACTGATAGTCGGTAACCGGGTAAGTTTTCTGTTAAACTGTACCTCACACTTAACTCTCAATTTCAGCAATGAGATCGGCTAAAGTGTATACAACAAAATAAACAAGATAACGTAATGTCCGACACAATTCCTTGTATACCTGAAGCAATGTATAGATTATCCTGATAACGGCATCTATATACCCTTATAACAGTTATATGTCAGGCTTAACTGTTTACCCGTGAATCTTGATGAGTAAATAAAATGTTCACAAAGTTGTATCTTGATTAATAAAAATATCTCCTATACCCATCGGGGAATTTCATTCGCTATCATTCAATTACATGCAATTATACGGTATTTGACAGTTTCAGCCATCAGAACGTCTCTTGCTTGTCAGTTTCTACAAGATTTCATACGGTATACTGACATGTTCATTGTTTTCGACACATTCTTAAATTTTTATATCTCTGAAGACGTTCTGTCAGAGAAAGCAGACAATCTGAACTTCAGGAACATTCATTCACTGAAGCAAATAATTTTCTGTGATCACCATACCACGGAATTTTAATTCTGTTTTTATTAGTATGCAAAGTATTGGAATCTTCAAACAATGACAATGTCAACTTTAAATTTTGAGCCATAGAATTGAGAAATCATTTTGACAGAAGTCGAAACATCAAACGCGCAATATTGCCTTAAATTTACTTCCGGGGAGCGTGCTACCAAGAACAGAAATTGCCGTTATTGCAAAAACAAGGATTTCATTTTATCAAAAGTAAGAAACGAGATTTCGTAAACGAACGTTAAACAACAAAACTCGGGCAAATTCTATGACGATTTCTTCTAGTGGAAAGTATCTGATAACAAAGCGAATAAAGTGTGGGTCAGAATATTTCCATAATTTCAGTACACCTAATATAATAATAGTCATTTCGATCTAAAATGTATAACAAATATAAACCAAAATAATACCTATACATAAGGGTATAATCATTGAGACCCAGTCAACTAATATCGCATGATTTAACAATATGACCAGGTCCACCATTTGCTTTTTAATAACACATTTTTAAAACTTCCCGTTTCCTGTGCTACTAACTTTGTAACGCAGATGATAACTCAAATGAAAACTATGAGTGTACAGTAATAATAATAATAATGCACACATTTCTTCATGTGCATCACGCAAGACGCTAACTCGTACCTCATCATTGAAAAAGTACATATTCTGCATAGTAGGTCTGCTCACAGTTTTGATATGCAAAGGGGGGGGGGGGGGGGGCAACAAAAATGCGTTAACTTAAGTCACATTCTACATATATCCATTACAGCCATTACACTTTTTTGTCTTCTAGCTTTTATTTTACGGAAGTTATGAGAAATTGAATTTTATTTCCTACCTTGAGAGTTTGAGAAGCTATATGGATATCTTTTATCTAATATATTTACTTGCTTGTAGTCTTTTTGTCAATTACGTAACACTAAATTGTTTAAAAATTATGCTATTATCATCATTCAACTTTGCAAACAAACAAACAAATAATTTATTAGAGTCTTTGCAACTGAATTAATTTAGTTTTCATAAATTCAACTGACACGACATTGTAATAAATACAAGTGAAATACATACAACGAATTTCGTGATAAGCATGTGGTAAAAAGAACTCTCTTGTATCTCAACCAAGATCTATGTCAAATGTAATATTTTTCCAGAAAACGCACGACAGAGATATCGTTATGACTGTATAGGCACCATTCGCATTTGGAACGTCCTCTTACAGAAATAAGCTTTTTTCGCACATATTCTAAAATGCATTTCTGAACGAGGAATTCTCCCAGCCCCAGCACACTATTCTGGAATTCAGTGACGTCCCAAATGTTATTCTTTTTCTTGATTAACTCTCCATCAACTTTAGGATAACCTCTATACAGATTATGTAATACAGGATATATGAAGGGGCCTTCGTATAATATCAAATTCTATCGTTACCGCTAAATTTAGTAACGATAAAACATGGACACTGGAATGATTTCTACAGAAAAAACGTAATTCGGTGATCGCCTATCAAATTAAAAAAAAAAAATAGATTGTATATCTATAGGATTGTTTCAGATACTATATAATATAATACTAGCATATAATTGTTCGATATTCATATGCAGTTTTACTTGCTCTCGTTGCACGTCATATTTCCTTAAAATCCGTGATATTTGAGCGCTGCTTATAAGACAAAGCGATGATCCCCACTCAAATATCGACCCTGCACAACACTTGTATGTGCTTATTTTAAAAATAAGTGTTGAAACCCATTCCAAATGTCATATAAAATATTATTTTTCATGAACGCAATTTACACAAAGCATATTGTAGTAATATTTCTTATAACTCTGAGTATAGACATTATTTTTAAAGGACACACATATGCTTAGAACATTACACAGAACTGTGGCTCGACCAGTTCAAGTTGAACAAACGAGACGAAGAAAAAGGCACAAGAATAAAAAGGAACAGGGCCCAAATTTATTTATATCTGACATACGAGGGGCATTTTCAATAGTGTTCTTATCTTAACTAAAATTCATAGTATCATGTGCATTCTATCAGGTTCTACAGTTTAATGACTTTTTGCTCAACAGATCAACTACTTGTTACGCCTGAAGATAGCACCAAACCGCAATTTTGAAAGAGCTTGACAGTTGAGTATCCACCACCAGAATATGCAACATCATCCTTTACCTAAACCAAAAAACAATCGTTTTGTACGAAATTAGGAATAGCCTGGTGGAAACAAATTGGTAATTTGGGTTGGAGAAGTCATTTGATTGCAACAAAAACATGTGCCATCTATAGATTTATATCACAAAGCCTCCAACAGCAATTTTCATGCTGAATAAAAATTAGAGATAATTGACAACTTTAAAATGATTGAAAATGCTATCATGAAGACTCTTCAAACTTCAAATATGTATGTATACTATATAATGAAAATGACTCTACCGCTACCTCTTTACCAAACACATACATATTGACCGAACGATTGGTATATAAAGTTTTATGTAGTGAAGATTCATAATCCTGCAATTCAGGTCATGATGATATATTTGTATACGTTTTACGGTATGTATATAGGTATAAAATGGAGATTCGAATGAAATTTTACTTGATGTTTAAACAAATAAACTGGCACACCTTGTGAAAGTGAAAAAGTGATATTGTTTTAACCAGCCGTCTTAATGATCTGCCAAAGAATGATAAAATACATTAATAAAACAGGCTTATCAAGCTTCGAACAGGATTTAATCATCTGGTCTAGCTAAGCTTAGCAACTGTAAATACCAATCGTTTATATCTAGTTTTATTTGAACGAGGTAGATTTGTTTATTTCTTTTTCGGATTTTTGTTTTATAAAAGTTCAACACACTCAGTCGGATTTTCAAAAAGATGCAGACGAAGACTGTTTGTACGTTAGACGCTTTAAGAAGGTACATGATAAATAAAATAACTGCTGTACTCAAGAAACTTCAAATTGTATTACAACACAGTCACATAATTTGATCTAATATGAATTTAATACTATAAGTGCAGAACACATGAAGAAATGCAACTACCTAGATAGTATCATGGATGTTTTAAAGTCCTGGGGCAATATTACTGCTACGCTCCGGAGAGTTATTATAACATATACATAAATCTGTTCATAAACATATCTGTACAGAGATGAACGAATGTACTAAGAATTAAGACTGTCAACTGGATTGAAAGGTATAATTGAACCACACACACACACACACAAATGTCTTGTTTTCATGTGTTTTTTACCCATAACACAATACCCCACATTGCATCTCGGATATAACGTTTCTATAGGGTCAATTAACAACGTGCAAAAGCCAATGCAGATTGATTTATTGTTGCTAACTTTATGTCCAATAGCAAACATTTATGGTAGAAAACTATGTCTAAAATGTATTCAGGTGTATTGCTCATCCACGTAAATTCTTAGTTGAAAAATATAATCAGTTATCATTCAAGTTTGTCTCTTTCATTGAAGAGTTGAATGTGACCTTATGTTTATTTGTGTATACCCTAAGAATATAAACAATACGGTATGGTTGGTTTTTTTTGAAGACTGTCCGCTGAATATAAATAAGCAGCCGAATGTGCACATTTTGCACGCATACATGCCCGTCTTTTCCACCAAAACATGTCAGTTTAATTTACAAATCTATATCCATGTAAGTCTCCTCATCCTTTGTTTAAATTTTTTTTTAAAAGTTCCGAAGGCTGGAAATACTCAATCAATTTCATAATCAGCAAGAGCACAGCTGCAAAATGTGTGCAATCTTTCTATGGAATTTCAGGGATTGAGATTGAAAACTGTAGGAGGATAACACAAATTTGGTTCCCATTTCCCCCCATCCACCCAAAATATCACTTGTATAATAAAAGCCGGTGTTTAAATTCGGCCAACCCCACCAAAAGGGTAAGTTTTTGTTAATTTCGAAAGATACAAATGTTAGTGATTTAAAATTCCTTGAATTGTACAAATGCATTCGATTCTGTTATTTTCCAGTTTTCATATGATATGCAGGTCTGTAAAATGGTAATACACATATTGCATTCAGACATACAAAACATATAGGCTAATGAAAGCGCTATCGCAATGATAACTAGCAACGACAATAGATCTATGTATACCAAGACATAAACAAAAGTATAAAACTTAAAACAACTTGAACTTTTTATTGTAATTTAATCTTTTATCTTCCCAGTATCATAGTTTCAACATCAGCTTTTGATGTTTAATAATTTAATAACTTTGAGTGAAATAAATTCATTTCTTTTGCAATGCACTCGCACGATTAATAAGAAATTCAAGATTAAAACAGATTTTGAATTTTTCCCATTTCCAATCTACTTTTCTGTACTTATGGACAATTTCTAATTATAAACATTTGATATTAGTTAATTAATGTTTTTACATTTTCATGATTAGAAATACCGTGAGGGTCTGATGGAATGCATTTGTTGATTTCTCAGGACACAATTAATTTTTCAGTTTACAGAACATTGCGATTTGATTGCAGACTCGTCCACGGTTTCTGTTAATTCAACCAATGGCATGTTATCCGATAAATCTTGGTCTTCTCTTTGAAAAATATATACATTCATATAAAATAGTTTGACCTAATTCATCATGAGTTTGACTGTGAAACAGTGTCGTAGTTTCATCGACATATAAAAAGATAGTAAAAATGTTGATTATTTTATAGAAACTGTTTTGTAGCAGAATCTTAAACTTCAAAAGATGTACCCATAGTCAAGAAACAGAGCACACAACCTGAAAGTTGATGTGAAAACTGACCTCAAAGTTGGAAAGTTGAAATTGCGTCATAACTTGAAAACATTAAAGTGAAACTGGACCACAGTCTTGGAAAGAATGCAGTTAATGGAATCAAATTCTAAAAAAACTGAAGCCGAAACCTGAAAAGATTGAATCGACACTGGAGCCAAAACGTAAAAATATTGAATCGACATTGGAGCCAAAACGTGAAAACATTGCAGATAAACTGAAACCAATACATGAAAATTTTGAATAAACTCATCATAGATACCAGGACTAAATTTAGTATACGCCAGACGCGCGTTTCGTCTACAAAAGACTCATCAGTGACGCTCGAATCCAAAAAAAGTTAAAAAGGCCAAATAAAGTACAAAAATAAAAATGACACTGGAGCCAAAACCTGAAAAGATTAGTGGCAATGAAGCCAAAATTGAAAAGATTGAAAAGACACTGGAGCCATAATGTGAAAAGATCGCAATGACGCTTGAGCCAAAACGTGAAAAGGTTGAAGTGACATTAGAGCAAAAACCTGAAAAGATTGAAGTCACACTAAAGCTTAAACACTTGAAACAATTGACGTGACACTAAAGCACAGACTTGGAAAGGTTGCAGTGAAACTGGAGCAAAAACGTGAAAGGTTTGAAGTGACTCTAGAGCACACTAATGAAAGATTTCAGTGAAACTGGAGTCGGTGCTGAAATGAATTAACCATGTTCAGTATATACAATAAAACAATTACCCCTGTGATAATGTTATTGAACCTGATAATATATACAACAAAATACCATGCAATAAAGAAAAATTTTACGCTGCGAATATGTGCAAACAAAGGGCGAAAAATTGAAAAGAACAGAAAATTGCAACTATCATGACAGGACAAAAAGTAAAACAGTGGTTTCAACCTTTTGACAAAACGATAAACATAGGTTTCAACCATTTGACAAAATGTTATACAGCGGTTTCAACCATTTGACAGACTGTTAAACAGTGGTTTCAGTCATTTGATAAAGGTTTCAATCATTTGACTAAAAGCAAAACAGTGGTTTCAACCATTTGACAAAAAGCAAAACAGGGGTTACAGCCATTAAACAAAAAGAAAAAAAGTGATTTCAATCATTTAACAAAAAGAAAAAAGTAGTTTCAACCACTTGAAATAAAACCCCTCATATTAGAAGTATTTGTAATGCAGTAAGACACATTCTCAAATGCTAGAAAATGAAATTTTTATCAAAACAGCGAAACAAATAGAACCTTTAACCTGATTATATACAACAAAATATGAACAGAATATGTGCAAACAAGGAAATGAAAGTGAAAAAAAAATATCAAAACAGGACAAAAAGTAAAACAGTGGTTACAACCATTTGATAAATAGTAAAAATAGTGGTTTCAATCATTTGATAAAGGTTTCAATCATTTGATAATTTTTTCAATCATTTGGAAAAAAAGTAAAACAGTGGTTTCGACAATTATATATATATATATATATAGATAAAAAAAACAACAACAGTGGTTTCAAACATTTGAAATAAAAAAACCCTCATATAAGAAGTACTAGTATTTGTTATGCAGTAGGATACATTCTTAAATGCTAGAAAATGAAATCCATATCAGAATAGAGAAACAAATAGAACCTATAACCTAATTATGTACAACAAAATATCATGCAATAAATAAAAAGAAAAAGTGGTTTCAATTATTTGACAAAAAGAAAAAAGTAGTTTCAAACACTTGAAATAAACCCCCTCATATTAGGGTGAAGTATTTATAATGCAGTAAGACACATTCTTAAATGCTAGAAACTGAAATCCTTATCAAAACAGGGAAACAAATAGAACCTTTAACCTGATAATATACAACAAAATATGAACAGAATATGTGCAAACAAGGAAATGAAAGTGAAAAAGAACAGAAAATTGCAACTATCAAAACAGGACAAAAAGTAAAACAGTGGTTTCAGTAATTTGATAAATAGTAAAAAAACATTGGTTTCAACCATTTGATAAATAGTAAAGACAGTGTTTTCAATCATTTGATAAAGGTTTCAATCATTTGATAAAGGTTTCAATCATTTGATAAAGGTTCCAATCATTTGATAAATTTTTCAACCATTTGGAAAAAAAGTAAAACAGTGGTTTCAACGATAAAATATAAAAACAGTGGTTTCAACCATTTGAAATTTAAACCCTCATATAAGAAGTATTTGTTATGCAGTAGGATACATTCTTAAATGCTAGAAAATGAAATCCATATCAGAACAGCGAAACAAATAGAACTTGTAACCTAATTATATACAACAAAATACCATGCAATAAATAAAACTTTTGAGCTGAGAATATGTACACACAACGGAGATAATGTGAAAAAGAACAGAAAAATGCAACTATCAAAACAGGACAAAAAATAAAACAGTGGTTTCAACCATTTGACAAAACGAAAAAAAAATAACCTTTAGACAAAAAGTAAAACAGGGCCATTTGAAAAAAAAACTTATATGAGAAGTATTTGCAATGCAGAAGGATACATTCTTAAATGCTATAAAATGAAACCCTTATCAAAACAGCGAAACAACGCAAAGAGTGGACTCATTTAACCATATATCATGCAGTGTGAAGAAAAAAAAACTATATTTGAGAAGAATCAATTTTGTGAAAGAAACAATTCGAATATTCAATAATATAAGCAATGCTATAAAATCAAATCTATAAAATCCGTGAATTACCAGCTACTAGTATATGCCCTATAGTGTTGTTTAACGCTTTAAAATATATATAGAGAAAGATTGTTTCTTAATCAACTATTCTTGCTACAGTCTTGCTATTATAAGCATACTTATACTGAACAATATTTTACATTCTCCCAGGAATATAGACACCAAACTTACAAACATTCTGAGCAAAACACTACTAAACATATTTTTGGCAAGACAACCAACTCAATATATATATCATTAACATTTTCTCTCACTGTTCAGCAACACCTGTTTTCATTTGATGGGAATAAAATCTCAGCAAAAGAACCTTAATAATGTAGAGAGCCTCATAATAGGATAATGCAAGACCGCATCTACTAATTTTTTGTATTTATTGAAACTGAAATCATCTCAGCAGTCCAATTCTGTTTCTATTATGTAGAGCAGTTCAGAGAGTAAAATTGTGAAAAGACATCTAGGCAATGCAATAATGGAGAACAATAGTGATCCCTCAGCGACCATACAGACGACAGAAAATCCTATTGGAAATCTCGTTCAAGCGTGTTAACGCGATATTTGACAAGCAATATTCAATTCCAAACTACATACAAATACTATATATATGTGTGTGTGTTGAGTGACAAAAATGCTATCAGTCATTCGAGTAAAATTTTAATGAAAAAATTCAAGGACGAATTGAAATTTAGAAGTTTTAAAATTTCCGCCTGGACAAAGGAGTGCATTGAAAGGTTCTCAAGGCTCATTTGCTATCGGAATATCTCATTCAGAGACAAGGCTGTTATGTCAAGTTCCCAATCACTCTGTTAATTACTTGTATTTTATCTGTCGCCTAACAACGTAAATTTCTGTCAAATTTACTACTAGTAGATCTGAAATTTAAAGATGTCTCATTTTTATTTTAGTTGTAATTTAAGAAGATATTAAACATTCGGTGAAATATAGAAATTAATAATAAGAAATCTCATATATCGTTCAATAAATCTGTCTCAAATTTTGGCAGTGGTAATAATTTAAACAATTAAATTTGATTATATCCTTGAAATTACACAGATTATATCAACATTGATACCACCGACTAAATTGGTTCGACAACGTTGTACATGAATGATCTTTAACCATTGCCACTTATCACAAAAGGCGGTGTTCTGTGTAGTCATATATTTTTGCTGATGACGAAAACTATTCCAAAAAGTAAAGGATACAACCAAAGAAGAGTTTTCTGCTTTTCTGTTACCATACCAATTTATTGAATTATGTCATGTCCAACTGATTTTTACAGTTTTTAACCTCGCCAAATTCTTTAAGTTCCTGTATCAAGTTTGGAGACTGTAATAAAACTCATCATAGATACCAGGATTAACATTTTGTATTTACCCCAGACGCGCGTTTTGTCTACAAAAGACTCATGAAAAAAGTTAAAAAGGACAAATACAGTACGAAGTTAAACTGCATTGAGGACCAATCATTCCCAAACGTTTTGCCAATTACAGCTAAGGTACTAAAGTAATCTATTACTGAGGTAAAAAAGCCTTAGTATTTCAAAATTTCAAAGTTTTGTTAACAATTCATTTATAATACTAAAAAAGGCAATGATAAAATATTGCCAACAGAAGTACTGACTACTCGACTATTGATACCCTCGGGGAATAAATACTCCACCAGAAGCGGCATCGACCCAGTGGTTGTAATTAAACTCATCATAGATACCAGGATTTAAATTTGTATTTGCGCTCTATCAGTGATGCTAGACAAAAAAAAGTAGAAAAATCCAAATAAAGTATGAAATTGTAGAGCATTGAGGACAAAACATTACAAAATGTTTTGCCAAATACAACTAAGGTTATCTATTCCTGAGGTAGAAAAGCCTAAGTATTTAAGAAAATTAAAGTTTTGTAAACAGTTGATTTATAGTTATTACCGTATCAATGGTAATTCATGTCAACACAAAAGTGCTGACTACTGGGCTGGTGATACCCTCGGGGATTTCATACTCCACCAGAAGTGGCATCGAACCAGTGGTTGTAATTAAACTCATCATAGATACCAGAACATGTAGTGGTTGCCGTTTGGTCACGACTGTCGTATTGGTGTTTTTGTTTATTTGCTTTGCTATAAATATAGCCGTTTGTTTTCTCATTTGGAATGTTTTACAATCTATCATGTTGGGGCATTTTATAGCTGACCATTCGATACAAATTTGCTTATTATTGAGGTGAATACGTTGACATTTGTCGCTCACGCTCACGTTAACATCATCAGGACTTTGATGGATATTTGCATCATTGGCAATCATAGCACATCTCCCCTTTCTTATATTGTAGAAGATCATACGGTGATCTGTAACTCACATCATCTTTTACCTTTGGTCTTCATCAATAACCAGTTTGCACTCATTGCAACATACAGACTGTATATTGCGAAGGTATGAAAAGCCCATTTACTTATTGAGAGCCAACTGAGTTCAAAACTCAAAACTATTGAACATCCATCAGATATGGATAAGCATTACCTTACCCCAAACCATTTCTTGTACACATATATTAATCTAAGTATTTTAGAGTGTAAATGTCCTGTATTGTTAATGTCAACAAAATCTATGTTCAAAATTACAGTTTATTGTCAGTTTTCTTATTGACAGACCAGACCCCCTTGGTGCAAATAAAACTGACCTAAAGATCTTTGAAAATCTCATTTAATCAACTATGAAGTTCTACATTGCAGAATTTTTTTCTAAGGATGCACGTCACAAGTGATGCACATTTTCATTTTTTTCCCCAAATTGAACGCTTCGGTGAAGACACCTTTAACATTCCATTTTTCTTTTTACGTATAAGTAAAGTTATTAATTAAATTCAAGTTTTTGTGAGATACAGCTAACAAAATATAAAATTCATCAAATTACGAATTAATGTCATTTTTGCTTACAGAAAATTCTATTTTTTAAAAATTTTGAAATAAAACTTTGAACTTGAACGATAACTTTAATTATTATGTTAATATGAATTTAATGTGACAAGACAGAAATTGAAACGAGAGATGAAAGGCAAAGCCTGGTCCAGATTTGTTCTTTAATGGGGCCTTTGAAAGACAAGTAAAAACATTAGAATTACGTCAAATGCGTAATAAATTACGGTCTTCGTGAATATAATGAACCGTGCAATATAATATCCATGTATTCTTCATGCCAAAGAAAAATGGTCGTTAAGTGAATTTTAATAATTTTCTAATAGACTTAATAGTTATGTGATTGTGACAACTAACTCATAATCAAAACTTCACAGAAAACTTTAAAGTGCAAAAAGTTTTAAAAATGTTTAATAATTTTTTAAATGAGGATGATTTATATAAAAGTTAGAAGCACGCAGATAACCATATGATATAAGTATACGGAGAGGTGGTACGATAACCCACGCGACAACTCTCTACCATAGACCAAAGGGAAAGGATGCAAAAGAACTGCAAATCCTTATATATATCTTTATTCTCATCACCAAATACATAGGTACAGAGAAGACATGCATGCATAATACAATATACTAAGTACATAAACATAAATATACAATATATACAACAACAACAAAGACAAAAAGAACTTATTCAGGAGGACACACTCGCTTGTTTATAATTCGTATAAACTTACATAAATTAATGAGATCTGTCCTATTTGTAGACGACAAGCGACTCAACATATATATATATGCGCGCTCAAGCCTCTCTATCATTTGACAGCGTTGTAACAATTGAAAAAAATCTGAAAATATCATTTGAATAGGGGATAGACTCAACAGAGCCAATTCAAAGCCCAATTTACACTACTATAGTAATAAAAGACCCTGTTTTCCTCAGACCAAATATCAATCATTATTTTGCATTGGATTAACTTCAAGGCGTCACACGGTACAGACTACAAAAAGATGCAGTTCCATTAATTAATACAAAGAAAGCGATAGCGAGGCATGTAATTACGGTAAGATATTCAAATCGTCACAACACGAAAAAACGATGAAAAGACATACAGCAGCGTAAAAACACAGCATCGACAACTAGAGACTGATCAACATGAATCTCACAAATAACTGGGGTGATATAAAATGTCCAGAAACAGTTGACAAATACTGCTTCATACTTGGCACCTCCGTGTTGCTAGTGACCAGTGTACGTTCATATTTGTTGATAAGCCACATTCATAGATATTACATTTGAGGAAATAATAATGGAATTGTGGTTACGACAAATGGAATATATCCGGCGCTTTCTGTGAAAGAGATATTATTTAACGGTCGACCAACTCTTGGTTGTTTTTGCATTTGTTTTTAAATGATTTTTTCAACATTACCACTTTTTATCCTCGGTTAAATAGTTTCGTTTTAAACAGCAAGGAAAAACATGTTAGGAAACGCAAGCTCTAAATATTGTTGATATATACCAAATAAACAGGCGCTCCTTAATGTTGATAAACATGCATAAAAAGTGCACAATTTGGAAACTGAGATCAACTCTGTTGTCGTCAAGTTTTTATCTCAAATGACCCGCAATGTCAATTTCTAGAATTAAGCAAACTGTATACGTGATGTGCTTTATTTCAAGTTCGTTTGGATACATTATATATTAAATTCTGTAAAACTTGGTTCCATTTCGTTTTGGGAGGTTGGTTTTATTCTTATGTTATATAAACAGTGTTTGGTCCACGAGTGATTAATTGCTGAGACTGATTTGTTATTGGAGTTGAAATATATCTATATGATTGCCTTTTTAAAGTATTAATGGATTATTCAATTTTTCTTATCTTCGTTTTGATAATGTGATTTTTTTTTGTGATCTGATATCTTTTTTTCATAGAAAATGTAATTTCATGAATGTTAAGTTCGGAAATAAATATCAGATACCCATCCCCAATCATGATTAGTTTCACTCAATTTCTTTGCTAACTTCTCTCTTCATAACTGAATAGTCCAATAACAAAAGTGACTACACAGAGGTGTACTGTTAATAGCTCATCAACACTATTTTGAGGTTTCTTATGTCAGAATGCATTAATATACGAATATGCATAATACTCTTGATCATAATGTTAAAAAGCATCATTTTGTAGAGGTCCGAAGTGCTACATCAACGAAAAAGAATAACCCCTTTTCTAGTCTCAACTGAGAATTTACGTAGGGTATATCCAATTCATTTTTATAATGTGCCAATGACCACAAATTTTCCGTTATGTATTCATGGTTTTCACCGTGCCACGCGTCCTCGTATTATTCCAAAACCCATTAATGTCCCCACAACAAAACGCTGCCTGTAACAAGATACACTTAAAACCAAGTCTTAAAATTGATGATCCCGACCTCGACTAATCTATTATGCAAAGTTACAAATTTTCTTTTTAAATTTTGCAACAAAGAAGAAAATCAAAGACATTGTTCAGCGTTAAATTTACAAGTAATAATTACGCTGGAGATTGTAAGAAGGGTTGAGTTTTTTATTAGTTTGGGGCAATATGCTAGTAATTGTATGAAACAGTGATCCGACAGGTGCGGAGTGATGCTGAAAAGTATACCCATAGTAACAATTACCACCTGAAGAGTTCTATAATATAATACATGTTTTCTGCCGCATAACAAAAGAAACGCAGAGTTTATGGAAATGAAGATGAAAATCAAATTTACGTAAAACCATATAATTTGGGTGTTTATTCGAAGTAGGAGGGAATCGTTCTATCTTCTTCAGTAGTCTCTATTAATTGGAAAATGTTAATTTAATATCTTTATCTAATTAGAAAAAAACAAGAATTTTAATTTAAGAGATAAATGATTATGGCCAATCTGTTCAACAATAACAATATTTTACCGTCCTGTCATTTTCGCAAAATAAAACATAAAACATCTAACTGTCCATAATAATAATTTCTCATGCCTTTATATAGAGAGTGTATCAAGCATTTGATGCTCAAATAAAAGTCCGCATTTCATTATCAGCAACTTTTAAAATAATGTTTGCAAATAGGGGTGGCAGTGCATAATTGTGTTCATGGCACAATCTTAATCAGAAGCCGTAGAACTAATGGTAGACAATTTTTTATGATAGCCTTTGCTTTGTAAGTTTAATAATATGATGCTGTAATTGTACATATTTTTAATGCAGAAAAGCAAATCCTAAATCAGTGTCAAATTTCTATTTGCTACCCAAAACACCACAAATGATTATAGATTAATGTATTCATGATGACCGGTCGAATAAAGTTTCGCATGCAAACCATTGTTGAAACAGGGCAAACAAATTTCCCTAAAAATTGCAGTCTATTCAGATAATGATAGTATACAGTAGTACAAGTTTGGTGTGTAACCCTAGGAGTATCTGGTGTGATTCTTTGGAATAAGCTTTTGGAATATAAATGGCAAAAACCAATCAAGAACTCTCTGAATGTTACAGATGCTTCCAACCAAAAATATTAAAGTCTAATTGTTTAGTATTATCACTGTTACTTATGCTTAACTTGGCGAGCTGAGTCTTCCGTAACAAAGGCGACAACTGTCGAAGCACGAGAGAGCTGTTTTAAAGTTGTTAAATATCACTCACATGTAAACAACAGCGATCAGACAATGGAGCATTTTATGCTTTTATTATGCGACAAAATACAAAGAAGAAAACACGATGATATTAGACAATCCATTATCAATAAAATTAGATATTTTTTTTTAATTCGAATTAACGTCAGGTGCGCGTCCTGAAAGAAATCATAATTTTAATTGATAATATCTCGACATGGTTTTGGTCATTTAATATGATGACAAGCAAAAGATGCCATCAATAATAACAAGCGATTATCTTGTCCAATTTCATATTAAAATAAATGATAATGAATTTTAAATTCAAACTGACAGAGTAATTGTTGGATATTGTTTCGTCGTGTTTGCTGTTTTATTTTATGCATTTATGTATTCTTGGTGATACCGGTCCTTCACACTGTTCTGCACTCAAATAACTTGAAACCAATGTCTATAGTTCTAATAGCTAACAGCAGTAGAAACTAAACTTGCTATATTAAAGTGATTTCAGAGTTGATACGCTCTTCTATTATCTGGCTTCGTGCAAATACGGAGTATTGGCATGTTCCTATGACTTATATTGTCAGGACGAGAAGAAGGAAAAAAAGAACGATTTGAGTTTAGTGTTTTTTAGGAACTGCATAGCATAGCAAAACTACAATCCTATTTTACATTAAATTACATACACTTTTGTTTCGAAAGTAATCTACACGAGACAGGTATCTTAAGTTTAATACTATTTAGCTCTGTTTTATACTTATTTGTTTCATTATTTGTTTACGTTTTCTTGCGAATTTATACAACCAACAGTGTCCTTGTGGCACAGACCAAGCTAAAAACCGAAGGTTTCTTTTTTGGAAGGGCAATATTTTGTGTCACTAAATTTCACTCTTTTTTTTACTTGCCGTATAGTCAAAGCTTTATTGGAAATTACTCACAAATTAAGCAGACAACATATTTTATGAATGTGAATTGGTAAAATTGTTTTATCGTTTCTAATGGAATTTGGACGTTCTTGATACTTTTATACTTCAACTAAAACAAAAACAAAACCATCGTCAAAGTTAAAACTAATATTTTAAAGTATCATGAAACTGATTTCAGAAAAAAATCATCTGTTAATAGCTTGTTTATAAATCGACGTATATGATTACAAACCCAAATTCATTGAAGCATTGACTTTTCACATTATCAAGAAATTATTAATACATAATTTACAGATTATTTATACATTTTTCATTAGTATAAACACAGCATGAAAAGGTGTCATATGTATTTTATGAACTTTTCCATGTCGATGGGATACTTTGGACCTACCTAGAAACATTCATTTCTTTACCCAGCTTGATACTCAATGTGTATGCATTATTGATCCGTATTTGTTTTCATTCTTTTCTTCGCCGTTTTATCACCATTCAAAGAAATCTGTAGCGATATGTCTTATTTATTCGCATGAATTTCATTAAGATATCGAGCAACGGACATTAATGTAGATGATGCGTTTGTTTGAAATTTCTTTTTCATTTAGAAAAATACATCTAATTGTGTTTGCGGAACGTCTTTTATGACAATTTCCGCATTTAAGGTTTTTGATTATTTAATTCAAGGTTGCTTCCTGTTGTGTTAAGCAAAACAAATAATATACGAAACCTTTCATCTGCAATTTTTGGCAATGTCAATGACATCTTTTAAATGTTCGACTTTTACAGTTAGACAGAGTGCAAAATATAGTTTACAATTCAAATACCAAGTTATAACACAAATATATGAAGATAGTTTCACCAGGATTCACAAAAAAAATACATAAAACAATTATAAAATCTGAAAAGACTGTCGAACTATATTGACACTTGGTACTATTCTAAAAAAAAACACGACCTTTTGAGACCTTTTAATGGCACTACGTATTATTCACATTCTAGCAATCTGTATTTCTATCATGAAAATATGTGCTATACACAAAATCAGAATGGACTGACAACTTTAAAACGAAAATATGCGCTATTCATACTATCCATTCAACCTAAGTAGACTTGTAGATACACTGTGCTGTACACATGTAATCTGAGAAGTCACAATGAAACTGCTCGTTTAGCAACACCAAGTTTGCAACCACTTTAGCCATACAGTTATATGTGCATGTTGTGTGTACTTACTATACCTTCATGTGTTTGATTACCTCCAACAGCAGCGAAATACATAAAAAAGAGTTCCAAATGAAAATAAAAAAGCCTCATCAAAGTTCAAAGAAATAAACATCATAAAAACCCTAAACACTTTCCCTAAAATAAAGCCAAACAATCCAGTTGTATAGATATATTCTACATCGACTTCAACAAAAGCTGACACTATTAGCTTGAAGTGAGTACGATAACATTCATTGAGAAGATTAATAGGACAATAAATACAAGATGAACCAACTAATTGGTATTATGACAATTTTTAAATCTTTTAATAAAGTGAACAAGTGTTTATTCTGGGTTTTATAGCTGCTGATGAATCGCGTTATTACAGGAATCTGTGTAAAATCACGCACAATAACGCGTTATCTACATCTGATATCTGTATTTGTGGTGAATAGCAAAGAGCTAGCTATAAAGCGCTAATTAGCAGACAAATGAACTGTCTCCGAGAAATAAAGCAGTCTGCATACATGAACAAAGCCACTAGCATCGAAATGATAGAAATATGAGAACCAATTAATGAAAGAGCTATATGCTAAATCCAATAAAAGTGCTCGGCAGTGGTTGGTATCATGGCAGAAATTTTGTCGACTTATATTACAACATACCCAGCGCCAACTCGGAAAACAGGTGAAATTTATAATGGAAAATTATATTTTATGATATTTTTCTATCTCTAAAGAACATCACATAATATTCTGTAATCGCTTATCGCATGGATTCCCACCTGTGATATTAAAAAATTCAAAGGAATATTATTTTCTTCGTATGCCCCTTAGTGACCCGAAACAAACATCACACCCTATGTTGTAGTGTCGTCTGTCACATGCTTTAGATAATATCTCGTTCATGATGACGTTTTGCATTTGTGATTAATTCAGTTTTTCTGAAAAAAAACTGGCCCCTGTTATCTGTATAACTAATAAGCATAATACTAAAAGAGAAGTTACAACACACTTTTGGATTTTGCCATTGGACTAGAGACTTTCTTTTTTGCATTTTCCTCGGAGTTCACTATTTTTGTGATTTTACTTTTTTAATAAATTTTAAATTGAACTTAGATAATTTTGAAAAACACAGTTTATAGATATGTATCAAATCTAAGGAATACAACGAAACAACAACTTCGACATAAAAATGGTTTGCATAATTTAGCTACAACTATCAAGCGTGTACTTGAACCCACTGTTCATATAATTTGCAAAGTATTATATATCAAACAGTTACTTGTATTCTATTTCCATATATATGCATACGGAACTAGGTATATACTAATATAAAACTGTGTTCTTATTACTTGTAATATGGGGACGACAGAAAGGTTGATTGAAAATCTTTTGAAGTTTTAACCTCGTCATGCTCCAGCCTGCTCCATTTTTACTGGTATCCTATTTCACTATCATCGTTACAGATCAACTGAATATGAATTGATGAGAAAACCACTATAATGGAATTATTTTTTTCGTTCTTTTGTCCCTTAATGGTAATAAAATGACGGTTCAAATCTATGCACAAGAATATCACTCTTCATGTAATTGAAACAAAAAACTGCAATCAGTCTGTCTTCTACCGAACAATTATAGACATTGAATAGTACATCAAAATTTGTTACATTTCATTTCAAGAATAAAAATCCAAAATTAGGGATTCATTAAACGAGCTTTATCTTTGCTTTTTTTTAAACTACAGAGGACTGGCAACTAAAGACATTGATCTTTCCAAATATCTGAAATAAAGATCAACTGTATCCTAAGAAATTAACAGTATGCAAAAACCGACGAGAAACTGACTTCTAAGTCGATAATATCCTCAGAAATAAACATTCCACACACGAATATATGACTTCTCATTCCATTATACCATCAGGAACTAACTTCACAGAGTAGAAACATTGACTACTGAGTCGATAATATCATCAGGAACTAATAGTCCACAAAACAGAAACACAGAATATTGAGTCGATAATATTCTTAGGAATTTACAGTCCAAAGAATAAAACACTGACTTCTCAGTAAAAAATATCATCAGTTTACAGTCCACAGAAAAAAAAACCCACTAATTACGGAGTCGATGGTGTTCTTATGGAATAAACCGGCCACAGAACAGAACTTATGGGCTTTGCTCATTGTTGAAGGCCGTACAGTGACCTATAGTTGTTAATTTTTCATTTTGGTCTTTTATGGATAGTTGTCTCATTGGCAATCATACCACATCTTCTTTTTTATAGAAACATTGTCTACTGAGTCGATTATATCAGGAATTAACAGTTCACAGAAAAGAAACATCGACTACTGAGTCCATAATATCAGGAATTAACAGTTCACAGAAAAGAAACATCGACCACTGAGTCGATAATATCAGGAATAAACAGTTCACAGAACATAAACATTGACTTCTGAGTCCAAAATATATCCTCAGGAATTAACAGTACACAGAATAGAAACATTGACTACTGAGTCGATAATATCAGGAATTAACAGTTAATAGAATAGAAACATTGACTATTGACTCGATAATATAGGAATTCCGCAACCGTTTACAGAATAACAACACTGACTACTAAGTCGATAATATCAGGAATTAACAATTCACATAACATGGCCACTGTCTACTGAGTCAATAATATCATCTTGAATTAACAGTTCACATAATAGAAACATAGACTGTTGACTCAATAATATCAGGAATTCCCCAACCGTTTACAGAATAACAACACTGACTACTAAGTCAATAATATCAGGAATTTACAATTCACTGAACATGGCCACTATCTACTGAGTCGATAATATCATCTTGAATTAACAGTTCACAGAATAGAAACATTAACTACTAAGTCGATAATATCTCTCGATTTGAAAGATCACAGAACCCATACAAAACTGTTGCTGAGTCGAAAATATCCTCAGAAATTTACATTCCACGGATCCGATATATGACTACTGAGTAGACACTATTACCAGAAATGAACAGACAACAGAACATAAACACTGACCACCAAGCCAATGATATCATCAAGAAAGGAAAAAAACCAGACACAACACACGACAACGGGTATCCGCAGGAATTAGCGAAAAATAAGCTTAAGACATACTTGGTAACTAAAGCAACTAAAGCACTGACTGTCGAACAAATGATGTCATTGACAATTAAACAGAATGACTTATCATTAAGCCAATGGTTTCCTCGACAACTAAAAAAACGGTTTGACTTGTTGAGTAAATTATATTACATGTACTAATATATGAAGTTGACAGAAGTACTGACTACATGCCAATGATTTTTCAGGAATACATTTTCAACGAACCAAAGTAGTATGCGTATGACTCGGTAAAGTGTTTGAAATATGCAAACCACTTCACAAGGTAGGACGTACATGTTTGGTCCGTGTGTATACTCTTAATATTACGAAAACGTTGCATCATATGTAAAAGTAGGCGCAGACGCAAATATTTCAACTTTTCCAAACTCTCCATATATTTGTATGACAGAAAAAACATCGTTGTGTTAGACAGAAAAATATGTGACAATTCGGGAAGAATAAACAACAAACGGCAAACTTATTCTCTGGAGTATTGTCTCCCATTTTAGAGGGAAGTATAACATAATTTTTAAGTAAGCTAGTATAAGTAATATGGTCTTTGTTACATTAAACAGTTTTTTTCATTGCGTTAGTATTTATAAAAAAGAAGGTGTGGTACGATTGCCAATGAGACAACTGTCCACAAGAGAACAACATGACACAGAAATCAACAACTATAGGTCACGGTATAGCCTTCAACAATGAACAAAGCCCAAATCGCATAGTCAGTTATAAAAGGCCCCGAAATGACAATGTAAAACAATTCAAACGAGAAAACTAACTTATTACTTACGTACAAAAAATTAGCGAAAAACAAATATGTTACACATAAACAAACGACAACCACCAAATTACAGGCTCCTGATTTGGGATTTGTCTATTATGAAAGCATTATAGACTTTCTTAACTGCGTATTCTTCTTTACACATTTATGCATCCAATGTATCGAGGTAATGCTCAAAGAACTGGTATAATCCTGTCATAACTATATGTGAATAAACTAATCATAGATGTCAGGATTGAAATTTTTCTAAATAAAGTACGAAGTTGAAGAGCATTAATTACCAAAAATTCCTTAAAGTTTTGCCAAATACAGCTAAGGTAGTCTTCTCCGGAGGTAGAAAAGCCTAAGTATTTCAAAAATTCCTTAAAGTTTTGTACACTAAACTTTATGTTTTTCCAAATACAGCTAAGGTAATCTTTTCCTGAGGTAGAAAAGCCTAAGTATTTCAAAAATTCAAAGTTTTGTTAACAGTTAATTTATGATTATGAACATATCAATGATAACTCAAGTCAACACAGAAGTGCTGACTAATGGGCTGGTGATACCCTCGGGGAAATAAAACTCCACCAGCAGTGGCATTGACCCAGTGGTTGTATATTAACTCATCATAGGTACCAGGATTGAAATTCTATATTTACGCTTGTGGCACCGTTAAAGTCCACAATTCCTCTAAAGTCCACAACACCGCTAAAGTCCACAACAATTTTCCGCTAAAGTCCACAACGCCGCTAAAGTCCACAAACTTTCCGCTAAAGTCCACAAAATGACCTCCGCTAAAGTCCACAAAAAAGCACCGTTAAAGTCCAAACATTTTATACGCAAACTCAATCTGTGTAATTAATATGAATGTATAACTTATGTATGGGAAAAAATATTAAATAGATATTTTTTTTATGATAGAGTCCACCGTTTATCCCTGGACGTTGGATCATTGTAAACACAGGGCCCCTTGTGTATTCTTCCCTGAGTTATACAAGGAAAATGTAATCAGGTGATTTTCAATAAATGTATTTCAAGTCTTAAAAAAAAAAAAAAAAAAAAGTCCAAACATTTTAAAAATTTAAAAATTTGGAATGTCAAAATTTCGACTTTGAAAAATATTTCATTACAAATTTTATGTTTACTATGTCCCTAATACGCTTTCGTAAGAAATACTTTGAAAAAACAAGGGTTCATGCTTTTTATTAGATATATATACTATTGGGAGTATAAAACCAGCGAATTGATCTTTTGATAATAAAAAAAAATGTTTGGACTTTAACGGTGCTTTTTTGTGGACTTTAGCGGAACTTGTTATTGTGGACTTTAACGGCGTTTTCTTGTGGACTTTAGCGGAGGTCATTTTGTGGACTTAAGCGGAAAGTTTGTGGACTTTAGCGGCGTTGTGGACTTTAGTGGAAAATTGTTGTGGACTTTAGCGGATTTGCGGACTTAAGAGGAATTGTGGACTTTAACGGTGCCAATCGCTAAACGCGCGTTTCGTCTACAAAACACTCATCAGTGGCGCTCGAAAACTAAATTTCAAAAAGGCCAAATAAAGAACGAAGTTAAAGAGCATTGAGGACCGAAAATTCCTAAAGTTTTGCCAAATACAGCTTAGGTAATCTTTCCTTTTGTTCATAATTTATAGTTATGAACATATCAATGATAACCCAAGCCAACACAGAAGTGCTGACTACTGGGCTGGTGATGAATGTCCGTTGTGTTGCACCTCGTGTTGTTGTTTTTTACAGTTACATTTTTTGTTCATTTTTTCATCAAAATTAGTGTTGCTGGCAGATCATTGATTGCTACTGTTGATATCATTTACAATTTTCCCTATTTTTTCTATACTCTGGGTGAATTTGAGCGTTTCGTGTATCGTATGTATCTATTATTTTTTTTTATTTGATATACACTGAATATAAACATTTCTGCATAGAATATCCCTCTATAGTTAAAACGTGTAAATGATAGATGTAATTAAAAGAATGCAATCCTTCTTTTATAGTTTTACATGCGCTTAAACACGCTGAGTTGTGACTATTTCCAGTATTTAGCTAATACTACAAGATTGTTAAACAGAAAAAGAAAAATACTGAAATGCATTATTTCATTCTGATACGAAGTTAACGTGTTGCTGGTTTCTAATTGTTTCATCCTAAATTCTATTAAATGGATGCATAGCAAACTATCTGTGACATTTTGCAGTTTGGCATGCTTCAACAACGATTTATCATTATTAAATAAATTGATGTTTTGTAAGATAGATGATTTCTATTCAGTTTATCAGATTAAATATGTTGTATATATTAAAATAAAGACCAGATGTCATCAATAAAAAAATGGTTCTTTTGTATCGTTACCACACTCCGTCGCAATAACACAGTCTGTTTGTAGATACACCAAAATCTATTCTTAATATAGTCTTTAAGAAGTTAATGAAATGAAAATTTTCAATTTAAGATTTCGTTTTAAAGGAGTAACATGTTGATCATTTTATTTATTTTTCACTACCATGTCGTACAAGGAAAGTTATTTCAGACTTGATAGTTTCCCCGAGACCAATATTAACTTTCATTCCTCGATGATCAAAGAGTTGGAAAAGGGTAGATTACTCTGATAATAAAAAGTTAGGGTCAGAGGGATGGAAGATCCCGCTGACTGATTGATTTAGTAATATATTTTGTATTCTATAACAGATTAATTTTCCAGGCAAAATAATAATACTGATGGAAAGAAAAGACGAACAGGCATTAATGAATTAATCACTAGGGGAATTAAGTAATAAAATGAATGGAAGCTATGTCGTGAAACGGCCAATTGGTGTTAGATTTATGAAGCAACTCACAAATAGAGAGTTTTTGCAATGATAACTTAATATAAAAAAAATATTTACCGTTACTTGAAAAATATCTTTATCTTGACTTACCTGAAATAAACAAAATATGGATAAATATAAGAAAAGTCAAACATGTGAAACAAATTGCACTTTCTGTAATAATGAAAGCTTAAAAGCTTTCGATTTCAAATAGCTCAGGCAGCACTAAAGCAAGTTGAGCTATTAGACAGTATGTTCTCACACAATGTTTGGTATAATAGATAAGTTCTAGAGCAGATATAAAACTTTAAAAAAAATCAAACTTAGCCGCACGACCGAAACAGTGCATACAATAAGTCGTGTATAGATAGCTCATTTAACAGAACAATATCTACCACGAGACAATAATTCATAAAATGATGTATTCTAAATACTGGTCAAACCAGACATAGAGCTCACTTAAGGAAGCAAGCTTAACGGCGGAAGAATATATAGCAAAATATCAATACATATATTATTTACATAGGCTAATACATCGACACCAAGTTCAACGGTGAACTAATATATAATACAACGTTCAGTACAATTCGCATAGCTTAGATAACACTGCAACCGTTGACACAATAAGCAATGATCTGGAAAATGTTTTGAACGAAATAAGTTCGCAGAATAAGCATGGAATGTATCCAATTGACGTTCTAGATAAGTAAAAATGAATCAACATATATTCATCATTTTAGACCTATTTCCCTCTTCCACATTTGATCTCATTTAATCTAATTTACAAACGGTAGTAAGACCATTTTGCTGTGTTAATTGAAATGGTTTATGGGTTCGAGAAATGATAAGTGACCCTCCGAAAAAATGTTCTGCTTTAATTATAAGTATAAAATTTATCAGTTAACTTTTCTTTCAATACTTGTTTTGTCACATCTTTCTTACGATTGGGAAAATGTCTTTATAAGGTATTCTTAACTCAATGGTACCATGTTTTAAATGGTCTTTTATGTCCATTAATATCACCATTTATACATCATGGCTATTAATTTAACCGTCTCATTGGCTTTAAAGATGTGATTCCTTCAAAGATTTAATGATTTATAATTTTAAAACGAGACCAGATAAGAAACAAACCAATTGGCAGAACTAATTTTCATTAAATTCAAACATAGTTATGGTTTTGATTCATGATCTAGTAGTAAATCAGGTTAACTATGCATTGGAAAGACATTGAAATTATTTTTAAGATTTATATACTTTTCTTAATTTCAATAAGTTAGGTTGTTAAAAATTATCAACATCGTTAGAATGCTTAAAACCTTGAATATTATTATGATAAATTACATGCATATCCAACAAATTCGTTTGATGTAAAATATTCAAATTTTAATGTTTTAGTGACGGTCTATTTTCTTCGTCATAAATCAGCAATGCTATTCTAAGACGGAGACGCTCAAAACACAAACTTTTAATCAAAAAGGGTTAAATGGAAACTATACTCCAAATCTGTTTCTGGTATTTTGACCATAATTTTTTTTGTATACAGTAGCATTTTTACGGTGTTTTTTTTTAGTTCATAATGACTCTAATATTAGTGGTTTGAGGTTTTTTTTTCATATGATTTTGAGATATTGTTTTTCTTATTCTCATTAACCGTGTTCACCACACATCACTCTATTACATTTGTAGATTGTTCTAATTAATGTGTTATGAATGATGACAGAACAGAGTAAATGTGATGGTGTGTTTTAATTTAATCTCAATATTAATATTTTCTAACAGTGTAATGAAACAAGCTGTACATATGAACAAGTAACAAAGAAGCAATAAAACCACTATTGATGGAATCTAATGGACTGTATATTTCCTATAAATTTTGATTTGATTAGCCAAAAATGTAACAAAACAATAAATCAAACGAAAACATGTATTGGGATGGAATATTAAAATTGTCTTCGTTCCCCTTGGCTTTTGGACAGCTGATTGATAAAAAGATAATATCTGCAAACGAAGGCAGTCAAATTTAAAAGTATAGAGGTCAGTGGTTTGTTAGGCAATTGGTTTCTCTTCACAAATAGTTATCTTTTAAGCATAAAGTTAGAAAAGCCGAATGATACAATTAAAAATAACAAACTATGCTTCATTTGTTTGACTTTATTGACAGAGGTTTTTGGCTCCACTCAATGTTCAAGCTGTGCAAACAAGACTGGTTGTCAAATTATAAAAGAATTTTCTCATTAAATTACCAAAATTACCAAAATTATTTCATTTTTTTAAAATTGTTATGACTAAAGCAGTCACAAAATCAATTCTCTTTCTTGGTCATTTTTTTATATCAAAATGGGGCTCTTTATTATGTCCACTTATTTCTGTAGTCCTAACTGAAAAGAAATCAAAGTAAAATAATTGTTCGACCTACATTTAAGTGCTTTGTAAATGTTGTTGACCACTAAATTCAGAAATATGTAGCAAAAAAAGACAATTGACTCAATGAGATAGTAATATTAATATTTCTAATCTTTGAACATGTAAATGTACAAGTCTTCATGCAGTTGCTCCTTTCGGTTATTTCCCGGTACATCCCGACAATACTGCATCAAAAACTTGTATTAACAACTAAAATCATTCTAGTTTTGATACAATCTCGACACAACGAAAAGGGTATCAAATTCAAATATGACTTAATCATACCAAAAACAACAAGGAACTTATTACTACTTATTGTTTTTATTAACTGACCCCTGATGACCCGATTAGTTACAGGCGTTGTCAAGGCTTCGATAATATCTGAGGAAATATTCATGTGACATCAAAATGTATCACTCCACCATCTTGGTACATTTTATGTTACTGTGTGGGTCTAGATTGAAATCACTTTAATTTTGATAAATTACAGTAGCACTGTCAGCATAAAGATTAACAAATTTTGATAGTATATTTTGATGTATGAGGGTGAACTTAAAATGTTCGATAACTTTTCAAAATATTTCATCGAAACAGAAGAATTATGACAATGTTATTCATATGCAGTGAAGTGAATATTCACTTCACGATATAAGCCCTTTTTAACGTAATATTAATTTTCTGGTTTATTCCCCAATATGGGTAGGAAATGGTTATGTAACATGTCAATTTCATCCAAACATATTAAACATAATGTTATTTTACCATGATTCAACACAATTCGTAATGTAGTATTTGGCCAAAGTATTTAAAAAAATAAACTAATAAATACATTATTATTTGTTTTCAAATAACTCGATCTTTTGTGTAAAGCGCCATTTTCTGTAAATGCACTTATTTGATCTCCTTTTTTTTTGTTTTTAAGCTTTCGTAGTACAGCTTTTGCAGTTTTGACGGAAGGCGTTTTCCAATTATTACTTTCAATGCCTCTCTAGACACCTGGTGGAAACGGCATGCATGTTATATATCCAAATAAAACATGTAGTTGCAAATACCTAGAGATGAAACAGTCATTGGGACAAGCATACCATGTTCGATGACTCCTTTGATATGATCGAATATTTGATGACCCCCTTGTAATGACAGATAAATTTCTCAATACTTCTTTTGTAATCTAAGAGAATTTTCATTTCATGTACAAACTACATGAGGAAAAAACTGTGAAGATGTACCTAAATTCCTTCTTTTTTTATGAATTGAGAGGATTATTATTGAATTTCAAGTACTCTAAATAAAGTCTAATACAAATTAATACAGTTTTTCTTGACACAATCATCGGACCGAATGAAACGTGGAAAATGACTATACATTATATGTCATGTATTCCTACAACACTTTACTTAATATTCCAGATGTATACAAGAGCTTAAATATTTATGCATTTGAAACTACTGAGTTGATATAGTGGAAACTTTATCCCTGTTTTATGTTAAAGTGCACACAAAATCTATTAATATGATAAACAGTTTTGTGTTAAGGTGTGTCAGTTTTAAAACTTCGTTGATCACTCATGTAGAAATTCTATCTCGGCTACCCCAAAGTAATCAACCAAAATGACGACCCGTTAAAAACAAATGAGGTGTCAACAGAGGCTCTATATGAATGCTTTCCAATAATATTAAAAAAATTCTTAGTCATTGACTTAATCCCTGGTTTCTGGCAAATGTTTACAAGCAATGAAGCCCTCGTTATATTTTTTTAAGAAACAAAGATACTTTTTTCTTTATTTACATACGTCATTTTTTTGTTCATCGATAGTTTCAGGCGGAGATTATTATCCACCCTTAAGCGAAGTTAAAAAAAAAGAAGAAAAATCTTCCCAGTACGTTGAAAGCATGATACAAGTTTCATACAATTTGTTCTATCTCCAATGGCCTAATTGTTAAAACCATTACATGGAATACATCACCATTGTCCAATCAAAATAAACACATCCAAACAGAGGTATCAAACTTGATGCGTAGCACATATGACCAAGGAACTTAAATCCAAAACAACTTAATTATTAAGGGCTTGCCAAAGAGCATGCAATTTTAACTGCACATATGCATTTCGTTCTTTTCCATATACAGGAATAATATACTGCAGATATTCTATCGCAATCAAATGTTTAAAACTTGAGGGAAATTTTGATAATTTTGCCAAAATCTCAATAGAGTGTTTTAACAAATTTGAAATGCTGTGTAGTTAAATGCAATAAAAATATACACTCCATTTATCATTATTAAATTATGGAACTCAAGTTTGATTGCATCGGTTTGGAACGGGAGAGAGACATCATGATTTCATTAATTATTATAACAAAGTTGATTAACAGTGAACATATTAAAATAGTAAAATGAGACTTGTTACACAAAACAACAGCTTTTTGGTGTGTCACATTTCTTTTTTTTTTACGTTAAAATCTCTGTTTACTTTTTCATATCATATATCTTGTTTAATGATGAAACAACATTGCATCCGTTAAACACCTAAAACCATGCGAAAGTATCTGCACTGTTATTGTATATGACTCGGCAGAATAAAGACAAAGGTAACCTCAAAATGCACTATGAATTCATATACTGTATATCAAATTTGTTTACTGTTTGTGTTCATATGTTGATACATTTAAATACAAGCCTAATAACTTTATGTTATTATATAATTTTTGTTCGATTAAGAACAAATATAAAAAAAGTCGATAAATAAGAGGAGATGGCGATTACAAGAAGATACAAGATAATCTAATTCGTTGTATTTTTAACTACATAGACAATCAGAAGAAACTTACAAGAAATGTAAAATAAACTATTAAGCGACAATGTCATATCTAATAGACCCTAAAATAGTCATATGTGATCCAAAAATGTTTATACGGAAGTTATATGATTTAACTTGGTCTATTTGATATCGGTTAGATACGACCTCATTGCCTCTGTTTTCTTACCACATCTAACACAAAACATATGTATATCATCGTATTTTATTTAAAAGAATGGACATTTGTGTCGTTTAGAATGGAATTAGTCAATTATACATTTTAACACGAATTTAGTTAAATAAAACCCATTTACACCCTCATTCCATAAAATTTTGGTGTCAAGCTGAATAGCTGTAACTTGATTTCAGTCTAGTCATTTTCTGATTGGCATATCTTAAAATTATGGGAGTCCGGGTAGTGAACATGTGAACTGTTGGTGATGATACGTAGTAACTGTATGTTAATTATGGTAAACGATACGACAGGAAGAGTTCCCCGAGCCCACAAGTATATCATTTCTTAAAAGTTAGAAGGAAGTAGAGAATTATGATTTCCAAATATCTGCAACACGGAAAGCTTTCTTTTTATTCACACAGGGATTAGATATTAAAAATCTTTCTTGAAGCTGTAATTTTATAATGTATGATATGATATATATACTAAATATAGGCAACGGGTTAGAAATTCGGGAATAAAATTAATTTTAAGAAATTTCTGTAGACATGTGACAATCTATAATATAGAAAAAGTTATTAAAACAAATGCATTAATGTAATATATATTGATAGATTTAATTAATTCAATATCTTCCTCATATATGTCGGAGACACGTGAACGAGTATAGTTTATAATACACAGCGGTGAAAAATCGGGTCATTAAGTAATATTGGCTGGGTGCAGGAGACTGTACTGTAAAACCTAGGACTTATACATTGGTCCCCCGCTAAAACGGATATTCCGAGGAATTGGTAGGTGTCCACGTCAATCGAGGATAAGCGTGAGAAATTTACTAAAGCACTGATGAAGAACGATATACAGATATAATACAGAGAGATAACATCGCGGCTCAGGTTCCAAAACATTAATTATACCATAGAAGCATGCAAACCTTGAATTTATTGACATTTAAACATATATAAAACACACATGGATAGCTAAATGTATTTTATAGCTTAACTATATACTATATTTTTTTTCTCTCAATATGTAAGAACAATAATGATGCAGCTATCAGTTTGTAATTTCATGGTTGTTGCATTCTACACAACTTTAATGGCATTTATTTGCAAATATATATTAAAGTGGTAATATTTTAATATTTCCATCTTTAAGTTAATTGATAAAGTACAAGGTGTTGTCTCAATGTTACTAATATATCAACCTACAATCACATTTTTTACAATATTATCCTCGAAGTTGAGGTTTTAACATCAGTATTTCTTAACATGTAACAAATGACTAGAGGATCCGAGAATAAAAGAATACCCTGATCCAAGAGTAAGAGAAGACAATGATCCAAGAATAAGAAAGGACAATGATCCAAGAGAAAGAGAAGACAATGATCCAGAATAAGAGAAGAAAATTTTCCAAGAATAAGAGAAGACAGTGATCCAAGTATAAGAGAAAACAATGATCAAAAATTACACGAAGACAACGATCCATGAATAAGAGAAGACAGTGATTTAAGAATAAGAGAGAAAAGTGATCCAAGAATAAGAGAAGACAATAATCTGAGTATAAGAGAAGACAATGATCCAAGAATAAGAGAAGACAATGATCCAAAAATAAGAGAAGACAATGATCCAAGAATAAGAGAAGACAATAATTTAAGTATAAGAGAAGACAATGATCCAAGAATAAGAGAAGACAATAATCTAAGAATAAGAGAAGACAATAATCAAAGAATAAGAGAAGACAATGATCCAGAATAAGAGAAGACAGTGATTTAAGAATAAGAGAGAATAGTGATCCAAGAATAAGAGAAGACAATGATCCAGAATACGAAAAGACAATGATCCAAGAATAAAAGAAGACAACGATCCAGAATAAGAGAAGACAATAATCTGAGTATAAGAGAAGACAATGATCCAAGAATAAGAGAAGACAATGATCCAAGAATAAGAGAAGACAATAATTTAAGTATAAGAGAAGACAATGATCCAAGAATAAGAGAAGACAATAATCTAAGAATAAGAGAAGACAATAATCAAAGAATAAGAGAAGACAATGATCCAGAATAAGAGAAGACAATGATCCAGAATAAGAGAAGACAATGATCCAGAATTAGAGAAGACAATGATCCAGAATTAGAGAAGACAATGATCCAGAATTAGAGATGACAATAATCTAAGAATAAAAGAAGACAATAATCCAAGAATAAGAGAAGAAAATGATTAGACAATGGTCCAGAATAAGAGATAATAATAATAATAATAATAGTAAAAATTTCTATAGCGCCCTATATAACAATAAAATCACTCTAAGGCGCTTTACATATATATATACATGATAAAACTATAATAAGTTAACCACAAAACAAAATGGAATAAAAAAATGTTATGTTTAAAAGAACTAAAAACGTATATATGAAAGATATATGAACATAAATAATTATATTGATAGCAAAATTATAGAATTAAAATCAATAATAAGTACAAAAAAAAAAAAAAAATACAAAAAAAATTAAAACATAGAAAACGAAAATATATTAAAAATTTAGCAGAAAGATTATAATAAATAATTGAAATGGTCATGAAAACTTTTGCTAGAATAAAAATTGTACGAAGAAAACAAAAAACAAAAATCACAGCACATTTTCAAATAAAAAGAATAAGAATTAAGATAACAGCTTATTAAACGCAAGTCTGTAAAAATATGTCTTCAATTGTTTTTTAAAACACTGAACAGATTTAGAGTGACGAATTTGTACAGGTAGATTGTTCCATAGGGTAGCGGCAGCACGATTAAATTGTCTTTCACCGTACGTTTTTGTTCGGACATGTGGCAGTTCGAGTCTAAGGCTGCCCTCTGATCGTAGTGCCCTAGTTGTTGTTTGGAGATGTAATAGTTCCTGTATATAGTCCGGTGCAGTTCCTTGCAGTGCCGTGTACGTATAGACAAGGATTTTGAACTTTGGCCGGAATTCAACAGGGAGCCAGTGCAGTCCAGCGAGAATAGGTGTAATGTGTTCTCTTTTCCTAGTTTTCGTAACAAGACGGGCTCCAGTGTTCTGAACTCTCTGTAACCTTTCAATTTGACACTTGTTAACGCCGAAGAGTAGACTATTTGCGTAGTCAAGTCTGGAAGTTACAAGGGAATTAACCAGAGTTTTACAAGCATCCGTAGAGATGAAATGTCGGATTCGTCCAATGTTGCACAGATGGTAATTACACGATTTTACGATAGACGCAACTTGTTTTTCCATGGTAAGACGGCTGTCAAAATAAACACCAAGATTACGTACCGATGTGACACTATTGATGACATTTTCACCTACTTTAAGTTGGAAAACAGGCATGTTCTTCGACTGATGTTTCGATGAAAAGACGATCAGTTCCGTTTTATCCTGGTTTAGTTTCAACAGATTGTTTGACATCCAAAAGCCAATTTCTTCCAAACACAATTCAAGTCTTTTAACGTAGTTGTTCCAGTCATCGAGCGGTTTGATTGTCATGTAGACCTGTGTGTCATCTGCATAGCAGTGAAATCTGAAACCATGACGACGGCATATATTTCCAATTGGTCTCGAAAAAAGACAATACAATTTTGGTCCGAGAACTGAACCTTGCGGAACTCCGAAGGGCAGATGACTGGCGTTTGATCTATCCGACCCTATAACGACTCGCTGGTTCCTGTTGGTAAGATAAGAACGAATCCAATTTAATGCTTTTCCAGTTATCCCATACGAATGTTCGAGCCGTTGAAACAATGTTGAATGATCGATCACATCGAATGCTGCTGAAAGATCAAGTAATACCAACACCATTGATAATTGTCCATCTAGTGCTTCCACGATATCATGGTTAACACGAAGCAGGGCTGTCTCAGTTGAATGATGTGGCCTATACGCTGATTGTAAAGGATCACGAAGCCTGTAGTTGTCAAGATGCTGATCAAGACGTTTATCCACTACTTTTTCCGACAATTTTGAGATGAAAGGAAGATTAGATACTGGTCTATAATTCCGAAACAATTCCTTATCAAGTCCAGGTTTTTTTAACAAAGGTCTTACTAGCGCCTCTTTAAATGTTGAAGGCACTACTGATTGTTCAAGCGAAGTGTTAATGATGTTACCGATAAATGGAACCACAGCATCCATATTTTGTTTCAAAAATGATTCAAGAATAAGAGAAGACAATGATCCAGAATAAGAGAAGACAATGATCCAGAATAAAAGAAGACAATGATCCAAGAATAAGAACAGAAAATGATTCAAGAATAAGAGAAGAAAATGATCCAAGAATAAGAGATGTCAATAACCTAAGAATAAGAGAAGACAATAATCCAGGAATACGAGAAGACAATGATCCAAGAATTGAGAAGAAAATGATCCAAGCATAAGAGAAGACAATGATCCAAGAATACGAGATGACAATAATCTAAGAATAAGAGAAGACAATGATTAGACAATGATCCAGAATAAGAGAAGAAAATGATTCAAGAATAAGAGAAGACAATGAGCCAGAATAAGAGAAGACAATAGTCCAGAGTAAGAGAAGACAATGATCCAGAATAAGAGAAGACAATGATCCAAGAATAAGAGAAGAAAATGATCCAAGAATAAGAGAAGAAAATGATCCAAGAATAAGAGATGTCAATAATCTAAGAATAAGAGAAGACAATAATCCAAGAATAAGAGAAGACAATGATCCAAGAATTGAGAAGAAAATGATCCAAGCATAAGAGAAGACATTGATCCAAGAATACGAGATGACAATAATCTAAGAATAAGAGATGACAATAATCTAAGAATAAGAGAAGACACTGATCCAAGAATATGAGAAGGCAATGATCCAAGAATAAGAGATGACAATGATCCAGAATTAGAGATGACAATGATCCAAGAATAAGAGATGACAATGATCCAGTATTAGAGAAGACAATAATCCAAGAATAAGAGATGACAATAATCCAGAATAAGAGATGACAATGATCCAAGAGTAAGAGAAGACAATGATCCAGAATTAGAGAAGGCAATGATCCAAGAATAAGAGATGACAATGATCCAGAATAAGAGAAGACAATAATCCAAGAATAAGAGATGACAATGATCCAGAATTAGAGATGACAATGATCCAAGAATAAGAGAAGACAATGATCCAAAATTAGAGAAGGCAATGATCCAAGAATAAGAGAAGACCATGAGCCGGAATGAGAGATGACAATGATCCAAGAGTAAGAGAAGACAATGATCCAGAATTAGAGAAGGCAATTATTCAAGAATAAGAGATGACAATGATCCAGAATAAGAGAAGACAATAATCCAAGAATAAGAGATGACAATAATCCAGAATAGCAGATGGCAATAATCTAAGAAAAAGAGAACCCATTGATACAAGAATAAGAGAGAACAATAATCTAAGAATAAGAGAAGACAATGATTAGACAATGATCCAGAATAAGAGAAGAAAATGATTCAAGAATAAGAGAAGACAATGAGCCAGAATAAGAGAAGACAATAGTCCAGAGTAAGAGAAGACAATGATCCAGAATAAGAGAAGACAATGATCCAAGAATAAGAGAAGAAAATGATCCAAGAATAAGAGAAGAAAATGATCCAAGAATAAGAGATGTCAATAATCTAAGAATAAGAGAAGACAATAATCCAAGAATAAGAGAAGACAATGATCCAAGAATTGAGAAGAAAATGATCCAAGCATAAGAGAAGACATTGATCCAAGAATACGAGATGACAATAATCTAAGAATAAGAGATGACAATAATCTAAGAATAAGAGAAGACACTGATCCAAGAATATGAGAAGGCAATGATCCAAGAATAAGAGATGACAATGATCCAGAATAAGAGATGATAATGATCCAAGAATAAGAGATGACAATGATCCAGTATTAGAGAAGACAATAATCCAAGAATAAGAGATGACAATAATCCAGAATAAGAGATGACAATGATCCAAGAGTAAGAGAAGACAATGATCCAGAATTAGAGAAGGCAATGATCCAAGAATAAGAGATGACAATGATCCAGAATAAGAGAAGACAATAATCCAAGAATAAGAGATGACAATGATCCAGAATTAGAGATGACAATGATCCAAGAATAAGAGAAGACAATGATCCAAAATTAGAGAAGGCAATGATCCAAGAATAAGAGAAGACCATGAGCCGGAATGAGAGATGACAATGATCCAAGAGTAAGAGAAGACAATGATCCAGAATTAGAGAAGGCAATTATTCAAGAATAAGAGATGACAATGATCCAGAATAAGAGAAGACAATAATCCAAGAATAAGAGATGACAATAATCCAGAATAGCAGATGGCAATAATCTAAGAAAAAGAGAACCCATTGATACAAGAATAAGAGAGAACAATAATCTAAGAATAAGAGAAGACAATGATTAGACAATGATCCAGAATAAGAGAAGAAAATGATTCAAGAATAAGAGAAGACAATGAGCCAGAATAAGAGAAGACAATAGTCCAGAGTAAGAGAAGACAATGATCCAGAATAAGAGAAGACAATGATCCAAGAATAAGAGAAGAAAATGATCCAAGAATAAGAGAAGAAAATGATCCAAGAATAAGAGATGTCAATAATCTAAGAATAAGAGAAGACAATAATCCAAGAATAAGAGAAGACAATGATCCAAGAATTGAGAAGAAAATGATCCAAGCATGAGAGAAGACATTGATCCAAGAATACGAGATGACAATAATCTAAGAATAAGAGATGACAATAATCTAAGAATAAGAGAAGACAATGATCCAAGAATATGAGAAGGCAATGATCCAAGAATAAGAGATGACAATGATCCAGAATTAGAGATGACAATGATCCAAGAATAAGAGATGACAATGATCCAGTATTAGACAATACAATAATCCAAGAATAAGAGATGACAATAATCCAGAATAAGAGATGACAATGATCCAAGAGTAAGAGAAGACAATGATCCAGAATTAGAGAAGGCAATGATCCAAGAATAAGAGATGACAATGATCCAGAATAAGAGAAGACAATAATCCAAGCATAAGAGATGACAATGATCCAGAATTAGAGATGACAATGATCCAAGAATAAGAGAAGACAATGATCCAAAATTAGAGAAGGCAATGATCCAAGAATAAGAGAAGACAATGAGCCAGAATAAGAGATGACAATGATCCAAGAGTAAGAGAAGACAATGATCCAGAATTAGAGAAGGCAATCATCCAAGAATAAGAGATGACAATGATCCAGAATAAGAGAAGACAATAATCCAAGAATAAGAGATGACAATAATCCAGAATAACAGATGACAATAATCTAAGAAAAAGAGAACCCATTGATACAAGAATAAGAGAGAACAATGATCCAAGAGAAAGAGAAGACAAAATTAAATTTTTATCAAAAATTAAATTTCCGCTCAAATTCTTATTTTATATAAGTAGAAAACCAATGATTGATTATAGTATTTTTCACAGAAAATGAATGTAAAGTTCTGTACCGGTCATCTTTTCCATACAAAATCAAATCATTATATTGATGGTTATATTCGTAGAGAAAATATAAACACTGTCTTGGGTTTTTTTTCAGTTACCGATCTGGATATTCCTGAGTTGATTTGTCCTATTTCTTATATCTACTCATTTAAATAGGGGAAGAAATGTCATAAAAAAGGGAAGGTATTGTTTTAGACACTTCAAACTCCATTTGGTTTATGTGAAACATTCAAACGGTTCAAAAATAAAACTTATTTATAATTTACAGTTTCCATTGATGGCTTCCAAAGTGAATCATTAATTTTTCAGGAAACCAATTATAATGGTGAATCAATTTGAAATATATAGTTTCAAACAACATTCATTTTATCAATAAAACAATAACGATATTGTTTCGTAATCGCCATGTTGATGTGGGGAAAAAATCGGACAAATCATGCATACAATATTAGTTTTTTTTTCTTTTTCGATCGACGATGGCAACATCCTTTTCCCCCGAACTAATAACGGTATTCGTATATCTATGTTCTAATGATACAAATCTGATATTACCAGGTCATTTAGCAAAAAATCATGAGTTTAATTAATCATTTTTCACTGTCTTGCATAATCTTAGTTACTGTCAAAAATCGTCTAGCCTATTCCCGCAGGGAACACCTCAATTTACTATTCAAAGACTCCAAAGCATGTAACGGAGAATTTGAGTTTCTGTACCAAAGTCTGTGCATATTAACTTTGGTACTGGTCTTCAAAACGATAATTATACACTTGAAGAAAACATTGATGTATATATAATAGTCCAAGCCTTCCTTTGCACTATATCGTCTTTTGAGTATTCAGGTCGCATATATCAACCAGAAACAGGAAGTTTTTACCATAATCATATACTAGTATTCAAAAATTGTTAAGTTTCAACTAGACAAACTTTACATTACTTCCTTGAAAAAGTGCTCAGTTTATAAAACTCTATTTTCTTAAGTTTAGATATTCGTTTAAAATATTCTAATGGTATGTGGTATGATTACCAATGAGACAATTATACACCAGGGACCACTGATGCGGGTATAAGCCACTATACGTAAAGCCGATTTTCAGATCGAACACCTTAAACAAATTAGTAAATACAAGCAGACTATATAGATAAACCTTATTTAAAGATGTTCATAGTACACATATACTAGTATAAACTAAAATTTAAGTCTGTAAATTGTTTTGGTGTTAAATGCCTACTAAAATGTATATGTTATCTGTAATTCAACCATTAATCCAGTGGTGTAATCATTTACTATTGTTAAATTTTATAACGGAGAGATCAATTCATTCCCTCTAATAGGCTTGAAATGGTCGCAAAAGTTAACAATAAATACATAGAAACTTTCACAATAATAGAGTGTTAAGAAGTTATGAATGAAATACCACAGAAAACTATTAAAAAGAACGAAATACACAGCTATTGTAAAGAAACAGTGGGTCAGTGGGTCGTTCGGATTTATAAAAGGGGTTTCTAATGTAAGAGTACAAGATAGTATCAAAATACCTTTTGTGGGGGAATAATAAAGACGTTGATATGTAACATGTTGAATGAAATCTGCCTTTTATTCAGACTATATATTTTCGTCTAAATACTGCTTTTTAAATAAATTATATAGTATTTAAAGTCGTTTCAGTGAAAATGCACCAGATGAAAGAGCACACCTTTGTTAAATGATATGAAGTGAGCTCAGCGTTCCAAATCGAAGGTTTTGTTGCTTTTCTACTTTAATTTAATGGATATCAATGTCTAAAATAACTTTTGATAAAAACATATATTACAGGGCTGAAATCAGTCTATGAAATGAAAAGTATGACACATTTCGTTCCTATCATAACCATACCGATTCCTTAAGTTAACAAAACCTTATCTACGGATGTAACCATAACTAAATTCAATGATTGGTCTAATAGACTGGTGGATTTGATGCTGAAATAACAGACTTCTAAATTATTAGAGGCTACAGTAGTTTATCCAAGACTAGAAATTTCACAAGTTATCTTTAAAAACAAAACTTAACAAGCTAAACAAGTAGAAATTTTCTAATTAAAAAATTATAACATGTAATTAGGCCTATCGATGGAATTTTGAAAACTGAATTATATTTTTATGTATGACATTGGGTAATTATGCTGTCCTAAGAGTAAAGTTATTATGAAGGTTCCTTATCAGACAGGAAATTATGATTAATTGGAGAAGGCAATTATTTGAGTAATCTAGATTTTTGTAATTGTGAGGTTTTCTTTTGGTAATTGTCAAACTAATTACCACAGGTCGATTTTAAAAACCATTGTAAACGCACACGATGTCTTTCAATTGAAGACTACACGCCTATCTATATAACACAAATATTTCCTTGCATCATAACAAATACAATCAGATTTTTACACTGTTCGCTCTAATTTACTATTAGTATATTTTGTATTTTGGGGGCCTTAAATGCCGACCGGCATGAAGAGGATAGGTGAGAGGTGAGGTAGTATTTTGTAAATATATAAAGTCTAGCTTACCATACTTATTTGAAAAGGAAACATGTATGTTATTGAGCGATCTCTAGGAGTTTTTTTTAATTTAAAATATATCAAGAGTATGTGGAACTGAATTTTAGTAGTTAAAACACATATATTCAGCCATTTATAAAATATTTGGTTGAAAAAAAGTTAAAAAAAATATTAACTTAATAAATAGAAAGTAGAATTTCTATCGAGAATTTCAAACATCTGCTAGACTGGTTTACTTGAAAGTTTGTTTCACTGGATAACTGATGATCATATAAATAGCCTGTTGAAATTCGTGTAACTTATCAAGCAGACAAGTATTATCCATTTGCCAAGGTGTAATCATCTATTGGTTGTGTTAAGAGAATTCAAATATGCGTGTGTTGTCTCCAAAATAAAGTTAACAAAAAATATCAGATATTAATGTAAGATGTCGTCCCATAGTTCGGCAGTTTCTTGATCATATTTGAAATTATATGAAATCACACTGTATAAAAAAAAATAAAAAATTATCCATCTCAACAACAACAATTTCAAATAAATAAATCGGAAATTCTGTGTCCATAGCATATCACTTAAAAACTCAAACCATTTTAACATAAACAAAGGCGGATGGCGGTCAAGTATTTCGACCTAAAATGTTTTGGAAAAAAACATTTAAAACACACAGATCTCCTAGAGGGGTGATGGCGATTGGCTAAAAATTGTTTATTTCGTTAAAAACATCCTAGTAGAGGTTATAATCCTGGTACCTTTGATAACTATTATAACATGCCAAAGGCGGAATGCCTCAAAAAGTTCAAACAGCACAAGACAGTATTCTCATTGACAATCAAACAAAATCTCTTCATTTTTACAGTAATGCATTCATAATGCATAATATATTTATCTACCCAAATTAGCCCCTATCATAAAGAGTTTATAACAAGACTTGTTTTACACTGAAATTCACAAAAATCAGAGAAATTGTCAATTCAAAAATGTCCCAAAACAGGAATAGACAGTTATTTTTGCCAATTGAAAAGGCACTTCCTTTGAGTTTGGTCGTTTTGAATTTCCTTTGAGTTTAGTCGTTTTATATTTCCTTTGAGTTTGGTCGTTTTGTATTTCCTTGGAGTTTGGTCGTTTTATATTTCCTTGGAGTTTGGTCGTTTTGAATTTCCTTGGAGTTTGGTCGTTTTGAATTTCCTTAGAATTTGGTCGTTTTATATTTCCTTAGAGTTTGGTCGTTTTATATTTCCTTAGAGTTTGGTCGTTTTGAATTTCCTTGGAGTTTGGTCGTTTTGAATTTCCTTGGAGTTTGGTATTTTTGTTATTATCTCATTTCATAGATAATAGAATGCACTTCTGTAACTTTATAACATGGTGTTTGTTTTAGAATGAAAACATTTGGTATCTTTTTTTATGTAAAGCTAGATTAACTCTCTGCTGCTACGAATGATTGGATATTTTGAAATCTTAACATACATCTTCTTATAAAGGGTCATAAAACAGAATAGATTTGTCAAGGATTATTAAAAAAATAAGCGAATAAATCATGAAGAATAAGGTTGACTTTTAACTTAATGAAGCAATGGATTTTACGAGTTAAACGGTCTAGTTTTATTGAGTCTGATAGAATCCTGTTTCAATGTTTGTTATTGTTCAACTACAAAAAATATTAATATTTAATGACTTTCTGTTTAATTTCTCATAATGTAAAGTTAACTACGATTTACAAACAACTGGTATATGTTCCTTTAATTGCTCAGAAGAATAGTTCCATTGCTTCTATTTATCTGTTGCAATTGAAATTCTATTGATAAAGTACAAAGGAATTGAATGACATGGTAAAAAGAAGATATCTAGGGACAGGGAAAAAGAATGAAAAATTAACGATGTCGCGAACAAATTATTTGTAGCCAATTCCCTTGGTAAGCCATCCTACAAAGGGAATTGTTTTTAACTACTTGAAATCAATAGAGATATCATAGTACATGGTCTTACAGGTTAGGCCCAGGTGATCAATTTGTTTGATGCCATGTTTAATTGGTTTCAATTTTGGACTAACCCAGCTTTTCCCACTATACAAAAAATCCCAGAGGTTACAAAACAAGGCTCTAACCACGATGACAAGTACAAGACTACTTGTTGAATCTTTTTAGTAGTCACGTTTCATAAAAAATAATAGCCATATCTGTCGAAATATATTAAGTTTGCTAATTACTTTTTGTGGTATTTGACTATGAACTTTTCCCTAAATTCACCTTCGAACAGCAACACCCTCGATTAATACTAAAATCATTAAATGATCTTCAGGTAGAATTTTATTGGGATATTTCTCGGAACACGGGACCGTGTAATGGGTATTTCATTTCTCATAGGTCATTTTCTTGAGGATGGCTGACAGACTGGTGATTAATGAAAGCATTAGAACACAATATTTTTGAGGAGTACCAAAATTTGAATTTCAACCACATACATAAAAGGTGAATTTATTTCCGCTATTTATTAACGCCAGAATGCTTTTCCAGACGGGGCAACACATCAAAGTGATGCTCGCAGGTGTCTAATATGGTCATATATTAAAATAATTTCACAAATCAACAGGTATAGCAAAATGGAAATGAGCATTGGATGGAAGTGTGAAAATCGGATAAAACAAATCATTTCTTAATCGGATTTCCCCCTCTGTTTCTCTCTTTACTGTTGTCAATCGTGTCAATCGTGTCATACTATGTTGTAGATGTTTTGCTTTATTTGCTTAAATGTTTACAGACGGTTGAAATTTATGTGATGCAAGTCTTCAAAAAAACACTTAAATACCAAAATTTCTTACTGAATTTGTGTCGAAAAAGATAGAAATACAAGAGCGTGCAGTGATAAAAACAACCTTTCTATTAACATGGCCAATCTATAGTTATCTCTGGTTAAATTTTGAAACTTTTAACAAAGGATTTTAAAATTGTTTATCTATGTCTTAATCATTCGTGCCAGGTCTGTAACAATTGAAAATTCAAGTTAAAACTTTAAAAAGTATAGATACACAAAGTCCAATTACCACAAGTATATCATCTCGTGACTTTAAAGGTAAAATATTTTAAAACAAAAGATTTTTCCCGCTTACCCACTGAGATAAAGATCTCTTAGAGTTGTCTCATCTTGATTACGGTATTTTATTTCATTTGTTTGCAAATAAAAATAGTGACTGGTGCCAAAACAATAGAACAGAGATGACATATCTACGTTTGTAAGTAATCTGATCTCGCACTAATTATTATCTATTTTCTGATCTTGGCTTTTTAGTTTATGTTTACCGTTAGTTCTAAGTGATCCATAATTAATCACTTCCACAGAACTAGAATTCATGTTATAAATGATAAATGAACGATTGGAAATGCAAGCATGTGAAATTTCCTCAATTTCTAACACGATATTAACTGAAGGGATAGTGTAGAAAGATAAAAACTTAAATGAAAAAAAATGTTTATTTATCAGTTTTTAGAAATCTATACCTCATAAAATCTTCCCATATAGCGCTCATCTGATGAAATTTTTCTGTCATTCTTATTTAAATGTATCACTTCTGTAACACACTTGTTTAAATTGAATAAAACAATTGTTTGGAGTCTAAAAGAAAATTACAGCTCAGACTGGCAAATAAAATACTACAATTTAATGTCAAAAAGTCTATTAAGTGGGTTTTTGTCTATGGTAAAATTACTTATATGAAGATTTTAACACCTCACAAAAAGCCATTTACATGGACCTTGTTTTGTTCAAATATTTGAATTCAATTTAACAAATTTCACCCCAAAGTTATCGAAATTTACCATGAGGTTTTGTTTCTTGACTTTAACCAATTCATATAAAGTTTGTTTTAATTCGGTTTATTTTTATTTGACATTTTCCTCCAAAATAGCTCATAAATTCCAAAATCCTTTTTTCCCTCTTTTAATTAAATTCCAAAATATTATCTAAACATGTCATAAAAATGCCAAAATATTGAATGTCTGGGAATAAATATGATTGCTCTATTACAGAATTAATTCACAATTTCATGCTACCCTCCTAACCTAAATGAAAAATAATTTGGATTATATCATTTAAATCATCCAATTTTAAAGGCAATCATTTAATGTTAAATTGGCTTACACAATATATATCACATTCAACACAGACTACTTTATTCTCCTCGTATTCATGTATGGACTGCCCATTCTTTTTCTAACTTAGTTCAGCCTTGTTGCATTTGAAAAGAGGTATTTTCTGGGCAATTTAATGCAAAGTTGTATGACAAAACAAAATAATGTATGATAATGCAGGTTTCAGTTTTCATTGTGATAATTTTCAAAATTTATTAAAGTGATGTATTCATAATTGATGTGCTTAAGTTATAGATGTTTATGTGTGTGGCCAAAAGGGGGCAATACCAAAAACAATTTGCAAGTAGAAAAAGACGGAGTGTTTTGCTAAGTATTATCGACAGATTTATTAGAAAGAGAAAAAAATCTTCTGTTGGATTTCTGTAATTAGGACTTTATCATAACTGAAGAAATGACATTTAATGAAAGGCTTTAATAATCACTGTCCATATTTTTATAATTTGCGAACCCTGGACCATTATCTGATAAAACTATTTCAGAAAACAGAATGTCAAAACGTTCACTTGTAGCAGACATTTTAATTAAGTGCTTGTAAGACGATTATTAAGCTCCCCGAACTGTAGCTTTACATCGCTCTGACAACTAATGGACTGACGTAATTGGCAACACAGAAAACAGTCTTGGTGCGATCATCTCTGTGACAACGACACCTGTAGTCAAAAGTAAAAGGAACAGTTATTCCTGTCAGTTTTCGTGCTAAACGAAACCGAATTTTAGAATATTATTATATTGCTGATAGATCATTTAGCCTACAATGTCTATATGAATTGTAAAATAAAAGCCAAACATGGCAAAAGAACATCACTGAAAACACATGCATTAAAGGGTATCAGGGGTTACGAAATAAATAAGCATGGTCCTTTATAGCTTGGTGTTCGGTGTGAGACAAGGCTCCGTGTTGAAGACCGTACTTTGACCTATAATGTTTTACTTGTATAAATTGTGATGGAGAGTTGTCTCATTGGCACGCAAACCACACCTTCTATGTCTTTTTTTGTGCCCAAATTATTGTTGTAATTGATGATACATCAAATTTACCATTATTATGGTTATAACTATATGTCAATAGTAAAGGGTATAACCATTATAAGGGTCAATCTGACAGCATCTCAAACGTCATTGGAAAAAGTGAAAATCTCAAAAATACTTGTTGATCAGGCTAATCGTATCTTATTTGTCATTGACACACCATTCTAATGACCATTATAGTGGTATATATATATCTGTACCTCAATAGTCATTGACACAATATTATAATGGTATTTCTGACCGTATCTTAATTTTCATAGATATAGTCATTATAGTGGTAAATCTATCTGTATCTCAATAGTCTGCCATTGACACACCATTATAATGGTAAATCTGACCGTATCTCAATTTTCATGGATATAGTCATTACAGTGGTAAATCTGACCGTATCTCAATTTTCAGGGGTATAGTCATTATAGTGGTTAATCTTTCTGTACCTCAATAGTCATTGAAACACCATTATAATGGCAAATCTGGCTGTATCCAAATTTGCATGGATTAAGTCATTATAGTGGTAAATCTATCTGTATCTGAATAGTCATTGAAACACCATTATAATGGCAAATCTGACCGTATCTCAATTTTCATCGGTATAGCCATTATAGTGGTAAATCTGTCTCTATCTCAATAGTCATTGACACACCATTATAGTGGTAAATCTAACCGTATCTCAATTTTCATGGGTATAGTCTATGATAGATATATGAAGACGTGATATAAGTGCCGATGAGACAACTCTCCATCCAAGTCAAAACTTGTAAAAGTAAACCATTATAGGTCATATATATATATGGCTATTGAGATACGGATAAATGTTTCACTGTAAAGTTCCTTAAGGGCGAATGGGAATAGAAATATGATCACTTTGGTCTTTTATTGACAGGCAGTAAAACCCTTGCCAAAATTTGTCCCATTTGTTGTGCAGGATGTATAAGTACGCAACCACGCACGATCAAAACGAGGACGTTGCACCCGATGCCTCGAGTATAGAGACTGTGCTTATCAACACGTTAATCAAGAACCCTTGTAACAACTCTTAGAGGGATCTGAAGATCTTGAATTTGCCTTGGAGTTCAGTATTTTTGTTATGCTTTCTTCTCTTAATTCGATTTATAGAGACTAAAAATATCATAAAAAGTAATGTCTGAAATATGGAAATAAGGAAATATGGATCCTTATGATTGAAATACGGTCAGATTTACCAATATATGATGGCATTTACAAATGAAGATTGAGATACCTCCAGATTTACCAGTGTAATGGCTAGAGCCTAGATTCACAACTTCTATATGGTTATACCCCATGTGAGGTGATCAGTCGTATTTAGCTAGGACACATTTTATCATTTTTGAAACTGAGAGATATTCAATTCGTTTTAAGAATAAAATGAGGCAATGCAGTATTATTCTGTCTTCGTGATCTTTAAGCAATCAACAATCAATCGATCAATCGACCAATCAGTCAATCATAACCGATATAGAGATTTTGCGAGATCTTAGAAGAATATTATGAAAGCCCAGAATTATTTTATGGCTGATAAATTAGACCGTATATTTATTTGGGGTCCTGAAATATTCCTCATCTAGAATTATGTAAGGTTTTGTAATATTTCAGGTGATCATAAACTCGAAGTTGGAGGTGTATAAAAGAGATAATGTATAAACTAAAACAGAATAAAAACATTTTCTAAGCAAATAAGATAAATTTCTGATATTGTATTGATTTATTCCTAACAGTAATCGACTATTTAGTGAAGGTATATTCAAACGGATACTCAAAACCTATTACTCTTATGAGAGGAACAACCAATTGTGTTATAATTATTAGATATCTACCTCATTTGGCTAAATGAATTCGACACAATGATGAGATAAATGACCCATCACTGTTATGTATATTCCTATTAAACTATAATCTAGATGAAGAAGACTTTTTTCGTCCTTGTTAAAAAATTTAGAAAAATTTCATGCTGAAAGATTAATGATTTCGTTTACGTTTGTACCCAATACCATCCATACATGTATTTAGAAACTGATATTTATGACTGGACTCAGGGAACTCATAAAGACCGTGACCGTCTTATCAGTCCAATCCTTATTTATAATTATAGAAATAAACTTAGCTAGAACTAGCTAAGGTCTGTAATTGTACTGTATACTTATGGTATAATATGTTCTGGTTAATAGGGGTTATCAACTCGGGCTTGCGTGTAGATTCCTTTCTTATTTGTCAAAAACTTGGCATGATTGTTGTCCGTCATGAAACTAATATGAAATATAAAATAAGGCATATCGAAGGCCGAAATCGAGGGTTCAGACTTTTATATTTTGCAAGGATATTAGAAGATATGCATCGTAAACGTTCCATAATAACAAGATTTTTAACCATTTACTAGGACAAAGTTCCAGTCCGAATACAACATTTCTGAAATATATTGGACATGATCTTTATTTTATTTTTTTGTAAAAACTGCATCTCTGATTCTCACTCAGGCACCCAGAACCGCTATCGAACAGGATTCGAAGCATGATATCTCCTTCTCTTTTTTTTTATCATCAACAAGGTCACCCTTTCTATGTTCATGGATCTATTTATTCAATTTTTCCTTGAATTAGGAGAATATAATTATTATCGAACTGGTTTAGAACGCAACAAATCATCAGGTAATTTAATTTAAGAAATTCTATCGTACATCAAAGTGAATATAACATTTCACATATTACGAGATCTGAATATTTTCATAAGGAATTTACAATAATGTGCATTTGTCAGGGAGTTCTTCAAATCGATCAGGTATGTCTGTTCTGCCATGTCAACGCCATGATAGAAGGTGTGTAATTGACACCGCCCGGCGAGACCCTCCGTAATCAGGTGATTATTTCGGACTTATGGAGAAAATGATTGATGTACGTGCCCTTTTTACCTTGTTCCGGACCGGATGTCCCTCCCCTTTTCATTCAAAAATTATGTAACACGGATTTGACTACTTCAGAAATGTTGTCGGTTAAATAACCGGGTACTGTGTTATGATAGCAATCTGGGAACAATGGCCATAATAAAGGCCGCAATAGCCTCTAGGTCTAACGTTATCCCATTTAAATTAGATTTTACATTGGTGTCCCGTTGTTATTAAATAAGAAAAAAATTGATGGAATCTAACCGTTTGACAAATTAAGACTTAAAATTTTACTTCTCTCGTTTCGTGAAATCATCCGATTTATACGAAATCTGACGATTAAATAATTACATTGAAACATGCACTTACAAGGTATCTAAAAATCTGAAGTATTATACACCTTGTGTGATTGTAATAAGATATACCAAGTGCAATGTACAGGAAGTAGTCAATTATTGCTAAACGCAAAGCAAGATTAAGGATGATAATCCTCCAGTTAATGTAGCTTCTTGTTATGCTTGCAGCGACAAATATTACAGAATACATAGAGTAAAGGAAAGAAGCGAATTTAAAGATCCGTTACATGCTCTTCATTTCTTTATCAAAGTCCGGCGAAAAATATAAATTAGTTATGCACATAAAACATATCTATATTTATGTATTTATCAAGTCAACACAGGAATTGAAAATAACATGTAAAAGAAGAAGGTATGTTATACAAGTACGACAAGAACTTTAAACGTGATATTAGACTAGAGTTACGTCCCTTTAAAATTTAATTTCCCTTTTTAATTTATGCATTACAGCACTATAAACATGCGAAATGGTTTATGCAGGTGCTCAATCGAATTAAACATGCAGCAAATATAGGCTCTAATTTTTTTTTATATATGAAATAAACTAAGAAGTAATTCAAGCCTGCTACTTATTAAAACAGGTGTCTATCAGATGACTTAAAGTTAATTTTGTGAACTTAATTTAAGCAAACTTTTCATAACCGACGATCCAAATCGACTTGAATTGTACTGCATTGTACGGAGGAAATTGTTTTCATCTCGAGTCTGTTGTCTTAGCTTCAAATACATGTTTGCTTAAACCACTTGAGCTCTGCATCTTATTTATGTATATATAAAATCTTGGACATGAATCACATGCGAAGAATGTGTTATTAAAGTCTCTTTCCCACCTACAGTTTTATAGTAAATGAGAATATCGGCGGTATTTTAATGAGATTTGAGAACCTGATCTGAAGATTAATCGGCCGGAATGATGTACCTAGCATTCCATTAGCCGTCGTTCGTAATTACCTGTTCAGGTAAACACAGGTGAGAGGAGATTGTTTCAGAGCTTGACAGCTAATAACTGGCTTTGGAAATGGGTTTAATTATTGAAATTTTCTTCTTAATTAAGAAGCATCAGTAGTAATATTGTAGTGCAAAATATTTGGATGATGTAAAACCGGGATAAAAAAACACAAATTTTATAATTACTGACAGGAAAAGTAAGATGGTATTATTTTAAAACCTTTTAAAGATGATTAGAATTTTAGCACTCTAAATTTAAATTATATAATTCCCACACGACTTAAAAGTGCTATATTTATGAGGTCTTTTCGTACGGAGCAGGATGTCCATATTGCTGAACAGGACATGTGGATTACCATAGCATTCTCTTTTTTTTTTATACTTTCGTGTAATATGTAGACCAACATACATACTAAATCTCCAATCAAGTATTTCGTTCTTGGATTTAAATATATTTAGAATAATGAAATGATGACCACAGAGTATACAAAGATAATGCTGAAAATTGAAACGCATATTTTGTAACATAAGGAAGCATAAGGTAGAATACACCGTATTTCCTGCTGTCAGTATAACAGTAGTACAAATTATAGTATATCATATAATCGGCTGTTAGTGGTATACTCCATATAATTGTACACCCTAGTATCGGCTGTCGCTACAGCAGTAGAACATTTAATAGTACACCTTATTAATAGCTGTCAGCACTACAGTAGTACACATAATAGTACACGCTATTATCAGCTGTCAGTAAAGCAGTAGTAAATATACTAGTACATCATATTACCGGCTGTCAGGACATCAGTAGTACATATAATAGAACACGCTATTATAGGCTGTCAGTAAAGCAAGGGTAAATATACTAGAACATCATATTACCGGCTGTCAGTACAGCATAAGTACCTATTATAGCACAACATATCACCAGCTATCAGTAAAGCAGTAGTACAGATAATAGTACAATATATTACCGGCTGTCAGTACATCAGTAGTACAAATAATAGAACAACCTTTTACCGGCTGTCAATTCAGCAGTAGTACATATAATAGTTCATCCTATTACCGGCTGTCAGTACAGCAGTAGTACATATGGCAGTCCATCATATTACCGGCTGTCCGTACAGGAGTGGAACATATACTAGGACACCCTATAACTGGATGTCAGTACATCAGAAGTACATATAATAGTAAAACCTATTACCGACTCTCAGTATAGTAAAAGTACATATTATAGTACATCATATTACCGGCTGTAAGTAAAACAGTAGTACATATAATAGAACACCATATTAACGGCTGCCAGTAAAGCAGTAGAACATATAATAGTACACCATATTACCGGCTGCTAGTTAAGCAGTAGTACATATAACAGTACACCATATTATCGGCTGCCAGTAAAGCAGTAGTACATATAATAGACTAGTACATCCTATAAGTAGCTATCTGGCCAACAGTAATTACATATGATAGTATATCCTATTACCGACTGTCAGTACAGCTGTAGTACATATTATAGTATATCATATTATCGGCTGTCAGAACAGCAGTAGCACATACAATATTAAACCTTCAACCGGCTGACAGTACACCAGTAGTAGACATAATAATACACCATATTTCCGGCTATTAGAACATCAGTAGTACATTAAATAGAACATCACCCTACCGGCTGTCAGTACACCAGTAGTAAATATAACAGTACATCATATTACCAGCTGTCAGTACAGCATGTACAGATAATATTACAACTTACTACAGGCTGTCAGTACAGCAGTGGTACATATAATAGTACAACATATTACCGGCCGACAGCACAGCAGTAGTTCATATAACAGTACAACCTATTACCGGCTGTCGATACAGCATGTATGTATGTATGTATGTACTGGTAAATGCCTCCGATATCCGAAGAACCCCTCGAAAGCTGCGAGGGTACAGTGGCATCCATGTACACTCCCTAACGGGATTAATGGAGATGTGTCACTAACGTATATTTATACGACAATTATTTTTACAAGGACAAACAATCCCCACCCAATTCAACACAAAGGGAGTGCTAGGACACCGGGAAGTCTGTTATTGTGGTGGAGGAAGCCGAAGTACTCGGAGAGAACCACCGGGCCACTCGGTGGAAACAGACAAACCAGAGAGATATCAGAAGATTGATCTCCAGGTCAAAGTAGGGACACTTTGACCAACCGAGGCCCCCAACGTACCCATTCTAGTTTAAACTCCGGTCTGGGTACCAGAGATGTGTGTGAGAGGGTGAAAATTACCCTTCTAATGTACTGATATTTTTAGCACCCCGAGTGAGAATCGAACTCGGGACCTTCAGCACTGTAGCCATCGGTCTTAACCACTAGACCACGAACTCGCATGTTCATATAATAGTATATAATATAACCGGCTGTCAGTACAGTATGTACATATAATGGTACAACCTATTACCGGCTGTCAGTACAGCAGTGGTACATATAATAGTAAAACATATTACCGGCTGTCAGTACAGCAGTAGTACATATTAGAACTACATCTTACTGGCTGTCAGTACAGCGTTTTCACATAATAGTACACCCTTTTACCGGCTTTCAGTAAAGCAGTAGTACATATAATAGTACACCACACTAACATATAAAAAAGAAGACGTGGTATGATTGTCAATGAGACAACTATTCACAAAAGACCAAAATGACACAAACATTAACAATTATAGGTCACCGTACGACCTTCAACAATGAGCAAAGCCCATACCGCATATAGTCAGCTATAAAAGGACCCGATAAGACTGTGAAACAATTCAAGCGAGAAAACTAACGGCCTTATTTTTGTAAAAAATGAACGATAAACAAATATGTAACACATAAACAAACGACAACCACTGAATTACAGGCTCCTGACTTGGGACAGGCACATACATAAATAATGTGGCGGGGTTAAACATGTTAGCGGGATCCCAACCCTCCCCCTAACCTGGGACAGTGGTATAACAGTACAACAAAAGAACAAACTATTAAAATCAGTTGAAAAAGGCTTAACTCATCAGATAGACAAAAAATAAAAGTGGAACGGCTGTTAATACTGCAGTAGTACATATAATAGTACAACCTATTATCGGCTGTCGGTACATAATGTACATTTAATAGTACAATCTCTTATCGGCTGGCAATACAGCAGTAGTACATATCATAGTACACCACACTTACGACTGTCAGTACAGGAGTAGTAAATATTACCGGCTGTCAATACAGCAGAAGTACATATTATAGTACAACTTATTACCGGCTGTCGGTACAGCAGTAGTGCAAATAATAGTACACCACACTAACGGCTGTCAATACAGCAGTAGTACATATAATAGTACAACCTCTTACCGGCTGTCAGTACAGTATTTTCACATAGTAGTACACCCTTTTACTGGCTGTCAGTAAAGCAGTAGTATATATAATAGTACTACCTTTTACCGGTTGTCGGTACATGCATCAGTAGTATATATAGATAATATGTACACGATGGCAAATCTGTTTAGTGCAATAGATTGGCAGACAAAAATCTGCAATACCTGATGGCAAACCAATTGCTATGAATGGATATTGCAGGTCATACTAGGATTTGAATGGGTAACTTTAATATTTGGTATGAAACTATTTAATGCAATATGTCCCTGAACATCAAACTATGTTTGAAGTTACAAGTAATGATGTTTTGATTACAAGATGAGCGAAAGATCGGGATTAAACAATCTATGTATATCAATATCAATAGAATGTTCTGTTTTCTTTAAAATTTAAATATATACATTCTTTTTCGTATACGGTCCATTTTATTGGTAGTGTGTCTACAAGTGTTATAACTCTGACAGTGTCCCTATGAATGTGATACCTATCATCATTAGAAGACAAGTTCATTGTTATACCTTGTAGTAATTGTTAGAAAAATGAATGAGAGAAACAACTCACAATAATAATTTCTTAAAGAATCAGATATGGTCTTGTTTCACCAAAGTATTCGACATAAAATAGATCATTGTCTTGAGCTGACGACTGACTAGAGACTTGTTGCGGACATTGATATAAAATGCAACACATTACGGCAACATTCCCAATCCTTAAAAATGATGTATTCCCCAAGGAATTGTCATATCTTAGAAATAATAGACTGCTGCAAGCACGAACCGTGCCATCGAAGGTTTTATATCAAACTCTTCTAAGACTTGAGCGAAAGCATTGTTCTGACTGACAAAAGCTTTACGATAAATCGCCTCGTCTTTTGTTCTCTTTGCTATAAATGATAACAGTGCTGTATGATATTTTAATAGAACGCAGATACTGAAAAATCGTGATAGGAATATAGAAATAGGATTTTCTTAAGCTGTTTTTGAATTCATTCAATGAAATGCAAAATCTCGATCTGTGTTTCTCATCAAGAAATCTAATCATGCTTGTATTCTGAATAATATAGACAAAATGCAATGATCACTTCTTCTATAAATATTAAAATTATTGAAAAAATAAGCATATATCGGTGTTCGAATTAAAGATTATTAAAAAAATAATCTCGATGAAATTATTCAATTATTTAATATAAATATTTTTTGACACGAGAAATTAAGTCTTATAATAAACTATTGAATCTTATACTTTACACTCAATCTGATATCAAAACTATTTACTTCATATATTATTTTTTCGTCATAGTGTACGAAGCAAATCTTATTTTTTTATGAAATATAAACTATTTGCTTTTTATTTTATCGCACATTTATTTACACGCATGTACATATCTACCAATAACATGGAGATAGTTTATAAGGATATTTCTTTTTCGTTTACAACCGATTTTTTTCTAAAATTAATATACACCTACTTTTTAAAACTAGATCAGTTATTGATGTTGACGTTTGATAGTTTAACAATCTATTTATTTATTTCACTAATGTCGACTATCTTTACTCTTGGTAGCTTGATGGGTTTACTACGATTTTCATCAGGTTTTCGAGAATTTAGAAAAATATATATTAATTTGTAAATTGTTTTAATAAATAGCCAAGGATAAAAGACGTTTTAACATTTCAAGACGACAAGATGAGCAACCCCACAAAGTGTGTGCACATGTTTGGTGCATAGAGAAAAGAAACATTCAGGTGTGTGTATGTGTGCTCGTATGTGTGTGAGTTCGAATTACATATAAATGAGAAAAATACTAGTACATATAAAGAAGTATAATACATGTTTAAACGTCTGTAACTGATCATTTGAAACCCGTTTTTGTTTTATTTTGGAAGTATTTTGAAAACAACTTTTGTTTTATTTGGAAAGTCAAGTTTTCTAAATTGTTTCAAAAATTTTTTTTTTTTTTTATCTTATTCAAAATGAGAACTGATATTACTCTTTACTATTTTTGTGACACAAGTAGTCTAAAACTTCACTAGCTGACTATTGCATACAAAAGAAATCTTAATTGATCTTAATATTCTGGAGAACACTTTTTGGCATGAAGGGTTTTTTGTAGAAACGATGAGTAAACATAAAACCAACGAAACCTATCCGACCTTGGTTTCCCGCAGGCAGTGGAGTCAGCGTTGGACTTACAATAAATGCTGAATAAACCAATAGAATTTTAATTCATCAACACAGCAAGATATGGGAAAATTACATCGAGAACTTGAAAAATAAATAAACTCTTTACAAAAGCGAATTGTCGCCGAGTGCCGAACCGAATCGTTTTATGACATTTTTCAACGCCCTTTGAAAAGACTTTGAATCAACTGAATTTTTCACCAAAGATCGAATAATAACTTTTACTATTTGTTTACTAAAACTCAACAGTTTGTATTATTTGCATTTGGGTAAATAATTATTTTCTTTTATATATTGTACAAGATGGAAAATGATTACCCCTGTGGGGTTTTTGAACAAAATCTACAATTTCCTTGTCCCCTTTTATGTGTAAGAAGATTTTATGATTTCGTCCTCTTTAATTTAAAACCAAGTATTAAGTAAATAAAACACAATAACAAAATATTTCTTTGTATTTTGGATAATAATTACCGATTAAAAATGGAATATTATAATATACCAGTGCAGCACATTAAAATCAACGCGACAGTTATCAAGGAAATCTGTAGTTGTTTCTCACTCTCAATATTAAAAAAAATAACGTGTACGGACGGACATACTTTATTTTATGCATGTCCAAATTTTTTACATTGCTGCACCTTATTTCATACATTAGAATTTAATAATTAGTCTGATCAAAGAATTTTATTTGAATTACACATGCATAAAATCTTTAAAATTTAGTTCTTCTCTTTTCAAAGAGTAAAAACAATAAAAAAAAAAAAAATAGAAATAAAACAATTTAATATTTAACTTCTTTATGATTTTCACATTTCATATATCACGTACACTATTTGAAAATTCATCAAAATGAAATATTAATATTAGGTAAGATAAATTATGCGAAACTGCCTCTTTTCCAACTCTGCTTGTTTTAATGTTCCGTAAAATAGAAATGCGGGAAAACACACCGTTAAAATAATATTTTCGCACTTTGATGTTTTATGAAAATTTGAGATGTGTAATTTTAATAACTTTAATGGCAATTTTAAACTCTATTAATGGTTAAGTAAATGTACATTATTTTTAATGTTAGAAGTACACTTCTGTAAAAAAAAAAATACTGTTCATTCGGTAAAAATCAAAGTTGGTTATAATTTTTGTACACTTTGTATTATCCAATACAGATTTTTCTTAAAACATATTAGCATATATCCTTATTAAAATAATGCAAGTCATATTACTTAAAATATATAAATATTGTATCGCTTATTTTTTTCTTTATTCAATTCAAGAAAGTCTTTGTTGGTGTAATTTTTTTTGTTTTGATTCTTCTTAAATTCCAGAATTATTAAATAATCGTGAACATTTGCGCCAGAATCTATGACAGGCTGGTTGCGTGTATTCACATCAAAGACACTTATATTTCAGATTCGTGACAAGAGTTTTTCCAAATGTATTTGCTTCCTATATTTTCATTATCACCCGTTATTGTTATTATTTGTTGACCACTCTAATGGTCATTTCGATCAGATAAAACCGAGAAATGGCCACTAGTGACCGTTATGTTACGTAAATCTGCGTTAATAGCCCACAATAATTGGACAATTTTAACACGTAGTAATCGGGTTCTTTTGATACATACTCCGGGTGCTAATTCAATCTATGATTTAATTGAAAAATATTCAATTAAGAAATATGTACATTTAACAAGTGACAATTGCAGGTATGTTGATTCACACGTTTAATTAACAGGTGTGCTGATAAATCTAATTTTATCAAGGATTATTTCTACAGTCATTTTATCAAGGATTAGTAGTACACTTACTTTATCAGACATATATTTATGTATTGAAAGGATTTTCAAAACTGTAAAATTCTTGGTGTAAGATGAATAAATCCAAAAATACCCCCTACCCCCTAACACCTCTCTCCGTGCAAACTCAAAGAATACACGGAGATGTACAGAATTCATGAGGAAATAATAAAAGGAAGTTTGTATCTTTTTCTCAATCACTATTTTGCCATACAAATGAACATATTTTTAACAAAATATTTTTTGTTTCAATGTAAAACAATAATCATCATTGGGCGAAGGAATTCGTTTCAGATTTATAAACAATTCTTAATTGAAAACCGTTTCAAAGAAACCATTTTGGATACACAGCTTCAAGCGTTCAATTCATCTTAACGTCTTCTGTTTTTTTTTTCGCCAACATTTTCACCTTTGATTACTTTATAAACTAAAACAAACTCGATCATGCTATAATTATTCAAGAATTTATGAATCCGGAAATTTTATTTGGAAACACCATATGATAATTTAAAGGGTATATATGATCTCTTTTTTTCGAGGAAAAGAGCATTTAAAGAAATTTTGAAAACGTTTGTATTTTATTTTCTGTATATCTATGTTTAGTTGCAGGTCTTTTCAGAGTTTCATATACTTCTGATTAACCAAAAAAAATAAAATATACAAATCGCACCTTTCTTTCAATTTTTCAGTTACAGTTTGACCAATTTGAATTTTTGAATTTGTTAGATCGTAGATTTTCTGTATTACTCGGTATACCTGTAATGAAGCAAACGTGACTCGCTATTCCTTGAACACAACAGAAACAGAGATAGGGAGACCTCACTAAATTATAAACCTCAACTCCAAGGAACCATTTCCAACATATTTACCGTTTTACAAAACCGTAATCGCAAAGTTAATGAAATCTAGTGGAAATTCAAACTCAATGGTTGAACAAACTATCTTGAATTATTTCTATATTTTCCCAAATACTAGTATATTAAAAATCGTGAGGGCATATCATAGAAATAGCAAATTTAACGGTTGAAATAAAACAAAAACTGAGTGATTCGTGGTTAGAAAATGCATTAATACATGCAGTGTAACTGGATAGAAAGCATTAAAAAATTTCTGAATATATTAATGTTAAAATTTGCAAAAATCTAAAAAATAATTTCATTTGAACTATCTACAGACAATTATTAATAGCCAAATGGTATAGACATTATAACTAAATGATGCCATAGCAGTAAAGCAGGAAAATGTGAATATTTGTAAAGATTCAAGACCATATAAAAAATATATAAGCATGTAAATCAATACCCAAAGAATATTCTCCTAAGTTCAAAAATATTAATTTATTGATTAAAATTGGTCTGATGAGTGTGTTACTAACAATGCTTCAATTTTGAAGTTATTTTTTTCTTGCAATCTAAATCATTCAAATGTCAGACTTTCATGAAAATTCACAAAATTTTATCAATTTTAATGTTTTAACTGGAATTTATTGGACCTTACAAAGTATTTTAATTGAAAAAAAAACTATTGAAAAACTATTGAAAATACAGTAACGAATATGACTTCCCTTAAAGATACAAATTTGTCTAATCATGCATAGAGTTTTATTATTTGGAACTCAATAAAAAAAAATATACACACTAACACCATCGACAACAAGAATAAGATAAGATTATCGAATGATCAATCCAACCTATGAATTATTTTATAAACGTTTTCTCCATCTGAACTTTGTTGTATGAACACACTAGAAGAAAGACAACTCTAGTAGGACTATTGCATCATCCATGATTTATCTCCCTTTTCATATCAATGTTTTTATCGACCGAAATGTGACTGGTAAAAACCAGACACTTTATTCATGCAGCGGTTATAATTCTGGTCACTTGTACAGAAGTGGACAATTTAAGTCCTTCAGATGTTTTTATATCACCGATAGAAAAGAGGGACGAAAGGTACCAGAGGGACAGTCAATCTCATAAATCGGAAATAAACTGACAACGCCATGGCTAAAAATGAAAAAAGACAAACAGACAAACAAAAGAAAACATGACACAACATACAAAACTAAAGAATAAGAAACACGAATCCCACCAAAAAACTAGGGGTGATCTCAGGTGCTCCGGAAAGGTAAGCAGATCCTGCTCCACATGTGGCACCCGTCGTGTTGCTTAAGTGATAACAAATTCGGTAAATAGTCTAATTCGGTAGGTCACGTTATGAAAGGAAGGGGATTGTAGTTACGACGTAAGGAACATATCCGATATCATTTGTGAAACAGTTACACCATAACGGTCAACCAACTCGTCAAGGCGTGAATGGATGATTTCAACTTCACCATTTGGAACTTTTGGTTTAATAGCTTCCTTGTGAGTAGCAATCCTCTATCAAGAAAATCATGATAAGAAATGCAAGCACATGAGTATCGTATCAATTGGGAGATATATGCCCCGTATGCAGGTGCTGCTGGAATGTTGCTACTTAGAAATGGAAAGTTCACAACTGGAAAGCTGAAATAATCTCTTTTGTCGTAAAGTTTTGTTTTCAACCGACCCTCAGTCAATATCTAGATGTAAGTCAGAATATTATAAGGCCGACTTAACTGTATCTGTAGTACACTTTATTTTTTAGTTCGATGGTATAAATGCGTTCAACATTTTGAATTATTTAGTGAAAGAACAGCATCTATATAGCGGAAAGTAGAGTTAAGGGTTATTGCTAACTTCTTATTTTTCTTTCTAAGAAGTTTCTGTATGAAGTCAGCCTCATGAAAGTGTTCCACCTTAGGTGTATCTTCAAATTTTCAACGTAAACGTTCGGTAACACAAACCCCACTTCAGTTGTCAAATAATAGTGATTGCTAGCCGGTTAACTATGAGGGTATAGAGATATAATCAACTTCAAGTAGTGTCATTTTCCCGCCAAAGGTCGGTAACTATTTCGATGTCTGACATGAAAAAGAAAAAGACGCTACCGAAAGTCGCATTTAACATAAATAAAAACAATCAAACACGCAGTGGTTTCGTGGTAGCGTAAAGTATAAAAAAAAAACGTATTAAGCTCGAAACCACAAAGTCAGTCTACGAGCAACTATTGATGGCATGGATCCAGATTAAGGTGCCAGACCACCAATTCATTCCCATCAATATAGAACGTATGAAAAAGTATTCCTATACTCTGACACAAAATAGTGCTTTTGATATCATTCTTCACTTAAAGTATCCAACAAATTTGCAGAAAAGAAACGTTTGGCGAAATAGAAATATATTTAAACCATGTTCAGCCTAAAATGTAATTGTCTCAGAGTTTGAAATAAAAATTGAGGATTGATGCCATTCATAGAGTACTAAGATTTCCAGAAAGCTATATGTTATTTTTAGTTGTTATTGTCCTCCAAAATTCAGGTCTTTCTTGAAAGTCTTTGAACATGGGCTGTTTAAAATGCAAAATTTGATTGAACAGAAAAGGATTTTGAAATGGTGGTCTGACACCTTAAGACCAGGTTTAATCCGCAATATGCAAGTAGTTAGTCCAAGTGGAAAGGAGTAGTTCCGGTAAAGGCCGATTTTGGCCTCAAATTTCAGGTTCATCTAACGAAAGTTTTTAGACACTTTTTAAACACTTAAGTGTCTATTTCAATTGATTCGATTAGTTTATGTGAAAGATTTTAAACTGATTAAGTCATTAAAAACGCTCTGATTCAAGCTTAAATATGAAAAATCTACCAAATATGACCAAAAACGTTTTTTTTGTTGTTTAAAATGAAAATGGCCGCATCCGTGTTCGTCCTCAACCTTTATATATGTTTTGTATTATCATCAAATACAACTTACGTTTTAATATTATGAATGAACACGAATGCGGCCACTTTCATTTTGGACGGAAACCGTCCAAAAATTAACAAAAATGCTAAAATTTTAAAGATTTCAGTAAATAAACAGGACTTGATAATGCTAGAACGCGAAATTTGTGCATTGTATTGTCAAAAACAGCTCATATCTATGTAGCAAAAGCATTTTAACATCCAAAATATAGCTTAAAGATTACATTTTCACAATTTTCTAAAACTGCTATATTTTGGGACCAAAAAGGGGTCTTACTGAACTTACTCCTTTATGACTGCATCGCTGGTCGTAGAATATATATTCTAAATGATATCCGAATTTTCAATAGGGAAGGGTGCCTATCCAGGAAGAAAATCTTCAAAATATCACGGACACCCAACACTGCTGTGTCCTAAGATACACAAATGACTTTAGACTTTGACAGTCAAATACATGTAATACCGATTAATATAGTTTAGTTGTTATAATTCACCAATTTATTGTGTTTCAATTACATTCGCCAGAAATCTAAAACAACAACCCCTTGTTATACAAATATGTATTTTTAAATACTTACGTTTTAATATTATGAATGAACACGAATGCGGCCACTTTCATTTTGGACGGAAACCGTCCAAAAATTAACAAAAATGCTAAAATTTTAAAGATTTCAGTAAATAAACAGGACTTGATAATGCTAGAACGCGAAATTTGTGCATTGTATTGTCAAAAACAGCTCATATCTATGTAGCAAAAGCATTTTAACATCCAAAATATAGCTTAAAGATTACATTTTCACAATTTTCTAAAACTGCTATATTTTGGGACCAAAAAGGGGTCTTACTGAACTTACTCCTTTATGACTGCATCGCTGGTCGTAGAATATATATTCTAAATGATATCCGAATTTTCAATAGGGAAGGGTGCCTATCCAGGAAGAAAATCTTCAAAATATCACGGACACCAACACTGCTGTGTCCTAAGATACACAAATGACTTTAGACTTTGACAGTCAAATACATGTAATACCGATTAATATAGTTTAGTTGTTATAATTCACCAATTTATTGTGTTTCAATTACATTCGCCAGAAATCTAAAACAACAACCCCTTGTTATACAAATATGTATTTTTAAATAGTAAATCCTATCGACATATACAGGGTTTTGAAATACGATACTTGTTGAAACTGTGTTAATATTAGAGAAACTATTATTCATATAAATTGAAGCTTATACCATCATATGATTCCTCCCAGAAACAGAACATTAATGGTCTACACGGAATCTTTGAGTTGCCTCCCGTTGTCTACATGTCATAAAGTAGTACTGAATATGCCGTATGTCATTTTGGAGTTGTCTCCCGTTGTCTATATGAAGACTTTCTTATAAAACTATTGTACATTCTACTTTTAAGTTTGATATTTGAATCTTTCCATTTAATATCTACTTTTAGAACTGGCCAGAGTAGATGGTGTTACATCTTACAAAGTCTACTCGAATTATATGCCTATTACATACGTTTTTAGCCTACCTAGTTAAACATGAATGTTATGTCCCCGTGGTTACCCAAATGTTGATACTGTTTGTGTACGTTGTGACGGGATCGAAGATTTACAAAGAATTCCACTCAAAGTGCTAGGCACCGTCTTAAACTTGCTAAGAGGTGAGAAATTTTGGTCATCGCGTTTAAACATTGTTCTTATAATAAACCGAATGCACCCTTCCCCTCCCAAACATTGTCCTTGATAAAAATTAAATACACCCCTCCTCTTCCCCACGCAACAATTCTTTCCGAAATAAAACCCAAATACACATCTCCTCTTCCCTCCCAATGCAGTTATCGAAACATTAACGACATCACCAATTGAACTAATTTGTAGATCATAGTTTGCCTGATTATAAAAAAAAAAGATGTGGTATGATTGCGAATGAGAAAACTCTCCACAAGAGACCAAAATGACACAGATATTAATTAACAACTATAGGTCACCCTACGGCCTTCAACAATGAGCAAAGCCCATACCACATAGTCAGCTATTAAAGGCCCTAGAAATGACAATGTAAAACAATTCAAACGAGAAAACTAACGGCCTAATTAATGTACAAAAAATGAACGAAAAACAAATATGACTTGGGACAGGCATTTACATACAGAATGTGGCGGGTTTAAAGATGTTCATGGGATCCCAACCCTCCCCTAACCTGGGACAGTGGTGTAACAGCGCAACATAAGAACGAACTAAAATAATCAGTTGAAAAAGGCTCAACTCATCAAATGAATAAAAATACAAATACTACAAATACAAGTGGACGTGGCCGAGTACTTCTACATCCTAACAATAAAAAGACACTAAGTACAGATCTAAGAGTACTCATTGATTGTCCGTTTTGCCGTGTACATTTTCTTCCTTTCAGAATGAAATGTATATAAAAAAAAGCTTTAAGTTAATGAAAGTTGTCATAAAAGGAAAATAACTTGAGCTACAGAGTAGGAATCGTCTTGTAGTTTTTTATATAGATTTATGATAGGTACCTTTTTACCTCGTTGGATTTTCATATCTCGTTACTGTTTCCGAGATATTAATATAGTAATATTCTACTTTTAATTATTATGACAAACATGTTGGTTTGCTAGATCTTTATAAAGTTTAAATTCTAAACACACTAATGGTTATTATGTCACGTTTTATTTAATCTGGGTTTAAAAGTGAAGTAATAACATGAAGTAAAGGTCAATTGAAAGTTTCAATAATCAAACTAGTGTCCATTATGCCTTCTGTCGCTGCTCCAAAAATGATCACTAGGTCTGAAGACAGAATCAAAGGGCTAAATAAAGCAGTTAAAAACTGTTATGCTTCGTGTCGTTATGATTAGTCAGGCCATTTCAAACTGATTTTCACATTTTGTTGTTCAGTTAGGCGAATGGAGCTCATACACACATGTATGCTTAACCCTTACACATTTTATATATAGAAATAGGAAGATGTGGTGTGAATGCCTGTCCCAAGTCAGAAACGTGTAATTCCTGTCTCAATGATGAGAACATAGAATTGCTTCATTTTGGACTCTGTTGGAAAGTCGTATTATTGGCAATCATACCACATGCATGGTGAACATGCTCAGAATGCTTAGATCTACGTAAACAACATCAGCTTACACACCCAACATGCTCAGAATGCTTAGATCTACGTACACAACATCAGCCTACACACCCAACATGCTCATAATCTTTAGATCTACGTACACAACATCAGCTTACACACCCAACATGCTCAGAATCCTCAGATCTACGTACACAACATCAGCCTACACACCCAACATGCTCAGAATCTTTAGATCTACGTACACAACATCAGCCTATACACCCAACATGCTCAGAATGCTTAGATCTACGTACACAACATCAGCCTACACACCCAACATGCTCAGAATCTTTAGATCTACGTACAATACATCAGCCTACACACCCAACATGCTCAGAATGCTTAGATCTACGTACACAACAGCAGCCTACACACCCAACATGCCCAGAATCCTTAGATCTACGTACACATCAGCCTATACACCCATTGTCAGAAACAGTTTTTGCTCTTAATTGACAATTTTTATCAGTTTAAGGGTTTTTTTTTGTCTTGAAATCTATAGTCGATAGAGAACTTGTTTAGGTCCAGCAAGATAAAAAAAAAATCGACAATTGAGCTAGTAAAGTCCTTATAGGAATTATAGCGCTTTAATATATGACGATTTTTTTTATATTTTTTTTCTTGGCTATTATATTTAAAAATGTAATTAATAAAGTGAAACTTCCAAAAATTGTAATGTGAACAGCAAGACAAGATCTTCCATTAAGGGTAGAACTTAGCCGCAATCAATACAAAGTCGATTCTTTGAAGATGTTATTGACTGAAATTCTCAATCAGCTCTTTATAAAAGTTAATGACCTTCCTTCATGACCTTTTTAAGATGTCAATTTTCACCTTTTTGTTACTACAATAGACCAGTAGAAATGTTGGACAGCTGATGAGTTTTTATAGACAAGAACAACAAACAAGTCGTCCGACGAAAAATTGTTAAGTTATTGCCCTTTAGTTTGAATTATAATTCTTTGTCCTTTTTTGAGTGTTTTTAGTAAATAATATATATATAGCAAATAGAAAGGACTGCACATATTTAAATGATAAGCAAATAAATCAACATAAATAAAAGCTACACGACCCTATTAAAATTATGATTTTAAAATTATGATTTAAACTCTATTCGGGGAGGGGGTGTCTCATATTCTTTAAGTCGAATGCTTGACAGTGTTTGAAAGATTTGCTTTTTAATTGTCTTTTCTGACTAACAAGACAGACAGGTACCATTCGTGGTCACCATCCATCCTTAGAATGGGTTATGTACTTCTTCTTAAACATACTTTATTATGTCTTACAAGCAACAGTCATAACTATTTTTTCATAAGGGGGGGGGGGGGTCTAAAAGAGAATGTGATTCATAAGTTTTGAGATATATTGGTGCTAGATTATAGATTCGGAATCGGGCTCACAAGAATCTCTAGATACAGTTTACAGTTTCTATCTATCTATAATATATATAGATATATTGTTGACCTGTACTAGCTATTAAATTGTGACTTATAAAAGCAACCATTCCCTATTAGGATGGAATAAATGGATTAGATCGTACAGTTTCTTTGAAGAGAAGACTGTACTTTTGATTAGTTTGGCTGTTTACCGTTCTATCCACAAGAGTAAATGACCCCATTGGTACAGGCTTTTCAGAAAGTGAGATCTACTTTCTTTGAACTTAACCTTTAGTTTAGTTATCTCAAGATAAATATGCAATACCTAATAAATCGATTTAAGGAAGGACTGGTGATTTCGAAAGACTTTCAATCAGTTTTTGTGTACATGAATTAAAGCTGGAAACTGCGATATAGAACCCACAGTCCAAATGGGCTGGCTAATGCATTTTTATGAGTACATTGAAACAGCTCTTAGGATGTTTTACAATTTGGAGTGTAAAATAGTGTATATTATAATGGTCTCCTTGTTAAAATACAGAATCGTGTTGCTTACTATGCAAAGCAGAAATATCCCACCCTATTATCGAATATTGGTATTGTAGAAAGATCAAATTCTGATGTATACGATTGGAAATCGATTCTTTTGTAATGGAAATCGGAACGGCAAACAAAAATATGCTGTACATGATAGGGGAAAAAAATGCTTTGAATTTAATACAATAAAGAAAAAATATCCTATAGTAACAATGGTACTGATAGGTATAAGAATATGACATATGAGTGGTTTGAGCTTTCAAACGTAACAAAACATTTGTATATGCTTTACAGTCTTTTACGAGACCGAGCCTCCTTAACATTTTTTGACAGGAATATAAATGTTCCTTTGCACACATGCACCGTCTGGTACGCTTACGACATTTACCGACCTATAACAGACTGTCAGTATTTGAGTATATTCGATTATGTATCCTTTTAATTGTGAAATCAGAATTGTATTCCTTTTTACACATTCCCAGGTAGCGTAATATTAGTGTAAAATTTAAACAACCGTCTTAGTAGCCGTTGACCTGAGGAGTGGCTTTTACAAGATGTTATTAAATTCAATAAGCTCCCCATTGATATAATGAACTGCATTTGGATTTCTGTATGCACATCATAAAGTGGTGTTTTAAAACTCTCTAACATTCTTCAATATTTGACTAGCTGCTTACCAAAATTCCGTTTATTAGAGACGATAACTTCATATCACAAGTTTTCAATATTGAAGAAAGTAAATTTGATTACCTCCCCTTTCACATTTTTGACTGTGATATAAATTCTCGGGAAAACCTAGTGTTTACACCTGTGTATATTTCATTAATATCTGTCTGACCGTTTAGGATGAGTTGTGCATACATGATATATATGGACATACCAATAGAAACACGGACAGACGGACGGACATGCTGATTTCAATATACTTTTTAAACAACTTTAGAGGGTGAATAAAAAGACATTTCATAAACAAAAAGCTGCATTTTAAAGACATACACATTCACGAAATTGCAGCTTTTTAACCAAAGACAGTTTTACTTGGATCAGATTGAACACCCCATTTGCGTAAGGTTACAATGGTGTTCACTTTTAACACGTTCTTAACGTTCATTCGTACTTTTTCTAGGTTTGAGGAAAAGGAGATGGACAATTTGCAGTTCCTCATCTGATAACATTGATCAGACATAGAATAGTCGTGGCTATGCTGATCCCCTTTGTTTTAATTTGACAAATAAACAAATCCTTATTATAAAGTCAAATACAGTGACTTTCAACAATACATTTTATTCTTTATTGAAAGTGGGCTTTTTATTTTATATGTTTGATACGCATATAATATATCTGTTTCATTGACCTCACATCTGTATTTAAAGTGCAGCTCATTTTATATACATGTATAGAAAACAAAAGGGGGAAAATATTAAAAAGAGAGATTAACAAATTAACATACCTTCATGCTGTGTTGGAGATAAGTCCTTTTCAATGAAATACATATTCCAATGAATTCAAATTAAGACACATATTTGCTTTCCTTTAAGCTATTTCCAACACTTTTCCTGGATTTTATATACACAGAAATCCTCATTACAAGCACTGTCTCTCCGAACTAAATGGAGTTTTACTACCAATTCAATTTATGATTGGATATCATTATATCCCCACATGGTAAAACCTTTTATGCATGTAGTTGAATGCTATTATAACTTTTCATCTTGACATAAAAGTAACTATCAGCGATCAAGATAAAAATCCGCCTTGTAAACGAATCTCTTTTCAGTCTTTGCAGAGCTATGCCAAAGTTGTTACAATGTTCTTTTCATGTAAGTTTCAATCGTTTCAGCTAGCAATGGGCCCTATCGTATGACTCCATTCATTGAAGAAAAAAGAGAATTCAAAATGTTTTCAACACAAAAACGAAAGGTTTTGTTTCCTTTAAAATAACCAGTCATCAAGTCGCAGTTTAACATTTTCATATCAGAAATAAATATATCGCTAGTCAGGTTTATTTATGATCGGTGTATTGTGTTTTTCGTCCTTTAAGGCCTGAACATAAAAGGACAATTATAAAGCACGTTGAATAGGATTTTAGACTCTTTAGTTTCTTTATTATAAACTTAAGACCTTTTCTTTCCATGTATACAGGCAATGTATGCAGATTGAATTAAATCTATTGATATAAAATGACATTCTTTAACATAAGAAATATGATACACAAAACATTCAAACGAGGCAATATGTTATTCAAAGGGGAAAACAAGAGAATACAATACCACCAGTCAATAGCTCGCTATATTAACTTTTTGTATAATCGTATCCAATGTAATATTTAACAAGGCGCGTGTTTGTGTTTACTTCAATCATTTTTGTTAGTCCCTCATAAAATTAATACGGAGGTATTGTTATTCGTTGTGAATACGTGCCGCTAGCTTTTGTAATTTTTATATCAGAATTCTATACAGATATCAACAGATAAAAATTGTATAAAAATATTAATGTTCCAGGGTATTAGATCATAATATAGCTGATAAAAAGAACTACAGTCTTAATTTTGATCAAACGTTCCGTACATTTGTTAATAAAAACACTGAATAAACGGTCTTTGTTGTACTTTTTCTAAAGCAACATTAATACCATACTAACTATTTCAAATTGATCATAATTTCCGAATATGTTGGCGACTTAACAAAATAATGAAAATACATATACATTATTCGATGAAACTGCAAAAGACAAATAGTTTCGACGAGTCCCAAGCCTTAATGTTATCACAACGGACCCTTCTCAATTTGGGAATAACACTTGAAATAGGGGTGGGGTGCGTAAGAAAAGAAAGGATATGAAGCGAATGTTTATCAATAGCTTTATTAGGTTATTTAACATATGTAACTAAAGCCTCGGTAACTTAATCTGTTAGAGGTGTACTGATTTAAATTTTTGTCTGGAGTAGCATGGTTTGTTTATTTGTTGAAATTGGCTTTGCACTAGCTTCATTTTGATTGTGCTTCGTGCCAAACTGACGAGTCAAGCCCTTTCTTTCAATTTTTTAATCGTTTCACATTTGGTCAAGCAGGGGTCTCCAAGCTTACCATAAGACATGGGTTTTGGTCATTGTTGAAGGCCGTAATAAGAAGGTCGAAAGGTTGTTGTGTGCCTGTCCCAACTCATGAATCTAGAGGCTGTTTCACAAAAACGACTAAGATTGATCGTAAGTATTTCGAATTCTTCATGACTTACGACCGATCTCAGTCGTAAGTATTTTTGTAAAACCGACTCCTGTAGTTAAGTAGTTGTTGTTGGTTCGTTTCTGTCATATTTCTTTTTCGCAATTTGCACAAGGTCACGCCTATCTCAGAATGGCATTATATCCGTTAGAGGTGTACTGGTTCATATTTTAGTCTGGAGTGACATGGTTTATTCATTTTTGTTGACATTGGCTTTGAACTATATAGCTTTTAAAAGCTGCGAATACTCTTAGAATGGTACTGTCCCGTGTGTCTTTTTGGTAATTTTGATGATTATTTCTTTTTTATTGTAATTCATGCCAAACTGACGAGTCAAGCCCTTTCCATCTTTGAATTGTTTCACATTTGACCAAGCCAGGGTCTTTTACAGCTTACCATATGATATTGGTTTTGGTCATTGTTGAAGACTCAAGTCGAAAGGTCGTTGAACGCCTTTCCCAACTCAAAAACTTGTGGTTAAGTGGTTGTTGTTGGTTCGTGTCTGTCATATTTGTTTTCCATAAATTGTTTTGTTATAAAAAAGACTGTCAGTTGTCGGGCAGGTGTTGCACCTGCACCCATTGGAATCTCAAATGTTTTGAAATCTATATAAAAAGTTCACAATTATAGATAGACCAGTACTTTCTATGGTATTGATATCATAATTTTGTTGTTTTGTCTGTATCTTTTACTTGATTGATATGATTGTGGTTAAATAAAGCACCAACAAAAATAATATAAATGTATCCACCTCCAAAGGTCGGACACACCAATGAGGAATAAACGAAATCTATTCGGGGAATACAATGAGGATAGGCTTACCATCAATGTAACTTTTTATCGTTGAACCTGAGGAAAATTCAAATGTAACATAACGAAATAACGTTTTTATTACTAGTTTACTCCTATTGAAAGTTGATCGCAGGTTTTACACTTACAAGCTAAAACCTTACATTAAGATCATATTATTATCATTACAAAGACATTTAGATCAAATAGTTTAAAATTCTTTAAGAAAATTAATTTGACGAGCACCGTCATCAATTATTTACTTAACTTATAAAAAAATGTCTGTTTAATAGTCTTTTGATTCGGGTCAGTAAATCCTCCCATTTTCTAGAAAACCACGAATTTGGAATAAAAACAAATAAAACGCTTGAGATCAGTTCCACTGTATCAAGATCCCCCTGAATTGTGTCCAGACGAAATTGGTTTTATCCGTTATTGAAGACTGTGCGGTAAACAAGAGTTGTTTTACATGTACATCTTTATTGTTTATACTGGGTAGATAGATGGCACTGTATCCTACCAGATCTCCTTGTAGTTTTTCCCATTTTCACCGATTTATTATAAAAACTTTTTACTTTAATAATTGTTCATTCTTTACATTATTTGAGACAGTAGATTGGCCTCTAGTAGTCTCTTGGGTTTTTTATATCTTTATGTCATTGAAAATTTGAGCTCGTTACAGCTAATTTCCTAATGCATGTAAAGCATAAATTTGGTTGGCTTGCTTGCTTTGCTTGTATAATTGTATATACAAGCTTTGTAAATAAGATTGACACCTTTAAAAAATATATATAGGCTAGTTTTACCTGTATATATAATTTTGAATTTAATTGGGTGTTATCCTAATGATTATACAATATAAAAACAAAGCAAGCAAGCTAACTTAAGTCTTGGTCTACATGCTTTAGAAAATTAGCTGCAATATTTTGCACGAGATTCTTTATCTTTGTCATTCTTTGGTTTTAAGGACACATGTCTCTTTTCTTTATATTTTAATACCCCATTGTTCTCAATTCTTTTTTTTTACCATATTTGTACCATCTTTTTCCTATTTTTGCCAGTTTTTGTTTCTTTTGGACCGTCTTTAACATATCAATTTGGACCATCATTGACCATTATTATCAATTCCTTTTTACCATTTTTCTCTATACTGTTAACCCCAACCCAACCTCCAGTTTTATACGGAATTATTGTTTTTGGAAACATAAAACTAAGGTTAGGTAACTCGTGCATTTTTTTTTATCCTGTCTGCAATTCATATGATATAAGAAAAAGATGTGATATGATTGCAAATGAGACAACTTTTCACCAGTGCCCTCTTCACCAGAGACCAAACGGCGTAGAAGGCTAGATGCTAAACTTTTCTTATCGGCCTTCATCAATAAGCAAAAGTTAAACAGCATAAGGCCTCGAAATGACTTGTATTAAAATATTAAACCATTAAACTTGAAAACTAACGATTTGAGTTAATATGTACATAACACAACGTTAAACAATGAAATACAGGCACGTAACTCTGGACACTGAAACACATACAGAATATGGCCGCGTTTCATCAAATCGATATAAAGCAAAATGCAATTAACAATAACAATAAGTGAATAACATTAGGTACTTGGGAATAGGGCAATTTATTTCTGCCCTCCCCTATTTTCCAAAACCTTGAGCAAGTTCAACTTAGAAATATGCAAATAGCAAATACAAGATATTTGTAGTATCATTATGTTCTTTTATCATATATTTAGTACAAAATACAGCTATTTTGTATATCTAATAAAGGTTCTTTTTCCCAGTCTGTATCACCTACCCTGTATCGCATACCCCGTATCGCATGGCTAAACCCGTATCGCATACCCCGTATCGCATACCTTTTTTTTTTTTTTTTTTTTTTTAACAAAAGTCAGTTTTTTAGGTTTTTTTTTTATTAAGAATTTTTTTTCTAAAAATAGGTATTTTTTGGGAATGACGTCATTGTTTGGTATGTAACGTCACGTACATCAAGTTTTCATATTGTATGTGACGTCACGAACATTAAGTTTTTACAACATATTTTTTTGCACACTCAATGCAACTATAAAAAATACAAAACACTTAAAAATATATACAATAATAAACAAAATATTTTCAAAACAACAGATCGTAAGGTAACCTAGGTGCTTCGTATAAATAATTGAGAAGTTATTTTAAAGCTTTGAAACAAGACAAAAGCAGAACTGCAGGTAACCCAGTGCTATGGATCAGAAAACAGTTCATATACTATAATACTCTTCTGTTGAAATATATGATAAAGCGTATAATACATGGCAAAATCCGTATCACATGCCGTATCACCCTCGACCAATATCATCCCTCGGGCCCAAAGGCCCTCGGGCTGATATTGATGTCTCGGGATGATACGACATATGATACGGATTTTGCCATGTATTATTCTCTATATAATACTAGTATATGCAAGATATAAAAGCGCGAAAATAATTTCAAAATATTAGAAAACAAAAAACAATAACAGATTTGGTGAAAAAAAAGGGGGAGGGCTGAATAAATATATAAAGTGCATATGAGAATTACACAAAAGACACAAAGTACTGATATGAGAGTACTCGCACTTAATGGAAGCTTCTTTTGTATTAAACAAATCGCGTGTGGCGTACAAATTTGTTGAAAAAGGGGGAGGACTGAAAAAAGTTGCCCTGCCCCCAAGTACCTATGACAATTACACAAAAGACACAAAGTACAGATCTGAGAGTACTCGCACTTAGAAAAAACTTCTTTTGGTTTTTTTAAACGCTCATGTGGTGTATTGAATAATAAGTCAAGTATTTTGGTGACTTTTAGGCTGTTTCGTTGGCCCTTTCCATATTAATGCTCTCAAACGAATATTTTCGTTTCAAATTTCAAAATGATTTGGTCCTAAGAGGATATCAAATACACATTTTTTTAACAAACGAACACTAATTGTGACATGGACAGTGATGTTTCTTTTACCAGCGGACACAAACCATGACAAGGACAATGGATTTTTGTTACTAGCAGACACCAACTGTGAAAAGTACAGCCATCACTGCATTTGTTTTTACTAGCGGACACCAATTGCGAAAGGTACAGCCATCATTACATTTTTTTCTCTAGCGACCACCAACTGAGCTAAGGACAACCGGCATTGTTTTTTAATTTCATTTTTTATTATCATTCTCAGTTGTTACATATATTTATTTTAAATTAAACGACGCTTTATGTAAGTTGAAGGTTTGATTCTTGTTCCGCCCACTTGATCATCATATGTTTACAATAATTATGTTTAACTTTCATGTATTGCTACAGAAGGAATGCCTTTCATACAAAAGATAATGAATAGATGCTTTGCTGACTATTGAACCGTGAATGATATTGTCCTCATAATGTTTTGCCCTAATGTAGTGAACAAATTCTAGACATAAACAGAAATTTGAAAATTATGCACATAATTGAATTTAGGAATAAACATTATAAAAGGAAAGGCGGTTGCATAAATCCCCCCCCCCCCCGAAAAAAAACCAATATCATAGACACAAATCAGGAAATATGTACATGTATACCAGGGAATGTCACCATTCATTTCATTTAAATTTACAAAAAAAACATCAAATTGACAAACAAAGTGTATAGCCATGATATAAATTTCTTTTGTATTCATGAGGAAATCTCCTACTTCAAAAGTTACTACATCACGAGAATTTTTTTACAATGACAATGCGTTTATTTTCATTTTAAGACGGGTATATACTCTGCGTTACTCGCAGCTCAAGGGAGGACGAATTAAAAAAACTGTACTATACGTGACACAGGCTAGCAATTCTAAACGACTTTCAATGTTATACATATAAAAACGAGAAAACCATTAGATATAAGTGTTACATATCGGAGTTATTCAACAAAATAAACCAAGTAAATATTTCAAATTATGCTTTTAACAAGTTTCACATATTAACAAAGAATATAACCTACCTTGTATCAGACGTTTGAAGACTTCCATTTAAATGTTACATCCTTTGAATAAAATTTCACATCAATTTTAAGCTAATTACGAATAATTTCCTCTTATCACCACTCATGCATCACTTCAAATTAATATTTCATAATTCATCTTCGGTAATCTATTTATTCCATAAAGAACTGATGAAGTAAATCCATACTTTAAAATCCAATTGAAATAATAACTCCTAAAATAGAAGAAAACCCAAATGTCAATCGTTTAATCCATGTAAGGTCGCAAACAGAATGAAAATTTCTACAGTGGACCCTTGCACGATATTAGTCTCTTTGAAATTTTGAATGCATTTGACGTTTAATTACGCAATTAACTATGTCCTATGCATAACAAGTTAAAATGCAGACGAGCGTTTGCAAGATTAATCTTACTTTCAGCGACCCCCGCCCCATTCCTTTTCACCTTCACCTTGCAATTTTTAAAAAAGCCGAAAGTGAAAATCTCAGTGAAAGCATAGATGTTTCTTTACCTATTCTAACATCTACTATGAAAAGTGTTCGTGTAGATATAACGCACGACCAACACAATATAAAGGAGAGGCATGCTGGAAGGGATCAATTTTCTATTCTTTTCATCAAGATTGAAAATACAACATACGACATTGTATCCAAAGTTTCGTAATGACCGGGTAAAGAATCCTTTCCTATTGTTAGTAAATTTAAATGTTCCTTTCATTCATAACAATAATAAACTGACTCTATTGAAAACGAATGCATTCAATGATACAAAAGAAGTATACAATCGCCCGAGATACAAAAGAATTTGATGCAAGGGAAACTTTTGTTAAATTTCTGTATCTGATACATAAGGAAAAGGGATACTTTTTGTAGGATTATAAAAATTCAAATTTTACAATAAAAGTTAGATGAGATCAAATTTTACAAGCGTAAAATAAATTCAACGTCTTCAATTTCTTATTTAACAGATTTTAGCTATTAAGATATAAAGTTTGATATTAAGCCCGAATTACAAAAAGTTTCACGATAAGAACTGAGTTTCATGAAAAAAGCTCAACAGTAAACTGATTCATTAAACACATAATTACAAATAAACCGAAAAATTAGGTGATTAGTGAACATCCAGTGACAAATGTTTCATACATATTCATGACGAGGTTAAATCTATAGTAAATCCAATAGTTATAGTCGAAATACAAAAAAAATCCTACCGGGATATAAGAGATAGTTTTGTATGGAGATTGCATACGTTCTCCAGAACATTAAGGGCCCAGTTTACATCAACGGATTTTTCATACGAGCTCTTACGGCGATCGTCAACTCGGAGTCAATCGCAAGCATCTGTAAATAATTTGTTAGAACTCGCAGACATGCACTCTTATGAATCAGTGATAGGAGTGGTAAAAAAAATAACATGTAAATTTAAGTTTGTCTATGCACAGATGGATTTTTTTTCGAAAATAATTCGTAACAGTCCGAAAGCATCGTAATCCGCTTGCAACAACACGTTATAAACTGAAAACTCTTCGTAAATTCGTAAATCACTCATAACAATTTGTTAAACGATTTTTTTACATTTAGTCGAAATACGACTTGGTTACGAATTATTACGAGTGTCTACGTGTTGTTCACGATTTCATTCGGGTCAAGTTACAACGGCTTTACTGATTGTTACGAGTTAATAAGAACTATTTATGTGTAGTTATGAGTACTATGCAAATATATATGTATACTTTATGTATTGGTTACTATTAGATGATAGGTATATTAAAGCTGTAAAATAGTAAGGACTCTTAACCATTCGTAACAATACTGTAAGGTTTCAATGAATCGTACCCTTTCGAAATATACTCGTAACAATACGTTTAACGCTCGTTAAAAATGCCCGAACGTCGCTCGAAGTTATCATTGACACTTGTCACAAGTGGAATGGTGTCTTAAAAACGACTCGTAATAATCCGTAATGAACTATTAATGGCTCGTAATACTCATAAATCGATCGTGATAGTTGCAAAATCGGAAGAATTCGTGAGAACTCGTTAGAAATTCCATGTTTGTTAGGGGGTATTTCAGTTAGTGTGTAATAGGTGTTGTGAATTAGTACATAGATTTATCGTCGTCTAACTGGATATAGGTGTGTTCTTAACAGATATATCATGTTAAGGAGGGGTATTTTTTCGCAAATACCCCTCAAGAACATGCTATATCTGTTTAATTATACCGAATGTTAATGTTCAAAAACGCATTGATGATCGTGACGATACAAGCGTTCAGTCGGATAGAGTATTTTTTGGCAAATACAACGACAGAGAGGATAAAAAAGGCAAATCCTTTTGGCAAATACCCCGGCGGCGTTAAAAATGGTCGATACTCATTTTTTAACAGTAAATTGGTGAAAAATACACTGGCTTTCAACCAATCAAAATCCAGGATTCTTACATAAGGTGTAATTATAAAACAGAAATCGTTTGCCCTTTTTTTATTATAATTCATTCATTGGCACATCAGGAATATCTCATGTGTGAATGCGTTGGCTATACATGTGTGTTTCGAGTATTATTGGTGGTTTTGTTTTAATTCGATCAAATCAAATCATACATATTTCCGTGAATGCAAGAGAAACCAATCAGATCCACTGGGACATTGAAAATGAAAATATTTCATTATTTGACAATTAATCACTTTTTGGAGTAGAACTTAATTATCTTTATTAAACCAAATGACTTTTAATGCATGTACGAAAGGTATAAATCTATTCTTGCATTGGAAAAGTAATGTCAAGATCTATCAATCCTTCTGAATGGTCAACATATAGAAAACTATCGTTCCTTAGGAATTCAAAACAGAATTCTGACATCTTATAAAACTACTCTGAAGACTGATATACTAAAGCTAGAAGATTTGAGTTTTGCTTGCACAGAGTATTTTGATATGTGCTCTTGATGCTTCCTTTGATAATCTAGCTGACCTACTGAACTCTGCAGTGCATGGTTGAATACATTAATCTAGATTTTCGTTACAGCCTTATTTGAAATTAAGTGAACTTGATGATGATGTTGTTTTCTCAGCTTCACATGCGTCGACTGGCTTAAGCATGGATCCCCCCGTTTTTTTAGCGACACGGACAGCATACGCCCCTTTTTTGTGTTAAAGATTTTTGTATAAAAATTTCTTCAAAATATTTAAACTTCACTCCTCAGTAGCTGAACTTTTTGTTAAGTCCATTTCTTATACATATAGGTAGAATCCAAACGCAAGTTTGACTACACGCACCGTAGACTCGGAATATTTAAAGCATACATTATTAAGTCCCACAAGTTTGAAAGATTTATAGCATTATTTTTTTTTCGACTATGTCAAATACCGGAAAACCTTCACAGCTTTTAATTGGAGAATATCAATAAAAAAAATCTAACCCCCACCCCCACCACACCCAAAAACTATGGACGTTCTGTCATATCGGAAACTATATGGTGTGTCATCACTTATACATATAAAACCTTTTAATTACGTTTGCATTCTTTAACATTAAGTAACATTCCACACACAAAATCATATATACCCAGTATATAAATAGGAATTTAGTAATAAGAAAAATTATAAGTAACTGTCAAAAGAATCATATTCAAATATGTTAGATAAAAACTTACCATTATCGCGTCACTAAAAAATCATTTCAAAACATCCTACCAGTTATCAAAAGCGACTTTCAATAAAGCAAAACATGTCTTTAAAGCAATTTGTATCAATTCTTTACAAATCTTACACAATAGCTTTGATAAATCTCAAATGATTTTGTAAATAGGTTATTATACGGGAAAATTTAATCCTTTTTCTTTCACCGTGGACTTACTCTGTCCGTATAAAGAGTCTTTTGTATAAGACTTGAGTAGGTAGTTACTTCTCGAATTAATTCATCGAAAATTTAGATGTAAATTAAATTTAACTTTTCCATTAAGATACTATAAGAGATAACATAGGCAAAACTTGTTTCTTTTCATTTCTTACTTGTATCGAAATCCTTATAAGTTTTCTTTCAAAATGCAATGTAAAAACCTTTTTTGTTGAAAATCACTGACTGTTAAGAATTCTCGGTCGTTTACAATAGGACATAACGATAAAACATGGGAGAAAAATTATCGTGTAATAGTAGTTCATCTTTGTTCGTTTTATTTAATTGTATTTCATAAAATTGCGTACATTTAAAGCAAATGGCTAAAAGCTTCTATTCAAAAACTTTTCAAATCTACATGTTTGTGATTTTGACGACGCCATCCGCTGGCACGCCTTGATGTTTACATGTGTTTGTTTATTAATAGATAAATAAATATGTATAAACATATTTGGTGTATATGGTTGCTATGGTAATTTGTATTTAGAGTAGAGTATATATTGAGCTCAAACTTGTTTAACTCTATATAGCCGACCGTGCAAGGGCTGTATATCCAGTCAAGGTCGTTAAACACTTCCATTTGTTTTAACTATATATATTTGTTTATGTGTTTTCGTTATTTCGTTATTTGTTTTTCAATTGTTTGTTTTTTGTTTTCTTTTTCTTTTCTTTTAGTGGTGGGTTCGGTTGGGTTTTTTTGGGCCAGTTTTTTGGTGTTTTTTGTTTTGTTTTGTTTTTTTTTTGGGGGGGGGGGGGGGTAGCAAAGTAAATGCTTCAAGTTATGTCTCGACAAATGAAACAAAACTAATAATGTAAATAAGCAAACGACTGCGTAGCAATTACTATGCCAAACTTGGTTTTGGTTACCAAAAGAGTGTTGTCTTAAAATGCGTTCTATCATTATCAACTGACAACACCATGGCTAAAAAACCGAAAGACAAACAGGAAAGTAGCACTGTATTTCATTGAAAAAATTGTTCATAGAATTCATTAATCATAAATAAAGGCAACAGTAGTTAACCGCTGTTCGAAATTCAAAAATCGATTTAGAAAAAAACACAACAAATCCGGGTTACAAACTAAAACTGAAGGAAACACATCACCAAACATATATCTCGGGCAACATTCTTATTTGGTATTGCTTCAATTTTTTAAAAACTTTAGGTGACATGTTAACGCTGGTAAATTGGAATGAAAAGTGTTTACTGCTGGTGCAAGTTGTTTTCTTATGTAGAATCTCATAAGGATTGCAAAATGTTGCCTCTCAAAAACTAGCCTAGGACCCATCAGAGAGGGTTGAAAAGTTCTTTACCTAGCAGTGAGCGTGTCATTCGCTCTACACCAGGCATCGGATATACTGTGACGTCTTCGTATGACCGAAAATGTTTTAACATTTTTACAGCCCGCACATCCAATCGGAAACCTCACATTATCAAACTTTTACCTCAGTACAGAATAAGTCTGGATAAAAACCATATTTACTACTCTAGTCAACCCTTGGGTTTTTGTCTCGCTTGACGGAGTAAAAACGCGAGACATAGATATGCTGTTTCCGGGCGCCGGCGGCGGCGTCATCAATGTATAAAGCCTCGGTCACACCTTACCGGATAGCTCGAACGGACGCCTAACGGATAAAAAAAAAGTTATCCGTTGACAAAATTTGTATCTGTTGGGAGTCCGTTGGTGTACTAACGGACATGTAACGAATGCCTAACGGACACACAACGGACATTGAACGTACGTGAAACGGATACATACCGGACAGAACGGACATCGAACGTACATCCAACGGACGAGTACCGGATAAAACGGACACCTAACGGAAGCGTAACGGATAAAACGGATGAACAAAATAATCTGAAAATTAAAGGCAATAAACCATCTAAAAATTAAAGGCAATAAACCATCTGAAAATTAAAAGAAATAAACCATCTGAAAATTAAAGGCGCGTCAGATGGACATGGTATCTAGTTTATATGTTATAATATTTGCTTCTGGGAAAGTCTGGTCAGTAGGACAGTTATCAAGGTCACACGTACCAAACAAATTGAACAATTTATCCGTTTTTTTTTTACGTTTCTTCACACGAGGGTCACTTTTTGAGTTAACTGGTTTAGTTGATTTTATTTTGTATTGCGTCTTGTTTAGCATGATATGTGTGCAAATATAGAGCTCCTCTGATTAAAAAAATCAAGGTAGAAGCAGTGGGGTAATTCAGTCTTATAGAGTTTAAGTTGATTTTCTGAATTTGTTTATATTATGTACCTCTGGTATTAAAACGGATGTGGTGTTATGCGGAACTCTTCATCCGTATTGCATGCTACGATATTTTGCTCCAGAAGCAAGGTGTCTAACTTAAGTGTACTTAATCAACGGATTGAAAAAAAAGTTATCCGTTAGGCGTCCGTTCGAGCTATCCGGTAAGGTGTGACCGAGGCTTAACGGATAACTTTTTTTTCAATCCGTTGATGTCCGTTAGACGTCCGTTCTTATCCGTTAGGCGTCCGTCCATATCCGTTGCGTGTCCGTTAAGCGTCCGTTTTATCCGTTGACGTCCGTTCTGTCCGGTGGAAAATTTTGAGCATGTTCAAAACTTTGAACGGACGTCCAACGGATAAAATGTCCGTTGAACGTCCGTTAGGCGTCCGTTAGGCGTCCGTTTTGTACGGTACTCGTCCGTTTTGTATCCGTTACGTGTCCGTTATGCATCCGTTGGAGATCCGGTAGACCAATTCACCAACGAACGTCTACCGGACGCCTAACGGACACCTAACGGACGCCTAACGGATAAAACGGATGTGAAACGGACATTAACGGAAGGATAACGGATAAAACAGATGCCTACTGATAGTTTATTCTCATAAAACCATGCAAGTACAAAGGTTACAGAGAAGTTGAAAAATAATATACATAAAAAAAAAAAAAAAATAGGCATTAGAAATGCATAAAATTCAAAAATACTAGATGTAAAACGGACAAATGCCAATTGAAATTTCGCGTCAGAAATGCCAATATATGGTATGTTAGATTTTCTTGAGTGTCATGACTATTTATTATTCGTGATGGATCTACCAAGCAGCTCTTATTCAGGCCAGACTCAACTTAAATGTAGCAAATATAAACCGTATAGCTGTCGAAAGGAGAAGACAAAGGAGATGGTGGACACGACCATGGCTTAGTCCTGAAAGACGACGCAGTTTTGGTCTATATGACCAACTCATGACCCAACTTAGGCGGGAGGATCGGCATTCCTTTGTTCACTTCCTTCGAATCCCCACAGAGATGTTCGACGAGATATTGCAGCGGGTTGTGCCTCGCAAAGCCAAGCAGAATACCTTTTACAGAAATCCGCTGGAACCAGGACTCAAGTTAGCAATTACACTTAAGTTAGACACCTTGCTTCTGGAGCAAAATATCGTAGCATGCAATACGGATGAAGAGTTCCGCATAACACCACATCCGTTTTAATACCAGAGGTACATAATATAAACAAATTCAGAAAATCAACTTAAACTCTATAAGACTGAATTACCCCACTGCTTCTACCTTGATTTTTTTAATCAGAGGAGCTCTATATTTGCACACATATCATGCTAAACAAGACGCAATACAAAATAAAATCAACTAAACCAGTTAACTCAAAAAGTGACCCTCGTGTGAAGAAACGTAAAAAAAAACGGATAAATTGTTCAATTTGTTTGGTACGTGTGACCTTGATAACTGTCCTACTGACCAGACTTTCCCAGAAGCAAATATTATAACATATAAACTAGATACCATGTCCATCTGACGCGCCTTTAATTTTCAGATGGTTTATTTCTTTTAATTTTCAGATGGTTTATTGCCTTTAATTTTTAGATGGTTTATTGCCTTTAATTTTCAGATTATTTTGTTCATCCGTTTTATCCGTTACGCTTCCGTTAGGTGTCCGTTTTATCCGGTACTCGTCCGTTGGATGTACGTTCGATGTCCGTTCTGTCCGGTATGTATCCGTTTCACGTACGTTCAATGTCCGTTGTGTGTCCGTTAGGCATTCGTTACATGTCCGTTAGTACACCAACGGACTCCCAACAGATACAAATTTTGTCAACGGATAACTTTTTTTTTATCCGTTAGGCGTCCGTTCGAGCTATCCGGTAAGGTGTGACCGAGGCTTTAGGCGTCCGTTCGAGCTATCCGGTAAGGTGTGACCGAGGCTTTAGTTTGTGATTGGGTCTAGTTTATGGTGAACAACTACTGGTTAGTCGGATATATTTGGTATGCAGTTGTATTATAATGGGCATATCTCATTACCATGGAGATAATTTGTCCCAGCCCCCTAAGTTATGTCCTATTGACTTTGAAACTTTTGTTTAGTTTTCATGTATTAGTTTGTGATTAGGTCAGTTTATTGGGATTGGGAACCAGTATTGGTAATTTAAGTTAATGATAATGATAATTGGTATGCAGTTGTATAAACATTGGCATATCTCATTTCCAAGGAGATTATTTGGCCCCGCCAGTTCGGGTTATAGGGAACCACTATTTGCAGGATAATGATATTTGGTTTGCAGATGTAATTGGCATTTGACACATCTCATTACCATGGAGATTATTTGCCCCCATCCCGTTAGTTATGGTTTATTGACTTTGAAATTTTGTTTAGGTTACATGTATCAGCTTGTGTTTAGATTTGTTGAAAGGGAACTACTTATCATAGTGAAAGGTCAATGGTATTTTTTATGCAGTTGTATTAGCATTGGTACATCTCAATTGCATGGAGATTGTTTAGCCATGTACCTTCATTCATGGTTCAATGACTGGCCTTAAACATTTGAAAAACTTTCATGTTTCAAGTGCTGCTATTTTAATTTCAACATTTGCATTATCAAAATTACAAAAAACGAGACATATCTCTGTGATAATAGTTTATCTAATGTGTAAGCTCAGCATACAAACAATGATTTATCATAGTCAAATAATAACTTTTTTAAAATCGCCTAGAAATTTATTTCATCAAAGTAAATTTTGGAGTATTAAAAAAGAATTAGATTCTTTAGATTGGTCCGTGAATGATTATATTATTGATTATATGAGAGTTTCCATATGTATCAATTCTCAAAAATTTCCATCCTTTATACTTTGTGAAAGGTAAGAGATAGCTCAAAATATATGTAAATTTTCATGAAAAAATCGACTTATATTTGATCTGTCTCCTTCGTGCACACACAAACACCCAAACACACACACACTGAAAGCAAACATGTCCATTATTCCTATATCAGTTAATGATATAATCACCGATAAAAATTTCAACTGTCGGTATTTCAATTCTATAGTAATATACAAATGACACGGTGATTGGAAGGAAATAAATTACACATTATATAGAAATGTAAATATTATATTGTTAATCATGGTAACATTTCTTCTTTTTTATCTCAACCGTTAAATTGTTTCGTCTGAATCTATACAAATTCTCTTGCTAATAGATCCGGAAACTAAAAATGCACTTTTAATGAAGAGATAAATATTGATCAACTCTTTTGAAATACATGTGTAAATGCCTTCTGAATATAAAGGACTAGAGAATTATTTTAGATTTTCCTTACATAATTCTACAAAGTTGTAGCTGTATTAAAGATCATCGAACAAAGCAGAATTTATTTGCGTCAAAGGAATGTGATAAAAATAGACTGTCCTTTTTCTTACACATTCGACTTTGAATGGTGTCTACTTAGGTGTGGGGATGAAGGAAATATTTAGTGAAATCTAGGTCCAAATGCTCTGAATGGCTGTTATTCCATTATTTTTTATCTTATTTTTGGAGTATCACCATTTACTTTCTTTCATTTGAATTTGCCATTTGATTTTAACCCATATCAATGTTGATATCTAGCGGATATGTGTTTGTATATAGATTGCATTCAATACATTTCAGAATTGGTATTCAATTCACAAAACAGAAATATAAGATAATGGTATGCAACACTTTCCTTCCAGCTGCTGCTTATGGGCAATCCGAGATGTAGATATTGAAGATAGTAATTCCTGACCTATAGCTGGGACGAGTTAGCTTATAAATAGGAATAAAAGTGATTGCTGTATATACGTATATCTCAAACATCGACAAAACGAAAGGAAAAGAGACACCATACGACCTTCAATGTTACATAAAATTGAGAATGGAAATGGGGAATGTGTCAAAGAGACAACAACCCGACCAAATAAAAAACAACAGCAGAAGGTCACCAACAGGTCTTCAATGTAGCGAGAAATTCCCGCACCCGGAGGCGTCCTTCAGCTGGCCCCTAAACAAATATATACTAGTTCAGTGATAATGAACGCCATCTTTTACAAGCTCTAAATCGCACCGAGTCTACAAACATTATGACCTTTCAAAGATCTGCAGACAGTATAAAATCTTCTAACAGGCAAAGTAAGACACGATGATCTAACTTATGGACTTGGATATACAATGTACATTTGTATGTTTAACTTTTTCCTACCAACATATCCTCTTCATCCCGATGGACCTTAAAGCTACACCAAGCTGCCTTCTGTCTACCCTTTTCGTTCAACTAGAGGATTCAATATAAACCTTTATGGTGGACAACCAGGTGCTTGGTGCATAGACCGCCGTTTTCCAAACAATTTCCACTAATGTTTTAGATAAATGTTTTTCATATCTTAAATTATTCAATGTGTTCTTCCCGCCTCTATTGGAAAGACATTACAATAAAAGATGTTTATATATCCATTCACTCTGTGGAGGACAGCATAAATAAACATTTGTTATTGCTGCAGTGTCATATGAGTAAGAACAAGAACACATTTACAAATGTAATGAACATAAAGAAAATTTATTAAAAAAAATTAATCAGAATACTAATGCAAACAAAAAAATCACCACAAAAGTTAAAGCATAAAGTTTTATTCCCCCTAACCCTCTATGAATAGCCTCGCCCTTTATCTAAATTAAATGCCTAGAATCAGTCCGGATACTTCCGCATTCTCATTAAAGTCATTGATTACGACTTTAAAAGATGGTCCCCGAAGTTATCAAATCATGATCCCTTAAAATTTCTCAGGTTAAAACCAATATCATTTATAAAAAAAATATGTCAGTCTTTTGCAGATTTTAATTCACTTACCTCTTATAAATTCCATTTCACTTTCAGTGTGGTCTTTTTACCAGAAATAAAAATGTCATTGAAGTAAATCCCTGATCATTTTGATGCTAATTTACACATGTTAACATGTAACTTTTCTTTCTTGTTTATTCTATGGCATCTATGCGTTTGGCGGAGTAGCTTTTGTTTTTTTGGACACGCTGATAGAACATTTTAATAACATTTAACCATTTACACCAATTCGCTCGAGAATTTAAAAAGTTTTTATTCGCAAGATTTACAATAGAATCAGTGAGTGTGGATTTTCTGACTAAATGCATTTAATAAGTTCTTTTTCAAATGGATAATAAATTTCCCCGTAGACTTTAATGTAACAGTAATATCTCAGCGAAACACGGAGTAGTTGAAAGGTTTCACTTTTGTTGATTTCAAAAGAGAACTCTTATCAAAAATCGAATATAAAACATTTTATCAATATTCGGCTTAGTAAATCATCCACCAATAAAGAGTTCGTGTTTGCAAATGTGTTAAATACTGTCGAGTATTGAAAAGTATTTTAAACCAGATATAGCCTATCATCATCCGCATGTAAGTTCAAAAGAGGTTACGAGGGAACCGCTATTATCCTTTAACTCCGTATCCCGCTTTTTTACACGTTTCGATAATCCTCAATACATTATCGTTAATGGTGATACTATCACAGCGTTTAATCATACAACACTTAATTGACTTCTGAATATTGATGTGTTTAATTACAAAACTTAGTATAAAAACAGAAAAAAGTTGCAAAATGTATGATGGTTTTCATTAATCATTTAAGCTGTGTCATAAAGGCTTCCGATATACATCCTGGTAATTATGCAACCTTTGCGGAAACATGTTATATCCTGGTGCAATTCACCACTTTCAACTTCAGTAGCAGACTCGTTGAGTTTAGAACCATAATGTCGCCGATTGCTTAAAAAAATAAAAACGAAGGGGTGAAAATGCGTGAGAATTGAAGACCCTCTCTTATCCACCTTGTTAGTTTCATCAGATATTATACAAAAATTAATTATAGCATTGTATAATAACAATCCGTTTAGCTTTGGGTTTTCTAAATTTTATCTATTTTTTAAATTTTTGAAATGAGTGAACATTTACATAGCTTGATAATTAATAAATACAAATTTCTAACATATGTTTTAGTAATTCATTAAAAAAAAAATCACCATATCCTACCTTTATTGGTGACAGTCTATCCCTGCAGCATTACTTTTGATGCATTAAATTTTTTCCCACCTACACTACATAAACCACATTTGAATTTCCTCATTATAGATTAGTCAATTGCCATTGGAAGCCGATACATAAGACTGTTTCATAAATCTCAGGGTAGAACATCTAAAATCAGTTCTTTTTTTACACGAAACTCTGTAAAATCAGATCATCGTGTATGGTGGTAACCCGATTCCTGTACAATGAGTTTTGTATGGTAAAAACACGTCATGTGAAGGCTGCATATTCTCAAAGAATATTTGTTAGTGTGAACAATAGAAAAAAAAAGATGAAAACACAATAAACGAACACAACTATGTTAGAAACAAATAACGTCTAAATTATACCATGCAGTCGCTTTTATTTCACATACAATAATGAAACGATTGCACAAAGGCTTTTATCAAATCGCATTGCTTAAAAAACAAAGCATATTGTTCGTTACAAACATTTAATTTCTTTATTTCAAATTACCTTTATAAAGCTCATTCATAAAGACCAATTTAGTATATTTCGTGACTGTGAAAAGGGTCTTTCAAAGAGTATTGAAACTTAATGAATAAACTAAAAAGGTATTTATGAAATATATTTATAAAAGAGTGTTATAGCCAAGAATAAAAGCTTGTGATTGTAGTCTGTCAATAGAAGAAAATCATTACTGCGGATTGTATTTTCTGCCTATGTTGATTTCAATCCAAAGCGCTTGTGATTTACTACGTGAATAAGTAGTTAAAACTGGATTCCAAAGTGGATTTGCATACGTTGGAAACCAAAGAAACAATTGGATCAAACGACATTCAATGCAATTCTGTCACAGAACTATAATTAATTGCTTTTTGAATAAATTTTGCTTTGAACAAATACAAAACAACCAAACTAGATTTTGTAGTCTTTATAATAAAGATAGATTTTACATGAGTTTATTTCATAGCTGGAAGCTGAATAGGACCAATTGCATAAAAGCATTCAAATGAGTATTCCTAATATAAATGAAATAAATTTTGCCTCGATCTGATATTAAATAAAATCAATTATCATAAAGAGTTTACCATTTTAAAAGAAAAATGCACACGATCCCTTCTATTTGCATTAAAAAAATATAGATGTAGGTTTAAATCAATGAGAAATAAATCATACAAATTTAACAAACAAAAAAATGCATGTTTCATTGGCACTCATAGATCTATCACAACTCCTTATATCTAATAAAACTAATAGCTGTCGAAATACAGTCTCAAACAAGACATTAAAGACTATTAAAATATAAAGTCTACACCAATTTCCTTCACGGCTATTATCTCAACTAATGTTCAATAAATAATTTGCACGTGTAAAAAAACTAATGTGACTAATAAATATTCTTCAGGAACATCTCAGTTTACCCGTCAAATTTACACATAAAAAACGACTAATTCGGCGTCTGGTTATTTCTCAGAGGCATCTGAGTTTACCCGCCAAATTCGCACGTGTAAAAAAACTAATGTGACTGCTGATTGTTCTTTAGGAACATCTGAGTGAAAAACACTTAATGTGGCTTCTGGTTATTCCCTGGAGGAACATCTGAGTTTACCCGCTATGTTTACACGTGAAAAACACCTAATGTGGCTTTTGATTATTCCTCAGGAGCATCTGAGTTTACCCGCTATGTTTACACGTGAAAAACACCTAATGTGGCTTTTGATTATTCCTCAGGAGCATCTGAGTTTACCCGATATGTTTACACGTGAAAAACACCTAATGTGGCTTCTGGATATTCCTCAGGAGCATCTGAGTTTACCCGCTATTTTTACACGTGAAAAATACCTAATGTGGCTTCTTGATATTCCCCAGGAGCATCTGAGTTTACCCGCTATGTTTACACGTGAAAAACACCTAATGTGGGTTCTAACCATACAAAAAGGTTTCTGTCAGATGTTTTGTGCATTAATATTTGTGATTTTATCTAATCTATCTTATTTCGACATATGATAATAAAAGGGGTTTATTCCGATCCCTGGGTTATATATTTATGATTTAATATAAACAATTGCAAATTTAAACAGAAGAGTTCATAGATTCATGACATTTGCCTTATCTTAGCCCTTCAAATTTAATATTTCATGAAAATAAAAGACGGTTACATTTTCTTCTACAGTTATAAGCACCAGTACTGTAAAGACGTTAGATATAAAATTATCCCCTATAAGAATGCTTTCAAGTTAAATCGCAATTCTATATTGCTACACCTATTCTGAAAAAGAAAACAGTTCGATAACAATGGTTATGAAAGTTCTGCAAAGGAACAATTGCTAAAATGGCTTTACAATCGTTACTCATTACGACCTAAATCCATGACTAGGAACTTCGATTGACGACCTTAACTACTAACAAACAAGACCGATAAATCGATTGACGACTCTCACCGCTACCAAACATGACCAAAAACTTCGATTGACGACCTTAACTACTAACAAACATGATCGATAATTCGATTGACGTCCCTAAACACTACCAAATATGACCAGTAACTTTGTTTGACGACCAAGACGACTAACAAACATAACCGGTTATTCGATTGATGACACTAACCACTATCAAACCTAACCGATTATTCGATTGACGATCCTAACCACTATAAAAAAAAGTATTACCGATAATTCGATTTACGATCCTAATCACGATCAAACATGACTAAAAATTTCGATTTACGTCCATGAATACTAGCAAATAGAATCGATACTTCTATTGATGACCCTTACCACTGTCAAACATGGACCGATTATTCGATTGAAGACCTTCCCACTATGAAACATGACCAGGAACTTCGATTGACGACCTTAACGACTAACAGACATGACCGATAATTCGGTTGATGACCCTAACCACTTTTAAACATGACCGATTATTCGATTGACGACCCTTACCATTACCAAACATGACCAGGAACTTCGATTGACGATCCTAATCACTATCCAACATGACCGATATTTCGATTTACGATCCTAATCACTAACAGGAACTTCGATTGACGACCTTAACCACTACAAAACATGACTGATAATTCGATAGACAACCTATCCACTATCCAACATGAGCAATACTACGATTGACGACCCTAACCACTAACAAACATGACTAGGAACTTCGATTGACAATTCTAACCACTATCAAACATGACCGATAATTCGATTGACGACACTTACCACCACCAAAAATGACCAGGAACTTCGATTGACGACCCTAATCACTATCCAACATGACCGATAATTCGATTTACGACCCTAACCACTACCAAACATGACTGATAATTCGATTTAAGACCCTAACCAAAACCAGGAACTTCGATTGACGACCTTAACTACTACCAAACATGACCGACAATTCGATAGACGACCCTAACCCCTTTCCAACATATGCCATATTACGATTGACGACCCTAACCCCTTTCCAACATATGCCATATTACGATTGAAAACCCTAACCACTACTAAACATGACAAGGAACTTTTATTGTCGATTCTTACCACTATCAAACATGACCGATAATTCGAATGACGACCCTAATTACCATCATACATGACCAATAATTCGATTGACAACCCTAATAACTACCAAACACGACAAGGGACTTCGATTGACGACCCTAACCACTACAAAACAATCCCGATAATTCGATTGACGACCCTTACCACTATCAAACATGAACGATAATTCGATTGACGACCCTAACCACCATCATGCATAACCGACAACTCGATTGACAACCCTAACAACTAACAAACATGACAAGGAACTTCGATTGACGACCCTTACCACTACCAAACAAACCCAATAATTCGATTGACGACCATGACTATTATCAAACATGACCGATAAATCGATTGACGACCCTAACCACTATCCAATATGACCGATTATTCGATTGTCAACCCTTACAACTACCAAACATGGCGAGGAATTTCGATTAACGACCCTAACCGCTACCAAACAATCCCAATAATTCGATTGACGACCATGACCATTATCGAACATGACCGATAATTCGATTGACGACCATAACCACCATCAAACAAGACCGATGAATTGATTGACAACCCTAACAACTACCAAACATGACAAGGAACTTCGATTGACGACCCTTACCACTACCAAGCAATCCCGATATTTCGATTGACGACCCTTACCGCTATCCAATATGACCGATTATTCGATTGACAACCCTTACAACTACCAAACATGGCAAGGAACTTCGATTGACGACCCCTACCACTACCAAACAATACCGATAAGCAAATTGACGACCCTTACCACTATCAAACATGACCGATAATTCGATTGACGACCCTAACCACTATCAAACATGACCAGCATCTTTACTTAAAATAGACCAATAGACCAAAACTCAATAGAACATAAATGTGATAAAAACAAACTGTAAACCAATTTATCCAAAGTTATGATGGAAGGTATAGTTTCTTTACAAGATCATGGGACAGACAATAAGATCACTCTCTTTTTGTTTTAGAGAAATATCTTTTTTTTAAATTCATAGTAGAAATTAGACCAAAAAACTATGTTAAGGCCCAGATTTAAAAGATCGCGGCAAACTGACTAGCTTACGTGAATAAACGTATGTCAACGGAAAGAACACTAACGTTCAATAACACCGATTAGCAGAGGCTACTGTGAGCATGCATTGTTCTGATAAATTCATCATTTTTCTTGATATTAAGAAAGATAACTTTTGACAAGAGTTTCGGGTGGTGTTTTTTCTTCTTTTTGCAGGATTCATTTAGAGTACCTTGCATACAAATTTTATGTGCAAGCTTTGATTCACTTTCGCAAAGCAGATAACATGTTAAATCCTTTCAATTTTTTATGGTACTATGTGTGAACATTGTCAAGATGCTTGCCACTTGATTAACATTGAACATTACAATGTATCATAGAATGCATTTCAATTTCAATTGAAGTAATGTTTAAAAGATACGATAGCTTCAGATAAAAATAATTTGGCGAAATTATATGAAAAAGGTTTGATATAATATTCCTAGCAAAGATTTACATTTGCCACAGAGTTTTAGAGAAAAAGAAGAAAACATGATTTCCCATAGACGTTAATCACTGAAGTCGTCATGTTTCCTCCAGACCAAAACAAAATGACCATCACTTTTAGATGACCCTCTTATAATTATAACCAACCAGACTAAAATTTTGCTCATGCAGTAATGTTTTCATCTCATTGAACGGAACCAAATGACGATCATATATATAAATAGAAGACCGAAAATAAATAATTTCTGACCACGAAGTTTCAAAAGTCTGCTAATATCTCTACTATGTCAATGTTGAACTAGAAACCTTCAATTGAGGTGATCTTTTATCACCAAACTGATCATACTACGATTTGGGATTGACTATATCAAAAGCGAAACCGGCGTTGCACAGGAAGTTTCAGCATTTTCGAATATGAAAAATCAAAATTTTGTGAATAAATCTACTTTACGTCCAGTGACAAATATTTTATGCATATCCAGGCCAACAATAGATGAACAATAGGTTAGTAATTTTTTTCTTCAGAATGAGTTGTCGCCCAGGATGATCGACAAGCATTTAGACTAATCTTCTGGATAATAGAAATTATGTAAGAGCCATCACGGTAAGACAATAACAAAAATCTTACCCTGCCGGAGGTCACTTTCGAACTCCTTGTAGATCATCAATGCAACATGAATGTGACAAACTTTGTGTACGATTCTTTAGGTTTAAAGCTTTATTTTCGATCGGACGTGGCTGCGTATATATATATAGTTACTAAATATGCAGTAAGAAGTTTGTTCACCAAAGGACTTTTGATGGCAAACACACTGTTACGAAGTTCTTGTCTATGATAAATCTTGATAAAAACTATGATTATTTTTAATAGAATTGAGAATGAAAACGGGAAATGTGTCAAATAGGAAATAACCGGACCAGTGGCCAGAAAACACTACAATGCACCAATGGGTCTTTTACACAGCGAGAATACCCCGCACCTGGAGGTATTAGAATAGGTAACAGAAGAAACTAATCAAAATGATAATGATACCTAAAATAGCAAAGAACTACAAGCAGTTACTGACATGCCAGCTCCAGACCTCCAGTATACTTGTTGAAAGATTATGTCATCATCACATAAAAATCGAACAAAGGCCCTACAGTTAGGGATTTAGCATTATACAAACTCAAAATATACCAGAAGAATACAACTCACAGCATACCAAAAATGGTTTTAGAATAGATGTGTTTATTTGTGATGCAAGAGAGAATCAATATCAATCCAAAAAATGCAATAGTTAATGATCTAACAGCAGTATCATAACTATACCCCCTTTAATACATGTAGGTCTGTTTGAATGTTTGATTAGCTTTTGAGGTGAATGACCGCAATGATATAATGTTACTATATACAGAATCGTCAAAAAATCTTACTATTGGTATTCAAATTGTAGGATCGTGATTAAAAATAAACACTTTTAAAAATATTCGTGTATAGATTCGATGATATTAAAGTTTGAGGTCACCTATTTCATAATATACTATATGAGATTAGTGTTAGACAAGACCGCGTGGATCTTTTGTATAAATTTTTATGAACTATGAGATCTTTTTTTGTAAATAAATAAATATTTCTGATAGAATAAGTTGATATACGTATCAAAAGTGGTGTCTACAAAAAAATCATAACGTAACTATCAATGTTCCATCGACGCGATTTTTCCCAATATATAATTGCCCGTGCCCAAACCACTGTGTATGTACAATGGTAAATTTCAGTATGAAACGAAGGTCGACTTATTTTTTAACTCTCTATTTAAGTTAGAAAATGAGGAATATCTGAGTAAAGGATTGAGAGTCTTGTGTTTAGAACCATCTATGCTATATATGGAATACACCTTGTACATTTTTCTTAATCACATATGTTGGTCAGAGAGTTGCCTCACTGACTACATATAAGTTTTGCAATTGAAAGTTCTCTTTAATATACTAGATGTCTTTAAATTTATAATTTGGGCACACTTCAGACAGTTGTTTAAGTGTTAATCGAAAAAAATGGATAGTAACGACATTACAATCAAACTGAAAAGTATACCAATGCAAAAGAAGAGCTAACTTTTTTTTCATATAAGTACAAACTTATTTATTTTGGTTTGTGATGTCCTTCAATACAACGTGTTATATGAAAATATGTAAGAGTTTCCGATGTTTTGATCCTTTAGTTTAGTTAGTTTCAGCCAAAACACCACGTTGTGTAGAATAAATTATATGCTAAAAAGATGAAAAAAAGTAAGTATAATTTAAAATCGATTTTGCTTTTGTATTATGTGTCTATGGTTTATAAACTTTTCCTTACCTTTATTTCCATATTCCAATCTTCCTTAAACCATTTATAATTTTGCTAGTCCGACCTACCGAACATATATTCCACTAGTCTTTGATCATATGTTAAATCCTCCAGCTCGGTTGAAGTTCTAAAGTTTTGAAATTATTTGTCGTCTATTAATTACCCTTCTGATTCAGGCTTCCTCTTTTGACTTTGATTGTCACATCACATTGATTCCAAATGAAAAGATTTTCAAATTAGTAAAGATACTTTATGTCCTCCGATCATTAATGATCACTCTTTATCAAAGAATGGATATTGAAATTAAACGAAGAAAAAGATATTAATCGGATAAGCTGTATTATTAACATTGAAAGGGAAAGCCAGCTCTGAATACAGCGATAACGGGCATCAATGGAAGAATGCAGATATTCTCTATTAAATAATTCGCCATAAATCAAGGCTTTCTTTTATTTATACGACGTAACGGTCTCGTAGCATTTATTCGAGAGAGAGACCGTATCCTATAATTCACCAGCAAATACAATATTCTTTTGAAATATTCGCGGAAACGACTTTTAGACTCGGGCTTACTGGTATTGTGGATCGATGGACATTGTATATCATTGGATAATTCGATTGGATTACAACGGGAACAAATCACACTAGATATACACCTTATTTTATTCACAATTTCTGAAATTTTGTGTGTCAGTGAGTAGAGGTAAATCTTGTCCTATTTTGAAATTCCCTTTCAATTGAAATAGATGTTATAACTATTGCAACCAGTGTGTGTATGTGTTAAAAAGAGGGGGTCCGTACTCTTGTAAAAATAAATGCAAAAGTGCCAAAACAAGAACGTAGGCCTATCGTAGGTCAATATTTGTAACATAAAATTATAAAATTAACATGAACATACATGGTACCCGTAGATCTATGTTTCTGCACTATTACGCAATGCTTAAAGAGGCTTCTACAACCAAATCAAATTTATTGGATTGGACAAGTTTTTAATTTGGAGTTTAGAGTATTACTAGTATATTTTTTATTTGTTGTATTGTCAAAGATCAACGGCATTATTCAGAAGCTCAAACTTTTATGAATGTCTATATGTTATCATGGGTAATCATTCAAAATCAACATAGGACAATGTTTAACACTTCACATATGAATAAATGGAGTTATAGAGATACGTCAATGGGACAATAATACAACAACAAAACAATCAAAATGAGGGGCGAAAGATACCAGAAGAACAGTCAAACTAATAAATCGAAAATAAACTGACAACGCAATAGCTTAAAATGAAAAAGACAAACAGACAAATAATATACACAACAAACAATATAGAAAACTAAAGACTATGCAACACGAACACCACCAAAAACTGTGGGTGATCTCGGGTGCCCCGGAAGGATAAGCATATCCTGCTCCACATGTGGCACTGACCCGTCGTGTTGCTCATATTATTAGAAACCAGGTAAATAGTATAATTCGGTAGGTCACTTTTATGAAAAGGGAAGGGAATTGTAGTTACCACGTATGAAACATATCCGATATCATCTGTGAAACGGTTATTCCATAACTGTCAACCAACTAGTAATGATGTCCGTAAAATTTACGAAGGGATGATTTCAACATCACTATTCGGAACCCTTTGTTTAATAGCTTCCTTGTTAGCAGTAACCCTTTATCAAGGAAATCAAGATGATAGGAAATACAAGCGCGGTAATATTGTATCAATTAGACGTTATTTTTTTCAATTTACTTGTTACAAACATGTTATGTCTGGGCATTTTATAACCAACTATACGGTATGGTTTTTTTTTTCTCATTGTTAAAGGCCGTATGTTTGCCCCTAATTGTTTATATCCACTCCATACCACATCTTCTTAACCTTATTTCTATAAGTCTTAGATGCATGATTGTTTAAATTAGTTGTTATTGGCTTTAAACTAGCTGTCAGTAATTGCGAGTACTCTCAGCTCTGGACTTTTTGGGGTTTTTTTTAATTGTTTTTAGGGAAGTGTAAATACCTTGCCACGTCTGGAATTGTTATAGATGTTATTCTGCTTTTCATCGATCTAAAGAGTTAATATTTAACTTAGTTTTATAGTTTGTTCTTATGTTGTGCATTAACACCGCTGTCACGGGTAAAATAAAAAAGGAAGGGTGTTGAGCACCCATAAACATGATAAAGCCTGCAACATCCTTTATGTGACTGTTCAAAGTTCGGGGCCTATAGTTCTATGGTTGTCGTTGGTTCGTGTCTGTCATATTTGTTTTTCAGCAACTGTTTAACAAATAATTGATGCAAGCTATTATACTTTATTGTAGTTTTAACATAAGGTATGCATTATATTCGTGATTATTTTTGCCTGAGCGAGAGTGAGGGCTAAAATAACACGAATATAATGCCTACCCATGTTAAAACTACAATTAAGTATAGTTTGCATCAATTATTTCGATTCTGATAAGGACAAATAAGGTTATTTCTATGTCCGATGTTTATAAGTGTAGGGTGTTTGTGTAGGCTCTTTCATGAAATTCCCTTTTTTGTTTGTAAACAGGCAATGAGATTTCTCATAGGGAGCCAGCATGAACGGTTGTCGTATCTAGGTCAAATACGACAATTTCAAACTGCAACACATTACAGTCGAAATAATAAATGAATTCGTAACAACATGTGCATCAACTAAAAATGCATGTTAATTTAGTTTAAACATATTTGTTTATAGTGGAGTGGGAAACAAGTTTTGCAACTTATATTTATCCCTTTCCACTTTGCGGATGCGAGTGCTGCCTTGTAGCGGCATTAGCCTACTCTTTTTCGAAATCTACAAGGGTGTCTTAAACGTGAAAGAGATATGGATCTCTCTTAACACGGGTCAGCTATTTATCGTCCCCTTCCGACGGACTATTATCGTTTCCTCAAGACCATACTCGCAAATGGTGTCAAGGGAGAGCCGAAAATTGAGTTCCTGAAATTTTCATCCCGAACGAGAATCGAACCAGGAACCTTTGTGTTAGTAGTCCGATGCACTAACCACTACACCACGGCTCTCATTGAGATTAATTTTATATAATTCATCATTCTGCAGTAGTCAATATACGCATGTGCAAACAAATTTTATTGGATTTAGAGCATGGGTTTATTCACAAAGCGAAAGAAGCACGTCATACTAGAATTTGTTATAAAGTATGACGTTGAGTTTCTTTATTGAATTGTTTCCTATTTTTCATGTCGGGGCCTGGTATAACCGACTACTTCTATACGGTGTGGATTTTTTCATTGGTGAAGGTCGTACGGTTGCCTATAATTGCTTACACCACTTTCCTTTGAACTTTGGTGTATAGTGTCCTTTTGGCAATCATATCAAATCTCATTATTTTCATTATGAAAGACCACAAAAGTATGAAAGATGGTATCTCTGCTCATCCACATGCATGAGTTTGCTTCCACATATTTTAGATTTGACAAACACTAATGTTGAAGTACTTCTTTAAATTATTGCGCGGTCTGTAAAACACGAATGATTCCACACCGTCTTACCATAATAAATTGCATGATGATCTATCCTTTTTTTATCATTCTAAATGTCTACATTTGCAGGACTGAATCTCTAACCAAAATGTTTTTTAACTTTCCAGTCTAAGGAGTCACCAAGTTTCCGTCGGTCTCAAATATTTAACAGTACTAAGAAAAATAGGAAAATTAAACTGAACAAATCTGTTTTCAATCATAAAGCAAGTGAGAAGAAAATGAAGTCCAACTACCAATTTTTGTGAATATCTATTATTTTTTTTTACACAAAAAAATGACCAAGTTCATATACCTGGCATTTTGAAAATGTTGAAAAATAACCGAAATCCAGTGAATATGAATACTTCCATTATGTGTACAAATAACCTAAAAGGTATGCAAAATGCAGGGTAAAATGTGATCAAACATGGAATGTTCATTGTTATAATTGTTTGGGTTAGAACCCTCTTTCTTTTTCGATTTTATTTCATTAAGTAAACGATGCATGGTGTTCTCAGGGTTAGTACCCCCTCCCCCTTTTTATTTTCAAAATGGTTGGATCTGCACCTGCATGTTGTTGGATAATACTGTTCTCAATCATAGATAAGCCATGCATAGAACCTTGGTGACCGATGATTCCAGCTTTTCAGAAATATTGTGCTGACACTAATTTTGTTGCAAAACTAATACTGGTTGAGCATGCTCAGCGATATATTCTATGTTTAATGTTAATTGAGAATTGGTCACCAATTCAATAGATATGAAAGAAACCAAATCTAGATTTTCTTCAAGCAGAAATCACTAATATTTCAAAAGACAATTTTAAAAAAGAACTATACATAAAATCCCTAGACTTCTTTTCTATAATGTAATCTCATTTGCGAAATGTACAAGTCTACAGATCTAGTGAATGGAATTAATTAGAGAAAGATGGAGCTCATGTGATTTAAGGACATCATGTATTGTACGCAAATTCTAAGACTTTTTATCATCACGGAAATGAAATTTCGATGCCTAAAATGGCGAAAAATCAACATCTCCAAAAGCTTGATGTGATCATTGTTAAGTTTCTAAAGACTTTTTAAATGCTCAGCTGCTAAATCTAAGAATGACAAAGATGGTGTCTGGTTGTCATAGGTTGTCAAGTTCTGCTTTATACTATTCAAACACAGAAAATCCTATCTTTGTATGTAAAATGTGGTATCAAAAATACTGACTCAAAAGATCAAGCAAAATTGAACTAGCGGTCATTATACGGACAAACCACATGTTAAATTTTACTGATCGCCATTTGTTGGAAAGGACAACATACCACAAAAAAGAACAAGTTACCCTAGTAGTAACTTTAATAACAAAGTTTTTTTTACAACAAACAAATTATATATAACTGATAAAAATAATGGACAGCAGTACATCTCACTGTTTTCGCTTAGTATCAGACATTTTCAGGCAAGCGTATCAATCCATAGGACAACTGATAATATATTATAGTATAAAAGAATATGAATTTTACTAGTCCTAATTTGATTTTGTGGGTCTATATTAAAAAGTATGTATATCATGAAGCCTTTGGTCCTGGCTCACTTATTGTTAACTCTGACAGTAGTATAAGATTGGTACAGGATGCCAGACGATTTATCATGCTTCTAACGAATACCCTGCCATACGGCATATGATCATGGTAAAGTGCGATGGTTATTCTTCGTAAGCGGGTATGTTGAGTAAAACGCTTTTGTTTGAGAAAATAATATAAATATGCAATTCAATCTAAAAACATGAACAAATAAACTATTGATTGAGTCAATTATGAAAGATTTTGAAACCAGAGGTCTATGAATAATCGAACGGTCTTTGATGATGTTTAACTATTTAATGTTGAATTGTAATTTGACCTGTAACCCTTCACTTTAACAAGGTCACTTGACATGAGGGTTACATAATGGTATAACTAAAATCCATAAATATAGGATTGTAATAAGTATTCAATGAAGCTTTATTTCGTCCGTATGTCGGGGATGAGGTGTGTTCTCTCATAAGAAACAAAATAAGACTATATATATAGGATTGTAATGATTATTCATTGAGGTTTTATTTCGTCCGTATGTCGAGAATTGGGTGTGTCCTCTCATAAGAAACAAAATAAGACCATGCATACATATAGTATTGTATTAATGATTATTCATTGAGCTTTATTTCGTCCGTATGTCGGTGATTGGGTGTGTCCTCTCATAAGGGACAAAATAAGACCATACATATAGTATTGTAATGATTATTCATCGAGGCTTTTATTTTGTCCGTATGTCGGGGATGGGGGGTGTCCTCTCATAAAGAACAAAATAAGACCATACATATAGGATTGTAATGATTATTCAGTGATGCTTTATTTCGTCCGTATGTCGGAGATGGGGGGGGGGGGGGGGGTGTTCTCTCATAAAGAACAAAATAAGACCATACATATAGGATTGTAATGATTATTCAATGAAGCTTTATTTCGTCCGTATGTCGGGGCTTGGATGTGTCCTCTCATACAGAACAAAAATAATACCATACATATAGACTTGTTATGAGTATTCGTTGAGGCTTTATTTCGTCTGTATGTTGGGGATTGGGATGTATCCTCAAATACAGAATAGACCAAATATTGGTTTTTGTTTCTGTATTGAGAGAATTGTTCTTGTTTGAAAAGATCACAATGACCTTGAACTTTGATAGGGTCACAGGTTGTCCAGTGAATCCTTGTCATTTACAATATGACTGGTATATAAACTCGGACCTGTAACGCAATAAACCATTTTACACTTAATTTCGTTATAAACAGTTTTTGAAAAGAAGTTCAAAAGTTATATATATATATAATCGCGGAGTTTATGGTATTTAGTTTTTTAAGTTCTTGAGTAAGTCAGCTAAAACTAAGCTCATATTTGATGACTAGCAAGTTTAACAACAAGGAAGTGTCATTTTTGTGAAACATTGCCAAACTTGGACCAACTGGAATATAGCTATCTATTAGGCACGTATATAAACGCTGAAAACAGGCAAGAATTACAATAGTAACATTTTTTTTAAATGAAAGTCTTGTTTGTGAGACAACAGAAAAATCAGAATAATTTTCATGTAGACATTCTTGAGTAATAAAGTTTGGTAATATTTGGCTATAGTGATTTTAGCAGAGAATATTTTTGGAAAAATTAATCGGGGTCACAATTAAGCCGTGAGGCTAGTTTAAAATTAAACTTTTGGTCAGGCAACGTACATACTGCATGTATTTTGTTGGTATCTGGTTTTATATTTGTATAAACTCTCCTTTTCTCATGTACATGTGTCATATATTGAGCTTGTAGTACATTTCCAACACTTCTGCATATATAATTCAAACTTTTTTGCTCTTTTCGATTTCTAAAGTATTTATAGTAACAAGAATTAGCTAGAACTTACCTTCATTTTCCGTCAATTTTCCCCCATTGTCATGTTTTCGACCTTTCTTTCATATCTTATTTATGATATTAAATCTTCCCATAATATTATCTTTGTTCAATTGTTTCTCGTATTAACTACGTTTAAAAATGCATGACAATTGTCTCATTAGTATGTCGCCCACAATAACAAATCCAAAGCGACATCAGTTTCATATAAGCAGTTTCAACATTGTTAAATGAAACAGCAATGGGCTAAGTGGGTAATTTACTCTGGCGTGGAACAAAACCTTTTCCTCGAATTTGCATAATGAATTGATACAAATTTTATAATTGTGAATTTTATAACAATGGAAGCATTGGCAATTTCGGTTTAAGGGCTATCATGGGAATTCAGCCTTTTGTATACTAGTCTAACTTGGTATAAAAATTTGTGCAAAATAATCTATGAACGAATGAATTTTCTTTATCTCACCAACAAAACGTCAATCTTTATTAGATGAAACTATAGAAAGATATAACTAAAGTGTTGAACGTCTACAGTCGGCTATTATTGAACTATTCCATAATTTATAGCGCTGGTGAAACATTGGATAAAGGACTATTGTATCTAGTATGGAAATGTCCTGACGGAACAATACCTTCAATAGAAACTTCCTTATTTATGGAAACGATCAAAGGCTAACTTTACGTCCATCATATTCACTGTTCAATACTGTTAGACTGAATCACTGATCTCCTCCATAAGATTTCTCGTTCTCTTTTGAAACTCTGTTTAAACACTGTATTTATGTATTTATTTATTTTGAGATAAATAACAGCGAAAGAATTTAGTTTGAATATTTTTTACCTGACGGTGATCGGTGCCTTTTAGTGTAAATTAAGAACATATTTCACTTCTACTCTTAGGAAATATGACTGTTTCACGGCTACGAAATATTTTTATATCAAGAAATTAATGTCATATTTTTCAGTTTTGTGATGCTCAAAGTAATATATATTTTCAACATATTTAAAAAAAAAATAATTAATTATTTTACCAATCAAATTGATCTATCTTTTTAATAAATGATTTATTAAGTAAGAAACTTGAAAAAATCAAAGAAAAATGAAAGCAATATGGCGACGGAGTGCGGCAATTTTTTTAAAACCCAAATCCTAAAATTTGGCATATCAGGGGACATAACTCTATCATGTTATATATGGAATACTAATTCGAACTAAAGTCTGTGATATCCGATTTTACATATTGCAATTACATACTAAGTATAGACATCAAATAAGAAGGGAGAGCATCTGCCTAATTCGAACTATATAACAGTGCACGTGGTCTTTTACTTGTCAAAACTTTCAGGTTTTATGGCAAATGAACGGATATATAGCATTTGATAGAGAATAGGAGGAGATGGGGTCTTATACTTTTTACTGTTTCCTTATACGGACAATTGTACCTTTAAAACTTCTCTCGGAGGCCTAATATTAACCATAGATGTTTCTCTGTAGTGAAACTTAAAGGGAAAGATTGCTACGCTCAAATAAAAGCTTTGAAATGACTACGTTTGCGCGCATTTGTGGATTAAAATGTTTTACGTTTGCGCGCAGCTTTTGGTTACGTTTGCGCGCAGCTTTTGGTTATATTTGCGCGCATTCATTTTACAGTTTGACTCAGATAAAAGTATGAATAAAAATCGAATTAGATTATAATTGACTATATATATTTTTTTCATTTTCATAATAAAAATGACCATCAATTGTCAATTTTGAAAATATTTCTTAATTCCAATTCTATATTGTTCATATTGAATTCTAATCATAGGTGAGACAATACTCCGTCATCTTTTATGATAATTTAAGCCCAAGTCGAAAGTAAATAATTTATGTTAGCTTGTATGACAAGGAATAAACATGGAGTTTTTAACATTTTAACATTTTTGTCTGTAGATATTTCTAGGATTAAGTCCTTATGCAAAATAAAACGGACTTATCATAATCTTGCTCGAAATCCCACTTCCACCTCATCGTTGGTGCGCTGGGGACTAAGACTAACGGAATTAGTACTTAAACTTGTAAATAATTGAGCAAATTATAAATAAAAAAGTATTATTACCTGTATTTTACCTGAGTTTATCTGTCAAAAAAATGCGCGCAATTGTAATCAAGATCTGCGCGCAAATCATGTTAGTGATAATGCGCACAAACGTTATGCACCGGTGTCCTATAGCCATTCTTCCCCATGCCAATTTTTCCTGGGGGAAAAACTGGATCGATCCAATATTTCCCCCCGGAAAAATTGGCATGATCCAACTTTTCCCCCTCAACGTTATAGGGGGAAAACGAGGATTAGGCCAATTTTTCCCCTTTGCGGCATGATAAGCTAGTTTTTCCCCTTTATAAATTTATAACGTCGGCGACGTCAGTTAGAATTTTTATCCTAAAAAAAGAATATTAACTTTTTTTATTAGTTTAGCGGTACCAAAGCTTCATCGTATTACTATAAATTGATATGTATTTATATACACCATGTATACATACAAGTTATATTTATACACACAAAGCACATTCTGATGCAGTGATACAATCCATTCTCATTCGTGAACCCTTAATATCATTGACCTTTTGAATACAACTACGTAAACCACTTCTGGTCAGTGAAGATTTTGACTTTACATGATAAATTATTTTTTGTACCAACCACAAGGTAAAAGTACCCATCAAAGGTATGGATAGAGAAAACTACTCATCGCCTTTAAAGCTTTCATTCAGGAGAAAAAGTTCGATAAGGATGATACTTCATCAAACCTTGGGGAGATATGTACCCCCTCTCCAACCAGCATCGAAGACATGCAGTGGAAACTTGGAAGTACAGAAATTACCTCCGTTATTGTGACTCGCTGTACAAGATCTACAAAAATATTCCACCTGACCTAAAGGTGTATATAAAGTGTCGACCACGATCTAGCACTGTAACCTGTAACCAGGCGTTAATATCCGAAACGTCCGTTCCAGTCAATACTTGGATCCAAGTTGTCCACAAAAAATATGGTAATGCTAAAAACTACAACTATCTAAATTGTGCACATTGAACTAAAATATACACACTGACTCTTTGTCGAAATAAAGTAACAACAGACAAATATATATACAAATATAATTCAATAAACCAGCCTGTCCTCAATTTGGGACGATGTGTCACTTATAGACAGTATAGCTGGTACAGCTTGTCCTCCGAATAGGACAGTCTGTCAATACAAAACAGAGAGGTCTGATACAACTTGTCCTCCGAGTGTGACAACCTGTCACTATCAGACAATGCGGGCTGGAACAACTTGTCCTCCGTGTGGGACAACCTGTCACTACCAGACAGTACGGGCTGGTACAGCCTGTCCTCCGAGTGGGACAGTCTGCTATGTCGATCCTGTCAACGTGTACGTCCACTATGTACCCAGTACGAAGTGTCCTCTGAATATCAAGGCTCTTCTAGCACTTAATATATCCGACGGACGGAGGATGACAGCTCATCGACATCCAACTGACATCTACGAGTGCCGTTTCTCACTCTCTTATATACCCCAGGGCGACTATACTATTCCTTTAATAGGGGTGTTCTCTAAATGTTACCCTTACGAAGCATAGGGAGTCCTTTATGATCACCCCTATAACTTTCGACCCTGCCACTAATTTCCCCGCCAAACGTCTAAATCTGCGTAACTCTTTCTCGAGCGAAAACCATACATTGTTACACTAAGATTCTACTTGATTTATAACCATGACGACCAATAAACATTACAGCACTTATGATACAAATATCCACCGGAGTTACACTGACCTGGTAGTAAGTAATAAAAGGCCACCGTACGGCATCCAAAAATGAAAAATAAAATGTATAGTCGGCTATAAAATGCTCCGACCATACAAATTAGGGAACAAAACAAACAAAACTAACAGGCTTATTGATTACAAAATAATTTACAAAAAATACAAACTCAAATGACATGAACCAACAACAACCACTGTACCCGGTAATATATATATACATGTTCCTGGCTTTGGAATGGACATTGGTACATACACAATGTGGTGGCCATAAACTCAACCCTCCCCAATGAACCCAACCTAGGACAACACACCGCAAGGAAAAAAGTATCGGTTGCAATTGGCTTCACTAAAACTGTTGATACGTCGAACAATAATCACTTACACAAAAACAATAGAAACAAAGCATCGAAATCTATTTCAAAACTAGTGAAAATATAGACGGACTAGTGGACATAGACAGACTGGTAAACATGTGAACAGACGGGTGAATATGTAGAGAGACTGGTAAACATGTGAACAGACGGGTGAATATGTACAAAGACTTCTCGACATATAGACATACATGCAGTTGAGAATGTAGAAAGACTAGGGGACACAAAGAAAGACAGATTAGTTGAAACATAGACAGACTGATAAACCTGTAGACAGGACTTGTGTTAATGAAAAACAGCTAAAAATTTGTATCTTTAAACCTATTTCTAACACAGACTGTTCGGTTTAATTTTCAGACGTCACGGTACATATATACGGCGATATCTATAATATAGGGGGAAAGATTGGCATGGGGGAAAAGTGACTATATGTATACGTATTGTCAAATTTCCGCGGGGGAAGAATGGCAATGATCCAAAATTTCCACGGGGGAAATATTGGCTCATGCCAGTCTTTCCCCCGGGGGAAAACTGGCATGGGGGAAGAATGGCTATATAACACCGGCTGTCATACAAACGTTGCAATTTTTTTCCGGTTCGTTGTATTCGCAAATTTCCCTTTTTTTAAATGAGTATAAGAAAGTCGTAAAAAGTACTTAATACCTTATTTATTCTACGTATTACGTAGGTTGATCCCTCCGTAAAATATCCAGTATGCCTTCGGAATATACAAATATTAAGTATTGTCAAGAATTTCAATAACGACCGGGAAACAGACTATGTATTACGTAGGTTGGTCCCCTCCGTTAAACATTCAGTATGCCTTCAGAATATACAAATATTAAGTATTGTCAAGAATTTCAATAACGACCGGGAAACAGACTATGAATTACGTAGGTTGGTCCCCTCCGTAAACATTCAGTATGCCTTCAGAATATACAAATATTAGTATTGTCAAGAATTTCAATAACGGCCGGGAAACAGACTATGTATTACGCTGCCTAAATTCATTACATTTTGGCAAACTTTACTGGACGTTTGTTTCGCGGATTCATGACGTCAGTGAAGAAATAGTTGACAGACAATATCATTAGATGAACATGCCGATAAAAATCTATGACAGATAATAATACACTGTTGTTAACATTTCTCGGTATTGGAACTTGCATTGTTGGGATGTCCTTAATGAAGAAATTGTTCCGTCGAAACAGAATGAAACATTCACATCTGAACGAAAGTCTGAACGAAAGTGTGACAACTGCAACTTTGAAGGAAGTATCGACTGACGGTTTACTCGATTCTGAAACAGACCAATCAGAGATAAATGCAGAGAAAGGAAGCGATGTGAACCAATCAGAGAAAAATGCAGAGAAAGGAAGCGATGTGATTAAATCAACGTCTTCGTCATCATCAAACTCTGATGCGTCCATAAATCAAAATGTTAGGAAAACTAGAAAAAAGTTGAACTCTACTCTCAGGAAATACAAGTAAGAAAAATAAATACACTATCGTACAACAAAGATTGTAGGCCCTTTTTTTTTTAACTTTAAAGGTGCCAATATAAACCTATGATAAACTTGCCTTAACCCTAAACCCTACCCTGACCCATACATAACACTAACATTTGCCCTTTGACCTTGGCAGTGCCAGCTTAAATAGCAATGGTAAATGCCACAATCCTAACCCTTTTGTTATCCATACTTTCCCCTTACACTCAGTCTTGCTCTAAATCTATCAGCTTACTCAACCCTGGAGCAAAACAATTACCATAAATGAACCATCAACTTAAGAACATGGACCCCTATAGCTGCAAAGCCGTAACTCTAATAGTACTTATTATATTTTCAGACCAGTCAGTAAAGCAATATAAAAAGAACCTAAGAGATACGGTTCAGCAGCTATAATGGAACCGAAAGTAAGATGATGCCACACTTTTGGAGCAAGAAATTATCTCGAATAGCTTTTCAAATCGGAATGAAAGTGAAAGGATATAGTATGGCTTTATAATTTTTAGTAAACAAAGGCCTTTCGTAAATAGTTTATTTTTAGTATTAGTTTAGACCCTTAAATTCACGGAAAACTATTTTCATATAACAAGTTACTGCTAAAACATATCTTTTTGTTTTATTTTAGAAAAACAGAAAAGAAATTACGACGAAAAAAGATTGAAATAGTACAAATGGAAAGTGAAATAGAAAACCTCATGCAGGCTGTGAAGAGCAATGAAGTCAGTATGGAATCTCTCCATGAAGAATTTAACAGCAAAAAGTTGGAAATGTTAGCCATTACGTCATTCAGTAAGTGATTTCCCCAAATATCCATTGGCTTTTTTTCTATTATGTATATTTACTATCGTCTAATTGTTTAGTCACAAAACGGATATTTTGTGTTTAATTCAAAACGATCTGAACGAAGTAAATGTTGCTTATATACAAGCTGAAGCATGGACATAGGATCTGGTTGAGAGTGGTATTGCTTATTGGGAAAATTATATGCGGTTACTGTAACGAATAATCTAAAACTGTCTAGATGTATGTGGAGAACTTTGGTCTTTTGTGGATAGTTGTCTCATTGGCAATCATACCACATCTTCTTTTTTATATAAAAGATTCGGTGTGTAGTGTATTTGAATTATTTTGTTCTTTAATAGTATTAGATAAATCTTAAATAATATGATTATTTTCCTTAATTACAATTATAACTTTTAATTGTTTTCTCATTGATTATTGCAGTAACACCTGAATCAGAAAGTGATATTAGGAAGAAAGAAGTTATTTGTTATAAGCGGTACTCCAATATCAAGACGGTAGTAGACGCCAAAAATGTACTGACAATGATCAGACAAAGACAGAAAGCATTAAAAACTTTGGAGATCCTCACTTTTAAAAAATACTGGTCCATCGCACATAAAACAGACAAGCCAGAAAACACTGCAGTCATTCGGAGTGGGCTCGAAAACTGGTTTCGTCATTTTAGACACAATACATTTGCTAGTGATTCAAGTCAAGAGAGCCGAAATAATACCCAGGAAGATGAAAAAGAAGAGACACATCCCGCCATTTTTCCAAACCCTTCGTCTGTACCTTTACTCGAATCAACGATATGAATAGATAAAAACACTCCTCTCAAATAAACTTAGTTATACACTTCATACTATTTTTTTTTCGATACTAGTTGGCGCGATAATGATTAATCATCTTCATTAGAAAAACTATGACCATCTCAAAGACATCAGTTTTCAATTAGGTAACAATAAACTTTTCCTTTCCTGATTTTTTTTATATTTAGAATATGTAAATAAATTCTAAACAGTTTTTTGTTAAGAGACTCAGTGCATGATAGACATGATAGAATATAAAATGTATCATCACAATTATAACTACCGGTACAGTCAAATGTTTACGAAAAATCAGTGACATTCTGGTATTTTTGTCCTTCCTGAAAAGAACCGCATATTCATTTCCGAAATCCTCCTGTCTCAGTTGTCATTGTTGAGCAATAGATCACATTTCAATTGTTAGTGAATGTGACGGATCTATCGAATCTCATTTATCATACTTACGGCGGGTGGCACATGTTGAGCATGATCCACTAATCCCTTTTGGAATACCTAGGATCATCATTGATTTTAGTTTGTGTTCGTGTTGCTGAGTTTTTAGTTTTCTATGTTGGGGTGTTGAATACTTTTTTTTTGCCAAGGGTTTGTCAGTTTATTCTCGAATTGAGTTTAAATATCACTTTGGCATCTGATTAGATGATTAGATTAGATTGAGTTATTACGATGTTATATAAAAAAAAAAGTATTGTGGTAGCATGTTTGCTTCGAGTGCCAGAGGTCGCGGGTTCGCGGGAACACCTACCGGGTTAACCGAAGACTTTAAAAATGGTATTTGCTGCTTCTCGACTAAGCACGTGGCATTTAGGAGTAAAAACAGACTGGTAGGGTCGGTGTCGAAATAAAGTGTCTGGGTAAGGTGACATGTCTTCCTTGTGAACGTTAATAGTCTGGGTCAGCGTTTTAGTCTAGTACAAAGCGAGGTTAACATTCATATTACATTCTAATGGGCTTTCTGAACATGGAAGAAAATTGAGGACACGGGACTCGTTGTAATGCTACACAACAATATAGGTAAATGCATAACACATTCCGTTTTAAAAGTACCATTATTAGTCAATAGAAATGAAACTTTGTAAAACATTTAAGTGCCAATTCTTTGTAAGAATCAGGCAATTTAGGTAAAAATTAAAACATGATTAGAAAAAAACCACTAAGTTTATCATGCTATTTAATACTAACCATCATCCTGAGTTAAAAAGTATTAGTCTTTCGGTTGTGTGTGTCTGGTAATATCAAATAACTTGGTTAGAAAATTGGTTAGAATGGTAGCAAATTACAGAGTTATCTCCCCTTATTCGTTAATTTCTTGTGCATTTCAACCAGAGACATATATACACATATGTGACTTTCAAAACAATCATCATTTCTAACAGTATTCTGACCTCGAGTTGTTTCTCTTTTGTTTCTTTTTTGATTCACTATGTCTCTGTTTCAACCAAATTGTATCTTCTTTTACCAGGATAGAAAATGGAAATGAGTGTTATTTATGTGCATAACTACATATTATGAACTGAAATCAATGTCAAATTGGGTGGGTTTTTTTTATCATGTTTTCACCACTGCCTGATTCTTAGGTAGACTGGCACTTAATTTGATATCAGTAATGTAAGCATGTACATGATATCATAATGAGACAAACATATTGGTGCATTACATGCACAGCAACTATTGGTTGATGTAACTAGGAGAGTGGTTTTATAACGATTTAGTCTACTTATTTAGCGACAGTGTTATTCTCTTGTAAGAACTAGTCAGAAAGGAATCGTCAGTGTAAAAGTCAATACCGATTACTGTTATGAAATAAACATTAATAGTATACAAAGGATAATAATTCTGATCCCGTCATCGGAAATATTTTCATTTAAATGTTCATTTTAAAGAATGGTATTCATAAATATCAATTATTCGCGGTCAATTTGAGAAACATATGGTCTGCTATAGCTGTGTCAATATTTGCTTTTTGAATATGAACTGTATTGTACGATAACGCTCTTACAGTATAAGTAACACAATGTCGGGGCTATTATATATGATCATGGAATAGACAATTAGTGGGTAAGCTGACAATTTTTTTCTTTTTTATTCCTGTTTACGTCAGAAAATATCAACAGCAACGTATAATGAAAGGATTTTAAAAAATAATAATGGATAAAAGATTTTAATAGCATAAATTCTAAGTGTTTCTGTATAATAGAAAATAGTATTCTACTATCCCAGGAGAATATGCTATAAGGTGTCCATATTATCACTGTCATTTAGGGTTACTCTATTATATCTGGGACTATTATAATAGTTCCAGATTTTATATTTGTAAATATATACTTCGTCTCAATTTTAGCCAAACAACGATAGAAACGGCAAGTTTTTGTTCTTTTTTTCTGCGGGATTCGAATCCCTTCATCTGAGATACCTATATGGCCTGCACTATATCCAGCGCTTAAACCGCCCTCAGGACTTCCAACTAGGCTATAAAATATAGCTTTCTTAAGTTGACGATTACAATTAAATTAAAAATTTGATGTGAAGGCATGTAATTAAAATTTTCATCCTTTACGACAGAAAAAACATCTGATCTGTAAATACTCGACTAACGAAAGCATTATTTTATAGCCTAGTTGGTTTAGTTGCCTAGGATGCTGAACACAGTACAGGCATTGTTGCAACGATGTCTAAAATGTAGAGATTCGAATGCCGATGATGGAAGAACAACAATTATATAAGTTATCCTCTTATGGGTATTGTCATTTAGTGCTTATCTTCCGTACGTATATGATCTGGCTTATCAATTGTTATGGAACCTGACAATTTATACTTTTCTATCATATGATCAAGTTATGTCAAAGAGTCCATCCTTAACGGGTACTGCCATCAAGTGTTTCTCTAACATATGGTTATACTCCAGCTTGTCCTCTATTTTGGTCACTCTCATCTTTATCTTTAAAGATCTAGGGTTTCATCTATGATGTGCACTTTTATTTAATGATACTCTATATGTGTATGCTACAAAGTGTCGGTTGTTATGTGCACTGTCATGTAGTGCTACTTTAAGATATGTATATGCTCTAAGGTTTCATTTGTTATGTGCACTGTAATTTTGTACAGGTTTGAGTTTAATATCGTAGCAGCTCATTGGCGGATCCAAAGGGGGGGTCCGGGGGTTGGACCCCTCCCTTTTTTTTTTGGCCGATCAATGCATTTGAATGGGGACATAAAGTTGGAACCCCCCCCCCCCCTTTAAAATGGCTGGATCCTCCCCAGCAGCTACGTATCAATATCTATGTAGCAGCTAGTCTATAGCTACACGTTCAATAGTCAAAATCTACGTAGCACTAAGTAGCAGCTACGATATTGAACGCGGCCCAGGTATATAATATATGGTGGTATCTATCATTTCCATTGTCTTTTAAAGCTACTTTACATATGATGATATGTTTATGCTATAAGGTGATGAACAATGTCCTTTATTTCTACATGCTTTGCTTTGAGTCTCTATTATATGCACTGTCATTTGGTGCTACTCTAACACATGCTAATGCTCTTAAATGTCATCTTTAATGTGCACTAAAATTTAGTGCTACCCGTGGCTCGATCATGTCATGATATCTTTTATGTGCACTGTCATTTAGTGCTACTCTTACATATGGTTATCATCGAGGGATTTCTCTATGTTGTGCACCGGCATATACTCGAAAAAATACTTATATGCTCTAGAGTGTCATCTATTATAGGTACTTTTATTATAGGGCTACAGTCTACTCAAGCATTTGTATATGCTCGTGTTTCATCTTTTATGTGCTTTGACATTTAGTACAACTCTTACATGTATGTATGCTATAGAGTGTCATTTATAATTGGCACCGTCATTTAGTGCTAGTTAATCATATCAATATGCTGTATGTGTCATTTATTACGTGCTTTATCTTTTACATAATTATGATTATGCTTTCCGGAGTTTCATCTACTATGATCACTGTCATTTAGTGCTACTCTAATATATATTTATGCTCGAATGTGTCATCTATTAATTATTTAGTGCTTCTCTAACACATTTGTATGCTCTATGGTGTCATCTTTTATTTACACTGTCATTTGGTGCTACTCTCACATATTTGGTTTAGTGTCTCTATTTTTGCACTGTCATTTATGATCATTTAGTGCTACACATTCTTTTCGTCGAGGGTGTCCACACTATGTGTTTTGTCTTTAAGTGCTACTCTAGCATATATATATATGCCAGAGGATGCTCTCTATCGTGGGCACTTTTTACACAATCGAGGGTGTTCTCTTTTATGAGTTCTTTATAGTCGCTTACACCTTTGTTGTGTGGTGTCTGTGGATAGCTGTCTCAATGACAATCATGCAAAATCTCTCCTTTGATATTTCACATGCGTGTCTGCAAAACATGCAACTTTGTAAACCTTGTTTTTAGATCAATGATATATGAGTATATTGCAGTAATAATATCTTCTTCCCATTAGTAATTCAAAAGAATAAGTTTAGTATGTGAAACATTATGATTTAAAAATATAGAGATTTGAATTATGATATAGTTAAAATTTAAAGGGATATTATCTAATCTAAAAACATTTTGAATAGATAGTACTTCAAACCATCTATATATATCTTATTTTGGCATCCAATTCGTTTACACAAATTTGAGTGAAAATTAAAGGAAAAGAAAATGGCCCAAAACCGACACAATCGAGAAAAAAATGTCTGAAACTCCTATAAAATTTGAAAGCAAAATTATGGCCAATTTCGATTAAAAACGTTTAAACGGTTCAAATATTTATCGTTCAGCAAATGTTTTATTTGTGCAAGTTAGTTCTAGAAAACAACAACACCACGAACACTATTTGGTTTCAGAATAGTTATTTTTACAAGATATTCTTTAAAAAAAAAAATTGGTCGAGTAGGTGTTATGAAACTTTCACAATATTTTATGCCTAAATACTACAAAATGTTTACCAATTGGAAACGGTACGAGCTGCCATAAATGGTTGTTAGATTTCCAATATGCAAGAATGTTCGTCCAAGGTAAGTCTTGTAACCGGGTAAATGTCATAGGTCAAGAACTTTGTCAGTGGTTGTATTAAGTGATATTAACATCTACTTTTCTTCTTACTGTCCTTGTACGCCATTGTCTTTTAAGTTTGGTTTTTAAGATAATTTGTTGTTGATGACTGATCTTTAATTATTTCTGTTGAAGTTATTCACATCTTTTATAGACTCATTTAGACGGCTTCGCATATTGTATACACATCGGTCAGTTTGAAGACTAGAACTATTTTTGTATTTGTTGTTGTGTTCTTCTCTCATTGCGGTTGTTTAACCAACACATAAACAACTAATACATAAGCAAATAAGACCCTTGCATTCATGAGAAGAATTCTAAAAAATATACTCAGTAACATTTAATGACAGAGCATACCAAGTCCTTATATCAGGCCCATTCTAGAATACCGCTGCACCATGTTGCACTGCCTGGGACCCTTACACAACAGCGACCATTAACTCCATAGAAAAAGTTCCAAGACGCATATTAAAATAATATACTGAAGGTGTCACAAACATGCTAACACTCTTTACAAGCTATCATTACACGAAAGAAGAGTTCCATAGAATCACCAATAACAAAATTATCATACTTTGTACTGGCGTACTAATAATTAAAAGCAAAGCAAACGCAAGGTCTAACTACGAACACACATGCCGATAAATTTGATGCAGCAAAGACAGTTTTTAATTTTCTTTTCTACTAAACTATTAAAGACTGGAACAAATTACCTGAACCAATATCCTATAATGGTGTTTTGTTTATCTTTGTAATGTAGCATGTTTTGCTTGTCTGACCCTGTGACTCTCAACAGAAGAACTATAGTTCTGTGAGATCTGGGTCTGGATCTTTTCTTGTTCGGGAAGACTACCCGTGGTCAATGTCTATGATGGTATAAGGCATTGCTGTCGCTGAAGAAAAGACACGCTGGAATCGACTGACACCTATTAAGGAGAAGTTCGATTTTTTTTATTAATAAGGAAAAAGAATAAACAATACAAGATAAAAAACAATCAGAACGATAAAACAAATTGAAGAACCATTATACAATTGGATTGATATTTTCAATTAATTTCTAAATATTAAAACACCAAAATTCTTTCCAAAAATAACTTTAAATTAATGTATACTAGTATATCAAGTATATTTTTTATCATAGTATTAATTTAACTTTTACAAGTTTTACAAGTCCTTAACTTACCTATTAAGAAGAGGTTCGCATTTTGGCAATCAACAAATGGAAGTTTTTGACGACCTTGACTGGCTATACAGCCCTTGAACGGTCGAAATTAGCTATCCAGCTTTTGTTGCATTCCAGCTCTTGATCAAGCTTATATAGCAGTACGCGCTGATGCTATGACAAGGTAACTTGTTTTAGTTATTATAGCCAAACTATCGAATTGTCCAAAAGTATGTCCAATTGTTAAGTTGTTTAAGAACATATGTTTCTATGTCCAAAGTTATATAATAAATGTTGACCTGCTTGTGATGTTAATTTGATTCTTATCCTCATCAAAGATTTGTTCAAGAAATAATTGATCATTCATTTGCATATTAATCATGTAATGATAAAGATTATGTCGCAGATGATTATTTAATTAGAATTGACAATAACCTACTATAATTTATAGTTTTGATATTGATTCCACTTATAGTGAAATAATAGTTTCCAACCTAGTTTGTGTTACAGTTTTATCAAATATTTCGTCGCAATAGACGCTTTCCTTCTGATAAACTTGTCAATGATAAAGCTATGAAAAGTCAAGAGTGCTTCAAGAAACTCGTCAGAGAATTTCTCCTTAAAACTTACAAATATAAAAAAGGAAGATGTGGTATGATTTCCAATGAGACAACTCTCCACAAGATACCATATGACACAGAAATTAACAACTATAGGTCACCGTATAGCCTTCAACAATGAGCAAGGCCAATACCGCATAGTCACCTATAAAAGGGTCCGATATGACAATTCAAACGAGAAAACTAACGGCCTAATGTTAGCGGAACAAATGAACGAAAAACAAATATGTAACTCAAAAACAAACGACAACCACTGAATTACAGGCTCATGACTTAGGACAGGTACGTACATACAGAATAAGGCGGGGTTTAACATGTAAGCGGAATTCGAACCCTCTCCCTAACCTGGGACAGTGGTATAACAGTACAACATAGGAACGAACTATAAAAATCAGTTGCAAAGGATGACCTCTTCATATGGACAAAAATACAAGTGGACGTGGCAGGGTACTTGTATATCCTAATAACAAATAGACACTTGGTACAGATCTAAGAGTACTTGCAGTTAACTGACAGCTAGTTCAAAGTCTCTATTCACTAATAAAAATATAATGCATCTAGGACTAAATCATCAATCCGTACACATCCAACATCCAATGGATTTCGTGTAAAGACGTCATAAACAGTCAGGGGAAAACACTATATTAAATGACGTTATTACGGGCTTTGATGGTCCTTTTTATTCTGTTAATAGTTTTGATTTTTCTTCTCTTTACACTATCTTATTAAACAAAAGTTTTTCTATTTAATTAAATGGTCGTTTGGTAAAGCTGAATGTAGATATATTTGCTGCAACTCGTTTAAAGCCTTCTTCTCTAATGAGAAAGGTAAATATGCTAGATATACTTACTGGAGGTGTGATATGATTGAAGCTGTTAATTTTCTCCTTGATAATATTTACGTACGTTTCGGCAACTAAGTTTATCGACAGGTTGTAGGTATCCCCAAGGACACTAATTGTGCTTCTTTAATAGCAGACTTGTTTTTGTACTGTTACGAATCCCAGTTTATGACTAAACTCAGTAAAGACCCGTCGAAATTGCATTTAATTGATAAATTCAACAACACTAAACAGTTATCTTGATGATATTTTTTCGTTAAATAATCAAGAATTTTCTCAATATACTGCTGAAATTTACCCCAAGGAACTTACTTTAAATAAATCAAATGTATTCGGTAATAACTGTCCTTTCCTGGATTTAGATATTTCGGTTTTAAACGGGGAACTACACACTAAAATTTACGACAAAAGAGACGATTTTTCGTTCCCTATTGTTAATTTTCCATTTTTAGATGGTGATGTTCCTTTGGCACCATCTTACGGTGTTTATATTTCACAACTTGTTCGCTATGCCCGTGTCTGTTGTGACGTTTTTTATTTTAACGAACGCAACCTATGTTTTACTGTTAAATTATTAAACCAGGGATATCGTTACCATAAATTACTTAAAACATTTACTAAATTTTTCCAAAGATATAAAGATTTGGTTTTGAAGTTTGATTGTACCTGTAGAAAACTTATTTCAAACGGGATAGCACATCCTCATTTTTACGGAAATGTTGTTAACCGTGCCCGGAAACTTAGAAATGATCCATATAAACTTGTTGCTCCTTTAAATAAACTTATTCTAAAAGGTTACCTATTCAACACTGTAATAAGATCATTGAATATTGTTTTTATTGGTATAAATATTGATTTTGTTATCAGTAGATTAAAAGCTAACTAAATATTACTAGTATGTTATATACATATACATTTTCATGGATCTACAATCTGTCGATACCTGTAACTTGGCATTGCACAAGGTCATGTTTTTCTCTGGCTGTTTTTGACGTCTTTACACTAAATCCATTGTATGTTGGATGTGTACGGATTGAGTGTTTAGTCTTAGAGGCATGATTTTTTTTATTAATTGTTAGTGGCTTTGAACTAGCTGTCAGATAACTGCGAGTACTCTCAGATCTATTCATTGTGTCTTTTTGTGTCGGGATGTATAAGTACCCGGCCACGTCCACGTCCACTTGTATTGTTTGTCTATCTGATGAGTTAAGCCTTTTTCAACTGATTTTTATAGTTCGTTCTTATGTTGTACTGTTATACCACTGTCCCAGGTTAGGGGAGGGTTGGGATCCCGCTAACATGTTAAACCCCGCCACATTATTTATGTATATGCCTGTCCCAAGTCAGGAGCATGTAATTCAGTGGTTGTCGTTTGTTTATGTGTTACATATTTGTTTTTCGTTCATTTTTTTTTACATAAATAGGGCCGTTAGTTTTCTCGTTTGAATTGTTTGACATTGTCTTATCGGGGCCTTTTATAGCTGACTATGCGGTATGGGCTTTGCTCATTGTTGAAGTCCGTACGATGACCTATAGTTGTTAATGTTTGTGTCATTTTGCTCTTTTGTGGATAGTTGTCTCATTGGCAATTATACCACATCTTCCTTTTTATATTATTAATTTACAGTGTTGAATTGGTAATTTACCCTTTTAGAAAAAGTTTATTTGAAGGATCGATCGACAAAGTAACCAGGGTCGTTTCTAAATTTTCGGGCACGGTTAACAACATTGCCGTAAATATAAGGATGTGATTTCTTTTTCTACAGGTACAACTAAGCTTCAAAGCCAAATCTTTATATTTTTGGAAAATAATGGCAAAGGTTTATAGTAATTTACGGTAACGATATCCCTGGCTTAATAATTTACAAGTAATACATAGATTACGTTTGTTAAAATCGAAAACGTCACAACAGACACGGGCATAGCCAACGAGTTATGAAACATAAACACCGTAAGATGGTGCCAAGGGAACATCACCATAAAAAAACGGAAAATTATCAATAGGGAACGAAAAAATCGTCCATTTTGTCGTAAATTTTAGTGTGGAGTACCTACATGCTTAATCTGTATATTGTTTTAATCTTATACCAAGGAATAAAAAATAAAAAAATGTAACTTACATATATACAAAATTGAAAAATTATTATGAAATATAGAAACATAGATTTCTATTTATTTTAATACTACTGTTAAACCAAGCATACGCCATAAAGTAACCATCAATCAGTTGATGTTTTCTGTGTATATAAAGAAGATGAAGACATCCTTTTACTCACCCCGCACCCGGACTGGCCCCTTAAAAATATGTATACTTATATTTTTATTACTCTTACATAATAAACATTCTCGATATCGGTGGTGTCCTCTAATCCTAAAAGAAACCTGGATCCGCCATTAATATTTTTTTCATTAAATTTCTGTTAAACGGATACACCTTAAAAACAAAAATGTTATTTTCAATATTTCAGTCATGCAAGGTCAACTTATGGTCGACCTTCAAATTTTAAATCTACAGATATTAATGATTGATAAGTTTTAATCGGATCAAATTATTATTGATAAACAAAAAGATTGACTACTGTTATTGTAAAAGGCAAAATTCAATATTGGTCTGTAACCGGAACTATACAATGACATCATAGATAATCATGGTACCTATTAAACTTATTTATCCAGATAAATGCTTCTCCCGAAATCGATACCAATAAAAGTTTAAATATTAATTAGTACATAACATCCCTTAAATCGTTGGAAATTAACGACGAAAAAAGAAGGTAGGTTTATTTTTGTTTAATCAAAGAGTAATAATTTACGATGTTTTTCTTAAAAATGAACATTCCTTTAGCCTTGAAAGTTTTTTTTTAATTGGAGTGAAAGTAGTGCATAATGAAAGATCATTGCAAACGGTATTTTTTCCTACTAATTGGTGAAGAACACATATGTTGAACTCGATGAAACGAGCCATAAGATGATACCGTCTTTGACCATAGCTAGGTATTTTGTTATGCATTGGTATTGATCTGACCTGCCCGTTACATGTTGATGTGAGAATTGTATTTAAATATTTGATTAGAGGTTGCATACATTGATTGAATCTTGACGATGTATATGAAATTTACCATGCTGGCAAAATTTTCTTGATATTAAGTATAGGGACTCTACTTAAAAGGTACATTTTGCCTACTGCGTCAGGTAAGCTGTTTTGTCTAATTTGTCTTTTTTTCTAATTATAAACATATTTAGCAAATTTCAACAAGAATATTTGCATTTGCGGCAGCATAGACCCAAACAAAAATTTCACAGAATTGAACAAAGGATTTTTTGCTAAATCTCGCATTCAATGACTTATTACTTTATATTATTCCAGAATTTCCAAAAAGGATGTTAGAATTTAAAGGTTGGCTTTAAAACTATTATTATATTATAATAACGAAAATATGAAATGGCAAGTTTAAAGAAGAGAACTGTTTGATACAGATTTAGGAAATATGTGTTTCTGGATTAATACTCATCAAGTACTCTCTAAACCAAAACTAAAGGTTTATAGATATGTTACAAAGAAGACAATGTTCGATTTTTCAGGATTTTTTTTAAAGAAATATAACTTTTCAGAAAGGTATAATTTTCCCTAGCAATTTTGATAATTTTTATTGTTTTTGAGCACGTGTGCATTTGGTCAGGTACTCTACATATAGGACAAAATATGCACCTGTATTTTGATACAGTACTATTTGCTATTAAATCTTTAAAGAGAATTTTTTTCTTCTAAATTTGATAATAAGATTAACAAAATCGTACTGTAAATAAGTATTATAAACAAACAAACAAGTGATTAGTAAAGAATCCGTTTTATACTTTCAAGGGCATGTCGAATCACATGTAAGAGTGAAATCTGGAGTTTTAAGAGTAACTACAACAATGTTTGTACTTAGAGGGATATTCGTGTACTAAGTATCTAAGAATTGTCGGTTTTGTGATGAATTACACTGGAGTTACATTCTTCGTGATATATATACCCCACCGGTATTTGGTAAAACCTTTCGCAATATTGTTTGGTACTCAATGCTCTACAACTTCATACTTTGAAAATTTTGACTTTTTTAACTTTTCAATTTCAGAGTCACTGATGACTCTTTTGTAGGGTAAACGAGTGCAATGTTTCAATCTGAACTTGAAAGTTAACCACATACCAATACATATATTGGTAAACTTTGAGGCAGAATATTTTATAAGTTATAAATAATATGAGGCCAAATGAATGGGAGAACACCCCAGAAATGAGAACCCGTATAAATTTTGTTTCTATAGACCAATTGTTCTGGGGTGATCCGTAAATAAAACATACAGTTATACTTATTGTCGTTCGTGATGGGGCTCATGTGTGATCCTGGTTTCTCGTTTTATATATACCGTTCGATACGAGTCTTTTTTAACTATTCCACACCAGTCATTTCGGGTCCCTGTATAGCTTGCTGTTCGTGTTAAAGACCGTACTTAGACATATAATTGTTAACTTTTTATGCATTGTGGCTGACTTGGATGAAGAGTTTTCCCATTACCACATCTCCTCATTTATAATAGTTCATGCATTTTCCCAAACTGATCTGATGCTCGTTAAGCTATGTTTTTTTTATAAAACAAGTATGCCAGTAGGAAATTAAAACTCACACTGCTTAGTATTATCTGTAGGATCTCATCGTCTCTGCCCCCTTTTTTTTGTTGTAGATTTTTTCATTTATCTACGTCAGAAATTTATTTAAAGTATTGAAAATATCCTGTCGTCGATAACTTTCTATAATTTGCATAAATATGTCCCGTTTAGATGTTTGTATATTATTGTATTTAAGAAATCTGCTTTCTATAAAGAAAAGTTAAAATTAAAAATTGATTTTTCATACTGTATAAATTATTTAAATACAAGCATAGTAATTAGAGATGTTCTCGAAATGAATAATACACAGATGAAAAAATAAAATTTGATATGCGTCCAATTTCTACAAATGTCCCGTAATTCAATCAGTTTAAAATCCTGATTATCGTTCAACTTAAGTAATAATTATATGAGCAAATATTTCTTTTGCGACATCATTGTCATATCTGAAGCTAAACACGAAAACGTTGTTAAACAGACTGTGAAAAGAAGACCCGTTGGTTGTCAGCTATATAAAATTTGGACGAAACGAAGATCGATAAGAGTATTTATTCTTTAACTTTATAGGAAGCTTCAAGTAGTTTAAGTTCAGAATCGAACTTCTAGAGAGGTTCGGATTAGAAAAAAAATCAATGTTTTGTTTCTAGAAATACATCAGAAATTGATTGTTTTGGAATCTAATTGCACCTTAGAACACGTGTTCAAAATATAAAAATATATTCTTGACAAAACCGTACACATCACGTTTAAATTTTTTTTTTTACAAAGACAGTTTAATTTCAGTCTGAAGAAGTCACATGCTCATTGAAAACGGAAAGAAATATACCTTAATTGATGTTTTTCAGATAACGTCAAACTAAAAACAACATGGTTGATATGGAAGACGAAGACCAAGAAAAACTATTTCATCTGATTCAAAATGGAAACATAAGGAAACTTACAAACTTTTTCAGTGAAGATACGAACATAAATATTGACTTTGAAGATGCCTCAGGGAAGACACTTCTTATGTGCGCCGTGTGCTATGACGGAAAGGACGACATCAGAACACATATGGTGAGAACGTTGTTACGTCACGGTTGTGAAGTCAATAGACAAGACATGTATGGTCGCACAGCGCTGATGTATTCATGTATGGACACAGGAAGTGAGGACGTTACTAGACTGCTTACAAAGAAAGGAAATTGTGATCCTAATATTCAAGATAATAATCTCAATACTGCACTTATGCACGCAGTCCTTGCTTCAAATCACGCAGCTGTGTATATTCTTGTTACGTCGTCTGCAACGCGGTCAAACATTAATCTGGATGTACAGAACGACCAGGGACTTACTGCTTTAGAACTCGCAATCAAATTAAAAATGGGAGAATGTTGCAAAGTTCTTGTACAAAACGGATGTGTAGATATGAAAAATACAAAGGATTTAAAAGGACTCAGAATTCTGTTGGGCAAAGAGATTGACTATAATGGAAGAGAACACAGTTTTGTGCGCAATGAATTTCAGACGCTGTCTTTGCCGAGGTCTTTTGGAAGATCTTCGACTTCTTCGACGTTATCCTCATCTTCATCACCTCGAAGATGTTCCAACCCAACTCCCGATTTTGTGCGACAAACCGGAATTAATTCTTTCGCAGAAGATACGCATCGAAGCGCAAGATCGGATCACACCAGTATTAATCGGACGCACCAAACATACGACATTAGCTGGGTAGGTAGTCCTAGAAAATTACGACGCGCTTTAACTCCTCTTTTCAAAGACAATGCACGCATAGAGGAAGATGAAGAAGACCAAGATATATTCAGATTTCGCACGAGACTACCCAGTATCCCGAGTGGGAAAAGACTTTGTACGGTCCATGCTGCATCTGATTTAACTACACAATGATACAGGAACGCTCATGGTTGATTTTTTTTATTAACAATAAAATACAGAAATGATTATAATATATGGTACGAACTACACAATAATAATGAATAAAATTAGAGATAAAGTTTTTAGTATATCGAATGGCCCCTGTCCATAGAAAGATATTGTAATTCACCAGGGTTTTGCATTGAAATGATTTCTATATATGGTCAGTGTCAATAAATAAAGGCAACAGTAGTATATCGCTGTTCAGTATTCATAAATCGAAAGAGAAAAAAACATATCCTGGTTACAAACTAAAACTAAGGGAAACGTACCAAATATAAGAGAACTACGACACAACAGAAACGCACAACACCAAAATGTAACACACACAGAAACGACTAAAAGTTTGCTTAATTGATCAAATAATAGGATACTTTATTATGCTTATATAGGTATATAATGATAATTTTAACAGAATTCCAACTTTTGGAAATAAATACGAACATGCTAATAGTTCAGTCTAGATGTATATATCATTATTCTCAAATCAAAAAATTGTCTCAGTTAGTTCATTCAATATAATAGCCTGTTTTTATATTATCAAAATCTAGATAGAATTGCCATGAATCTTTCACTTTAATTTTTTCCTAAACTTTTTCTTTTTTTCTTATTTTGTTTTCTGAAATTGCAAATATTTTTTCTTATTATTGTTTTTCAAAATTTTGTGCAACGCAAGGCCCTAATGGATAAAAACGTCTGATGTGAGTTTTTTTCTTTTCTGACGATACAGTTGAGACTTCTACATTATTCATGTAATACACATAATGGTCATATAGTTGAAGAAAACAATTAAAAAAACAATACATTAATTTTTAATTACACAATCAAACATTCCCACACACGACCTTGTAGACTGGTCTCAACTCTATTTTATTAAAGGAAGACACAGCCCTATACATCTCCTGAACTTGGCAATGAAGCTTTTCCTTTCTGCCATTCAGATAATCCACCCGGAAAATGCTTTGCACTAAAATCCACATAGAGACAATCAGTTACAAAACATAATACGCAATGCGTTAATAGAGATTTCCAATAAACTGACTTTACTCGACCTAACCGACCTAACTCAACGTATGTCGTCCTATTGCATTGAAGCATGACGGAGGGGAGCATTCACTGCATGCATGTTTTACTCTTTGAACACGCATTGTTGCTGGAATATGCCTTCAGTAAAATTCAACCCCAACTATTTTTATTTACTCTTTAAATACTTTGTCATTAAACTTTGAATCATTTTATTGACATAAATACTATAATGGAACAAGTAAATTAGCAACTTGTAATCAAACACACCCATCATTTCTTGTCATTTCACTTGACCCATATTTTAGTTCTTCTCACATTATGAATTTTAAAAACTACCAAGACGACATTTAGCATACTAATATTAAAATAACGAATTCCGAAGCGAGAAGGTTGCCTCTTTATTGTTTTAAAAAGATTTAACGTTTAAAGTAAATTCCAACACACCCGAATGTAAAAGGTGTCCTCGACTTTTAAAACAAAATAATATTTTTCTATAATTTAATTGAAGATAATTTGATGTGGGCAGAAATTCATATCAATGATATATTTTTCTCTTTTTTTAAGTACTTTCTCGTCTTTACCTATACCAAATTAAGGGGCGTGGCTTTTGTTTAAGTATATACAAACTTGCATCCGAGGATACAGGGGTAGTGGGCGTACTCCCCCTTTTCGATCGCTAAATAAGTTTTAAAATCTCATGTTTTCCACAATATCATTTTAGCGTATAATTGTCCAAATTCTTATTTGCATCGCTTCGCTCGTCAGTCACCCTCTTTCAAATATCTTGGATCCGGCCATAATCACGAACTGTATTGCACGAAAAAAAAACGTAAATGATTGTCGTTTGACTTTGATAAATACTTTAAAAAACAACAATGTCGGAAAATTAGGCATCTCGTATGTGATTTAAAAGTTTAAGACTACGAACTGAATTAGTCTTTTTTCCCGTGATTTAGTATATATATATATAAAAAAAGATGTGGTATGACTGCCAATGAGACAACTACCCACAAAAGACCAAATTGACACAAACATTAACAACTATAGGTCACCACACGGCCTTCAACCATGAGCAAAGCCCATACCGCTCACTGAATACAGAAATATGATACTGACGTGTAATCTAATGGACACATGGGCACTATTTAAAATCTGCTATACAATTTTGACCACTAACGGTATCTTTTAATTCTTAATTTTTTATTTATACAAAAATCAAGGTGTGGTATGATTTTCAATGAGACAACTCTTCAAAAGAGAACAAATGACACAGAAATTTTAACAACTATAGTCCAACGAAGGGGTTTCAACAATGAGCAAAGCTTATACAGCATAGTCAGCTATAAGAGGCTCCAAAATGACAAAAACTAACAGGCAAATTAATCTTAACAAAAAAAATCAACGAAAACACAACAACAAACGATAAGCACTGAATTAAAATGTTCTGACTTGGAACAGTCACATCCGTACTAGGACAATGGTGTAACAGTACGAAATCAATATTATAAACGGGATAATCATTCTTTATTTATTAGTTGTAGTTGTTTTAAAGATAGTGTTCAGCAGCTGTGGATACTATCATTTCGGTAAATGGAGCTTACTAATATTTGGAAGTACTAGAAATGGCTAGCTGTTTTTATGCTTCGTTTCAGTCTCACGAGTCAATCCCTATCTATCAGTTTAATTGTGATCATGCTCATTTGATAAACATACTTCTATGATTGGCTATAACTTGGATATTTATAAAAACTATGTATCATAGATATGCATGCGTAAAATAAGTTCTCGACATAAACCGGCTGAAATATAAAACAAGAATTAAACCTCACGTTATATATATACTTACGACGAAGAAGCCTCAAGAAATATATAATACATGTACTTACGACGAAGATTATGCCTCAAGCTATAGCACTTATGATGATGATGATACTGATGTATGTCTTATGTCCAGCGACAAATATTACATATATATTGAGGATGATGAAAATTAATTATAATGATAAATACATATACCTTTTTAAACATGCCCGACAATTAAGAGAAGCATTTTCATATGCTAGGTAACAAGAGAGCGTAACCACTATAAAGAAACACTTGTCTTTCTACGAGTAAACCAATACCTGCTCTTGCTCGTGAATGCATCATGCTTGTTGGAGAAGCCGAAAAATGCAGTCTTAAAGTCATTCGATCAGGGAGTCCAACATAATAATTGAATTTGTATTCGGGGCTAGCTTGCTACATGTACCAGTCAATTCCATATACAAGTATATAATTATGAATATAAAATGTGTTTTTTTTTCCAGTCGTGTAACACCTTCACTGGTGATCCTGTCATTGGATCTGTCGCATAGTTGTCCCTTTTATATATATATATCTCCAAAGCGAGACAAAAGTTGAAACTTATTTTTTTTTTGCTAACTCAATCAATATATTCGATAGCTTTAGAATCTACTTCTAATTGAATAAATACGAGTAAAAGAAAATTCCCGTAAAGACTGAAGTGACATTATAGTTGTCTCAAAAATGTAACAACTATGTAAATTGACATTCTCATCCACTTTTAATTAGAAATACTTGGGGACAGGATATTTTTTAGCAAATTACTATAATAAGTTGATAGTTTACTATCCACAGTGGTCAATGCAGGTTATCAGTCATCAATTGATAATCAAGCACACCTTCTAAATTACAATCTAACGAATTGGTGTACACATTTGTTTACACGCATTATTATCAACTACATTTTTCCTTTTATAACGTTCGTTGACTTTCATTTGAAAGAAAAGAATATGTCAACTGCTAAAATTTAAAGAAGTACATGACCTTTAATATATTTTTTTTAATATTCACTTCCCGTTGACGTACATTTTCCCTGTTGAATTTGTTTTTAGCAGATTGTAAATTGAGGAGATTAAAAGTATGATGCAATCCCAGTTTTCAACTTTAACTGAGACACGTTCTGATTAACATTTTGAGCTCATTTTTTTCTGAAATTACGACAAAATCTATATAAATTAATACCCACGGAAATTAAATATTGTAAAACATAAAAAATCAAAAAGAAGAATCTATCTGATAACGACAAACAAAATCAATACAATTAAAATATCAAATAGTAGGTTCATTAAATTTTGCAATTTTATCTGAAAATCAAAGTCATTGTGAAAACCATGAAAGACAACTCCAATGAATCGTATGATAGGTAAAGATATGTATATATACGTGGTCTTATGACAGTGAAGTTTAGGCGGGAATATCAATAATCACGTGATATATAGAAATCATGATTTCTTCCGTTTTTCAGCATCTTAGAAATATTTGATATTGATAAAATGTATTATGAATGCGTTTCATTGTTTAGGAATACTTAGTTAAAACTGGGGTAATGCATTTAACAAAATTAATTGGTTAGCAATAACCGGTCCCGTTACGTGCGTACGTCGAGTTAGGTACGTATGTCATTTTATTGGAAATCTCTATTTAATATGAGCTGTCAATACCTTTTTTTCAGGTTTACTTGTAAAATGATTTTGTTTACAAATTTACTCTAAGATGAAAATCGTTTTCAAACTATCATATACAAGTTGCTCACGGATTATACTGAACAAGGCAGTCAACAATCAATAACTCGTTGAAAGTTAATGAAGGCAATTTTTGCAATTTTATTTAAGTTCTTCTTTGAATTCGATCATTAAACTGTATTATACATCTGTCCAATAAGTTCTGAGTTAGGAATGCGTTTGCTTGTCAGATGCATGATCAAGTTCTTCAATTCTTATACGAAATAGTTTCGGTGAGTTTACTTCTAGAAAAAAAAATCAAGACGATTATTACAACTTTATACTACTTACCTTTCAAACCCGTATTCTATCGCCATTTTCACAGCACTTCTGCTTCGTTCACCACTACAACAAACAAATACTATATTGTCTTCAAGTTCCGGTAAATAATTTCCATACAACACTTTAAAATGCTCAGGTGACATATCAAATGCTTCTGCTAATTGGTCAACTGCAAAATATGATCAACAAAGTATTTGATGATTGCTCGATCCACGTACATATCCTTCGTAAAAAAGAAGCAAAACATTGGAAAGACATAAAGCGTGCATTTTTCTTATCACATAACAGTGTAGTGTAGTGACAGCAAAAAATACAAATGTTTTATCAAATTGTAACCTTAGTCATCGATAATATACACCACCTGCTAGGGTTATACCACAGGCTTCAACGTTCCTTAGGAGTCAGAATCTCTAACGACGCACTTTTAAGTTCTTTAATTGGAGCCGTGAATCATATTAGTGGAACCCGGTTCCAAACTCATTCACCAATGTAGTCCATAATGGGAGCATATAGCATATAGAAAAGGTTACGATGGCACCCAAAGTAAAATGCAACCCTTGTTATCCCAAACTTGCAGTTCTTATCGTGTCTGGATTTTTTGTCCTCTGTTCAAAAACGTAGCCTTCAAAAAGCTAACCACAGGATATTCAATCGCATGAAAAATATAATGAAGTCGGTCATGTATTAACTGGACACATATTTGACAATAGACAACTAAATAGAGATGTTAGCCAAAGGTAAAAAACAACGAATATCTCAGATCATCAACCTGGATGTCCAAGTTACCAATGGTTATAGTTAATGATTATGCCAGAAAATGTGTAAAACGCAAACTACAGGAAACCAAACTGGACACTTTATCTGCATGGATCATAACAGTTTAGATATGGATCTTAACAGTTTTGTCGTGAACTCAGACGTGCAATCAAGTATATGATGAGCACAAAGATTTCGAAGCCATTCAAGTAGCCCGAGCTCCTCTCTTCGTGGCAAACATATTTTGGCAAATTGCTCTAGGTGACAAAGCCTCATACAATACTGTTTTTATACGAAAATATACCATTTGAAATCCCATATTTACCCCCATGAACATCTTCATGAAAGAAGAGATTTGAGAACATCACAAGTCCGTCATATTCTCCCTGTGTATAATCATAAAATAAGGACGAGGAAAATCTCCCGTTTTAATACTGGATACATAAATTGATAATAATCCGTATAGAGAACGATTTATAGCCGACAATTGAAGAAGTTCCACAGAATATTCTAGAGTAAAATATGTCATTCAAACATATTGTTATGTAGTATATTCCAACAACGTTGACAATCAGATGTGCATTGTTAACAATTTTCAAGGTCTACGTCAAAATCTTTTATACAAGTCTACAGAAAGATCAAGATTTGATTTGTGTATGCTTAACACTACTTCCCCCGTTTGCTCAATTTAAAGATCGACTACATCGTCAAATATTATAGAGCCTTTCCGAAGAAAAATCTTACTTGATGATAAATCTATTTAAACAATAAATATTTAAAGGCAATAGAAGTATAATGCTTTTCAAATGTCACAAATCAATAGAGAGCAAACAAATCCGGGTAACAAACTAAATTCGAGGAAAACACATCAACTATAAGAGGAAAACAATGAAACAGCAGAAACACTGAAGTGCCACAAAAAGCAAATAACAATTCATTGAATTATACACTGAAGATTGTACTGTCAAAGTGATGGATCTTTTTGTATGGACAATATATAATAATTTTCAAAACAGCGTGGACAAGACCATTTCTTAGTGCGCTCAGGTAATTAATTGACTGGGTCAGATTATGTGAACAGTCTATTGTGACGCCCGCACTTTTCATATCTTACGTATTGTATACATTTTAACTGTAGGGTCACCTAAGGTTCTAAACGCATAAAACAAACCATATGAATGACTAGCAGAGGAATAAACCTTCATGATGTGTTGATTTTAATGTTAAAAACTTAAATTTTATTATTTTCTTCTTGTGCACCTACATGTACTTTACTCTTTTAATCTATTTAAATCCCCATTAGAAGGCCTGTGACAGATTGGGTGAGCGTAAAATCACTGATATCGGTAGCCGATGACGAACAAATTAAATGGAAATGATTCAGTATTGTTACCAACATAAGTATTGTGGTTTTCCACGCTGATATCGTCACCAGCATAGGTATCGAACAAGTGGTTGTTATTAGTCTCATCATAGATACCCACATTAAGAATTAGATTGTGTTCGTCTAAAATAAATTACGTAGTTCAAAAGTAAGAAGAGTATTGAGGACCAAAACTTTCAAAAGGTTATGCAAAATGAAGCTAATATAATCGATTCCTAAAGATAGCAAATCCTTGGAATTTCAAAAATTCAAAGTTTTGTAAACACTTAATTTATAATTATCACCATATGCATTGGCTGATGATACCCTAGGAAAGAAAACCTCTACCAGCAGTGGTGACAACCCAGTGGTTGGAAAAAGGCTCATCATAGATACCAGGAATATAATGTGTACGGCAACCGTACGTTTCGTCTACAAAAAGGCTCGTCAGGTGTTTTTTTGCCACACTTATCATGCCGACGCACACAGTCTCGCTCGGATTGAAGTTCGTGCGATTCACCCAGTTTTTTATTCTTATCTTTAAAAATAAATACCCGAGGTTAACACCCGTCAACTTCTATTTTTTTTGTCATGTTATTGGTTGTTTATTTGAATTAAGGTTTCTGTTTGTCCCTTTGACATTTTCTCCATCGTTTTGGTTATTTTTATCTCCGTATATACTGTACAAAAGCCTTCGGTACAACTCAATATGGGATCTTAATGTGTCCTGTTGCAAGACAAAATCCACCCTTTTCATAGTCAGTCAAATTTACAATCAACCATGCATTACAGTCGACCCACTCTGCAAACCTATCTTTTATTTTTGTTGTGTTCTCATCCAAAATATGCGTGGACTTTTTACCACTGGATGTTAAGCAAGTAATTTGTCGTGTTAATGACACCAAATGATGCTTAATATTCATACGAAGTTAACTGTTCAGTCGTAAATGTAAAACTTAAGAACTGCTATCACAGATTCATCTTGGTGAAAACTTTAATCAGTGCACATACCAATAAGTAAAAATAGTTACATCATTTGCCGATCTTTACCTGTTGATTATACTTAGGGGGAGGTGTAGTATTCTTCATTAATATCTTAATGACAACTGTAACGCTGTCAATTACTTACGTGGTATATTTATTTCGTTATGATGAAATCTTCCAAACTTGTCTAATTCATATGCATCTCGAACATCTATTATTACAATACTACCGTTCTTTAAGCCAGAAAGCAGCTGATCATATTCCACGTTTGGTGGTTTAACTGTTCTTTGCGAATAGTTTTTAACTGAAATGAAAAATTTCAATATCAAAGCAAACTCTTCTACAAGTTGATGCAGAATAATCGGTTCCTTAATCAATGGGTTACAGCGATTCAGTATACTGGAATTATTATTGATATACTCATACGGGTTATGTTCTTCTCGTATAGGTTATAATGGCATACTACTAACCATTAACCGGAGAGATTGTACTTGATTTTCTTTAATGAAGACTTATTCTTTGATTTAGGCTTGGAGCTAGCATGTTAGTAACAGTTTACTGCTAGTAGCCCTTTGTTATAATTTTATTTTATATTTATTATCTATTTTTTCCATTCTTAAGCCAGGAACACCTGTCTTTTTTAATCTTTTGTATATTTGAATTTTGATACGTTTAAATGTTTTGGAGTGTAGTGTGGCGTCTATTTCGCTGAAATACTTAACATTATTTTAAGGGGCCAGCTGAAGCCTGTCTCCGGATGCAAGCGTTTCTTGCTGCTTTTAGACCCATTGATGATTTGTGTTGGGTTTTGCTTATTATTTGGGTTGTTGACGCATTCACCGTTTCCATTCTCAATTCGATATATATCGACTCATAACGACTTGATATCTTTGATCTTGTGGATCTCTATCCGTCAGTGGAGGAAGCGCTGTGTCGATTTTGCAGTTGAGACTAGTAATGCCTTAGGATATTATCAGCTCGAGTAGTCAGAACCTTGACCCTGACATGATTTATAATATTTTTTTACCAAAATTCCCCTTGAACAAATTAAGCAACTACTATGGAAACGAAGGTTATAAGTCCCTATTGCAAGTTTTATGTAAAAAAAACTCATCATAGATACCAGGATTAAAAATTAGTATTTACGCCAGACGCGCGTTTCGTTTATAAAAGACTCACCAGTGACGCTCGAATCAAAAGATGTTTAAAAGGCCAAATAAAGTACGAAGTTGAACATGTCGAAGAGCATTGAGGACCAAAAATTCCTGAAAGTAGTGCCAAATACAGCTAAGGTAATCTATTCCTGAGGTAGAAATGCCTTAGTATTTTCACAAATTCAAAAATAAATAACAGGTAATTTATAATTATGAAAATATCAATGATAACTCAGGTCAACACAGAAGTGCTGACTACTGGGCTGGTGATACCCTCGGGGAAATCAATCTCCACCAGCAGTGGCATCGTCCCAGTGGTTGCAAATAAACTCATCATAGATACCAGGAATAAAATTTTACATTTACGCCAGACGCGTAATATGACGTAATATGACTCATTTCATGTTATTTTGATCAAATAGTTTAAAAAGTAAATCAACAAACAATACCGACTTCCGATGAATATTCATAACGGAACGATGTTATTCAAAAGGAAAATGAAAAGCCCAAACACATCAAACGAATGGACTACAACTGTCATATTCCTGAATTATTCCTAGCTCAGTACAGGCATTTTCGTATGCAGAAAATGGTGGATAAAATCTGGTCTGATAGCTAGCTAAACATCTCACTTGTATGACAGTCGTATACAATGACATTACATTAACAACGACGTGTGAACCAAACGAACAGACATAATAGGTAAAAATGTCAAAAATAGTTGTACAGCAGTCAATATTTTGTTATAATCTTAATCACTTTAAAAACAACAAAATATATAACAAAGAAACACAAAAAGACAAAGCACATTAGTTAAAATGATAGATAAGAATATAGAAATTTACCATAGCACATTAACACTATAATAGGATGTATAAGTGAAGAGCCATGTCATATGTTTCATAGAGATATAAAAATGCATTTAAACACAATACATACACAAACACGAAAAACAAGAATACAAAAATATTTACCATAAACCACTAGCTCAACGACGGTATATGTAAATACAGAGCCACGTCAAATGGACATAGAAACAAAAGAAAACCCAGACATAACAGTTAAACTAATATTCATAAAAACAATATAACAAGAATGTGTCCCCAGTACACGGATGCCCCATCTGCACTATCATTTTCTATGTTCAGTGGACCGTGAAAATGGGAAAAAATCTCTAATTTGGCATCAAAATTTGAACTAAGTTTCAAGTTGATTGGACTTCATCAAAAACTACCTCGAGCCTGAAGCGGGACAGACGGACGAACGGACAGAGCCACAGACCAGTAAACATAATGCACATAATGGGGCATAAAAATATCATAGCACGTCATTAAGACGATAATCAACGTCAGTACCCAGAATATATATTTCAATATCATCGTGTATTATTTGTAAAGTTAATGCGAAAGTTTTATCAACAAGGTATTGGTACTTTCGAAAAAAGCACGAAACATGCTTTGACATTCCCATGGCTCATCAATCTTCTACTCAGACACTAGTGACGGTTCAAAGTCTTAGTAGCAGCTGCAAGCTTTTGAATACCGACTGACTTGGGAAATAGATATCCAATATACAGGTGAAGTTGGTATATTGTTTCTAAGCAGATGGAAAAGGATAATTTGAAAATTAATATCGTCTCGTTTTTCATACATTCTGGTACTGCGACGACCTTGTATGTCAAATTCGAGGTATAAGTATAAAAATGAGGGGAATATATTCATGGAATCCAATGAAATGTTTGGATTGATGATGGAAAGAACATCAGCAAATATTATACTGATAAGGTCAATGTTGAAACTATGTTACAATGTTCCTCTCATCCACTTTTCCTCAGATTGTAGTACCCTAAGGTAACAGCTGTTACCTACATCGTCGATGGGTCAGCTCAATATGTGATAAAATGCGTAGTTGTATTTTGCAAGAGATTTTAAGAATGAAGGTTTATAGGACAAGAACATTTATGTATACAACATAAACATTTTCAGCTTAAAATATATGGATCAAGTCGTGTCGTTGTTTAAAGGACATGAATAATCGATACATAAATGTTGATCTTACTGTTGAATAAAGTACATCTACTTGGTGTAACAATATTTTGGTGATACCTATAACCTATGTATTGTCTTGATTTGACATTTAACGTCCTATACAGTTTATTTACTAATATGCGAGTACAATTTACACAGTTCAGAGAAATTCTCAGCTATTCAAAATTTGAAAGCATATTTTAACTGGTACAGAATTCTCCCTTGATTCATCAAAAATCAATATTACATTTGTCTAGTCACATTTGTATAATAAAAAAGGGTAAAATTGAATCATGTATTCTTTCTTTCATTTTGTTGCTTCTGTGCTTTATCTTAATGCCTTTTTGTTTGTCTTTGTTGACATATTTGGTATTTTTATAGTGATTAACATTATAGTTATAGCACTATGTTGACTGCTGTACCCCTATTTTTGATAGTTCTTCCTATCATATATGTATATTTTGTTCCCATATTGTTGTAAATATATTGGAATGTTATGCGACGGTCATACAAGTGAGACGTTTAGCTAGCTATAAAACAAGATTAAATACACCATTTTGTACATAAGGAAATGCATACTTTGTATTCCAAGTCCGGAATATGACAGTTGTTTTCCGTTCGTTTGATGAGAGCTTTTAATTTTGCCGTTTGATAAAGGACTTTCCGATCTGAATTTTTATTTTATTTATTTTTATTTTAGATTTTAGTACTATGTTGTACAAGTTTGAAGAACCGCGACGGCACGATCTTAAACCCTCAGCATTAATCTGATAGAACTGAAACTATGCATTGAAGAACTTAAAATATATAGATTGTCAATAAGGCAAAAAAAGCTTCAAGGATAAAATTTTGTGTTCTACAAGTAAGTGTGAGTTTTAAGGTCTCGTCTCTCTTTTTTTAACAGCTTGATGTAACAATGTTCATTTCGAGTCCTTAAATTATGTTCGATATAGAATTTAGCATTTACAGAAAACAATAAACTAAAATGGCCCGACAAATTGTTAGTTTTCTATTCTACTAATTAGTAGAAGAAGAATACAAAGGTTTGTTTAAAACTTGGTTGACAGCATAATACACCCTACTGTGGACTGTAAGTTCCTAAGGGTGTCATTAGCTTAGAAATTAGTGCTTCGGTTCTGAAATGATTTATAACACATAAAACAGTTTCTTTAAATTAAACCGTTATTTGATTGGGAATTAACTAGGCCAATTTATTTGTTCCAACTCCTCTGACAATGTAACCTTAGATTCATTAAACCACTTACGTATGTCTTATATATTTAGCTCCTAAAGTTAATACGTATTAATGTATCCCTGGCAAATGTTATGTTGTTATTAAAGTGGTATATTTAACTTTGCCATTAAGCACAAAGTTTGGCTAGCAACAAAACCAGGTTCAACCTAGCATTATTTCTTAAAAATTTCTTGTACCAAGTGAGGAATTTTGCAGTTGTTATCTTATAGTTCGTCTGCATTGTCGTTTGCTTTTTTGTTTGCGCTTCAGTGTTCCTGTTGTTTCGTTGTTTTCCTCTTAAAATTGATGTGTTCCCCTCGGTTTTGATTTGTGTTCTCTCAAACGATATACGAATTTTGAACAGCGGTAAACAACTGTTGCCTTTATTCCGTTTTGACTTTTATATTTATACTCAGACGCACGAAATTTATATAAATTATACAGTGTCATTTTCATCTTCACTTGGTTCTTGGGACCATTTTGAAAGCTCACGACGATCAACATCATCAAGTACTATAATGGTACTTGATCATTTCGAAAGAAACAATTCATGTATATATTAGCTGCATGCTTTTATATAATAGTAATCAAAGGTACCAGGATTATAATTTCATACGCCAGACGCGCGTTTTGTCTACATGAAACTCATAAGTGACGCTGAGATCAAAATAGTTATACAGACAAAAAAGTACAAAGTTGAAGAGCATTGAGGACCCAAAATTCAAAAAGGTTATGACAAATACGGCTACGGTAATATATGCCTGGAATAAGAAAATCCTTTGTTTTTCCTTATCAAAATTCAAAGTTTTATAACAGAAAATTTATAAAAATGGCCATATAATTGATATTCATGTCAACACCGAAGTGCTGACTACTGGGCTGGTGATACCCTCGGGGACAAAACGTCCACCAGCAGTGGCAGCGACCCAGTGGTGTAAATAGTTATCAAAGATACCAGAATAATAATGTAATACGCCAGACTTGCGTTTTGTCAACATAAGACTCATCAGTGACGCTCAGATCAAAATAGTTACAAAGTCAAAAAGTACAAAGTTGAAGAGCATTGAGGACCCACAATTCAAAAAAGTTATGCCAAATACGGCTAAGGTAATCTACGCCTGGAATAAGACAATCCTTTGTTTTTCCTTATTAAAATTCAAAGTTTTAAAACAGGAAATTTATAAAAGACCAAATAATTGATATTCATGTCAACACCGAAGTGCTGTCTATTGGGCTTGTGAAACCCTCGGTGACGAAACGTCCACCAGCAGTGGCAGCGACCCAGTATATAATACCTTTCTATACTGGTGCGAAAGTGTACACCAGTGACAGAAGTATCAACTACGACGGTCAGTTCCATTCACCAACCTGGTAAGCATTGAATTTTAGTTATTTTTGTTCAACCAGTTTAAAAGCAATGAATGCTGACCACTGCCTCACAAAACAGACCAAGCTAACAGAGACATTATAAATGTATACCAATAAAATGATAATATAGCCATGAAACAAAATCTTGAAGCCAAAAGAAAAATCAATGTAAAACATAAACGTGCGAAATGCAGGAATTTGCAAAGAAGCAGATATAGCCACAATAGACTTAATTTTTCAGGGATCAAATAATTTCACTTTGACCTGGTAGTTATATATAAATTAGCGACAACAAGTGAAAACAGTCATTAAGCTTATATTTTTGGCAATAAGCTAACGCCTTTGCATTTAGCTATTGCCTGAAATTACAAGGCATTAAGCCTATTTCCTCAAATCTGATGATGATTATCCAACCATTTGCCAAACATCATTTCAGGTTAATTTTTGGATTTTTGTTCATCTTCCAAATACATTTTAATTCGGGGAAATATTATTGATGTATAATATTAAAACAAATAGATTCCAAAAATTTATATAAACTGATTTGAAAGATTTCGTCTTTTAGTATTTGTTCGTTTTCAAAAAAAGAACTTACTCGCAGTTCTTTGGGGGTATTGATCTGCAATGGTCGAGCATTTTTCAGTTATTTAAAAATAGACAACTAAAGATATGAAATTTTGCCTGTCCCATCATCTTTCCATCTGTTTTATTAGATGTGTAAATTGTCTTAATACTCATCTTGTCTTTTCATATCTCAATCTGGAGTATTAACATTTAAGAAACAAAAACATTTTAGAATCGTTGCGGAATATGAATTGGAATCAGGGAAAACAAAGATCCTATACCCAAGAAACATGTACAGTTATCATTTGACTAAGATTTTACCTATATTAAGAAAATAAGGCAACTATAGATTTTAACAATTTGAAATAATATGACACTATTTTACCATTGGAGGTTTGAAAGACTAAAGTAAGAGATAATGATGAGAGAAATTTAAAAATTTATGTTTTTCTAGAGGAAACTGATAAAATGTGGTATTTTGAGAAAACAAAAAGAGATATATCAAAGCGGCATTATTATATTATTATAAAAATTTGGCTTTGCAAACAATTCCCAAGAATCCAATGGACTTTTCCTCCATTTTATTAAAATTGTGACATGATCAAATAGGAAATGAAGTAGTTGTAAAAAGTAAATTAACAAAAATACTGAACTGCGAGAAAAATTCAAAACGACAGGTCAATAATCAAATGGCAAAATCAAAATCTAAATCACATCAAACAAATGAACAACAACTGTCGTAATCCTGACTTGGTACAGGTATTTTCTTATGTTGCAAATGGCGGAGTAAAATTGGTTTAATAGCTAACTAAACCTCTCACTTATATGACAGTCGCATAAAATTCCATTGATAACGATGTGTGAGCAAAACAAACAGGTAATAATGTCAAAATAGGGGTACCAGCCGTTTTACCCAAAGAGTTTTGCAGAAGAGAACTAGTTGATTTAATCGGTTTTAAACAAATATAGTGTACTAATATCACATAGAAAAAGTATGTCTCTAGAGCTCTTTAGTTAACAAATACTTCAAAGTTGGCATCTTACTTAGTTTCATTTACAAATGATAGAGAGAAAAAAGGAAACTGGGAAATAGTCTGTGCCATAACTCTGCACTTGTTGGTAACAGATAAATTTTCTACCAATATAGAAATAAGGAGCTGTAATATGAAACAACTACCAAGTTTAACATGTATGTTGAAAGGGTTATTCTATGAGTTGTAACATCAATATTTTACTTATGATTTTATTTTATGTAATTGACATTTAAACTTCACTTCTTATTATTTTATTATGTACAAAATGTAGTTTAACTTTGAATAAATTTCTCTTCATTTACTCTTAATAAATAACATTTAGGCATTAAAAGTAATGCCTGATCCGAATTTTCAGGATTTGATTTAATTGCGATACATTAGGTAGTAGACTAACTAGCAAAAATTAATGTAGTTATGTACCGAATACGCATTTACGAACATGCTATGGTAAAAAACGGAGAATTGCACATTAACAGGGGCGAAGATATATATGAAATGACTGATATAAGTGAAAAATGGTATGTATATGACACCGATTTTCTGGTCACCATTCAAGAACGTTATGATACTAGGTAGGTGCACAAAAGATGGTTGATACCTCGGTTGCTTGTGCACTGTATTGAAGATGAAAGTGGCACTCGAATCATCTTAACCAGAAACCACATTGAAGAGCAATGATAATAACAAATATCAAATTACAGCACCTTATTTTGATCTTTATACAGTTTTAGTAGTGCAGGTTTAGTGTCAAATGTTTTTATGTTTTGTGATGTAAGGCTGTTAAATGTGATTACAATTTGAAGACAACTTTTACCTTTTAAATGAAATGTCCGAAACCAAAAAAATGAACATTTTATTAATTGCTGCTGACAAAGTTACCAACACGTACTACACACCAGGTATGATTAATGACTCAACTATTTTTGCCAGGAAACGAATCTCCCCCCCCCCCAAAAAAAAAAAACAACAAAAAAAAAAAACAAATCCGTCTTTATGTAAGGACTTTAACAATGATCTTCGTACTACTAATACAAAAACAATAGGGTTCATGCTCTTACCAAGGGGTTTTTACAAGCAATGACTTGTAACCATTTAACATTCATTGATTTGGTTCAGATGCTGAAATGAAATAAGATGATGCTGGCACAATTCATTAATATTTATTTGAACTAGTGTACTCCAGTGACTGTAAGATGGTTTGCATGAGAGCAAAAAGTTGAAGAACACATAAAATTAAGGAAAAACATCGAAAGACATTTTACTTCAAAATACCCCACTAAAACGGAAAGTAGGTCCTTCATCCCTTCAATTACTTTGACTTTATCCACCAACACTTTGTAGAGTTTAGAAAAAAAAAACAGAGTTAAGGGCTCCACACATTACATTTGTTTTAAATTGTATGGTTAAGAAAAATACACTTAGTAATAGAAACAAGTGGGAACAGATATTTCACTAACAATACGAAAATAATCAGATTGGGATATTCTTAACATAATTGCCTGTGCCGTTATTAATAACGTGTAAGTGGAGATTTATAATTTGAACTAAATATCTCAAAACAATATATTAAACAGTTATGTGAATTTCTAACAACAATTTACACACTGAAAAAGGCAGATATAATAATATGCCTTTGGATAAAAGAATATGTAAACATTGTATTGATAACAAAATTGAAAATGAGTTTCATTTCATATGTGAATAAACTCATAGATACCTGGACTAAATTTAGTATATACGCCAGAAGCGAGTTTCGTCTTCTAAAGACTCATCAGTGACGCTCGAATCCCAAAAAGTTAAAAATGCCAAAAAAAGTACGAAATTGAAGAGCATTGAGGACCAAAATTCCTAAAAGTTTTGCCAAATACAGCTAAGGTAATCTATGCCTGAGGTAGAAAAGCCTTAGTATTTCAAATAATTCAAAAATGTGTAAACAGTAAATTTATAAAAATAATCATATCAATGACAATTCATGTCAGCATACCTCTATCAAGACAAGGGAAAAGTTGTTAATATTATACCATGATTTTGTAATTTAGATAATTTTGATAAATTTAAATATTTAATGAACTTTTCGGAGACTGATGTTCTCACCAGATTTCTTAAATATATAGACAAATGTTATTTGACTAGACATTCATCAGTGGGAATAATATTGAAGTGTTTTGTCTATTGCTTGGTTATGTTTTATTGTTGTTTTGTTTTGTATATGTTTTTATATGTGTTCATGTGTTTCAGCGATGATCCTTTTGTACTGGATTTTATACTGAATAAAATTAGTTAGTTTTAGGTCAAACGATGTTAGGAAATGGCAAGTTTCCCCAAAAAGCAGTCTGTTTGTAGTGGTTTATTTTTCATTTAGTGGTGTACTTATATAACATGTTGTTCGACTTTCAAATTAGTTGCTATCTTTGTGATCATCCTGTTGGTAGCTGGACAGCATAAGTTTTTTATAGTATTTTTTTTTAATGGCCCTTCCACATAGTGCGTCTGTACAAGGCTATGCTACATAAACAAGTTTAATAATAATAGTTGTTTTTCAGTCAGTTTTTTGTCCAAAGTATAAAAAAAGATGTGGTATAATTTCCAATGAGACAACTCTCCACAAGAAACCATCAGATTATTGGTGTTAAATGAGGTTTAGTTTAAACATATTTTATTGTTCAAAATGACAAAAGGATCAGACACAAGTTTTACAACTTAGAAACGTCTTCTCCAAGTTAAATGAGGTATATTTACATGTCCACCATTTATATGACGCTCAAGTTCAGAACCTGACACCAAAACACTATCTTTAAGCAAAAATAGAGTTTACAATATAGTTACCTTCATAAGAACATGACTGTGCAGGAATATGAGTTGCAGTCCATTCGTTTGATGTGTTTGAGCTTTTGATTTTGCCATTTGCCGAGGATAGCAATGGACTTTAACTTTAAAATGAATCCAGTTAAAGTTTGATAATACGAAGATAAATGAAGAAACTGAAATGAAGATGTCTTGATGATACTCATATTATAGTCACAAAGCATCTACAGTAGTGCAAAATCTAGCTACAACCATGTGTGGACATTTCCTTAAGACAATTTTAACACCCAAAAGCATCAACTGGGTCGACTTATTTAACAAAAAATCCTGGACCAAAATTCTACCTGATAAAAGGTATTGTTTGCACCTGTCCTAATTCAGGAATATAATGTTCAGTGGTTGTCTACTGTTTATGTGGTTTATAAGTATTTCTTGTTTCTTTTTTTTATATAGATTGGACCGTTTGTTTTCCCGTTTGGTTTTACACTAGTAATTTTTGGGGCCCGTTATAGCTTGCTGTTCAGTGTGAGCTAAGACTCCGAGTTGGAGGCTGTTCCTTGGCCTATAATGGTTTACTTTTATAAATTGTTACTTGGATGGAGAGTTGTCTCAATGGCACTCATACCACACCTTTATATATATATATAGGCAATCATGGTTTGTCTGATTTCCATCCCTGCATGGAATTTAATGAAAATCGGCATCAAAATTACAGAAATGACACAAGTTTTTATGTGCAAAAGGCATTTATATGTTTTATATTTTTTCTAAATAAAGCATACTTAAAAACAAATAATTTATACATATATGTACACTTTTATATGTCTTTACACATATGAGTCTACATGAATAAAAAGCATTATGACACTGAATGGTTTTGTCTGAATTATATATCACAGTTAATTAAGGAAGATCAACAAAGAAGCAGACACAATATATTAAAAGAAATAATAAAAATAAAAGTGCACAGCAGGAGACATTGCTAGTATAAAAGGGAAAAAAATAACAGTAACTCAACCCTCCCAACAAAAACAAGTGTGTATACACTAAAATGCCACGCCTGACTTCTATTAAATTATTATTGGGTTTTTATGTAGACAATATTTAGATATTAAAGGATGTACCAGAAATCTCACATTAGTTTCACATTATTAATGATCAATAAAAATAAGGTCGATGTCAAATGAACCTTTTAAAAAGACAAGTAAACTTTGCATTCACTATGTGGATTTTATCTAACATATTTCCTAATAGTATCTGTGAACAGACCTGATCACAAACAATAAACATGGAACATGGAACCATGATCATTGAAGTAGAGGTCAGTTGAACTCATACACCAAATAAATGTGTCCTTGTATTTAAAACAAATGAAAAAAAAAAAAGAAGTGATCGAAAAGTAGTTCAACTCACTGAATTGTAAAATGAGGTACAAGGCAAGAGTATTACAAACAATAAGGTATCTGTATAAAAGATATTGATAATTCAACTCTACTACCCTCTTACTTATAAAGCTTAATACAAATAGTTTGTCCGCACTGGATAAGCATTTCTATATCTTGCATTCTGTGACTATTGTAACAGGTGAAACAATTATGTGATAAAAATAACAAAATCAAATCCAAATACTCTCTAATAAGTGCATAATAATATAATAATATATTGTAGTTTTTCCACATATAATAAGAATTGTATCAATACGATGGAAAAGGAAGGATGTAATCTGACAGTGTAATTTAATGTACACATTATTAAAATCTATTAGCATTTAAACAAAAAAAATCCTTTTGAAAAAACATATATTGAAGCCTATGTAACTTAATAGAAGTACCAGCATGAACAGGGTTGATGGGTGGAAGGTGAGAATGTATAATTGTGTTGGATCAAACCCAATGCAAATCTGAGTTCTTGCAAAAATAAATAACTCCCAAAAAAACCGATACAATTTTCTATTCCAGTAGGTAATAAACAATCATTTAATTGGTCTATTCTTTTGGGCAACTTATTAATTTCATTCCACCTCTATCTAAAATGTATCTGTATTAACCTTTTCTTACCACGAAAAATTTGTTCCGAAATTAACCTGTTTAAGTTTTGATTATTTAACCAGAAACGTCTGGTGTAGGAAAAGATTCACATATACAATTCTGGAATTGCTCAGTTTATAGTATTTGTCTTGATTTTTCAAGTAATCTATGTAAGTTATATAGTTATCATTTATGTTGCCATTGTTATAACAGGGATTGAGAATCTAATGCAGGAAAGAGAGTAAGAAAAGGTTTCTGATGAGGCTTGTCATTCTGTCTCATACCTTGAACAAAAATGACAAGGGATTCTGTCTATTAACAGTTTAGACTGGGATATTTGTACATGGCCCCAAAAAGGTTAACTAAATATATGGAGAGAAAATAATCATACCCCTGTGGCAAGGCATTATTTGAGTGGAAATGTAGTTTATCATTCAAATTAAGGCATGTACATATAATAACATAATTACTTTAACTTATTATACTTGTTGATAGACAACTCAATACTAAAAAAGTATCAATTTTTTAGACTACTGCATTGGAACAGCATCCATGAGTAGATTTTGATGTGTGTTACTGCGAGTAACATTCAACTTCAACTCTGTTGAGTAATCAGGCCTGTCAATTGCAATGTAATTTAAACATCTTTAAATTACTTCATAATGCAAACAATACAAAATAACATCTTCAGATTTTGGCAATGATTTTGGTAACATAACAATTTAATAATAAAAAAGATTGTTTGAATTTCATTCAATTCATCAACTTCAATAAAAAGAAAAAACATTTAATATCCCAGCAGTTTTGTTGCAAGAAGGAAAAGTTAAAAAAAAAAGGTTTATTTAAAAAGTCTGTAATATAAATGACCAGTCATTTTAGACTTTTAATGAAGGAAAAAAAAACCTGTCTACATCTGATTCCTAACAAAACTGTGGGTGATAATACATCTCCGTTTATATTATATGGAAAAGAAACAAACTTTAACCAACATGATCAAGACATCTGAGCATTGAATCAAGGTTTAAATCCATCAAAATAAATTACTTGTAATATTTGCATTAATGATGATGATACTGTTCATTCTATTCACAAAATTAACTTTAATTATATATGATTGGTGTATGATTGTATATATATCTACTGGTTCTCGTATTTAAATACACGTAATAAAAAGGAATTGTTAATGAGACAGCAAAACACAGGCATGAAAACCCATAAGTTTTTTTGGGGAATTTTTTTCTCATCAAAGAAAGCACCTGTCTTTTGAGCAAATCAATACAAGCAAATGTATTTACATAGCTTGATATCAAACATATTTACTAAAGGTTGGAAGAAAAAAACTGTCATATAGATTAGCAACAAATGATACTTTTGTAATTAACAGGTAATAACACATAATGTGACATATGATTAAAACAATTCCTGCTAAGTTTACATAGAGAATGATGAGGATATAAATTATGATTAGCAGTTAAGCTTATAGCAGACCAATAAGAATATAATCAAGTGAGTATTATCACTTACTAGGATATAAGTCATTTCATGATAGAAGTGCTTTATAAATCCTTGCACTATTTTCTTATTTAGCCCTAGCCTATTCTAGTATATTTGATATTATATATATTGTACAAGATATAAAAGTGATATGGTTTAACAATGATTTATTATTAACAACTGAATTAATGCAAGGCTTGAAAATTTTCAGGAACTTTATGACAATCCAACACATACATAATAAATTTGCATAATGGATATACTATTCTAGCATCTTAAAAGTCCTATACAATAGACTATGTTTCGAAAAAATTAAAAAAATTTACCAAATATAAAAAATTTCATGGTCTCAATTTAATGACACGTTTTTCAGATTTGAAAGATATTAATTATGTATTAGATCAGAGAAAGATTACAATAAAAACTTATCATTTAATGAATAATTGCATTTAGTCCCTCATTTTTCAAGCCTTGTTACTGATGATTTTCTAATGATCACAGTTTCTATAGAAGATATGATGATACATTATTACATTGTTTTCTTTTTATAATTTAATTTTAATTTTTTATTCATTATAACATTACTCCTTTTTAATGACAAGTAGTTCACAGTTTTTCTAGTTACAATGATACTAATATTCAGTTACAAGGAGAACAATAATTTACATATTCTACAACAGATGTATTTTCTTATCCCTTCATTTATAGTCTAGGACCATAGGTATCACCCTGTTATAGTTACTGAAGTTAAAGAAGCATTAGTTGGTCTGTTAAGTGGCATGATCCAGACAATTGTCCTTTGTCAAACAACAGGATCTGTAGTCACAAGCTACTAGCTCTCAAGTCTTTGGTAACATCATGTTTTAGTAGTTTCAAACAGCTGAAGATCTTGGATTAGTTGATGAGACAGCAATTAGAGCAGATGTAGTCACAGCAAGCCTTGATACACCTTTTTCTTCTAAGATATCTTGAGCACCACATATTTGTTCCTGAAATACACATAAAACACATTATAATCAACTTTCAGAGCCTTATTCAACTTTCTTGTCAAAAGATACCACAACTATTAGAAAATACTGTTGTTTCAGCATCAGACTCGTAAAACTTGCGCTTCAATCCTCAGTTGTTGTTTACACTGTAATATTCTAAAGATTTAACCAATATGATTTCTCTGTTTACATATTTTAAATCCATTACATGTTACATTGATACACATCAACAATTTCACCTGTGGCAACAAATGATGCAAAACATTACCATCGGAAAACAATTGAGTTTATGAGATTGTTTATGACTATATATATAAAATTCCCAAAACCTGGTTGTCAGCTCCTGCATAGTTAGGATATGAGGATACAATTTTTGAAATAAAATGTATTGGGAGTTAAATTTTAATTTGTGTCCAACTATGGAACATCTGCTGTCACAAAAACATCAAAGATAAATTGATAGGGAATTATACCATTGAAAAGATCCATTGATAGGGAATTATACCATTGAAAAGATCCATTGATAGGGAATTATACCATTGATAATCTTCTACTGATTATACACAAAAGGACCAATGACGCATTCAATAGACTTCTAAATTCTAATTAATTGATTGTTATTTGCATACTGTCCTAAATTAGTTCCATTACAAATCAATATACCCTACGAATGTAAAAAGATGAGAGGTTTGTCAAAGAATGGGCCACCAAATTACAAAAAAAGAATCAGAATATATCTAGAGACCAAAACGTAGTCTTCAATTATAGACAAGTTTCTATACAAATGCATCTAAAAACTTCAAATTATTCAAGAGACAATCAATCATCTGCAATTAGACCAAATTGCCTTTGCAATACTATTCTTAATAAAAATATACTGAACCTTTTTGTAAATGGTGTAGTGAAGATGGTACCAAGTTACTACCAACTAACAGTCATGGAGCTACTGAATTATTTGTTATTGAGACTAATCACTAACTGAGATCTCTTCCAAAATATGTACATTATATGTTTGCTTAGTACTTACATAAGATATAAATTAACTTTCACAGAACAAAAAAATGTTTAATTTTTAACAACAAAATAACAACATATATCAGCAATATATATCACAGTTATTACACGTAGCTTATAATATACAATAAATAGACATTATCTACCAATCTAGGGGAAATAACCCCTACTAAATATCTCATGAACACAAATATCACAGGAAAATTAAATAATAAATATCAAATGAAAGACTTTTACATTAAAGCATCATTAATGAGGTGGTACAGTTATCAAATTTACAACACTTCTTAACAGGGCACTTTACAAAAAACAAAGTTTAGAAAGGATACATTCCATTCCTGATTACATAAAATACTGTAGGTTCATAAGCCTACTGGAATTTTAAATCCTGAGAAACAAAGTGTCTACTTTCCAAAACTAAAAAGCTTTAAAAAGAGCTAGCTTAGATTAACATTAACCCTCCACATACTTGAAAAGACGTAGAATTAAACTGATATTATCAACATCTACTTTCAGACCAGTTATCTCTTGAAAACAAAAATCCTACATTTTGAGGGAATCCACCTCATTCAAAGTTGTAATGGGATATATTTTTAATTTAGTAAACAGGATACTAATATCAGTGTTGAAAATAATTCTTTAACACCATAATAAGCTTTTTGGAGAAAAAAACCACTGGGAGGATCTTACATATGTCTGAGGGATCCCAACAAAAAATTAATTGTATGAAACCTTTGAATCACTTTATAAAGATTAGATTGGAAAGCATACCAAACTATATTTAAGTACAAACTATCTTTAAACATAGCAATTTTGTTTTTTTACACATATTTTTTATCCATACTTGTGATTAGGAGAATATTGGAAGGTCATGTTCCACAAAATCAGATTTAGTTATTTTTCTGAAAATTGTTCATTATTAAAATATGTCAAATTCAAAACTCAATACCAATCTGTATTTATTAGTTTCTTAGCATCATGAAAATTTCAAATGATTTTGTTGGAAGAAAGAAGAAACCAAACATCTTGTAGGAATGTTCTGCTAAAATATTTCATTGATAAATATAAAAAAAAAAGTTATGCCTGTGATTGTCCCTAACAAAATTTTCAATTTCACTGGATTCTGTTTAATCTTACTGAAGTCACTGAAAAGAAACCTATCTGATTAAAAACATGATTGACAAGAGAAAAGCACTAGCTCCAATCATAGCTATTGTTCTTTGCATACCAAATTTAATTTATGCTATATAGGATGAAACATATATAAGTTAAATACATATATCAGCAGATTAATGTATAAAACAGATCTAAACTTCTATACTAAATCATAACAAATATAAAATTGCCTTGCATAATAATGTCAATAAATTTATAAAGAAAAGGCATCAGCCTGTAAACAACCGAAAGCCATCTTATGTTTCTATTGCTAACAATTCCCCATTTCCATTCTCAATTTTATTCATCACAGTAGATACTGTATATGTCCATACAGAATATTTTCTTCTGGTCACTAATATTATATAACCTTTGGGGAATACCCAATATTCATTTAATTGTTCTTGGAATTACAAGTCCATCATTAACTATAAACATTGTTATAATAAAAGATCATTTATGATGAATCAATTTTGTTGAGATTAATTACTAATATTTTACACCATTTGTCTCCATATAAAAAAAAATTGCACAACAGCATCTCAAAAAGTCAAAATGTATTAGTATTTAAAGTTATTCAAAACTGTAATACAACAAATTGCAATCCTAATTAATGATCTTTAAGTGAACAAGCTAGCAAAAACCCTCTACACACTTTTTTCTAGCAAGCAATAGCTTATTGGTTTTATAAAACTGTTTTTCTCCCCAATAGAGGGTAAATGTGATAAGGATATAACCTATTCATCTGATGTCATTGTTTGAATTTGTAATTGTTTAGATTTCAATGCTATATAAAATAGATGGCGTCCAATGGTTTACAAATTTCATTCCATTTCTAATTACTGTGATCCTTACTCTGGAAGTTTTGAGCTTAAGATCAAAATAAAACTACCCCAACCTTATATATAACCATATATCCAAGATTAGTTTCAATACCATGTGAGGTCATGGGGTCCTATTTATGGGTATCCCTTTTAATGTACTAGATCAGGTTTAAGATTTAATTTATTGGTGAACCATATAGAATGTTATATATACATTTTCTCTAATTCTTCGGCAATTTATCCCTTTCTACACCCATTGTATATTTTTTTTTTAATCAAAGTGTGGTTTGTTTGATCACAGTACTTCATGGGTTAAAATCCAATTATGATGTTGAGTTTCCTATTGTGACGGCAAGAAAAAAGGCGACCATGCCTGATGACGTCACATAGGAAGAAAACATCTTTTTGCAGATCATTCGAAAAGAAGGAATAAGTTTGCCTGTGTAATGTTAGAAAATCATTAGAGAAACAGATTCCACCACTAAATCTTGTGTAATACGATATTTATCCACTCTCCACAGTTAAATTTCAAATATTTAAAATTTAACTGTCTCGAGTGGATAAATATCGTATTACACTCGATGCAATGGTAGAATCTATATGTATATATCTATAGAGTCATATTCATAAAACTCAAAGTGTGATGTTTAAATATTACAACATCTTCTCTGCTGCACTCATATAATAAAGAGAACCATCACCAAAACAGACATTAAGAGAGAAAGGCATTTGGAACTATCAACATGCCGTTGATTTTTATTTTTGTGGACAAAGTTAATGAAACCAAAATCAAATTTGTTCTTTCATAGGAAAAGTTTTAATAGGATAACGTATCCCAAAAAAATCATTACAATTTGTCCTGCTTCAGACAATGCCAATAATTAGATCAAAGTATTTCCAAACATGTTAATATTCTCTGCAGATCTAATAAATGCATTACATCAATTATTATACCTACAAGAATTTCAAGTTATCCTATTCCAATTTGGAAAAGATTAAATATTAGTTCTGATAAATGTATCTAAACAGGTCCCTCATAAAAAAAACATGTTTCACAGTATAGTATATTCCTTCAATTTCTTTTAAAAATTAAAATGGATACACATCACAATTTGTTCAGTTTTCAAACTCTATAAAGACATAAAAGGGCAAAGGCAGTACAGAATATAAAGATACAGAAATAAGTGACATAATAGTCTGTTGTTGTTATTCTGCGACACATGGCTAATTGTTGCACAGTTAAGGCGACCCGAGCTGGTCGTAAATTCTCCACAATATCCTCACATGCACAGAGGTTGTCCTGCAATAGAGGGATATTGTGTTAGTAAACCGTGCATATCAAGCTCTACAAGTGTGGGGAAGAGGTTACTCAACACATATCTTATCACTTATTTCAAATCAAAGTTTTTGTTTATGGCAATTGTTTTTAAATTGTTTGAATTTTATCCTCTGCATTAAAACATTGCACCTATAAAGAAAAAAAATTACAACATAATTTCTTATTTATTAATTTGCTTGATTTATAAAAGAATGAATATTAAACTGAAACATAACAAAACGAATTATTTAACCAAAAATATGTGGAATGATTTATCTAAATTTAGAATTTAGAATATATTGTATTAGCCACTATGAATTATATTGTTTCATTCAGTTTAGTATATGTGATGTGCTCTATACAGTGTCCAGCCCCATACATTTTGTGATGTTCAAGCTAGGATTATTTTGGCTACATAAATGTTCCCTTGTTACCACAAGCATGCTGAAGCAATAAACAGTCAAACCTTTCAATTAGTAGAAAACTTGAACCCAATTTAATTCCAATAGAAGATTTCTATCTTCAGTAAATCATTTTAAAGAAAGGTTTGACATATGAATTTCTGCATGCTTATAAATTTCAACCTTTGAAAATCTCCAAAAAATCACACAAATGTTTTTCATCTTACTAATAATTGTCTTCATTAATAAAGAATACCAGATAAATAAAATGTTGATGTCACAAGAGAAAGGTTGAATGACGTCATTAGGTCAAGTGTTGTAGAATCCAGAATTAAGGTACATTGTTTAATTAAAACAAAATTGATTATGAAGTTAGCTAAATGATTTTCAAAGGTTGATTATGATTCATGCAGTAAATAATTGATATTATCAAATAAAATACTAAACATTCATGCTTTGGTTAACCTAACACTGTGCGACAATTAGCCATGTTCACGATTGTTTCTTTCCTGCTGTCGATAAGATAAGTTCTGCAACAAAAACTAAAACCATAAAAGAATAAGAAAACAAACAAATATTCTATAAAATTAATGAAATATTATGATAAAATAACAAGCTGCCACTGTTCTATACAAAAATAGTGCATATTCAGTCCAACATGCACTTTGTATTATTGTGTTGTATAACTAAAATACAGTATAAAATAAATAGGCTATGTGTTTTTCATAATTTGACTTTATAGAAATATAATTTAAAGTGTGTGATGATGGTCTTCTGACTTACCCTATGAACTCCTAGTTTTCGACAGGCTTCTAAGAAATTCTCAACATTTTTCCGACATTTAGCCAGTGTCAGTTTTGGCTGCAAAAAAAGAGCATTCATTATGTTGTTGATAAATTTCAATAATTTGTGCTTTCTCAATATAAAAGAAAAAGTTTGTATTTAAGTTTTAGTTTAAACATATTTATTTATAGTGGATTGGGAAACAAGTTTTGCAACTTATATTAATCCCTTTCCACTTTGCGTTTGTATTTAAGTTCCTTCAACATTTTGTCTAAAATCACTATTTTTTAAATATTTAATATTGTATAAAAACATTTGGTTTAAACCAAACAAAACGAACTGTGAGTTATTGCTCAATAGTATTAACCCCTCTTATGTTAAAAAGGAATGACTCGTAGTTGATAAGAAAAATGTGAACAAAATTATATATATCTACATGATTTTTCTACCTCTTAATAGGAAATAGAACATCAAAGGAACTAAAAACATGTACTAGGGTATGACATACAGATGGTGCCATAAAGAAATGTGCTACTGCCAGACAGACACACAGAATGGCAGCCTGAATGGCAGCCTGACTTACAGAGATAAACCAGTATACCCCTTTTTCTGTGGAGAGCAGACATATCGCAATAACAAGTGCAAGCTTTGGTAATCTGATAAAGTCAATAAATTCTCTGAATTAGTTTCATAACACAATTGTGTGTATGTTCATTTGTTTCTACTTTAATTGTATGCTAGGCTTTTGGTTTTTCTAGTTGCATTGGTCTTATACAGTCCTCTAGATTTAAGACATGACAATTTCTCAATGTTGGTTTATCTGTACATACCACAGCAGGTGAGGGTACATGTATACTGGTGACAGATCTCGGTCGTATACTATTGGCTAACTGACATAAAAGTACTCCATCACGTAATGTTTCTGGCAAGTTATCAGGCAGTGTCACTTTTAATCTGCTTTCTATGGTCTAAAAATATAAAGGATAGTGTAAGGCGTCAATGAGAAAAAGGATTTGAAGAGAGCAGACATTATTGTTGCTAATAGCGATACATTTGTACATTTAAGGTAATTTACTTACCACTGAACATAGAAGACAACTTAATTTAAATTTAAATTCAGATTTGGATAGCTTTGATATTCTTTGGGCTGACTCATAGTCATACAGAAAACAAGGTACTTGTTTTTTACCCTGCCAAGATTAATCTACATTGGCAAAGCATTTTCAACGAAATAAAAAATCCTGTTTCCTGTCAGTTTTCAATGGAAATTATGTCCAACCTATTGACATTACAACTTACACTTGTTTATACAGTGTTCAAAACTAATTTAGTATTTAAAGGGGTTTGATTTGTAACAAAATATAAGAAATGAAATAATATATACCCGCCGCAGACAATCAATTTGTTTAGCTTCTCCATGTTCATGTTCCATCTGACGTCGTATTGTGTAATTAGGATCAGAATCTTTATAACTCTCAATTTGCTTTATTGCACTGTTTGTTAAAACTGTAAAGCAGAAATGTGAAAACAACATGTTAATTTTAAGTTTGTTGTTAATTGAATAGTTAATAAATTGTAAAACATTCATTCATTCAACGTTTAATCTCGCTGTATTTGTTTGCACCTGTCCTAATTAGGAATATGATGTTCAGGGGTTGCTGTTTGTTGATGTGATTCATATTTGTTTCTCATTTCTTGTTTATATATGTAAGACTCTAAAGTGCGATTGGGACGCTAAAGTTCGATGGTCACGCTAAAGTGCGATGGTATACGCTTAAGTGCGGTGCCTACACACGCTAAAGTGCGATGGTCCACAAAAGTATAGGCGTCATAAACGTGCTTTGGATTATGACGTGTATTTTAAAAACAAACACTAAAATGAACATGCCGAAAGAAAATTGTGGAATATATGATTAACAAAAAATTAACTTAAAGTGCATAAGTATCCTTTATCTTGTTTCTAATAGAAGCTAACGGATACATCAGAATCATTGTTTATGTTGCAGTTTACGTTGCGGCCCCTGTTTTTTAAAATATTGTCGATTTTATTGAAAAAGTAAAGTCGGTAAAATCAGAGACATTAATTTATAACAAGTTACAAAAATATGTACCTCTATTTTACATTTTTTTCATGTGTAAATCATAAATTGCCAGCTAAAACATTAGTTTTTACATTTTATTTGCACTCGCTGCGAAAAAGGAGAAAGCTCGGAGAACATTGCATTTCTTTCTCATTTAAATTGAGATTTTTTTAAACAAATAAATGTCACACAATGAACGAATTTCGTATTTTAAATGTAAAATATAAATAAGAAAATGGGGTATGATTGCCAATGAGACAACTATCCACAAATAACCAAAATGACACAGACATTAACTTCTATAATAGGTCACCGTACGGCCTTCAACAATGAGCAAAGCCCATACTGCATAGTCAGCTATAAAAGGCCCCGATAAGACAATGTATCAATACAAACGAGAAAAACAACGACCTCATTCAGTTAAAAAATGACGACTTTCAGGGGAGATGTTCACATTTATTTAGTGATTGACTATGTGAACGGCAAGTTACGCCATCTTAAGTTATTATGGAAAAATATTTGATACCGGCCCGAACTTAAAAACAAATCATAAACAAAATACTTGGATTTTTGTCACACCTAAATTATCATTTTAGCAATAATTACGCGGTCGTTCTTCTTGATCTAAAAACAATCACTTAAGTCTACCGGTAATTATAAAGCTTATCACAAATGTTATATAACCTTAGCATACTAGTTTTGCAAAAACACTATTTATCCATGTTCTTTGATGTTTGAAGTCCTTAAACATTACCCTTTTTTTGGTCTATCGTTCTTTAGCGTGATATAACATCGTACTTTGGCAAACAAACGTCTACCATCCCACTTTAGCGTGATACACCATCGTACTTTAGCGTAGACCATCGCACTTTAGCGTGACCATCGCACTTTAGAGTACCAACGCACTTTAGAGTCCTACATATATATATATATATTAGACTGTTTTTCATTTCTTGTTTTTTTTATATATAATTTTCCTGAAAATTACTAATTCAGGGGTAGCAACCCAACAATGCCTTTTTTTTGGTGAAATCGACTTCAGATGAACAATTTTACCAAATGTCAGATTTGCTTTAAATGCTTTTTGGTTTCAGAGATATAAGCCAAAATCTGCATTTTACCCCTATGTTCTATTTTTAGCCATGTCCGCCATGTTGGTTGGCAGGCAGGGTCATCAGACACATTTTTAAAACTAAATACCCTAGTGATGATTGTGGCAAAGTTTGGTTAAATTTGGGCTATTAGTTTCAGAGATGAAGATTTTTGTAAAAGTTAACGACCACAAATGACAGATGCTAAATGATGAGAAAAGCTCACTTGACCTTTCAGGTCAGGTGAGCTAATAAATATTATATTTTCATGTTTACTACATTTTTCAAATATCTGAGCATAACTACATTCTCAATCATTACCCTTAACTCCATTATTGCTTATCTCTATAGATAATCACAATAAAAAGACTATCCCATTAATACATTCTATATACCTGTTCCACCTCTTTTACTGAGGGTAGAGTTTGTAGACCTTGGCACTGTAGTTGACATTGAAGTTCTCTGGAAATAAGAATAAAATGATATTAAAACATGATTTATTCTTTTGTATTTTTTTTCTGTTAACACACATCTTAACAACACTTAAAAGATGATATGGTAGCATTAATATCATCGAAAACCATAGAATAAAATGAATGTTCTATTTTTCATCTTATACTTAACAAAAATAATATATGTTTAGTTCTGAAGAACAACTCTTTCATAGCTGAAATATTAAAGTGTAGGAGGCAACAGTTTTATATTTCTTTTTTTTAACTGACTTTTGATTTCATCTTTGAGCCTTTGTCTGACAATGTTCTGATTTCACAAGATGAGATGTTGATGCATGTTTTGATTTTCATACTATACTGCCATACCAATGTGTCAAAAATATTTATCATTTACACATTTTCAGCGCTAGTTTTCCTAAAACAATACACCTTACCTGTCTAGATGTTGATGATTCTAATTGACTTTTGGCTTTCTGGGATTCCACTTGTGTTTGTGTTTTCATTTGTTGGTGTTTCTGTCGGAATTCTTCTTCCTGCAACAGTAATGTATAATGAGTTTTTAGGTTCCACATTGATCGATCATCAAAACTCTTTCTAATTGTATTATCTAATTTATATAAAATTAGGATATGTGGATTGATTGCAAATGAAACATCTATCCACAAAAGTTCAAATGAAGTTCAACTGAGGTTTTGAGTTTAAATCCTGCAGGTGGCAGGTCTTCAAATTTTGTTGACTAGAATTTGTAAATTTGCCTAACAAAAGCCAATGGTTCTCCTGGCACTCCAGCTTTCTTCAACAGTACAAAATAACTTTGAAGAAATATCACACTGAAGTGCTGAAAGTGGTGTTAAACACAAATCAATCAATCAATTAAAGATGTTAGACAAACAACATAATAAATCAATAGACAAAACCACAAAACATCAAGCTCTTCATTGTTGTAGTTTCAGAAAAAATATAAATAAATTAAACTGAGTCTATGAAAGATGTGCAAAAAACACCAAACTCCCTAAAGGACAAATCAGTGACTATAATACAAAATGTAATAACTATATCAGTATACTATATAACACAGCTACCAACAAACAATAATAAATAATCAATTTATTAGAACCAGTGACAACTCTTGTAGAGGGATTCCCAATTATCATTCCAAAGAAATGTGTATGCAGTAAAACATTTGCACCACATGTTTTCACTATATAGACAATTTTGATTTTACAAAAAAGTAAGAGGATACCATAACAGAAAGAAAAATATGCCTTCAGGCAAATTTCAATGAACATGCCCATAAAAACAGAGGAAACACCAATGTTTAGTCAAATATTTTTCTGATATGCATTCTAAACATACATTTTTCAAACACAGATTTTTAATATTGATACTGAAAGTATATTACTAACAGGTGTCACATGATTCTTTTTCACAGCACTATTTGTCACTCCTGTTGTCCGTGATGTTGTACGACTAGATTGCAAGGTTGACGTTGTAGACGGTCGAGACACGTTTCCATGTGATGGCCGTGTGGATGGAGCAGGATTTTTATCAATTGTCCTTGGCCTTCTTGGTATAGAACCACCAGCACTCTTAGGGTCCTTATTCAAAGAAGTTATTGAAGAAGCTGGACTTGGTCCTGCAGAACTAACTGATGACCTTGGGCTTGGACTTGGTGATATCAATGGTGTAGAAGGACTCGATGAAGAAGGGCTAAGTGGTCCACTGCAAATGGAATATGTCAAATAGCTATTTTTACAACAAAACGTGTACTATCAAAGAACATAAAAACATATAAACAAAGACAACAGTGTTAAAAGAACTGAGGAAATTAAAAGAGGAAATAATATTAGGGAGTGAAAAAGAATAAAAATTTGGAAAATTAAAACTGACAACAAGCAAAAAATAGTAAAACTTCCCATAATGAAAATGAAAGGTATAAAATGTAGTTATGAATATAAAACCTATACTAAAAATTTCATTCCATTTTAAAAATTCTTAAACTTATTAGGTATCCATTCCATTATCCTTCATTAGCCATAAATGTTTGACTATAATTTCTTGATATATCTGGCTTAACTACTACTAATTTTGATGTGTATTCTATCAGACTGAACTATATATGTTATCTATCTAGTTAAATCAAACCAATGTATTAGAATGCACTCCTAGCTGTTAAAGGAAGCAAGTGAAAATCACACATTTGACCACCCTGGAACTTCTTTGTTAATATTGGATGAGACATTATACTTTTACTTGAAACTTGCTGATGATATCTTGAGTGAAACTAAAAAATCGAAAATTGCAAAGCTGTTCAGAAACCTTTTTGCAAACCGGCAATGTTATTTCTTCGCATTTACCAGTTTTAGGAAAAATATGGTAACCAATTATTTCTACTGAAATCATCTGAAGTCCAAAATTTATAACTCAATCCAGCAGATATTTGTCATTACAGGACATTTTTAGTAGACAGTTTTATATAGTTCCAATACAAGTATTTTATGAATGCCTAAAACAGATTGTTATTGAATTTTGATTCACAACTCTTACTCAAACATGAACCCATATTATGTATGTTATAAAATCTTTGCTATCTTGATCACGATCACTTTTTTCAGAGCATCCATAACAACCCTTATCAAAAGCAATCTTTTTGAAACATAAGAAGTCTATTAAGCTATTCCACCAAGTGACTACACCATTACAGCAAGTTTCAATCAATGAACTGAATGTTGGTATTTACTTTTTTACAACGTTTGATTTTTTATTAGCAGGCTGTTGAAGTTTTTTCGCTGTGTCCGAGACAGTTCTCCGGTACTGAGTAGAATTTGAAGGTTTCTTGTCCTCCTTGTTGAGACTTGACGTTTTGATACCTGGTTTTCTGCAAGATACAACCAACAATCATGGACCGTCCAAATACGGGTGTGATTATTATCCATTATCAAAAAATTAGCATGCAAAAATTTGTTAAATTCTCAAACACCACAAAATGTTAAAATCAAATGCTTTAATCATGAGAATATTTATAATTCATATATATAACCATGTGCTAAACACTTTAAAAGTGGTTATATTTCAAAACATGTACCACAGAAAAGCTAATTATCTTATATTGTCTTTTATAGGAGTTTAAAAAAAAATGTTTGAGACTGTGGTTTATTGACTTTTTGAAGCAAAAATAAATATGATTTTACATGAACAGATAAGTTCTGATCCACTGAAATTGAATAGTTTGTTGTAAAGCTTTCTCAATTTTTTTCGTCTGAAAATACATGTATTTGACATTATCATTTTCAATTAACAATTTGGAAAAAAATGCATCTGCCATACTAATTTTTAATAGTCAAGTAAATATCCAAAAATTCTAATATATATTTTTTACATAAAGATCCTCTTTATCAATAATTTCTGAGTGAAACTGCTAAATATAATGCAGAAATTTGTATTCTGATTGAAAGCTTAAGCAAAGCAACAGCTGAGTTAAATGGGCAGGCATCCAGGGTGGTTTACATACAATGTAGCATAAAGAAGCAAGTCAAATCACTCAGTGAAGGAGGCAAGAACTAAATAGTAAGAACTGAAACATAATTAGTATAAGAGTGAAAACAACCAAAAAGAGAAACTTAAGAAATACATCCAGATTACAACATCCATAAAAACACAGCAAACTTATAGATTTTACTCATACAACATGTACATGTTAATTTAAAACAATGAGTTACATTTAGAAGTATTATTACAACTTGCTGCATTCTGACATAACAAGTCAAACAATTAATCTAGAGGGAAAATAGTAATTACTTTACTCAGATGTTATTTGATTTGTCAACATTCCCTGTGAGTTAAGTGTAAATGCACAAATGCAAGGAACAATATGGTGTATTTGTCATCATTTCTTCATTAAAATTAAAACCATTCAAGTTTACTGTTTCCATAATAAGGTTATAACAACTTATGAGTTGATCACACACACACAAATTAGTCACTGAGTGAATAGTTAATATATCTACTTCTAGCAGGCACAAGGACATTTAAATCATGTACAGACGCTGCATCAATGCATTCAGTTTACTATGAAAATTTGTGAAGTTTGAGAAATATATAATATGCATCAAAGCCTTGAAACCTTTCAATATTTTTCAGGTAAACAATAAATATCTGTTTGATTCAGCAATACAGTATCTGTAGTCAAACTATTTACAAGTAATTATTTGTTATTCATTGAAACCCTCCTCAGAGACAGTACCTATATTGCATGCCAAAGGATTCTGCAGTATGTCCATTATATCTGATCCCTGGTCTGTCATGCCAACCTTGGTTATGCCCATAACTGTAAATAAACAGCATGCTACAGTCCTCATGCAACAATAGATACTAGCAAGCAGATGGCTCCTGTCAAATAGGTTGGTGCCAATTCCCATTTAAATCTTTGGATCATTGTAAAAATAAAATACAATGGTCCAAAAAATACCAAAATAAGTTAACTATATTTATTATTTCCTGAATTTTGACAAAGTTCGATGGTCTTTGTAAATTTCAGAGAATTGGCACCCTTCACACGAGGTATGATCGGAAGTGATGAAAAAATCAACAGTATGTATAAGTATTAATGGTTTACAAGGAGACTGACTTATATCAATAACTCACCTTACTTATCAAAATATACCAGGATCAAGAACTTAACATAGGTTATTTAAGGGAAAGTCTTAAGCAAGAACTGGACAGCCGGTTATTTAAGGGATAGTTTAAAGCAAGAACTAGACAGCCACACTGATATAAGGTTCATTATATACAAGTATTTACAATGTTTGAGGTTATAACCACAATGCACTTTTGCACATAAAATATATAATATTAAATAGGAGAATGATCTGTACAAGGAGAGAAGATATAAGTTTAATTTTCATTAGCCTTCTTGAAGAAGTTCATTAAGGTCCATCTGAAAAGAGATTTTTAATGAAATTACCATTTTTCCACTCTTTTTTTAAAAGCAGGTTCACATACTTGTGCTTCATTTGAAAGACAGAAAAAAATCTAACTTTTAGAAACTCACAAAAATGTTATGCAAGTGATATAAGTTAAGTCTATCTGCACACAATGAGAATGAAATATGAATGACCGATGGAAATGATACTACAATGTTACCAATTAACCAACGTGAAGAAAACACATGCAGAAAAAAAGCTGTTATCTAAACCCAACTCGTGTGTTAAGCCATTCCATCTACAAATCATACCTTATAACATTGTCTAGTGTTCTTGAGCGTGGTTTCAATTTCCTTGCAGATGTGAAAAACAAAATGATTGAAGCAGATTGCATTTCAGCACACAAAATCAAAACATCATTCAAAGCTTTAAATACCCTACTGTCTGCTCAAAGGACAGATTCCCTCAAAAGTGACATTTAACTCCAATAGATTACCACTGACAGGATGTTTAGAATTGCATTTAAGACAGCATGTCAATTTGAAACACACAATTCCTGTAAACTTTTCATCAATAAGACCAAACAGCATGTGGAGTATGAATTAACCTGCATTAACTGTCAGTCTTGTCGAGGCAAGGACCATGTCAATCATGTTATATTATTTTCCAAAGAAGAAATATTAAACTTTGAAATGGTCATTTTCTAAAAAAATAATTCAGAACAATCTAAAAATTTACAATTAATCTGTGTGATTTCATAGAAGAATTTCAGGTAGTTCAATTTTTGCTAATAATCCTTTGAAAAGAAAATAAAAGGAGTGAAAATATTTAGGTTGTTTTCCATCTTTTCAGTAGTATCTATTGTGCAAATACATGATTTTTTTCAATGCAAATTCACTCTTTTGTGTTTACCTAAGCCATGCATTAAAGCTGTCCATGATGTATGACGAGTTATACCTAGATACAAAAGCAATTTATTTAAGCAGACATATTTTTCTTCATTTCATTTCATGCAAGCATTGCTATTACTTGCACTTGGATGATATAAATTAGTAATAATGAATTCATACTTCAATCTCATGTTTCTATGAATTTGGGAAAAAGAAGAAAACATGACATGCAATGTGTTACTGACATGAGCGACAGACAAAAGTCATATAATAAATACACATTCTTGCAAAATTATCAAATCATCTTTCGATGAAGTTTTGACATTACAAAATAAAACAGGTATACAACAATGAAATATGTGTTTAAGGTGTTTCATGTAATTTTTCATATGTTATACAGACAAACTGTATTAGTTAATCAGCGGATTAGTATTCAAAAGCTTTACAAAGACACAAGAGGCAGGCCATTGCAGATAGAAAAGAATGCATTCTTTCAAATTTCTGCAAAATGAAATTACCATCACAAATATGTCTATTCAAATTGTAGTTACCTTACATTTATTAATTTAAAATGTCGTGTTTGTGATAACCTGGTATAAAATGAAAACAATATGAAGTTGAGATTTGAACATACTTATTTTCCACTTTGTATTGTTGGGCCTCTTGTTTTTGTTTATGTTCTTCTTCTTTTCTCTTTTGGTCTTCCAATGATCTGATTTCTTCTCTTTTCCTGTGTTCCTCTTTTCGGTGAGCTTCTTCCTGCTGTCTTCTTTCTTCTTGTAATCTAAGAAAGATAAAATTGTATTAAAAGCGGTATACATTATAGAAATATTCAAATCAAATTGTGTTAAACTTCTTTTTCAATGGGTGCTGCTTGCACTGAAACCTATTGTAAATAGGGTTCTTTACCAAGTATGAATTGTTTAATTGAATTATTGTAGTCCTGTTTAATTATTCAAATATAATTGAAAATAAGAATGCTTCATGAAGTCAATGTCCATTGACAATAATATATAAACTCATCAGCAACTGCAAATGTAAACCTTTTACACACATACATAAAATTAAAAGTTGTGGTATGAGTGCCATAGAGACAACTCGCCCTCCAAGTTACAATGTGTAAAAATTAAATAATTATAGGTCAAAGTACTACTTTCAACACACAGTCTTGGTTCACACTGATCAGTAAGTTTTTTTGGGCCATGTAAAACCATTCAAACAAAGTTATTTGGACTCTGATGAGGAATACAGATACAAGAGTTGATTTTCAATATCATCTACATTTCCAGGGCAAATAAATTCTCTTAAAATATTTGAAGAACACTTATTTTTCAAAATTCATCTGCAATAAGACTGATGTTAGCCTTTTTATCTACAGATTTAATCTTTGCAACTCTTTTTAAAACACATAAAAAATAGATTTTCACATCAAAAATATTTGAACAATTTATTGTTTTCCCTTTACAAACCTTGATTCCTCCCTCTGTCTCTCTTCTTCCATTTGTCTTTCTAATAACATTCTTTGTTCCTCCTGTACTCTGTGGGCCGCACGTCTTCTTTTTTCTTTATCTTCTTCCTCTTCTTGTCTTCTACATTCTTCTTCATGTTGCATTCTTATTTGTTCTGCTTGTTGTTTCTTCCTATTATAGTCAGCCTGTTGTCTTTGTAATTCCTAGTGAGAAATTAAAATTAGTTATAGGGTGTTTTTATTGGATCTACATATCATATGTTGGGAGTCTTATCTATAATCTCAAACTTACAGGTCGGATATCATATAACTTTTCAGCTGGGTTACTTAAAACAATTTCTCAGAAAATCAAGTAAAGCTTTGAATGGTAAAAATTCATTAATACTTTTCAATTTGATTTATTGTTTTACTTGTTCAAAGTGCAATATAGAAAGTTGAATGTAGGAGTAAGGGAATTTTGAAGTTCACTTCCATAAGAAGAAATCCTTCAAATAGCAAAAATCCTATTGAAATATTTAAACAAAATGTTCATTTTATTCTCTTATAACATAAGTGAAACACCCATATTTTATATTTCAGTTACAGAAAGAAATGAAAATCCATTTGATTAAATACTGTTTTTAAACTTGACATATATAATATTCCATTAGTATGAAAAGGTAGTTAATAAAGATTTTACACAGTAATATGGGTATGGCATAAATTTATGACAAGGTTAATTTTACTGTTCCTATTGAATACCCATAGCTGAATGTCTTTCTAGTTTTCATAATCTTAGTCAAGTTCTTATTGTAAAGTTTCTTCAAGTTTTGAGATAATCCAAAATTATAGACAGAAAAAAACAAATTTTCAGATTTTGCATTTATTATTTTCTTGTTTTATCATTGCCAAGTTTTATATAGCTCTGATTTTATCAGCATTAGCTAACAAACAAGTCTTTGTTTTTATTGAGTATCATAGAAACAGATAAAAGAGCAGTAATATCATGTTCCATATTTTTCACATTCAATGCCATCAAAACTTGTATCTATAATGTGTTGTAACCATACTCACCACCTTATCATTGACCAACAGGAATATAGTCAACAAATACAACATAAACAAACAACTTAAAAGTAAGAAAATGAAAAGAAAAAGAACTTAAAAGTATAATACTGATGCAAAATTTGATGAAATACCATCCATGCAAACAACTCATACTCGCAAACAATAATTAGGTGTATTACTTTAACTCTTGTTTGTTTCATTGTTGGACATGAACTATAAAAACATACCAAAATACCCAAAAAATATAAACTGATGATTTCGATTCTAGTGACGATTCAGATTTATCAAGAGATCATCAATAAATAGTTTTTCGCCAATTTATCCATTTATCTAATTATTTTTCTATTGACCTTGAAATCATTGATATTTCCAATATTAAAGTTTAAGTCAACATTTTCAAAATTAATCCAAGCCAACAAAGCAGATTTCAATACAATGCAGAGTTTAAGTGTTTTTTAAAATTCCTTATACATTGTATTATGCTCAGAATTTTAAATGTTGTAGAAAATTCAATAAATACATCCAAGTGTCAATCATAATATGAGAAGTAAAGCATAAAGCAAACTTGGGTATTTATTCAAATGTGTTTCCTCGATATTATACTATTCAATGCAAAATCAGCCTGAATTTATACAAAAATGGCACACTGACCCTTGATATTTCATTCTCCATGTCTTTAGGAGTCCCTGGTGTTATTGGTGCATTAGGTGAATTGGATCCCGTTGAGTAACCTCCATAGGTTGGAGAATACACTTGTCCAGATTGATAGTATCCTGGCGTTGGAGTTTTAGGTGTCCTTGGAGAAGTAGGACTTGCCTCTGGACTATACTGTTGATTAGTGACAACAGGAGACGGTTTCACCCTACAGTTAACATTCTGTCCCAGATTTACTTGTGATGTGTACTGAAAGGTGTTTGGTGAGTTGGTATATCTACTTTGTGTAGGAGACAGTGGTGTTGTATATTTTGATTCTGAGCGCTGGCCATTGTTAGTCGTATACTGTCCATACTGCTGTTGGTTATTGGGTGATTGGGAAGAGTATTGAGGTTGCTGTCTACTGGAAGTTGGACTTGTAACTTCTTTATTCTGTGAATAAATAGCACTAGACTGTGAATAAACTGGAGAGTTACTATAGGTATTCTGGTTGTAATTTTGATTTTCATTTGATGAATTTGAGTTAGATCGATACATCACAGGTCCATTTACATTATTGCTTTGATAATCTGTATTGTTAATATGACCAGTACTATCTTTATAATTATTGCCATATTGCCCATAGGTATTTTGAGGAACACTTGGTTTCACTGACTCTGGGTATGACGATGGGCTATTTTCTGATTTTCTGGGATACACCTGTGGAGGCGACTGCATGTGACCATTAATTGGAACTCTGTGATCCTTAAGCATTTCAGCTGAGCGTAAGGCAAGCATATTGGCTCTATCCAAATCACTGTTAGCCTGTTAGAGGAACAAGTAGAAATAAAGAAGCATGCATACACAGAATGGAAAGCTACATCAAATACAACACTGAAAAGGTATTCATTCATGGCAAAGTTCTACTTTCTATTTCAAAGTTTGATATAGTTATAAAATTTCTATCAATCTTTTAGGAAATTGTATAATGCAAGAATAAGTTCCAGAAAAAAATCCATGTTGTGTTGAAAGGCACTTTGTGCAAAAAATGTTGTGAGGTGTACTTTCTATTGATAGGTTATCCTTGCCATACATTGTTTTCTTAACCAAAATTTAGCTTGCCTACAGCTCCCCACTTTTAAGTTTTTTCAAGATATATAGACTTCAGTCTTTAAGTAACTTATTCTTGCAAAACTTTAAATTTACAAACTTTTCATATATGAATACCTTTCCAGTCACAACAATGAAAAGCTAACTGCACGGCATTTATAACCAGTTAATATGTACATTTGTTTACAATATTGAAGACACCAATTGCAGGTAACTTTTATTTTAAGCCAATTTCATTGAGGGTTATCCATCACATAGCATTATATTACTATTTTAGAATAGATATTGATATGTTATCAAGCTTTTAAACACACTGAATTTTTATTTTTTTTCAGTTATTATCTTACTTAAGATGCCTGAACTTAAGGTATATTTACGATGGTTACATACATAGTTGTGTTTTACTAACAATTATATGACATTTTCCAAACTTAGATGCTTTATATAGCCTGGTGCCATTATTCAAGACCAATAAAGCTTCAGGAACTTGAGTATTACTTTGCAAACAGTAACACAATTTACCTTACCAAGTGAAGATGAAATTAGGGATAGCTTTTAACTAATTTAATTTGAAATGATTTCTTACAATTTATAATTCATAAACAGTTTTCCAATTTAAAAAAGAGGGTATGACAGAATCACAGAAGTGCATACTATAGGCATAGTGAGTCTTACCATGCTCTTCAAATGGAACTTAATTATTAAATTTGATGTCAAATCTGTCAATTTGTTTATTTATTTGATGTGGGTTTTTCAAAAGATATAAATTTATTTTATAAGTTAAATAATATTTTTGAAGTAGCATTCAACAAAAGAACAAACACAATAACATGCTTGAAAAGAACTAATAGTCATGCAAACTGAGAGAACATTTTGAATTTGTATAACTACTATCACATATTTCTTTTAAGATGAAAGTAATTAATAATTGTAGTTTTGCTGCAGCACAGCTTGTGATGACAAGAAACTGTGCATGTGACCATGCACATCATTTCCACTGAGATTTTATACAGGATATGTGCATTCTTTTTTTAATTGTTAGAGAGTAGTAGTAGCAGTTGTTTTGTAAATTAAAGTTATTTTGGCAGCTGAATGTATATATAATATTGTCTTGTTTTCCCATTTTGTACATACATCTGAGGCTGACCATCCACATTTCTCTATACTATCTGTTGTACTGTAGCCTGAATCACTACTGAGAACTGTGTGACGTTTCCATTTCTCAGGAGATTCCAAGATGTTTCTGAATTCATCAGATGTTCTGTAATATTAAAACAAACTTTTACAATATAAATACAAACAGCTATAGTCACTAGTAACACAGTCTCTTATATATACATATATATTTATAACTCAATATTCATATTCTAATGGTCTTCTAGACGACTTCGATGAAATCATGTCTGAATTAGAAAAAAAAACAAGTATTTTGAGCTAGCATTCAATAACAACAAGCATTTCTAAGGAACATTTATAGCATTATTTAACTTATAGATGGTTGATATAAAGAATGGAAGGTGGAAATAGTTGGCATAACGCCACAACAATGTTAGTCTCCAAAATAAGTAGTATCATCAGATGGTTAAAGCCTTTTGTGTTTTTCTTTTTGTTAATTCAAAAATTTGGAATTCTGTTTTCAATTCATTCACAATTTATCTATTAAAATGATGGGTTTGAAATTTTACTAAGAAACCCGTCTATCATTGAAGACCATTTGTCTACCTTTAGATAAATTTGTTTTTAAGTTTTCATTGCTGGTTTGATTTATCAATAATATTGATGTTTTCACCACATCTCCTTTTATTTATATATAAATATGCAATTACACCCAGTGACATTGAACCAATATTTGATTTCCTAGAATATTGATTGATCCGAAGCTTTATAAATGCAGTGAAAACAAACATTTCCAGTAAATAAATCAATGCAGAACCATATCTACACAATTGATTGATATAAACACCCAGGTATGAGCTATATTGGTAATAAAGGTCATTAGTTCAACCAGCATGGTCAAATTATTTAATTGATAAAGCACATTTTGCCTAGTGTAATTTCTCAATAATAAAAAATGTTTGAAAAAAAAATCATTTTTTTTTTTTTTAATATCGGTATAACGTCACAAAAAAGGTTAACTACTAGATGATACAGTGTGACTTTAAAGAGGATATTTTAAAGCCCCCCCCCCCCCTCCAAAAAAAAACTAACAAAAAAAAACAAACAAGAATTATCTTATTTTATGTATGTACAGAAATAGCCAAAGTAACAATTGATACAGCCAAAATAATATTTACCATCAGGTAAACATTTACAAAAAAACATTTAAGAACATATAATTGAGAAAGATTTGTAATATAGGGTTATTGCATGAATATTGGGGAATATTGTCCCGAGTAGAATTTTATATTGCACGAGCTTGGGAGTGCAATATATGTTCTACGAGGGATAATATTCCCCAATATTCATGCAATAACCCTTTTATTGTATAGCAATATAATATTTGAAAGTAAAAATTTGTTTAAACTAGGATTTTGTCGTCGATGACGTCATGAATTTTGAAGATTTATTGCACTAGTGCAATATTGGAATTTATTGCACGCTAACTTTTGGTTACTTTCAATGGGAAATATTATATTGCTATACAATAATGTATATTATTCTCAACATGAGAGTTGAATATAATGTACAGTGACCTATAGTTGTTCATTTCTGTGTCATTTGGTCTCTTGTAGAGAGTTGTCTCATTAGCAATCATAACACATCTTCTTATATTAATTTGAATTCAAAAACCGACATTTTATATTTTTCTGCGTTTTAACTTTGTATCATCTATTATTTTCAAGGCTATATAATAAGTAAAAGAAATGTTTGAGTGAAATGTGTAGATTTCAATATTTTTTGCCATTTATTTTTTTTATTTTCTATAATTTCAAGGCTTTATATTTTTAGTAAAAGAAATGTTTTAGTGAAATGTGTAGATTTCTATATTTTTTGCCATTTAATTTTTTTATTTTCTATAATTTCAAGGCTTTATATTTTTAGTAAAAGAAATGTTTTAGTGAAATGTGTAGATTTCCAAAATCTTCCTGAAAAACTTACTGTGTTACTGGAAGAGACTTTCTGACGAGACGTTTCATTTCTGCTTCATTTAGAACACCTCTTCTACGGTCCTCTTTTATTGCTTCTATTTGTAAATATTTCATAATGTGTTTCTTTCCTTTTGTACATAACTGTAATTTAGAATTGATATAATGGATATTATATGAGATCACAATCCACAAGTTATGAGAAAATTAACCAAGATCTAACTAAACATTTTTACTCATTGTCAGGTAGAGCATGGTAAAGACCTAGACTTCATATTTTAGCCTTGTATCACCATTGCTTTTTCTGAATATGCTATAAATAGATATATTGCTCTTTTTTTCTCTCACCAGTGTGACATCTATGCTTTTCCAAACTAAAATGTTGCATAGAACCCCTTCTCCAAAATAACAATCAAAAGAAAAGGGAAAAGGGAAAAGATGTTAGGATTTTGGAAATAAAGTCATTTACTTGGAAGACACATTTTTCAAAAGCTTGAATGGATTTTTTATACAGTATTTTTGTAAGTTGAATTATAACATTTCATAACAATTGATGCATAAAATATAACTATTGTGAACATTTTTTGTTCACTATGTTTGATTGTACTTACATGTGCAGGTGGCATTGTTAATGGGTTACTATCCAACAGAATTTCCTCTAATGTTTCAATTTTTCTAAATGCTGTTGGTATTACTGATATTCTATTATTTGAAAAATCTAATTTTCGTAAACTTAATTTGCTGAGTTCTGCAACAATATCAAAATATATATAAATAAATATACAAAATACATGATATCAGAAAATCAAAATAACAATTTGTATTGTGTAAAAGTACTTTTTTTAATGCCATGTAACAATAATATGCTTTTTACTTATGACTCTCTCTACCTTGTAATGTGTAGTACAGATTGAGATTGCTGAATTTGTAATATTTTGTCTTGGTTTCAGATGTTTGTTTTTTTGTGTTGATCTATGAATTCAATACAAATTTATATATGTGTGGTAATTTTTCCATAAATTTTTTGATGTTATGTGAGGTTATATGTTTTTCATGCGCATCTGTTATTTGTTTTTTAGTTTGTTTATTCTTTTATTCCCATTTTCTTACTCTTTTAAAGCATAATTAAAGTATGTGTCTCATATTATTTTACGTGAACATTTATTATTGATATCTTACCTATGGGTAATTCTATTAACATATTTCTCCGAACATTTAACGACTTTAATGATTTGAGATCACCAATCTGTGGGGGGAGCTGGGATATTTCATTGCAACTAACATCCTGTAAAAGAAAACATTTGATTATTAAAACAAGAGTACACACACTGAAATGTCTCGCCTTCTTTACTAATCATTGATATTATGTTAATAGTCCTAATAATAAAGCTTTATTACAACTGTCACATAAACTTAACATAAACCAAGAAAACTAAACATTGACCTTTGAACCATGAAAATGAGGTCAAGGTCAAATGAACCATGCTAGGTATGCATGTACAGGTAACAATTCTTCCATACAACAAATAAAATTGACTTATTGCTTATAGTTTAAGAAAAACAGACCAAAACACAAAAGCTTAACACTGAGAAATGAACCTTAAAAATTAGGTCAAGGTCAAATAAAACCTGCGCGACTGACATGTAGATCATGAAATATTTCCATACACCAAATTTGGTTCACCTATTGCATATAATATTAGAAAAAAAGGCCAAAACTCAAAAACTTAACTTTGACCACTGAACCATGAAAATGAGGTCAAGGTCATATGAAACCTGCCAGGTAGACCTGTACACCTTACAACCATTCCATACACAAAATATAGAAGACCTATTGCCAGGGTTGGCAAAGTATTACCCACCCGGGAATTCCCGGGTGGGAAAACCTGGGTTTTCCCGGGCTGGGCAATACTCACAGAAATTGGTAATAGTGGGCAATACTGGGCAATATGATTTTCTATGCTTATTTTAACACTAAATAGTAAAGACTTGGTACAGTTTCATAGTATTACAGCTAAATATATACTTTTTATACAGATAGCCATTGACAGTCATTTCTAGAAGATTGAAATGTCAATTTCATTCTCTCTCTTTTAATTCTATATGTAGGCAAAATAGAAGATTTGTACATTAAAAGATACCTTTTTAATTACCAAGCATTGTTTTTATAATCCAAACCTTGAAACATGCATTTTATTGCAGTGAGTGACTTGTTAATTTTATTTGTCATACATTCATATTGCTAAATAAACACCCTGAGGGGTCATGCCAATAAAACTTATAGAATTATAAAAGCTTATTATTGTTACATTTATAAACAAATCTGTGTTCTAATCTGAATAATTACTAATTAATTAGTGACATTATTTAAATTTAATTTTTCTTACAAGTAATTGTTAATTCTTAATATAGGAGTTATATTTATTTGAAGAAAAATATTGTTTTGCTTTATATTTACAGTTTCCCCATCTAGACAAATGCTAAACAAACAAAATAGGGTATAAATATCTTATTCAATGTATTACATTTGTGTTTATCACTGAATTCTCTTTAAAATTCAGACAAGTATGTTATATTACCCAGTATTTCCCAGTATTACCCACTAAAACCCAGTAAAACCCGGGTTTTCCCAGTATTTCCCACTGGGCTGGGCAATACTCATAAAACCCGGGTTTTTGCCAACCCTGCCTATTGCATACAGTATAAGAAAAAAAGACCAAAACACAAAAACTTAACTATAACCACTGAACCATGAAAATGAGGTCAAGGTCAGATGACACCTGCCAGTTGGACATGTACACCTTACAGTGCTTCCAAACACTGAATATACTAGACCTATTGCTTATAGTATCTGAGATATGGACTTGACCACCAAAACTTAACCTTGTCCATGAAATGAGGTCAAGGTCAAGTGAAAACTGTCTGGCGGGCAAAAGGACGGACCTTGCAAGGTACGCACATACCAAATATAGTTATCCTATTACTTATAATAAGAGAGAATTTAACATTACAAAAAATCTTAACTTTTTTTTCAAGTAGTCACTGAACCATGAAAATGAGGTCAAGGACATTGGACATGTGACTGACCGAAACTTCGTAACATGAGGCATCCGTATACAAAGTATGAAGCATCCAGGTCTCCCACCTTCTAAAATATAAAGCTTTTAAGAAGTGAGCTAACACTGCCTCTGCCGCCGGAACACTATCCCTATGTTGAGCTTTCTGCGACAAAAGTCGCAGGCTCGACAAAAATAGAATCTGAAAAAGTTGAGTATTTAAATCAAATTGAATATTAGACATAAATAAAGTCAGTCAAGTGAAAAATGCAGCTCAATGCAAAACTAAAGGTGGTCAGTTTACCATGATAATAATCTGCTAAAGTGGAGAAACTGTTAGGCTATTTTGGATGTATAAATTCTATTTTGGATGTATAAATTTGCAGTTAAGTCTGACCAGAAAGTGGACAAATTAAATTGCTGGTGTAGATAGTGCCAGGCTCTTTGCAATTTAGTAACCCTGCAGCAACTCTTTGAGGTGTTGATAGTGGCCTTTTGCAAGGTTAAATTGACCTTTATCATTACATCCTTATTTTTCTAAGGCTACTAATTTGCTACTGACATTCTAGTTTAACATTAAGCTAAATATAAAACTTTATATGAGAATTTCACACTGTTTCCATCAATGCTGCTTCAGCATACCATTATCTTGCCCTCAATGATGTTATTGGTAAGTTTGACAATAATATCATGTTTAACCCAGGACTTACAATTCATTATGCATACTTTAATATCTACATGGATGTTAAGTGAAAAATCCACTCTTTTGTCAACATAACTTACACTTAATTCAAATAGATTGTACATGTAGCTTACTTATACAAACAGGAATGTCAATGAAACATGGAATTTTAATAAAAATGTGTTGTTCTATCAATAACTGCTATCTTTGTCCCATTACCTTTGATTTTAATAAACACTTGTCATTGGGATTAGGACTCTAAGTGGTTAAAGTGAATAAGTGATACAGTATTTAATTTAAGCACTGAAAGTGAAAAACCTTGTGAAACAGAAAATCAATTTCATTATTTCAGAAACTTATTACCTTTTTATAGCAGTATATATAGCATGTAATGAAAATCTGTTTAAATATGCTAGGGGGGAAATAATACTTTCCATCAGTTCAAACCTGAGTTTTTCATCTTAAAAAAGAAATCAGTTATAATAACCTTGACCTTTGACCTATGGACCCAAAAATCAATAGTTTCTAAGTCTGAACATATTTCTCAAACAATTCAATAATAGAAGGAGTGCAATTTTTCTGAGAAGATTCCGGTATCTGGGTTGAAAACTGCATGACTAGTTAAATACAATATTTCTTGGTATGTACTTGTCCAGGCCTTCCTTACATCTTTATACTATAATAATGATAATAATTTAATTCACCTCTTTCATCAAAATCAGTCTCTGTTAATTATTTAGTCCTAGAACTATCTGATTTTTTTGTTAGATTCTATTGGCTTAAGACATAGGACTAGTAAAGAATTGAAGAATAATAAAAGTCCTGATTTTTCCCCCCAACATACCTGTATTAGGTACAACTTCAATGACATTTCTTTAATTTTTTTATTACAAATTAGAATATCAGTACTTACTATTTCCATTAATTTGTCTAAAACTCCCATTTCTTCAGGTAATGATATCAATTTATTATGACTAGCTATCAACACTTCTAAAGACACAAGCTCACAAATAAAGGGAGGTATAACTACTAACTGGTTTCGACTGAAAAAGAAATATAGGGCAAATAAGTAAAACCAACAAACAAACAAAACTGCACAGAATTATGTTTTTTTTGTTGATATGTGTATAATGTAATTGATGAGGAGTAAGTACAACAAAGGAGATTTTGTTTTCTCAAAATATTTACATGCAGAACAAATAAGAAAATTTGTTTTTAATATATTGAAAGTCATATGATCTTTGTAGAGAAATAAGTACAATATACATGATATATCTCAACATTCACTTCTAAGATTTGACAGTGGAAACCAGATCTTGCACATTTGCCTTGACAACACATATCTCAAACTGGTAGACTAATACATTTGATGTCTCAATCCACAACATTGAAGAACTATTCAACATGTAATGATATCAACAAACTAGAGGCTCTAAAGAGCCTGTGTTACTCACCTTGGTCTATACTCTATATGCATATCATAAACGAAGGACACAGATGGATTCATGACAAAATTGTGTTTTGATGATGGTGATGTGTTTGTAGATCTTAGTTTACTGAACATTCTTGCTGCTTACAATTATCTCTATCTATAATGAACTTGGCCCAGTAGTTAAAACATTTTCAACACAAAGTGATGAGAAAAGCTATAAATATGTGTTCAAAATGAAGTACTGGGTTTAGTATTTATGTTATTGGGCATAGGTCTGAACAGTCACCATAATTAGAATAAACTACTATTTCTTTATCATACAATATCTAAACAGTTCAAAAGTGACCACATATCTTGCAGTTAAACTTTAAACCAGTCTATTCCAAAACTGTCTTTGCCATATACCATTGAAATCCAAAGTTAAATTTGAAAGAAGTAGAAGACCAGCTAAGTATATAGTTGATGCTCAAAATTTGTTTATTCTTAACAACATGAACAATGTATTATTCCACTTATGACAGAAACAAATCCTCCAAGGCAGAATTCAGATTCTAAATCTAGTGTAGTATAAGAATGGTGTTAAGAAATCAATAGAAACTTCATCTGTCAATTTCATTCTGATATCTCAAAGTAAATGGTTTATAAGAAAATAACAAAATCATATACAAATAGAACAGATTAACTTTGCTGGAAGGCTAATTTTTGCACCAGCATTTCAAATTATCAGAAAATTTCTTCCAGACAAAAATGACTCAAAAGAGATAGGAAAATTGTAAAGCAAGATCTGTATAACTGTTTAACTTGCGGAATGACAAAATGAAGTAAGGATGGAACGAGGGAGATAATAGATCAAACTTTGTTGTGGGGTCATAAATATACCCAGAATGACCTTTTCCTCTTTCTCTTACTAGGTTAATATTAAAGTTTACTTTGAAGTGTAATACCATTTCTTATTATGTCTCTCCAATAAATATTGATGGAATACATTATATCAGGAACAATATTTATATGTGACATGTGGGCGTATATAAACACAGGTTTAATTAACACCTTTCGACTGACATGAAAACATCCTTCACACTTAGAATGTAACATAGAAAAACAATCATCTATAAATTATCAACCTCTCCATTAGCACTTTATCAACCATCACCTTCACTGATTAACCTTGTGTATCAACAACAGCTTTAGGTCAAAATATATACAATGTATTATGTAAAGTTCTTGTATATAACCATCAGGTACATGTAATAATTGTCTTTATATATCATCTTATTAAATTATTCTTAGCTGAATTTAACTATCATGTACAGTAATCCTGGTCTTTATATAGCATGTTCTACTACAAGACAGCAATTATTTTTCAGAAAATAAAATCGCTTTGTTAGTCTTGAGTGTTTGTTAATAATTTTGGTTCATCTGTGTGTGTTCTTTTGAAGTTAAGTCTGGTGTCCGTTTCGTTGAACTTGTATGAACTAGCTTAAGTTTCGTTGAACTTGTATGAACTAGCTTAAGCACACCGTTTGGACAAGTATTTTCTGACTGGGTTTGAGGGCCTTAGTAACCTGCATTAATTTTGCTCTCATACTTGTCATTTTACCTTATCAGCTCTTTAGCAATCATACCAAAACTCCTTATTCTTATATTAATGACAAACTGATAACCAGTGATGTTACACTAGCCCTCAGATCTGAGATCCACAATACCTGCTATCATAATCTCTTTAGATATGTAGTTTGCTTTACTTATTGAATCCAACTATAGAATTAGATGTATGGTTGAAGCATTTAATATGACAAATGTGGACAAATTGTAATGGATGTTTATGTTGCTTTCTAGAGAGTCCAAAATAGAAGTCATTGCATGAAAGAATAAATAAAGACTGGATGTAAAGTTTATGTTCAGTTATACTGGTAAATCATAAATGTGAGGGGGCGGATCCAGTCATTTTAAAAAGGGGGTGGGGTGGGTCACAACCCAGGACAAAAGGGGGGGGGGGGTTCCAACTATATGTCCCCATTGAAATGCATAAAAAAGGGTGTGTTCCAACAACCAGCCCCCCCCCCCCCCCCCCACCACTTTTCCAGGATTCGTCAATGAATGTGAGCTTGGGCTTTCAATGATTTATAATACCCCCATCCCCAGTATATACTTTGTCCTAACAACCTGGATGCAAGACTACTCCTTTTAAACCTTGTCCAAAATAAAGAAAGCAAGAATTCAAACTATTTCTATAATCACTGTAAAATGTCAACATATATTTTTTAGGATTGATTATGTTATTTACTTAGAGAAATCAATTAAACCAATATTGTGGCTGTTTTAGTTGCAGAATAATATTTCCTATAAAATGCAGGATGTTCTAGATCTGGGACAGAGATCAGTTTGTCTACTTTATCCAATTCAGTCCAAAGATCCTTTCCTGTTTGATGTTGTCCTTATTTCTCATCCAATACAACATATATACATATGCTTGGAATAAAAAAAATCTTTTTAAATATTAACTTTATTTGTTGCTTCTTTTAATAATTTCCAAAGAAATATAACATTTTTAATATTTAGCCCTTCACTTTTGACTTGTTATCTATATCTTATTTTGTAGACAGAAATGTCTTGATAAAATATAATGATACCACGAAATATCTGTATAGTAAATAAAACACCTGTGTTTAACCAACAAAGGATGTCCTGTTTCACTTCCTATGATTGTTTTAAAAACATACTTGGCATATTTCATGTAGGTAATCACTCTTTGATCAAATATTTGTGTAGAGAAGGTAGGAAACTATACTTGCTGAAACAGTTACAACTTTTATTTTATTACCTCCTAGTGGAAGAAGTAATGGCTTTATAATCTGTTGAAATTATATTTTTCATACAAAGTGTTTCGTAAAGATATTCAAATTTGGAAATGAAAATGTAAATACGTATTTAAAAACTTTCATAATATAATTCAAATTTAATAGAGGGAATGTTATCATCTAATCAACTGTCACCATGTACAACTGATATATCTTTTTCAGAAGGCAAAACACTGCAGGATTGGAAGACATATCATTCTGCCTAGACTCATGCTGGATTTTGGACTTGTGTTAATCTGATTCCAAGGAAACAATTTATTCATATTCTTATACATCCCATGCAAAATGGATTGCAAGCAAATAAAAACTATCAAGCTTCTTTTTGGTTTGACTCTACTAGAACCTCTCAGAGTTGAGCACAGTACCACGAAACCACTGAAGTTGCTTTTATATTCATGAATATTGCTGCATGTTATACTTACTTCAATGTTATGGGATAGAAGTCTCACTCTACCCTACTTAATACTATAATAAAATTCTTATTTTGTGGTAAAGGTCTCATTCCTCTATCTCATATGAATTACAATTTAATATTGAGGAATGGTAGGTCTTCCTAAAAGTTTCAGAATTTTTACCTTTTGGCCACAGGGGTGAAGCCAAATGACAGAGAAGTAGGATTTTTTGCATGAGATATTCCAACTTTTAATCTTTCCAAATCTTTCATTGCTATAGCAAAGTTGACCCCTTTAGAAGATGTCTTTGTAATTTAAATTTATCAAAGCCTTTGACATAATCAAATGTTCAAGAAGTTAAGTAAGAGCAGGCTATATTTAGAATATAAAAATCCCTCTTTTTTTTTTACTATTTTAGTATTTATAGCCTTGACCTATTCATGCACTGTATTCAGCAATATATATCTAAGTCTGACTCTTATTATTGTCTGGAATTAATTCACAACAAATGAGTCAAAAGCATTGCTAAATGAGAATTTTTATCAAATATATGAAAAAAACTTTATCAGCTGTAACTTCCAATATGTAATACTCTTTTGCAGAATTGCTATTAACTTAATTCATCACATTACAATATTAGTTTCTGTACAGTAATGTGCCAATACATTTGACTAATTAAGTTGGATTCTTGTATCATTTTTAGCTGACTCATCATCAGTGATCATTTCCAATTGCCTGGTTATGGAAACTGGATGACTGTTCACTTGTTATTTTCATCTTAGCATCAGAATGAACATATGAAGTCAAAATGCTAATAAACACCTATTTTAAATTTTAAATATAACTACATGTACTAATAACAATTTCAACTCTAGATATCTATTCCATAAAACCATACATTTCATTGACAAGCATACCTCATCTACTTCTTTATTTAATGAAGCATTATACAAGTGGAGATCTATTTCAATTAAATTTTAAGGTGCATAAACTTTAAGGAGTGGATATATATATAATTATGCAATCATATTGCTTTGTGTAAATCTATCAATTTAAAGTCTAGATATACATGCAATGGTTATATTATTACCATAGCTTTGCAGCAAAAAATGACATAACAATGTATTACAGATCTGACTTCATGTGGTTTACCCTTTGTATTCCCCTCTAATTAAAACAGATTCTGAACAAAAGTTCAACCCATCATTTCTGTACTGTAGATGTAGTTTTTACTATTGATTTATAAGAAAATTAGCTGTCTGACTCATATTATCATTCAGATCATTTCTTGAGATGCATATATTGAATTATCTTGATTTCTGATAGTTTACACTTTGGGTTGTCTAACAAATATCTGAGAGACAATGGACTCTTGAGTTTGTATGATAATACAAGATGAAGGATGTTTCTGAGGGAAATGTGATAACAATCATTGTATACTATAAGGCTGACACCAACAGGACGAGGAATCCAATCCTGTAGGAATTAGAGGACCTTATTTTTACACAAAATTGAGTAAATATCTGTTTCCCTTAATCTAAAGGCATAAAGGTTTAGGCACCCTTCTAACTCCATACTTGATCAGAATTACTGCTAAAATAATGATAGAACAATTACCAGTATAATAAATTTATATCAGTTTTTGGTATACCTCAATTGTTACCAAACAAATCACAGGCAGATCCAGCCATTTTTAAAAGGGGGTTCCTAACCCAGGATGAAGGCGGGATTCCATCTATATGTCACCCTTGAAATGCATTGATTGTCAAAAAAAAAGGAGGGGGTCCTAACCCCCTGCCCACTCCACCTTTGCAAATGTAGCATCTACACCACAGTATATTTTTGGACATGACCATATTTTGCTAATTAAATCCACCATATGTCAGGTGTGGGTAAATGTGGATAATAATCAAACCTATTAAAAAGTACTCAAATGATAAGCATTGATAACAGCCTAGACAGATTACATTCAACAGACCACTTACATTATTATCATATAAGAAACTACACAATTGATGAATAATGAAGAGGATACTTATTTCAATATTTGGGAGCGGTCCAGTATTTTTTCTGACTGTGAGTACTTGCATCCTCCTGATTTGTTAGTTAGTGGAAGGTAAAGAACAGAGCACCATGTAAATACAAAACCAGATGCTCCGCAGGGCGTAGCTTTATACGACCGCAGAGGTTGAACCCTGAACGGTTGGGGCAAGTATGGACACAACATTCAAGCTGGATTCCACTCTAAATTTGGATTGTGATTAAATAGTTGACACAGCATAGGTTTCTGACACAGAATGAATGTATTCAAATGAACTTAAAATTTTTGTTTTCTCTTAGAGAAATTCACTATGCTGTTGAATATTAATCCTCTCAAAAAAATGTTTGAAGAAATTTTCTTTTTATTTATGAAATTTCAAATGAGAAAAATTGAACCCAATTTTTTATTCACATCCCCCTTTCCCTTATTCCAAAACTAATTTCAATTAAAATATTCTAATGGAGTTTGCAACAATTACTACTCATTTAAATACATCATAAAATATTAAGATGTAAAAAAAACTGCTTGTTATCACTGAATGGTAAAGATTATTTAAATTTACCAGTTGGTAGTAAAAAGTGAATATACATTGTATATTGTATATAACAAAGATTTAAGTTGATTCTGGACAAAGAAAGATAACTCCAATTAAAAAAAATTCTTGCAGATATTTCTTTCTTACTATACTGGACAAAGAAAGATAACTCTTAATTAAAAAAAAAATTGCTATTTCACAATATTGTGAAATTAGATATTTCTTGCCATTGCACAATACTGTGCAATTGAAATGACTTGCTATTGCACAATACTTAATATAATAATTTTAGATCCTGATTTGGACCAACTTGAAAACTGGGCCCATAATCAAAAATCTAAGTACATGTTTAGATTCAGCATATCAAAGAGGCCCAAGAATTTAATTTTTGTTAAAATCAAACTTAGTTTAATTTTGGACCCTTTGCACTTTAATTTAGACCAATTTTAAAACTGGGCCAAAAATTAAGAATCTACATACACAGTTAGATTTGGCATATCAAAGAACCCCAATTATTCAATTTTTGATGAAATCAAACAATGTTTAATTTTGGACCCCGATTTGGGCCAACTTGAAAACTGGGCCAATAATCAAAAATCTAAGTACATTTTTAGATTCAGCATATCAAAGAACCCCAAGGTTTCAATTTTTGTTAAAATCAAACTAAGTTTAATTTTGGACCCTTTGGACCTTAATGTAGACCAATTTGAAAACGGGACCAAAAATTAAGAATCTACATCCACAGTTAGATTCGGCATATTAAAGAACCCCAATTATTCAATTTTGATGAAATCAAACAAAGTTTAATTTTGGACCCTTTGGGCCCCTTTTTCCTTAACTGTTGGGACCAAAACTCCCAAAATCAATACCAACCTTCCTTTTATAGTCATAAACCTTATGTTTAAATTTCATAGATTTCTATTTACTTATACTAACGCTATGGTTCGAAAACCAAGAAAAATGCTTATTTGGGTCCCTTTTTGGCCCCTAATTCCTAAACTGTTGGGACAGAAACTCCCAAAATCAATACCAACCTTCCTTTTGTGGTCATAAACATTGTGTTTAAATTTCATTGATTTCTATTCACTTTAACTAAAGTTATTGTGCGAAAACCAAGAATAATGCTTATTTGGGCCCTTTTTTGGCCCCTAATTCCTAAACTGTTGAAACCAAAACTCCCAAAATCAATCCCAACCTTTCTTTTGTGGTCATAAACCTTGTGTCAAAATTTCATAGATTTCTATTAACTTAAACTAAAGTTATAGTGCGAAAACCAAGAAAATGCTTATTTGGGCCCTTTTTGGCCCCTAATTCCTAAAATGTTGGGACCAAAACTCCCAAAATCAATACCAGCCTTCCTTTTATGGTCATAAACCTTGTGTTAAAATTTCATAGTTTTCTATTCACTTTTACTAAAGTTAGAGTGCGAAAACTAAAAGTATTCGGACGACGACGACGACGACGACGACGCCGACGACGACGACGCCAACGTGATAGCAATATACGATCGTATAAAAAGTCCAGATACAACAATCAATTCAATGATACCATTAGTACAGACCACCCATTTACATGTTAATCATTGACTAGAAGATACTTATGTCATGATAACACTTCTTTATAAATGTAGATTACCCAAAAGTAGAGATAATGCATTGTAACTGTCAAAGTAAACAAAATGAAGACCCTTAAATGAATTTATAATACTTAACATGCTTAAGATATAGGTAAACCATCCTCAACATAATCATTAAAAAATATTTATACTGAGCACAAAAAGTTCAGCAAAAAATATTATTGATTTATTTTTTTTAAATCAAGACCACACTTTTAAACATATTTCAATTTACAATGATTATTGTTACAAAGAAAACTTTTTATGATAAAACAAATATTTTTTCAACTTCAGAAATTTATAATTATAAGTTTTTAAAATCAAAATATGTGTTTCTGAACTTTTTTTACTCAGTATATATTGGATATGCTGAAGTGTTTTCTTATTGTTCTCCAAGTATGCTGATACTTATCATCAGGAATTGTATATCTTGTAAATTTTAAATCATAATTTCTCCTAGATTTTACAGGAGTGCTGTTTTCATTCATTTCTTAACCAGTAAATAAATATTCAAAAATAAACAAGTAGATTTTAACCAATAAGTGGTAAAGTTCACTTCCTAATATGTAACCTAGCATAAATATATCAAGTGCAGTCAGAAACTGCCAAACCTGTTGTCAACTTATGTGACGTAATATTTTCCTTGATAGCTTATTAAGAATACTTCAACTTCTCTAAACGACACTTCCTCTCTTATTTTGTTAAATTTAATTAGATATAACTGAAATTACATGTATGTAACAGTATAAGCTACCACCCCCATAATTTACACAGAGAAGTTACACAGTTCAACAAGAAATAAGTATGTCACCTGCCATATGCAGTTACATGTAGCACAGTCCATGTTCTTGTACAGTAACACCACAAAAATCATTCTCAAAATAGTTGAGACTCAACTTCATGTCTCATAATATGTTCAATTTTGTTCTATATTAAGGCAAAAAATAAAAATATTTTGGTTTGCCCAAAAGTAGACAGTGCCAGATACATGTAGGTAGGCATTTTCTTTCTTTTTTTAACAAAGAGAAATTGAAGTGTCAAGACATTTTTTTCATTGGTGGATCCAGGGGGTGGAGGGATGGGGGTCAGGGGGTTGGAACCCCCCCTTTTTTTGGACGATCAATGCATTTGAATTGGAGCATATAATTGGAACCCTCCCTTTACTCTGGGTTGAGACCCCCCCCCCCCTTTAAATGGCTGGATTCGCGCCTGTTTTTAGTCTTCATGCCTATCTGATTAAAAAATCTTTTTCACATCAGGACAATAAAAGATTTTCAGTAGGCAGCATTTTCTAGGTAGGTAGGGTGTGGGCAAACAAATATATTCTTTTTTATAGTCTGAAGGAGTAACTTATTGCATATAACGTGACGGTACCCAAATTGCACCTATTTTGACAGTTTTTTCACCTACGTTTTTTTATGATCAAGAAAAAAATATCCAAACTGTGTTTATTTTGAAGCCCTATCCTTCTTTATTGTATAGGTACACCAATTTATTTTTTAATCCATATTGAGTCATAAAAAAATGGGTTTGAATCAACCTCCAAACCTTCCATGATTCTGTAATGAGGAGTACCCAAATTGCATCCATGCTTAAATTCACATCGTCTAATAACCGAGCTTTTGTTTAATTTCTTCAAATATTTTGAACATTTGGATATTAGTCCATGCTCACTTTTCATATTTTTCGAAATGTATACTCATAACATATTGTATTTGCTAATTTTAAAAAGATGACGTTTTGATGACGTCGCATGGTGACGTTTTCGTACATTTTGCTTTTTCAGTAAACAGTCCATCTGTTGATAAATACTGTGAACATTTTGTGTAAATCTAAATATGTTTACCTATGTTGAAAGACGTGCATAGTATCAAATCATAACCAGATGCTTCGCAGGGCGTAGCTTTATACGACCGCAGAGGTTGAACCCTGAACGGTTGGGGCAAGTATGGACACAACATTCAAGCTGGATTCAGCTCTAAATTTGGATTGTGATTAAATAGTTGACACAGCATAGGTTTCTGACACAGAATGAATGTGTTCTAATGAACTTAAAATTTTTGTTTTCTCTTAGAGCAATTCACTATGCTGTTCAATATTAATCCTCTCAAAATAATGTTTGAAGAAATTTTCTTTTTATTTATGAAATTTCAAATGAGAAAAATTGAACCCAATTTTTTAATCACATCCCCCTTTCCCTTATTCCAAAACTAATCTCAATTAAAATATTCTAATGGAGTTTGCAACAATAACTACTCATTTAAATACATCATAAAATAAACTGTAAATAAAATGTAAAAAAACTGCTTGTTATCACTGAATGGTAAAGATTATTTAAATTTATCAGTTGGTAGTAAAAAGTGAATATACATTGTATATTGTATATAACAAAGATTTAAGTTGATTCTGGACAAAGAAAGATAACTCAAATTAAAAAAAATTCTTGCAATAAGATATTTCTTGCTTACTATTTTGGACAAAGAAAGATAACTCTAATTAAAAAAAAATTTGCTATTTCACAACATTGTGAAATTAGATATTTCTTGCCATTGCACAATACTGTAGCAATTGAAAAGACTTGCTATTCCACAATACTTAATATAATAATTTTAGATCCTGATTTGGACCAACTTGAAAACTGGGCCCATAATCAAAAATCTAAGTACATGTTTAGATTCAGCATATCAAAGAGGCCCAAGAATTTAATTTTTGTTAAAATCAAACTTAGTTTAATTTTGGACTCTTTGGACCTTAATGTTGGCCAATTTGAAAACGGGACCAAAAATGAAGAATCTACATACACAGTTAGATTTGGCATATCAAAGAACCCCATATATTCAATTTTTGATGAAATCAAAAAAGTTTAATTTTGGACCCCGATTTGGGCCAACTTGAAAACTGGGCCAATAATAAAAAATCTAAGTTCATTTTTAGATTCAGCATATCAAAGAACCCAAAGGATTCAATTTTTGTTAAAATCAAACTAAGTTTAATTTTGGACCCTTTGGACCTTAATGTAGACCAATTTGAAAACGGGACCAAAAGTTAAGAATCTACATACACAGTTAGATTCGGCATATCAAAGAACCCCAATTATTCAATTTTGATGAAATCAAACAAAGTTTAATTTTGGACCCTTTGGGCCCCTTTTTCCTAAACTGTTGGGACCAAAACTCCCAAAATCTATACCAACTTTCCTTTTATGGTCATTAACCTTGTGTTTAAATTTCATAGATTTCTATTTACTTATACTAATGTTATGGTGTGAAAACCAAGAAAAATGCTTATTTGGGTCCCTTTTTGGCCCCTAATTCCTAAACTGTTGGGACCTAAACTCCCAAAATCAATACCAATCTTCCTTTTGTGGTCATAAACATTATGTTTAAGTTTCATTGATTTCTATTTACTTAAACTAAAGTTATTGTGCGAAAACCCAGAATAATGCTTATTTGGGCCCTTTTTTGGCCCCTAATTCCTAAAATGTTAGGCCCAAAACTCCCAAAATCAATACCAACCTTCCTTTTATGGTGATAAACCTTGTGTTAAAATTTCATAGATTTCTATTCACTTTTACTAAAGTTAGAGTGCGAAAACTAAAAGTATTCGGACGACGACGACGACGACGACGCCAACGTGATAGCAATATACGACGAATTTTTTTTCAAAATTTGCGGTCGTATAAAAATACAAATTGTTTAGTCTCTAGGAAATCTTGTAAGAATAGTACCATTGCTATTTTTTCTAAATAGGTGCAATTTGGGTACTCTGTGCAATTTGGGTACCCTTACGTTATATATACAGATATATGAAAATTATTAGACATGCAATCTCTTACCACTAACCATCAGTCTTGTAAATATGATTTCTGATGGGGGTCTTAAAAACATAAAATCCAGAGGTCATGAATTTAAAGAAATTTAAATCCTTACATCCTGAAATTCGAAATAAGAATTCCCGGATCCTGAAAGGATCTGACAATCCTGAAATCCAGAGCTTAAAAACACCCGATCCCAACGTCCTGAAAGGTCCTGCCTCCCCTCATTTCTGGATAAAACTGTGTAAAGCTTTGGTGTCAATATTTTTTTCAAAATCTGAGGTACATGTCATGTTCCAGTGTGCAGGATTGGCCTGTCTTTCTTGGTAAGATGGCAATGACAAAATTTATAAAAGTTGAAGAGTTTTTTATAAAAACTATGTAGTTTTCAGTAGAAATATCTTAAATGTTTAGAATTGTAGAGCCTCAATTAAATATTTATGAACTGTTTAAATTCTCAGACAAAACAGTCTGCAATATCTGCCATAAATAGAACCCATTAACCATGACAGTAATAGTATCATCACCATAATTTGATAACTCTTGTCATTAAAAGTCCACTAATTATAAAACAATGGATAATCTATAGAATCAACACTGAATATAATAACTTTCTATGTACTGTGAATGTAACTATCTTAATTAAAATTCTTTCTAAATTGCTGATGTTCTGATACAGTACATAAACTGCATTCATGACTCTGGGTATTGATAGAGATATTACTATAATTCTTTATTTATCATCAATATCCTGATTAAAGCAGAAAATACAATTACAGCTACAAAAGTATTAAAGAATCATTAACATGTCCTTATTCCAAATCATTTCTATTCCTGTGTTACTGACTGTTTGTGGCCATATCAAATTAGATGCAATGCTGGATATATAAAATTCAATGAATAAAAGAGATGTAGGACATGGTTGGTGATGGGTCTAAAATTTTTGGGCTGAAATGTATTGATGCTTGCACATGCAATATTGACCTCTGGTCAAAATGTCTGACAGATTTAAAACCTGTTAATTGCCAGGTGAAGAAAACCAAGGACATGTAATTTTTCAACAAAGAAAAGAAGGAGGAAATCAAGAAAACATTTTCTTTCTCACAAAGAAAAGAGAACAAGAGAACAGTACTGTGACCACTGAAGCCTGCTAAACGTTATATGTGATGCAAAACTAATGTCCCTCTGACTATGAAGTTAAAAGCTTCTCCCTGAATAATGTCATTATAACAGTAACTTTTTTATACACATTCTTTTCCTCTGTGTTGCTTCATGATTTTGTTCACAGATTTAGTCAATATTCTCTCTGCACTAGCATATGAACTGTGAGCTCTTTATCTTATAATTTGCAATCATTATTTTCATTTAAAAAGTATAAACCAGAATGAGACATCACATGTTAATAGCGCAGAAATCCTTAGAATGCATTGATGTGTATGTGCATTTCTAAAAAGTGTACAGAGTTACATGTACCAAGTGGAATTAATTTAACTTCCCCACATTCCAGGTCTAAATGGATCTAATGTATTGATATTTTATTTCCAAAACAAGTTTCCCCAGGCCAATTACAATTGGTCCAAGTAATGAGAAAAGCATCCATATGATAATAAAATTGAGAATGGAAATGGGGAATGTATCAAAGAGACAACAACCCGACCATAGAAAAAACAACAGCGGAAGGTCACCAACAGGTCTTCAATGTAACGAGAAATTCCCTCACCTGGAGGTGTCCTTCAGCTGGCCCCTTAACAAATATATATATATGTATATTCTTAATTTCTTAGCATTATTCTTACCTTAAATTAATGAATGTTAGATTTTGTAATCGCCCTATGGATTCTGGTATAGCTTTGATAACATTATGATAACAATTTAATTCCTCTAGCATGGCATGATCACAGACTTCTTTGGGCACCTCTGAAAATCTATTCTTTGACAAATCTACAAACAAAGAAAAATATTGTGAAAATTTGTCATGGCTATTAAAAGTGATGTTTTTTTTGCAGCAATATAAAGTAAACATGAAAGCATATTTATATCATATATAAAGAATAATTCTAGCATACATATAAATGGAGCAAACCCAGATAGCCTCTGATGAGGGTTAAGATTTATAATCAACAAAGGTTATGATAAAATTTGGAGGGGTAAACCTTTTATGAAGTCTTTAACTTTAAACTAAACTACTTGGTAGCTTAAAAAAACATTTGAATCTTAGTGGAAAGTTATCACTACAAATTTGTTTTGAAAACAAGACCCAAACCCTGACATGGACCTGTGTTGCTAGAGCATAACTGATCATTCCATTATCAAATATTAATTCATTCATTTCAAATCTTCAATAGGAGCCAAGAAAATTTGGCAAAATTTGTCTTGTACAATGAGTGTTGTAAAAATTTTAAACTATCGACAAACAGGAAGTGGTTACTCCGCAGATATCAAAAGAGCTGATCACACACTACAACTCAACATTTTCAAGCTGTGGACCAAAAATTAAATGATATTTACAGCAGTTACTAGACTGCTTCACCCTTTAGCAACACAGGTAAAATGTGTAACATTCACTTCTAGCCTTTAGAGCTGTGTCAAAGACAAAGTGTCATGGAGGGGTGACATATATATACATCTATAGGGATTTTAAATGATGCAAAGTGACCATCTATCAATGAAATACAAAAAAATAGTATGAATGGAATAAATTGAGAATGGAAATGGGGAATGTGTCAAAGAGACAACAACCCGACCATAGAAATCAAAGCCTGAAAGGCTGTAAAAGCAATTGCTGCCATGTTTATGTTTTGGGGACTTTTTTTTCATCCACATATATTTAAGAATTAAACATGACAGGAGTGTTTTCTAGTGAGAATTAAGAAGGTTTTAACTTTATATCAATTAAAGACTTTAGCAGAAAGTCATTTTTAATATGTTTTATATTTCACAAGGAGACGTTTACCAGGCTAAAGTTGGGGTCAAATATACATGTGCTGAAACATATAACTCCAAGAGAAATTATTATGGATTATCCCCTAGTAGTGTTTGTAACTGGACAATAATTTCCTTTATTGATTTAATTTTCATAATTAATTTAAATTTAACACTTCAGTTAAAACATTTCAACTTTCCAGACGCAAATGTTGAAAAACGGGTAAGAAACAAAATATTTTACAAGGCATAAACATGTAAAAAATAAATATATATTTCAGCTGACTAAAAATATTTTCATAATGTTACTTTGTCATCATTTCTTAAAAACTAAGTCCCAAACATTATTGCTCAGTTGATATGTGTCATCCTCATGGGGTACGAGATAACTATAATTATCGTGCAATCCCGAAAAGAGGGGCCATCACAGACAAACATGACATTAAATCGTCATTATACGAACAAGAACAAACAGCTCTAAGTTGCTTTGATATTTATCCAATTTTCAGGAAACATTGTGAAAATGATCTTCAATATTTCGAATTCATGTGAAATAAAATTGCAAACACGGTGGACCGTAGAGGGTCAACAAACGTAGTAGACTCGTTCATTGGAAAGACTAGGATAATGGTTTCATCATTTGTCATGCATACCCAGTTTTGAATATGATATCCAAAAAAGAAGTACTTTTTTTCATCTATGAAACTAGAAAATTCCAAATTGTAAATATCTCTTCATCTGGACTTGGCATCTATCACGTTTGGACGGGTCCATTTCATTAGTAAGGTGATCGATAAATCTTACGGAGTTATGGCAAAAAAGGAAAACAAACTTATTGTTGTGTGTTTTTAACAAGGGTTTCGTTCCTCTAAATTATTTGCGCAAACAAATCAACAAAATAGGTCAGTTAACTTTGTCTATTTTTAGATTACAGGTAATCATTTGACACTACGTATAACCTGATAACCTGTGTAGTGATTTTGATTTTACGATAAATTTATGAATGAACGACAATTTTATGAATGAACAAGAGCACCTGACCTCTTTCTTAAAAGAACACCAATTAAACATATAAAACCGTATATTATAAAAGATAATTCAGTCAAATTTTCAATACTAAATCAACAACTGAAATGATTCCATATTTTGTTGAAACATCGTACGAACGGAAAACGGAATCGCAAGTATAAAAATGCATTTTTTTCACTCGGACGTCTATGTTTTTTGATAGTCAAACGGTTGTCCCCCTAAATACAAAAATACATCTACAAGAACGTATGCTGAAACTTCTTAAATCCACTAACGTTTTTCAAAAGTTTCAAGCTATGTATTGCATTAGAAAACATACACAGGTGTTTAAGAATGACAGACCAGGAGCCTGTTTAACAAAATACTATGGCTTGATCTGGGCGGAGTCTCTGATCTGGGTCACAAAGATGGCCATACGCGACGGCATGAAAGCAATTGCTTTAAAAACAACAGCAGAAGGTCACCAACAGGTCTTCAATTTCGCGAGAAATTCCCGCACCAGGAGGCGTCCTTCAGCTAGCCCCTAAACCAATATATACTAGTTCAGTGATAATGAAGTTTAATAGAGGATGAAAATTGTTAAGAATGGGTATTTAGAAGCAATATTAATAAGCCTTAAACATCTGATATAAATATGTAAACATTAAGATTTACATCTGTCTACTGATATTTTATATCAATTGTCATCAAAAGGCTTTAATTTGCACACTTATCCTTCAAGCATAGCAAGATTACATCACAACTTTTCTGTCTGTTTTATTGTAATCATTTCTCTGGAATGTTAATTTGTTTGATGCTTCAATAAATCGATAAAATATGTTGATAATTATAAAAGTTTCATATAAGATTTTGTTAATTATTCAATAAAATTCCAAATGTTTACACGAACAGTTCATACTATAGAAATCGATAAATACCTAATGTGTTTTTATATTATTTTTAATTAATCACAAAATGTATAAAGGAAAAATGGTGTTGATAATGTTTTTGCACTGGAATCATTCTAGTCTACACCTGAGGGACACATGATTACTTGTCTAGTGGTATTGGTTTAGGTTAAACAGGATAGTAACATGTATATCTACTTTGTAAATTCTGAAGGTTTTTTTCATCGAGAATTTCACATTTTTTATTTTTCTATGATTTACCTTTACTTAATTATAAACATTACTGTCTCCAAAAGCTGAGTTATAAAAAAAAAGATGTGGTATGATTGCCAATGAGACAACTGTCCACAAGAGACCAAAATGACACAGACATTAACAACTATAGGTCGCCGTACAGCCTTCAACTATGTTTACTTATGTTTAACTGCATCAATTTTCGGTTAAGTTGTGCTGATATATTTTTTCAACCCTGATCTAGTTTATTTATACACACTATATACATGATATATATTGGTCATGCCAATGAATTGTGTTTTATGTCCTTATTCATATACACCACAGTTCATGTAATTTGATATCCTACATTTATCATGCTTTACCTTAAAATAAGGTCAATCTGACGAAATTCATAAACAACTGACACCCTTAAATTGGAGTTGAGTGGATATATAATTTGCAATTGTTATTCAAGCAAAACTTTCTTACACTAAAAGACATTTGTATATATGTTCTTTAATTTGTAATGTATGTTGGCATAACAAATTAAACTATCAATTTAACCCACTACTTCTCCTATAAACATTCACACTAGTGCAAAAATATATTATTTATTATATTTTACACGAAGATTTCATTAAATGTAATTTGATACCCAAAAATAAGGTAAAATTTCTGAAAGACCCAATCCTGAAATAATTAAAATCTATCCATTAGCATTAACCATAAAATATGGATGAAAAATACAGGTACACCTAATCAGGGTAACGCCCTAATGAAAGTATCTGATAGGACTATCCTTCCTTTTATGTCTAAAGTAAGCTTTGTTCTTAACTTAATAAATAAATGTATGCATCTGGCAATTTTATCTTTTTAAATGCAGAACAAAAATGTTGGCAATGTATAATTGTGTATACATGTTGGTAGGAGTTCTTTAAAAAATTTAAAATATTAATTATTATAATCATGCAAGCTGAATTTTTCACTCACACATGTGGTTGGAAACTATTTTTTTCAACTATACACAATCAAAAGTCATCCTTTGACCTTGGCATCTGGATTTACAGTACCTATTATTTTTATTATACAATATTAATGCATTATTATTGATTCAAATTGGCATCAATCCTATAGATGTAATAAAAAATTTCCAAACATTCAAATCTATGTGCCAAGTATTTAAGGTGGTGCATCTTTACACTAACTGAAGTTTAGGATAAGAAACTATAACTACTGTACATGAAGTATGAATTGCCGCAAAATAATTCAGGTTTAATTTCTGAATGTATTTTGACAATGTTATAATCGTATGACACAATTAATTTTTCATGCTTTTTTTTCATTTTAAATTTATCATTGGAAATCCATTGTTTCTCAAAAATTAAAGAAATAATCAAACTCATTGTAGAAGTAATCCACAATATTTACAAATGTAGGTCATAAAAGTAAAAATACAGATTTTAAAATACAACTGAAAACACTATGATGTACTTGTCAACAGTCCCTATCAGTAGTTAGGATCATTTCCAGAGTTTTATATTTGACTAAAGCACCGTCACTTTTTCCTGGTGTTTCCTCTTCTTTCCCCCTAAATTTCAAGGTAAGATGAACCCTGTCAGACAGACATGTACAGTTTATAATCATAATACACCACATATATACATGTAGGTAGCTTAATCTTATAGTATCTGAAAAACAATTCCACATTTATAATGCATGTAGGTAACTTAATCTTATAGGATCTGAAAAACAGAAACAACCATGAAATAGTAATATTAACCAATAATCAACGAAAATTGAGTCAAGATCAGAGGTACACTGCCAGCCAACATGAACACCATGAAATAACTCCACACACTCCTAACATTTACTCCACCAAATACATATAACCAAATGCTGATAGTATCTGGTGAACAGAAGAAATCATGAAAAATTTACATTGACCAATAAACCATGGAAATGAGGTCAAGGTCACATAAAACCGGTCAGACAAACAGGTTCACCTAGCTAACAGTCATTCAATACACCAACTATAGACTATAATGGTCGAATTACTAATGGTAGACCAAACAACAAAATGTTCCTCTAATGCACTATGAAAAAAGGGAAAGTTCATATGACCCTGCCAGACAGACGTGTACATTTTTACAATCATTCCTTTCACTTAATAAAGTTGACCTAGAGCCTTAATAGTTTAAACATTCTTGACCTATAAAACTGAACCCTTTGATCACTGATCCATGAAATGAGGCCAAGGTCAGGTGAACCTGTCTGATTGACATTTACAATGTAGACCTAGCATGGATCCCATGTATACCATATACATGTATAGTGTTTCCTGCAGCTTTTGATTAAACCTGCAAGGGTAACAAAAATTTCAAGGGCTTTTGAAACAATTGGCTACACACTCAGGGCACCCTCTGTGTGGAAGACTACATTTCATGGCACTCTTTGCATTGAAAGGTACTGAAATGGATTATTGTGTGATTCGAATCCAAATATACAATTGTTTCATATTGATTATAATCCTTTTGTTATAAAACTATACTGCTAGAATCAGCCCTTGGTAATTCATCTATTTTAGTGGGTACCAATTCGCATGGATTGAGGAGGATTTGTTTTTTTGTGGATGTTAAATTTCGTGGTTTTCAAAAATCTGCACACAATCATACAGAAAATTTGTAATGCGTTGCATATTTAAAATCCTGGTTTCCCTGAACCTACAACATCCATGAAAATAAGTTTCCAAAGAAAATTAATGAATCCCCAGTTATAATATATAGAATCTTGAAAGTGCAAATGGCTCTTTCCACTCAATAATTCAAGTTTTAGACTTTAATTCTGGATCAATGAGGCTGATTGTCTCAGGATGTGTAATGAAAGTGGACTTTGCATGACCGAGAGCATACATGTACATGTATGCATTGCTTAGTTTTTAAGCAGCCAAATACTGTTAGGGTATCACAGGTGTATACCTATCGAAGCGCCATTGGTTCATAACTGTACAAAATGTTTAAGGCTATTCAAGGATTTGTAAATAAACAAACAGCTGATGTTAAGGTAATCAATGGTAATGTTCATCCAATCATTGTATAATTACAACTCAAACGATTGCCTGGTTTTCTTTCAAATTGTCTACATTTAAATTGGTAGATTACAAGTATATCGTGTCCAGTCTGCCTGCACCAATAGCCACTAGTTCGAAGCCCAAACTAGTAAAATTTTATTTGGACTTGTTCTTATTTGCAAAAGTTTGTTGAGAAATAATAAGAAAATTTCTAAATATTGGTCTTTGGAATAGTGGCCGGAAACATTTTGGTGCAGACTGCTTGTCCTTCAACCTTGATCACTGACCAATGAAATGAGGCCAAGGTCAAGTGAACCATGTCTGACAGACATGTGGATGTTGCAAGGAACTAACCTACTGAATATAATTATCCTATCACTCATAATAAATGAAAAATTCAAATAAAAAAAGAAACTTCTTTTTATCAAAGAGGTCAATAAACCATGAAGAATGAGGTCAAGGACAATGGACATAAGACAGACGGAACATTGTACATTGAACTGTCAATCTTGACCAATAATCAACCCTTCCGATGGCACTAGAAAGAGAGTAAATTTATAAGATTAAACAAAAAATACAAATTCAGTATAAAGAATAAAAGAAAAAAAAGTTTACAAAAACAGTCTGTATTACCAGTGTTGAACTTCACCATTTGGAACTCTTGCTTTAATAGCTTCCTTGTGTCAAGGAAATCTGACAAGACTGACATGATAAGAAATACAAGCCTGGGAATTTCTTATCAATTGGGAGGTATATACTTCGTGTGCAGGCACTGTCAGAATGTTGCTACATAGAAATGGAAAGTTCACAATTGCATGAACATGATGAAATCATCTCTTTTGTCGAAAAGTTACATTTTCTAGATGTAGGTCAAGATATGTGGCAGACTTAATTGTATCTGTTGTATCCTTTGTCTCTAGTTTGATTGAATAGATGCTTTCAACAAATGTCACCAAGTTTGGAATTATTTACTTATTTAGTGAGAGAACATCATCGAATCCATGACAAATCGTCCCACTTATGAAAAAGGGTAAGATCCCTTTAAAAATTTGTTGCACTACTTGCTCTATTTATGAACAGGTAAAAATCCCTCTGATATATAAAAGTCTGCCAACTCGCCCCACTTGTGAAAAATAGATAAATTCTGATGAATTTAGTAATGCCAATTCGTCCCACTTCATGCAAAAGATGCAATCCTGTTGTATATCTATGTTCCTGTCTCACTCATATATAAAATCAATACCTGTGAAAACCTTAGATAAATGTGCTTTTCCCATTTGAATTATTTTACACTTATCATTTAAGGGGCCCTTTATAGCCTCCTGTTCGGTGTGAGACAAGGCTTCCTGCTGGATACCGTATTTTGACCAATAATGGTTTTTCTTTTACAAATTGTGACTTGGATGGAGGATTGTCTCATAGGCACTCACACCACATCTTCTTATATCTATTTTGTAGTTCTTTTCATTTTGTTGAAATAAAGTTAACAGATTAGAAGCAAGTATCAGTATTTCTGTGACATGAATGCCAACCATATCCAACTAGCCCCACTTGTGAAAAATAGAGAAATCCTGATGATTAAGTCTTGCCACCTCATAGTCAATAAAAATAACTTAAGTAATTTTTGTTTTTAAGTGGGGCCAGTTGGCAGACCTGAAAATTATATATTCATCTAGATTTTACCTTTTTTCATTAAGTTGTGCAAGTTGACAGGAGTGTGGTAATTTTTTTAAAAAGTGGGGCGAGTTGGTGAAAAAGTGGGGCGATTTGTCCTGCTTTCACATCACCTATTTAGCAGAAGGTAAAGTTGAAGGATAATTCTAACTTCTTTAGAAATTCCTGTATGTAGTCAGTCTCATAAGAATACAGGAACAAATCAACAAGAAGAGGGGCACAGTTAGTTCCCATCTGAATGCAGATTAAAAAGAAGAAGATGTAGTATGATTGCCAATGAGACAACTCTCCACAGAGACAAAAATGGCACAGCAATAAATAACTATAAGTCACTGTACAGCCTTTAACATTGTGCAAAGCCCATACCACATAGTCAGCTAAAAAAGACCCTGATAGGTTGTTGAAAATCAAGTCCTCCAAATGTCAGCTTAAAAGATTTTTTTTCAAGTGTTGATTGCTTGAGCCTATATCTATAATTATATTTGATATGAATCCATGACTAGTCGCCCCATTGGCAAATCGCCCCACACCTAACCGCCCCACTTTTTCACCAACTTGCCCCACTTTTAAAAAAAACGCCTCTAACCTGGATTACCAAATCGCCCCACTATTTGAAAAATCGCCAAACTTGTGAAATATGTTAAATCCCGTTAATATTACTCCTGCCAACTGGCCCCACTTAATGGAAAATGATAAAATCCAGATTAATATATTATTAACCAGGATGAATTTAGTAATGCCAATTCGCCCCACTTATGGAAAAAGATGTTATCCCGTTGTATATAAGTTAAATTTCGTGAATATTACTCCTGCCAACTCGCCCCACTTAATGGAAAACGGTAAAATCAAGATTAATATATTATTAACCAGGATGAATTTAGTAATGCCAACTCGCCCCACTTAAGGAAAAAGATGTTATCCCGTTGTATATATAAGTTTAATTTTGTGAATATTATTCCTGCCAACTCGCCCCACTTAAAGGAAAATGGTAAAATCTAGATAATTATATTATTAACCAGGATGAATTTAGTAATGCCAACTCGCCCCACTTATGGAAAAAGATGTTAGGCCATGGAAAATTAATTGTTGGTTTCCCCTAACATTGGAAAATTTTAAAGACCCAGGAGGCAGGCTTTTTTTTTATAACTTTTTTTTTTTTTTTTTTGCAATAAAATTTAATGACCTGGCGGTTAAAAAATGACCCGGTCGGGTTAGGGGAAACCATCAATTATTTTTCCATGGCCTTATCCCATGGTATATAAGTTAAATTCCGTTAATATTCCTCCTGCCAACTCGCCCCACTTTTTGAAAGTGGGCGATTAGGTGTGGGGCGATTCGCCAGTGGGGCGACTTGTCCTGCTTCCTTTGACACGCTTCACTTGAGATACCACTCTCTCAAGACTCATCCTCAGCTGTGCTCCAAAGCCTTATTGCTCCCCACTAAAATAATTTGGGCCTTTTTAATATGCGGAAAACCTGTTTCAGAGTGGCTAGATTTTCTTTTTGAACAATAATAAGACAGGCTACATATATAGCAAAAATTCATATGTATGAACATAAGTTAAATAATAATAAAATAATGTTGCAGTGTGACAATGATATCAACTATCATGGAACGTGCAGACTGTCAAGGAAATTTAGATTAAGTGTGTATAACCATGACATATAAATTCATGGACATGAGAGTAGACGAAGATAATATTTTGTTAGCAATATACAAAATACGCTGGTTGACAACTTTTTACTACAAACAACCAACATGTAATTTTGTAAACACTGGTTGACTGGGGAAGTCGAAGGGGCACTCACCAGCAGAGATTGTATCAACTAAATCATATCTAGACGAGATCTTTGGATATTCTCTTAATTTTCTCCCACATAAACACACTGCCCCCGTTGACTGAGCTTCTTCGAAAATCTTTTCTAGGGCTTTATGTGATGTTGGGCTCTGTGTTCCGGTGCTGAATGTTGTCGCCATTTTGTACTTTCATGTTGGATTCAGATTACTATGCGCAAGCGCACGACTTTAACATAAATTTTACACTGGTTCCCTGTATAGAAAAAAAGTAAAAGCTTTCACAAAAAGCACAACTTACCAAAAGTAATACTTTTATTACAATTAGAAATATAATGCACTATATGTCCTATATGTGGATATCAGACCAATAGAAATACGACTCAAGAACAAAACTACAAATTGACAGCTGTATAGTTCATGTATTGTCAAACTTGGATAGTTTAATAGTATACAAACATTATCAATCAAACAATATTAGATCATATTATGTTAGTTTTAAGTGGTGGATCCAGAACTTTGTGTAAAGGGGGGGGGGGGGGGGCGCTGACTAACCTAAGGGGGCCGTTCCAGTCACGCTTCAGTGATTTCCTATATAATCAACCAATCCAGGTCCCCTGGATCTGACTATCTTTTCTCATTCTAAATGTTTTTACATTTGTCATTTCGGCCCTGGTTTGGGATTTGCTTATTGTTGAAGCCCTAGCTAGTGACTTATAGCTGATAACATTTTACACTTATTAATTTCTGATGAAGAATTGTCACATTGGCAATTATACATTATTTACTTTTTATATGGAATATAATTTTCTGTTTGTATCATAAGCAGCTTGCCATTTAATTTGTTTAGTTTCATTATAAGCTTATCTATCAGTACATTTCTTATAATTTTTTGTTCCCAGTGTGTTGCATTACAGGGGACATAATAATACCAGGCATACTTTTGTTCAGTCTTGTTAGCAATCTCATGTTTAGGATTCAGTGAGGGACAGCAGTTCCTTGTAAACTTTCACAGAAACCTTACTTTTTAGATAATTCATCATTTTATGTGTTATATGTACATTTATGTTTTGATTTTTTCCTATATGTTTTCATATTCAGTCAAATGTGCTTCAATGTTGGATATCATGCCAAATTCAAATAAAGTTTTCAAGATCAATAAAATTTCAATATCAATTTATTATATATATCTATAGAAAATGCATATTTTGCATTACAAAACATACTATCAAAGGATTAAGCTAATTTAAGTTTGTTCGTTTTTTTACATTGTTATCCTAATAGTAACAGCTGATTGAAATAATAATTGCAGCAACCCCAAGCTTCTCGAAATCAGAACTTGCTAAGCTGAAGCAAGTTATCCAACTTGATATTTTTGAACATTATTTTTTTATAAAATTCAAAGACCACTTTTTTTTAATCAAAATCATCATTTGCTATAAATACTGGACAATTACCACACACTTCAGAAGACACTCAATTCCCTGATGATGGTATCAAGGTAAGTACCATAATCCAAATCATCAAACTATCAAATAACATTTACTCTGTAGAACATCATTACCAATAGAAGGAACCTGTTTTTCAATGGTTGTCATTTGTTGGTGAGGTTCATACACATTTCTCCTTTTTTTTAAATAGATTAGACTGTTGGTTTTTCCTGTTTGAATGGTTTTACACAAATCATTTTGGGGGCCCTTTAAAGCTTCCTATTCAGTGTGAGCCAAAGCTCAGTGTTGAAGGCTGTACTTTTGACATGTGAATTGTTGACATCTCTTCCCACACTTGATTTTCATTCTGTGGTAAACATATCAACCTTTTGTCTTCAACAAAATATTATTCAGATCTAGAAGGAGAGCACACCCTGAAATGTCTCCTCTCCTTTACTGGCCATTAATTCTATTTTGATAGTACTAAATAAAAACTTTCACTTCAAGTTTCACATAAACTTCACATGATCCAAGAAAACTAGGTCAAGGTCAGATAAACCAAACCGAAAATACATGTTACACTTGTAATTCAGATAAGGGTGAAGGTTTGGAACCATTTAAACCTGCTGCAATTGTTTGCACCTGTCCTAAGTTAGGAATCTGATGTTCAGTAGTTGTCGTTTGTTAATGTGGTTCATAAGTGTTTCACGTTTCTTGTTTTTTATATAGATAGTTGGTTCTCCCATTTGATTGGTTTTCCAATAATAAATTTTTGGGGCCCTGTATAGCTTGTTGTTCGATGTGAGCCAAGGCTTTGTGCTGAAACAGTACTTTGACATATAATGGTTTACTTTTATAAAATTTGACTTGAATGGAGAGTTGTCTCATTGGCACTCATACCTCATCTTCTTATATCTATGAATATGACAATTTTATTTCTAATAATTACAGGACAATTTATTACCTAGTAATAATATGACTGAATAACAACAACACAAAATTTTAGTTATCACATTTATTTTATGAGTTTTTGTGGAGAAAATGTTTCCCCATTTTAAAATTTCAACATCATAATGATTGCCGACACCATACTAATTGAAGTATGGATCAATTACGCCATAACAGTTCACTTAAAATAATACAATCCCAAAAAAATTATCAAAACATTTTCTTGGCCCAACTATTACTTCAACATACTTTTATTTCAAACCAGAACAAAAAAATAGCAACATTTCGCTGATATTTCATAAAATTATGATTTTTTTTAAAAGCCTATGAAGCATGACCGTAGTTCAATAATGTTTGTTAATGTTTATCAATGTAAACAGTCTATGTAAGAGTTTTTTTCTGTGACAATGTTGCTACTATAGGCAATCTGCTTTAAAAAAATTTGCTTCTTTCTTTGAATCAACATGAATTTATTTTAAACTCTAATTATTAAACGCATCACACGTTTCTTATTATTCAGTTTTGGCACTTTAGTTGTGGTCACTAATGTAAATTATGCCATTATTAATTTTCTTATTTATACTGTTCTAAATAAAAAGGTCAGATGCAGTAAACAGAAACAAATAAAATCCTTGTCAAACATGTATCTCTTCGCGATAAAAAATAAACTCTGTATATTATTAAGCTGTAAAATGACTAGTTTCAAATTCATGAAATTTGTACATTAATAACATGATTTAAAATTTGTACATTATTATTTTCATCACATTTCTTAGATGATATATATATATTGTTAACATTTCATGCGATGTTAATTTTGCATGTGGATGTGTAAGCTTTATTTTATACAAGGTATACATGAACATTGATTTCCATTATATTATTTTACTCTGAAATATTCTAAGAACTGTTTATTTATACATAGTTGACAAAAATTATCAGAAAAAGTGCTGTCCTTTATTCTCCTATATATTTATAATGACTTTGTTTAAGTCTTTATTTCATACCAAAATTGCATTGTATGGTTCTATTTTATTACATTGAAAGTGTATTTATAGTCCTGAACTAAAACATGTGGAAAAAATTGCCAAATAGTCCATGTTTTATTCCACAGCTTAAGATAAGAAAATAACTGGCAAAATATTGTATTGTTTTAAAAAATTTATCATCTATTTCCCGTGTCAGATCAGGAATTACAATGCAAATTTAAAATGTTAGAAAAATGCTGTTTTTTAAATGACAGTAAATTATGAAAGTTAAAACCATTATTATTCAAACTGACTTGAAGAAAACTGATTATTTTGATGATTTATATATGTCATTTTATAGAAGACATATCTAATGAAAATAAACCATTCCATGACATTTAAATGATAATTTTCAGAGGTGGGATGAAATCCTGTCAAAGCCTATGTTACGTTAATATCTAATACCCCTAAAATTATCAGAAGAATTTAAATATAAACAGAGTAACACATTGCAATCATACAAATTATACTAGTTCCCCCTTCATGTATTCCAATGAACTACCATACAAACATACATACAAACATACATACATACATACATACATACATTCATCTTCCAAATCAAGCTTCACACAGTTATACATATCATATGATTGTTCAAGCGAACAAATAACCTACTGATTATTTACACATGTTCTTCGCATTCATTAAACACAAAAGAAAAGTAAATGACATTTGTAAGTTATGTTGTGATAAAATTCTGACTATTTTGTCACAAGAAATATTTATCAACCATTCAATGGCTGGTAATGTTATTCAAATATTCAGAGGCAAAACAAAACAGTTAAATCTAAAACATTTAAATATAGCAGGTAGTAAAGAAAGTAGAATCTTTTCACAACTGTTTGTGTCAAAAAAGAATAATAAAATAATTGCAAGTTAATAAAACAACAGAAATGCTTTCTTAAATAGAAATATAAAATTTGTCACCTGAGAGTGGGAGGAACGTCTTAACATTTGTCTTATTAGGAAAAGATGACTACATAAGTGTCTATATTTCAGTCAATATGACAATCGATAACCTACACGAACGATCAGTGCCACCAGTGATTTCCCACATTCATAAAAAGCCATTTATTCTGATTCAAACAGATAAAATATTAATATATTAAGAAAATTGAAAACTTTGAACAGCCTGCATAGATCTGGACAATCTCTTTTTAAAATAAATAGTATTTAGTATCGACTACATAAAAGTCTTTGCAATATTTAGGCTGACAAAGGCTTTCTAATCTGAGACTCTCTTTAATATGCAGGTTTCGTAGACGACTCTTCATTTAATTCTCCCTCTTGGTGCAAGCATAATTCCATGTAAAAACATTAGTATAGTATACTAATTGTTCACTGACTTTCACAAATTGTTGTTTAAATAAATATTCTTCTTAAGCTACGTAAGTATAAACTTTTCTGGAAAATAAAAACAAATAATTCATAGAATGATAAATACATACTTGCATATTAAGTGGTAAGAGACATAACTCAATTAGTTAACTATAAAAGTGATGTTGTGGTAAAAAGCATTGTGTATAAGTTTCATAACATTTGGACGAGGTAAACTCAAGTAAGAAAACGGAAACGAAAAATTCAGCAATTTTTCCATTTGTAAAGTGGCATAACTCTAGAACAGTAAAAGTGACACCACCAAATCTCAAACTTGATCTGTGTTTTGTGGTAATGAGCATTGTGTATAAGTTTCTTATCATTTGGTTGAGGCAAACTGAAGTTAAAGAACAGATAAGGGAAATAATTCTAGAAGACTAGTGTGATGCCACCAAAATATAAACTCTATCTGTGTTTTGTGGTAATAAACATTGTGTATAAGTTTCATTACATTTGTTTGAGGCACACTGAAGTTCAAGAATGGAAAAGAAAATTTCCCCAATTTTTCCATTTATAAAGAGGCATAACTCTAGAAAGGTAAAGAAATGCCACCCAATATTGAACTTCATCTGTGTTTTATGGTAATTAGCATTGTGTGTGTAAGTTTTATAACATTTCGGTGAAGCAAACTTAAGTTGGTGAATCAAAACAACTGATTTAGCAATTTTCCATTTACAAAGGGGCACAAACCAAGAACAGAAAAAGTGATGAATGAGAATGCTGAAATACCATTTCCATGACAAGATTAAATATTTACTAAATCCATTATATTTGAATACATACCTATCTTCTGGTGTTCTTGCTAAATATTCACGCTCTATTAAACCTTCAATTCTTTTTTTAATAACTACTGGACTAGGCAGGAATCTGACTTTAAGCTGTTCTGTACACTAAAATTAAATGTACTTGTGTATTATACATAATCTGAAGGTTTTGTAATGTAATTTACTTTACTAACTAGCACTTCTAGACTGAAGATATCATATAAAATTTGTGAACCTTGTCGTTACAATCTTGTTGAGATAATCAACTTATCAAAAATTGTTGCAGACTAAGAATAAACCCCTAAAAAAAATCAGTTTTTCATTTAAAGTACAAGACAGCAAATAAGTTAAACTGAATTGAAAAGCCATTGCAAAGTAATTTATAATTACCTCTGTTACTAAGACATTATGCTGTAATTTTTTCCTTGCTTTCATAATTCTGACTATTGCAGCTTCAATCTTACACCGCAGTCAAGGAATCATAAAATATATTCAGATTATACATTTGGATTATAAAATTCAACTCATATTGTATTATAATTAAAATTCTACACATTTTTTCATGTTTTGATTTATTTTTTTAAAGCTTGATAAAATGTTCAGGTTTTCTCTTCACCTGGAACTATGAAAAGTTAAAACAATTCTGATTTGTTGACAAAGTAAATATGCTATCTTTGTTATTGATCTTATAGCTTGCATGTCCTAATCCTTAAAACTTGCTTCAAACTAAATACATAAGAATTAAACTAATAAGGCTCCATCTTTAAAATGAATCTTGGACAAAGTGAAGGTAAGCTATGTAAATAAACAGTAGGTCGAAGGCTGTATATCTATTTCATGTATGCAAACTTAATGAAAGAAAGTATGTTGTTTGTGAGGAAATGTTGGAAATTTCTTCTGAGTAATGTCAGCCACTCGGTGTAAAGCACCAAACAACCTATTTTTTACTGTGTTAATGATTAATACTAAAGGATATTCATGTTTTCTGTCTTCATCCACTTTAGTTCTTGTTTCTTTTCTTTCTGGTTCTGCTTCACCTTTGTTTGCCGCCACTGAAACAATCAAAATAGTTTTCATAATAATTTCCTTAATTAAACAAGTATCTGTAGAATTATTTTCTTTGTTGATGAAGTTATACTCCAAAAAACTATTTCTGAAAAACTGTATCTAAATTATAAGCTGAGCTGTTTAGCTGATTAAAAATCTATAAGCCATAAACTGTTTAATATTCCTCCTTTTCTATTCCAAATTTGTTCTTTTGTGATAATGTTTTATTTCAATACACTATTTATTAATTCCACTTAAAACATTGCTTCATGCCTGTTAACCATCAATATAAAATAGAAGATGTGGTATGATTGCCAATGAGACTATAAATAATCTCATTATTTAAAGTGGATTCAGTGCTAAATTATTTTGTATTTACTGACTTACCCGTCTGAATCTTGACTCTGAACAATTTGGATGTGAACTGATCATTTACACTTAATACGTGACTAGGTTCTGAAAAATAAATAATATCATGAAATTTCATCATCAATTGCACTATTTTTAAAGCGAAAATGGGATATTTTTGACATTAAATTGCAAAAATAACCTGATAGATAAAACACATAACAAGAATGTGTCCATAGTAAACAGATGCCCCACTCGCACTATAATTACGAGTGGGGCATCCGTGAAATTGGGGTCAAAACTTTAATTTGGAATTAAAATTAGAAAGATCATATCATGGGGAACATGTGTACTAAGTTTCAAGTGGATTGGACTTCAACTTCATCAAAAACTACCTTGACCAAAAACTTTAACCTGAAGTGGGACGAATGAATGAACGAACAAACGGAGGCACAGACCAGAAAACATAATGCCCCTCTACTATTGTAGGTGGGGCATAAAAACAATTATAATTGAATGTGTTTAACTAATATAATATTGAAACCACCGATTAAGTATGTAAGCATCTTCAGGATATGGCATTGACTTACCTATTTCTTTTGTTTTTGGTTCTTTTTGTAGAACTCGTTGAGTAATTTTACCAATTGCTAAAGACTGTACAGCTCTTATTAAATCTTTCTCTGGTATATCTGTTTCATTTTTAATCTCCTGAAAAAGAGTATTTCAAATTTTAGCATTTTTGAGTTTAACGTTTTGTACACTAGGCTATAGAATTAAAGTCAAATGATTCATTCAAACACCTGTCATCAACTTTTCTCTTTAAAGTTAATTACAAATGAAAAATCTTTAAAAACTATATTACCTTTTGCCTTCTGCTGCTGCATTGTTTGAATTTTTAAGGGCATTGAAATATAAAACAGTGGTCAAGCTTCAATAATATCCATGAAGTGCTAGCAAGCACTGCAAGATTGTATTCATTTTGCAGTTGGAACTAAAGATAACATTGTTGCAAGCATTGGGCGGGGAGATACTATTAAAGTCGGTTTAACAACAATTATATACAAAGAAAGATAACTCCATTACTAAACAATGATATTGGTATTTTTAGAAGATACTAGCTATACATTTATGTACCATCCAACTTATCAGGGTTTTGATTGCATGAATACAGACTTTACATCAAAAATGAACTTACTTCATATGTCCACTTATCCCTGTTGTTAAAGAGCATAAGTACACACATCTGGTATGTTGATACTTGTATAATGTGTTTTCTGGGACCTTTAGAGCTGCTAGCACCACTTGAATCATCATCTCTCTTGGCACCAAAAAAAGTAGCATTTAAATCAGCATTTCCTAACTGTGGTTGTAATGTAAGCTGTCTACCACTATGTTTTGCTAAATAGAATCTGTATTGGAAAAAGGTGAACAATAAATTGTTGTTTTTTACTATATACTCCCTTTCCTATTTGCATTTGATTATAAACAAATATATCAGACAAACATGATTTTTTTGTAGTTGCTTAAAAAAGTAGGACACTTAAGCATTACATAATTGTATAAGTAAAAGAGAAGGGTAACTTGAAATGACAGGATAATGGAGCTTCTAAAGTATACACATTTAAAAATTATTACAAGAGAGCAGTCTCATTTTGAAGCAAATTTATGTTTTTATATTAAGTGTCAACAACAGATGGACAGACAGAACTGATGAAAATGGTTTACCCTACCCCTTCCCAAACCCACTACCCTATAATGCCACTTGTAATCTACAGGTCAAATCAAGAACTCCTCATCCTAAAAATAAGCATGACTTAAGAATGTGGTTATTCTTACCTTCTAAAATTTTCAAAGGCTGTACGTGCTGCACTAGGTATATTACATCGTGGTGTTGCTGACTGTGTAGGCCAGAACCCTGTCGTTAATACACGCACAGTAAGATCCACCCCACTGAGATTAACCTGCAATTATATTATATGACTTACTGTAAAACAAAATGATACTGATTAAAAGAATATCACAATATCATTAACTGCTAGTGGTAGATCAACTACAACTTTATTTCTTATTATCAAAAATTAGATATTTATGTCATTTCAAAAATGTTCTATTAAAAATACACATCAATATAGCATTTACAAGTTTATTTGTGTGTTAATTCTTACTGTATCTCTTAGCTATAGAGATGTTAATTTTGCAGTAAAAAATTTTGATTTCTTTAACTGAATTGTAGTGTGTTCTGTATCTTCACATATAATAACAAGAAAATATAAATGTCAATACAAAAGTACATTGGCTCAATGTGGGTCATTTGGGAATTGTTTCCCATGTCCCACTTAATCAATGAAATCTAATATTTGTGCTTGGTCCTCAAGCAATTTCTACAATCAAACAAAAACAGTGGTGTGTACAGAATGATTGACGATTGTTACATTCTTTCAATTCAAAAATTCCATATCTTCCCCATTTTTGAAAATAAATGATGAATACACAATTGGCACACCAGAATGATCAGAAAATTAGTATTATACTAATCAGATTTAGTTCTCATAAAGCTATTTCTATTCCACTTTTTTTTAGTGCCATCAGTCTTGAATCAATGTACTTTTGCAGAAAACATAAATATACTGTTTAACAACCAGTATAAAACAATTTTATCAAAAATAAATCAGGTCACAATAAATCAATTTGTAGTTTCTCATTTAATTTCTGAGAGATGATTTTATATAATTGTAATTTAGAAAATGACTAATTGCGATCATACCTCTTCTGCATTCTATATACAAATAAATACAATGTCAATTAAACAACAGAACCATATATACAGATGGGAACAATTATGTTGGATTAAGAAGAACAAGAACCCCACACATACTATCATTTTCCATGTTCAATGGACCGTGAAATTGGGTAAATAATTTGATCAGTTTTATCAGTTGGGCCACCCTTAAAAAATTGTTTGTTTGGCATTGCCGACTCACACCATCAGCAGTTTGGTAGGTAGGTAGGGATTTTTTTTAATTTTTATTACATTTAACTATATATATTGCAACCATAATCATTTTGATTCTAGATCATAGCAAAAAGCAGTGCAGCATTTTGCAGTTGTGTGCACAAACTGATGGTTTCTTTGTTAGGGGTTAATGTCACATTCTACAACATATGGGTAATTTCATGTCAGACGTTCAGTGTTTTTGGAGGAGTAAACCAAAGTACCCAGCAGAAACAGATCTTATGTTGGGAACTGACATTAACCATATAACATGTTAGACATAAAAATTGAATCTTAATTGTGGGACTGTCTATTGAAAGAGGCTTAATGTCACATCTTGAAGGTTCCTTCAGTTTGGTAAACTTGTCATATCTTAATCAGTTCAACCACTACAGCTCCCTGTACAAATGGATGTCAGATTTAAGCTTTGATTCATTGTTTGCTTGTTTGATGGGATATAAAATTAACTTTCTACACCATATGGGCAAGTTCATGACAATCAGTCTATTAGTGATGAAAGTGTAGTGCACAGAGGAACCTTATCATAAATGTCTTAACAATCTAACCTTCATTTTGTGGTTGCAAACTTATACCTAGGTGCCAGATAGACTAGCATTGATACATGTAAATTTTGTCGAACTAAAAAACAATCAAAGCCACTGCAGCCCCTGATCAGCTTTTGAGGATAGCAAAATATTACAAATTTAGAAGGTTGGCACAAGAACAGACATGAATGCCAGACAATATTTATAAATATGTTGCTGTCAGATATCTTTTCTGTTTTAATAATTATCTTATTCATGTCAAGAAAAGAAGGGTTGGGTTTTAAGTTTGTGATACACACAAGAGGCTAGTCTTTAAAATATGTATGTTTTGTACCAGGCTAACCTCTACAGGTACAAAACTACTATAAACCTGTAACTCTGGGACCATACATATATAGGTCTTTTAGCTTTGGTGCTTTCATGCAGCACAGTCACCTGAAGATTTCATAATTAGAGCAAAAAAATGGGGGGAATAGAATATTTTTAGTAGTATTAATTATAATTATAACGAAAAAAATGGGGGAAATAAAATATTTTTAGTACTAAGTATTCTACATAATAATTAATACTAAGTAAAAATATTTTATTTCCCCTATTTTGTTAGCTATAATTATGAAATCTTCAGACGACTGTGCATGCAGGTACACCTTTCAGCCATCAAGCCAAGGCATCATTTTGAATAGATATAAGAAGATGTGGTATGAGTGCCAACGAGACAACTTTCCATCCAAGTCACAATTTGTAAAAGTAAATAATTTATAGGTCGAAGAATGCATTGTTTTGGAATTTACATGGCAACATGCTTTGTTATCTGGTTCAAGAAAAAATTATAGATTTCACATATTCAAGAGATCTTTCAAAGGTTAAAGCTACAGATGTTTGTTCTGTCATGTCTTGTTGAAAAGCTTCTATCCCATGAAGTGAGGATGCAAAGCAGACACCAACAGTGTCACTGTCTGCTTTACCAAAGACGACATTTGAGTTCTCTACAAGCATGACAAGGCCTTTCAGAATATCAATTCATGTTCCATGTAAAGATTAGGTGAAAATATTATGTTTTAATAAAACACCACTCTCCCTTGAATGGAGCATAAGGGGATGCTATCCATTGCCTGTCTTTTTGACATTTTTGGCAGACTTTTTTCTAATCTATGTCATTTAAGCGCTTGCTCTGAATACAGTGTTCATCAAGCACTTTAAAGATCATGATTTGAAATAAGTAAAGCCTGGAAACAAACTCCGCGGATATGATCAAAATTCCAGAAATTTTCCGATTTTTTAAATAAAAAAAATACGAATTTTGAAACACCAATAAAATTATTCGGGCGGCAAGAATTTCAGTGGGTCGGGCGGCAATGCCAAACAAATGAAATTTTATTTTAGGCCTTGCATACAATTACAGGAAACCATTTTAGGTATGCATGGAGTAAGTAAAATTTGTTTGTTTTCAAGGTAAATCACAAAATCATAAGTAATTACTGTTTATATAACAACTGGTTCAGAAAAATTTTGCAGTCATACTATTGTTTAATACCTATTTACTGGCTAAATTTAAAATTGTATCTTCATCAGTAAACACAGGCAATATTGGTTTTTATTATCACCCATTTTATAGACTCCAAAAAATACAGCTGTGATACAAATATCAAAGTATAGAACTATACTTTTAGATTTCATTAAACCATAATCTTTAATCAGACAAGAAACACACTTTACCTGCGCTGTACTTAAGAAACCTTTAAATTCATCCATAATTGTGTTAGATACAGTCATATCTTTAAACATTCCTTCTAACTTGGATGTAAATTGACAACCACACTCAGTCTACAAAGATATAAAGATAACATGGCTTTTGCAATGAAATAATAATTTTAATCTTTTATGTTATAAGTCCATAATAACAGTACGTTCACGTTTTTCATTTAAAAATTACAAGCACTAATGGACATTCGTTGAGTCATATTTCATTTTTTTTTTTTACATATTTCAGTTCTTTTGTCTTCAAACTATACAAATTAAAAGTAGAAGGTTGAGGAGGATGTAATTTTCACAAAATTTTTTAATTCACATGACATCTTTTAAGTGCCTGTATCCAAGTCAGAAGCCAGTAATTCAGTAGATGCAGTCAGATGCTGTCTATCATATTTGTTTTCTTTCATATATTATCATGTCATAAATCTGGTTTGTGGTTGTCTCGCTTGAATTATTTCAATATTGTCATTGTGGGGTCTCAACCTCCTTTAGCTGATTATATGAATTGTGTTTTGTTCATTGGTAAAGGCCATCTGATCACCCTTTTTGAGTATATTTAAACATGTAGTGGATAATTTTCTCATTGGCAATCATACCTTTCTCATTGGCAATCATACCATATCTCCTTATTTCAAAAGTATCTAAGCAAACATGTTAAAATAGTTCTGAGTACAAACAGGTAATGCTTAACCTATTGAAAGAGATAAGGAACTTAAATGACACCAAAACACCAACAGTTTAGATGCCTACAACTAATGGACACAATGTATCTTGAAAAGTAAAATTTATGTGTCCAAATAATTTTTACCTTCAATTTTGAAATCATATTCTTTTCTGAATCATCTGAGCCACTTTTGTTGAGCAATAACCTACGAGCAAGATGCTGTTTATAATACCGTTCAAATACATCCTTTTCTTGTAAGAATCTGAATAACACCATACTCTTATCTAACACTGTTTCTATTTCCTGTTCTGTCATCTACAAAGAAAAAAAGGACAAATTGAGACTGTGTCTACACTTACAGCACATCAAAACACAATAATTAAAGAAAAGTGTTAATAATGTTGTGAAGCAAACAACTGCATATGAATTAATGCTTATGTATTTAAAGAAAAAGCAATATAGTGATGTATAATTAATGAACTGATTGCAAGTTAGCATCTACTGGCAAAGAGGATACCAGTGTATTAATTTAATGGATTGAAATGGACATCAGGGAGATGGCAGGTCAATTTTGGCAATGAAAAAAAGAAAAAATTAGGATTTATTGCAGCAGTTAAAAACTTTTTTTTCAAACCATCTTTCATGAGGGTAAATGTGACATGTTGCTTAGTGAGTACTAGATTTTGCTACTAAAATGTTCTGTTTTTGGCTAAAGCTTGGAAAGGCAATAACAGACATATTTTGATCCATGGTTTGTAATGAGATATTTATGAAAGTTGATGCAGATTTACATGGATGTAACAAATGGCAGCAGCTCACATGATTATACAGGTAAAATGAACAACATGGGTTAATATCTCAATTTTAAAGGCTACCAACAACCACTATTAATGATAATTCAGAATGTAAATAATAAACTAAAATCTCTTAGTCATTTTGTTTCAAAATGTTGCCGAAACTTCATCTTTAATGGGAATAATACACATGATTTTTTTCACTCTCATAAACCATTATCAAAGTTTCTTTGTAGCATTAATGAATGTATATGCTGTTTGAAAAGTATCTTTCCTATTTGCTTGGATTTTGTGTTCACAAATGCTAAGAAATTTGATACTTAAGATTTTTCACTACAAAAACCCTTTTAAATAGTAAATACTTACTCCTTTGACTCCTTTTTTCAATTTTTCATCAATGAACAGTGATAAATACTCTGGGGACTTAGGATTCAAATTAATAAAATATTCAAAGTCTTTAGAGATCATTTGTTTAAACTGCTTATCATCACCAAAAGACTCGTGCAGAAAATGGTCAAATCTATCCTTCAAATCTAACAAACTCTGAAAATATAAAGACAAAAATATTTCAATATGTATGCTTGATGCAATATAAAGAATTTAACTATGCATATCATTTCATATCATATAATTATTACTTGATGAATAATTGCATGTACATGTATTTCTACTTGAATCCAAATCTTGTAGCTTCTATACTTGAATTGATGGCAAGATTTATCTGAATCTATTTTTCAGATTTTGCAGATTGACATTTTATATGAATAATTTAAGATAGCTTATTCTTTATTATCAAATGTCTGTATTCACAATTTTTATTAACTGGTAAGTATATTAAATAAATGTGTATCAAAATCATATTTCCTAACTTTTCAATATTTTTATTATTTTTGTTTATATTTGTGTATGTCTCAAAATGTCATTTATAGATTTTGTCTTTAAACAAGAGGCTCTCAAGAGCCTGAATCGCTCACCTGATTTTTTTTGGTTTAATCTCTCATCAATGATTATTTTGGCTTTTCAATTTATTTAAATGTTCTTTGAATCGTCCTATTTTCTTCAAAAGCAAAAAAAAATCATTTTCTCCTATGTTCTATTTTAGCCATAGGAGCTATGTTTCTTGACATACAAGGAAATGAAATATAAAATTTATACTAGATACTCTGAAACTCTGAAACTCATTTAGCCTAAGTTTGGCTGAAATTGATACAGCAGTTTCAAAAGAGAAGATTTTTAAAAGTAAGTCAACATGATGAACAAATTGTGAAAAAAGTCTTTAAAGGGCAATAACTCCTTAAGAGGTCAATTGACAATTTTGGTCAAATTGACTTATTTGTAGATCTTACTTTGCTGATCATTTTTGCTATTAACAGTTTATCTGTATCTATAATAATATTCAAGATAATGACCAAAAACTGCAAAATTTCCTTAAAATTACCAATTAAGTGGCAGCAACCCAACAATGGGTTGTTTGATTCATCTGAAAATTTCAGGGCTGATAGATCTTGAGCTAATGAATATTTTTACCCCATGTCAGATTTGCTCTAAATGCTTTCGTTTTTGAGATATAAGCCAAAAACTGCATTTGACCCCTAGGTTCTATTTTAAGTAACGGCGGCCATGTTTTTTGACGGATCAAAAATCTAAGCACACACTTTGTGCAGGATAATCTAAGGAACAATCATGCGAAGTTTCATCCAAATCCATTCAGTAGTTTCAGAGGAGAAGATTTTTTAAAGTTAGCAAATATGATGAACAAATTGTGAAAAATTGTCATTAAAGGACAATAACCCCTTAAGGGGTCAGTTGACAATTTTGGTCATATTGACTTATTTGTAGATCTTACTTTGCTGATCATTTTTGCTGTTTACAGTTTATCTTTATCTATAATAATATTCAAGATAATGACCAAAAACTGCAAAATTTCCTTAAAATTACCAATTAAGTGGCAGCAACCCAACAATGGTTTGTTTGATTCATCTGAAAATTTCAGGGCTGATAGATCTTGAGCTAATGAATATTTTTACCTCATGTCAGATTTGCTCTAAATGCTTTCGTTTTTGAGATATAAGCCAAAAACTGCATTTGACCCCTATGTTCTATTTTAAGTAACGGCGGCCATGTTTTTTGACGGATCAAAAATCGAAGCACACACTTTGTGCAGGATACTCTAAGGAACAATCATGCTAAGTTTCATCCAAATCCATTCAGTAGTTTCAGAGGAGAAGATGTTTGAAAAATTGTTACTGACGACAGACGACGACGACGACGACGTCCGCCAAGTGATGAGAAAAGCTCACATGGCCTTTTTGGCCAGGTGAGCTAAAAAGTAATTGTTAGAATGTTAACGTTGATTTAAATGCAAGGTTCTATCTAATTAGTATCTACTTTAAGTGCTGGCCCATTGTTGAAGGCTTTCTTGTGTTGTTCTTTTCAGTATTTTCAATATTTATCTGGCATCTCTTTCTAATCCCCCTTATTGTAATACCTGTACATATGTGATGGCATTTTTACCATCTTCTCCTTCTTCGGATACAATAGCTTTGCCTTGTTCCCTTAAGTACACACTGATACAGTCACACATCGTCTTCAAACCATTTAATACACGAATAAACAACTTGTACATACAAGCTAAATCTGAAAAGAACATTTCAAGAAATAAATATGAAAAAAAGTCTTCAATAAGGAAGGTTTTTTGTGGTGTACATACATCTGATCAAGATTAAACTCATCGTAACTCATTAAAATTTGGACGTTTAAGACATGATGTGATATTTTTGAGTTTCTGTCTCATTGATGTATACTGGCATAAATCTTTTTTACTGCTTTTGAAATTTTTCCCTCTGCAATTTTTTCAGTCCATTCAATGAGCTTTTAATACATAATTTCATGGGCAATAGAGCTGGGTATATAGTTGCCTAACAATAGTTGTTTATATCTTCGTCCTTTTGTCTCCAGTGAATATGTGTCTCATTGGCATTCATAACATATCTTCTTATTTATGTAAATTAGGTATGTATCAATCTAAAATCTTACCATCTGTTTTATTATTTTTCAGCATATGAACAACTCCAGAGTTCTCCATCTACAAATCAAATACAGATATATTTATAAGATAAAGAGACTTTTAATAGCTTTATATAACCCATTTTGAAATATACATAATACAACACAGATATTATTTGTACTTGAAAAGGCACATTTTAATTACATATAAGTTTATTTCTCCTTTTCAGATAAATTAAGTCTTTGTCTATATGGTACATGTTCCACTTAAATTGTTTTGACTTGTACAGCCTTTCAGTTATTTATTGTTGGGTTATATTCTAGTTTTACTTCATCTTAATTCATGTTTTATGTTTGCCCTTCTTTTAACTCTATTTCCTGTGTTGATATGTAGGTTGGTTAATCTCTCCATTAATTCACATAAGATTGTGTGCATCTTAGGCCTAAATTAAAATATTGTTTGTTTGCCCTTTACCGACCGACCCTATCAATTCGTTCCGCCTGAAAATCTTTTATTTGTATATTCCAGCAAGATTTGATTTTATTTTATTTTTTCGTTCCTACCAAAAATCTTATATTTGTATTTCCCGCTCAAAACTTTTTTACCGGAATCCTCAGGTTTTATCTTTAACGTATAAGGTCCAGTCCGTTTGGTATCACCTGAGCGTTTGACATGAACACGTGCATTTGAAGTTTCAAAGCATTTGTTTGAAATCGACGTTGAACGCTTCCTGAAATCATGATATGACGTACGTTACTCTGTACCCTTATACTTAAAGAGCAGGGTTAATTTCCAAAAAATTTCGTTTGATACAAAATTATTAACGTGTGTACAAACAAATTTGTAAACGGACCTTGTATTCTATTTGGGGATGGCCTTTAACGTCGGTTAAAAGCTCATTAGAGCTTATGTTTGTCTATGTTTTATATACCATGCCGACTCTAAATAAAGCTTATTTATTATTATTTATATTGTGATCCGCAGATCAGGACGATTATGTTAACAATCCCGCTTTATTATTTATACCTGACATGAACCAGAAGTGACAAAACCCTGTAAAGTGGAGAATATATGGCAGTAAAATCGCCAAGTTTTCCATACAGATCATTTAATATGATTTATAAATGCAATGTAAAATACGTGACAATTGAGTTTTAAGTCTTGTAGCATTTTTATTGGAAAGAAAGGCAAACATTAAATTTTTAACACTCTAGGGACTTTTCTACTAGTAATGTATGTCTTTTTAACACTATGGAATTTTTCTACTTGTAATGTATGTCTGCCCGGACATATCTTACCAGTACAAAGCTATCTCTTACAGAAAACCTTTAGTAAAGCGTACAAGGTACGTAGTACAGAATATCAGTGCAAGTTCAAACTCTTCAAAGTTCCAGGCATATAAACGTTGAAGATATGCGGCACAGCTCTATATTTTGATATTTGAAAACAAAATAGTAGTGCTTATACATTATCTTCACATTATACATGATATTTTTATTTCAAAACTATTATAGTCACAGAAAACTTATTTGCTAAAACAAAACGGACATGAATGACATTATGCAGATTTTGTATCTATAAAATAAAATATTATACCTACCTGCCTACCCATGACAAATAAAATACTGAGCCAAGTTATTTTCTTGTGGAAAAAAATAAACATTTTACCTACCTACCTACTCTGTTTCAAAACATAGGGTCGGAAAAGGGCAAACAAACAATATTTTAATTTAGGCCTTATAAAATATACTTGTAATTGTCCTAAAATAGATTTATTCTTTATACATAATTTTATTTCTTGAAATTTTTTATAAACATATTATCAGTGTATGTTTGAGAAATGCAATACTCAAACTGGACACCAATTATCTTTTTTTCCTTCCTTGGTAATAAACTGACTTTCCAATTAATATCAAAACATTCATAGACACAAATCATATTTTCCCATGAATACTCTTCAACGGGAAAATCTCCACGAAACAACATAGACATATGTGGACAGATGGACTGACATACATGACTATCTCCATCTATACCCACTATACCAATTTTGAATACAGAGCAAAACCTACCTCTACAATTGTCTTCATATGTTTACTGATTAATTCTTCCTCCAAAACCTGAAATAAACACTCTGAAAACTTAGAATATTCTATGACATATGCATGTGGTTGATAATAAAGGAGTGATGATAAAATGGTTCATTTGTAAATTTCTGTTGATTTAAAAGCACATGAAAAGAAAATAGAAACACCAATGAGAACATGTTTTTTTAGCATATTGAAAATCTCCGACAGAACAACAAGTTATACTTACTCTAACAATAGGATCTTCAGTTGAAGTGTCTAAATAATGGGTAGCTCTTTCAGCTTCTTCATTAATTCTTGCTTCCACTTTCTTTATATACACAGAAGCACTGTTTTCTGCAAGGAACTTTTGACTCTCAGACTGCAAACATAAAATATCTGATAGAGCATGTATCTTTATGCAAAGTGTTATATATATATTTAGACTTAAACTGTTTTTCTTCATATTGAAATAAATTGGGTAAAAAAACTTTTAAGGGCAAACACTTCTATTTAAAGTCCCCTGGCAATGATGATATATTTGTTGAACATTTTGATGTATATGACTTTTCTTTTTCTTCTACATAATAGGCATAATATTTTTGCATATAACATTATAAAAGGAAATTACTCAACAATAAAAGTGATGCTACCAAAATTTGTACTTGATCTGAGATTTATTATAGTAATAAGCATAGTATATAACGAATTTAGCAATTTTTCCATTTATAAAGGGGCATAACTTTAAAATGCTAAAATAGATGCCACGAAAATTCTTAATTGATCTGTGTTTTGTTTTTATAAGCACTATATATATAAGATTCATAATATTGGTTGTAACAAACTTCAGTTAGAGAACAGAATTTACATTTTTTTCCATTTGTAAAGGGGTGAAATTCGAAAAAAAAAATCAAACTTGATATATGTTTTGTTGTAATAAGCATTGTGTATAAGGTTCTTGGTTGAAACAAAGTAAAGTTAGAGAAAGGAAACCAATTTCAGGATGTATGGACCAACAAGGGTAAAATTTATGCCCCCCTCATCTAATTCATGCATGTAACAGTATATACCCTGTAAAATTCTGCACTTTGCTCCAGAAATGGTCTTTCAAAATCTTCTTCATATACAGCTCTGGAGTCTATGCCAAGAACCATCAGCATCTGACAAGCGTTTTTAACAGCTCCCCTGAAAAACAACAACATTAAAATAATCAATATACAATATATTTTGGCAAAATAAAATAATAATAGCCAATATGGACTTACCGTCCCAATTTTTGAGTGAGATCCTACTATATCATGAGGATTTCTTAAACAAAAACTGTTTTCAAAACATAACAGTCCATGTAACTGCTCACATAAGAACAGGGAACATAGTTGAACAAAACCATGTTGATCATTATAACTTTGTCCATTGACAGATAACACATGGCTAACTTTCAGTAAAACAATAAATAAAATAATTCTAGACTTGAACGGAGTCTACATTAACAAAATTCTCAGGAACAAATGACTATATTTTTCATGATTTAAAAAATGGCTGATAGTTACTTGTTTTACAGATATGACATTTTAAGAATTAAGTACATTTCTTATGCATCTACCTTCCCTTTAAGGAGGGAGTATGATGTCTTTTATTGTATGTAAAGAGTTTTTAACTAATGGATTTGTGTCATAATCCTCACTGATGACTATATTTTCAGAAATTTACCTATCAACCACCTCTCCTCTTCTTTCTTTTGCTACCATTTCTAACAATGTACTGCGGAGATGATCCCTTATCATTGGATGTCTCACAACCTTCTCTCTAAATATCATCAGTCCAAGATTGTACACATTGTCTACATTATTTTGTTGAACATACACTCTGTCCTAAAACATAAATAAATTCATATGATGTCATGACAATATCGGCCATGATTTTTGTATTCATATAAAAAGTTATTTGCAATGTCTTAAAAGTATCCAGACTGAGCTGTTAGAATGATAATTCAAATAATCATCAAACAAGACATGACTGCCCTGCTTATCTTAAAATAGCTTACACTGATGAACTCACTGACATCATTTTGAAATTCCAATCGAAATAACACATTATCTTTTAGATAAAATTGAGAATAAAGAGCCTGAGTAAAATGTAACAAGAAATTCCATAACCAGTGTGTATGATAGAAATTTAGGCTTTAGCATATTGTCAAACAGGAAGTGACTGTTTTGCAGATCTGAAATTAGGTTACAGTTAACTTCAAAGCTATAAAAGCATGACCAAACAACTTATCCATGCTTAATACACGTGGAGTTATACACACGAAATTTACAGAGAGAAATGGACAAGTTGTTTGCAGTCTATAATTATCAATACACTCTGTAATTGGGGATATAATAAATTAAATCTACCTACCATATACATCAGTATGTCTCTTATCATAACCATTGATGTTTGGTGGTCATTCCATGCACTGTTTAACGTTTGTAGAAAGTTATTGATCAATGCTGAAAGAACATCTTCTCTTATCTGTTAATATAGACAGATTACAAATTAATAACATTGTTTACTTACTGTCAATGATAAATGTAATACTAGAGGCTCCAAAGAGCCTGTGTCGCTCACCTTGGTCTATGTGAATATTAAACAAAGGAAGCAGATGGATTCATGACAAAATTGTGTTTTGGTGATGGTGATGTGTTTGTAAATCTTACTTTACTAAACAGTCTTGCTGCTTACATTTATCTCTATCTATAATGAACTTGGCCCAGTAGTTTCAGTGGAAAATGTTAATAAAAATTTACAAATTTTATGAAAATTGTTAAAAATTGACTATAAAGGACAATAACTCCTTAGGGGGTCAATTGACCATTTCGGTCATGTTGACTTATTTGTAAATCTTACTTTGCTGAACATAATTTCTGTTTACAGTTTATCTCTATCTATAATAATATTCAAGATAATAACCAAAAACAGCAAAATTTCCTTAAAATTACCAATTCAGGGGCAGCAACCCAACAATGGGTTGTCAGATTCATCTGAAAATTACAGGGCAGATAGATCTTGATCTGATAAACAATTTTACCACATGTCAGATTTGCTCTAAATGCTTTGGTTTTTGAGGTATAAGCCAAAAACTGCCTTTTACCCCTATGTTCTATTTTAGCTGTGGCGGCCATCTTGATTTGTTGATCGGGTCACCGGACACATTTTTAAACTAGATACCCCAAAGATGATTGTTGCCAAATTTGGATTAATTTGGCCCAGTAGTTTCAGAGAAGAAGATTTTTGTAAAAGATAACTAAGATTTACGAAAATGGTTAAAAATTGACTATAAAGGGCAATAACTCCTAAAGGGGTCAACTGACCATTTCAGTCATGTTGACTTATTTGTAAATCCTACTTTGCTAAACATTATTGCTGTTTACAGTTTATCTCTATCTATAATAATATTCAAGATAATAACCAAAAACAGCAAAATTTCCACAAAATTACCAATTCAGGGGCAGCAACCCAACAACGGGTTGACCGATTCATCTAAAAAATTTCAGGGCAGATAGATCTTGACCTGATAAACATTTTTACCCCATGTCAGATTTCCTCTAAATGCTTTGGTTTTTGAGTTATAAGCCAAAAACTGCATTTTACCCCTATGTTCTATTTTTAGCCGTGGCGGCCATCTTGGTTGGTTGACCGGGTCACGCCACACATTTTTTAAACTAGATACCCCAATGATGATTGTGGCCAAGTTTGGTTCAATTTGGCCCAGTAGTTTCAGAGGAGAAGATTTTTGTAAAAGTTAACAACGACGACGGACGACGGACGACGACGGACGCCGGACGCAAAGTGATGGGAAAAGCTCACTTGGCCCTTCGGGCCAGGTGAGCTAAAAAAGGCCATCTGACTTCATCAATTTCAAATTTTTCACGAGATTTTGATAATTTAATAAGCCAGGGGGAACTGGATTTTAAGTTTTTTACTAGCACTCATTTTACGAGATGTTATATAATATATTTCTCCTAACCAAACATAATTAGTATTACTTGCCTTGTCAACTAAATGATCTGTGACAACATCACGCAAACCAGTGTATAATTTTTCTCCATGTTTGTGCAATACCATGGTATAGGCATTTCTATACAACTCCTCAAAACTAAGTCCACTGTTATTTTTTTTCTGGATTTCCTGAATGGCATTTTTCAGCAATGTCCAAATATTGTTCACATATTTTTCATCCATTGTCATCTAGAAAGAAAAATGGAAATTTTTAAATCTAAAATTGAATATTCATTACATAAAAAACATGGCGCTCATTTCCAACACATGTTAAGCAAACAGGTGAAAAAAGTTTTTGAAGCACAAAATATTTTGGAAATTAAAAAGTTCTGAGATGGTCTTCGCAGGGTTATTAAAATTACATACTTATGGAACATAAATTATTTCTATATCTACTACAGAACATCGATTTTGAAAGTGCTGAAAACTTGTAATAGGGAAGGATACAGGCACTCCATCTATCTGGTAAATGACATCATTAAGGCATGTGCAATATTGACGATGCTTTTGGGTGAAAGACATAATTCCAGAAATGATACAAGATAAGTTCAATAACAGTACTGTGCTTAATTTTTAAATTTAACCAATTTAGGTATGAAATGTTCATCAAAAATTGAAAACATTTACAATTTATGTGACGTATATAATTTTTCTGACGTCGGACACTCAAGTAGATCCATGTTTTCGTGGATAGGTTTTTGTGTCCTGTTAAATTGTTCCTTTTAAACGTTTTGGATTCTCATAAATTCTATGTATAACTTTTGGACTAGTTTGATTTCTGTAATTTATTCTTACATACTTTTGATTTTTTAACCCTGTCTGCGCTCATTGCCTATGTAAAATTTAAAATTGTTTATAATCCAGGTACTTTGGATAACTATTGTATGCACATTGAACGACAAATTTATGTGACGTATATATTTTTTCTGACGTCAGACACTCAAATCAATCCATGTGTTCGTAGATAGTAGATGTTGTTGTGTCCTGTTAAATTGTTATACGATGATGACTGATGTTCCCATATTTTGACTATTTTATTGATTGTGACTGTTTATTTAACGCATCATGTAAATGTAACGGAATTTGATGAGACTGTTATTAAAGTGAGAGGGTTAGCGCTATAGAACCAGGTTTAATCCACCATTTTCTACATTTGAAAATGCCTGTACCAAGTCAGGAATATGACAGTTCTTGTCCATTCGTTTTTGATGCGTTTTGTTTTTTGATTTTGCCATGTGATTATGGAATTTCCAAACTGAGTTCAGTATTTTTGTGATTTTACTTTTTACAAGATCTAATTGATTATGGAGATGTCATGATAAAAATGGGTCTCAAAGTTCCCCTGAAAATTCACTCTTATTTTTTAGAGAAAGTCCAGAATATGACAGGACTGTTGGACAGTTTGGCACTCAACTGTTTTACTTGTAAAATGTGTACTGTAACAGTTGATGACAGTTTAATATATTTAAATTTGGTTGTTTTTAATTGGTGATTGAACATTCTAACTATACTAGAAGTCCTCATAGAGTTTCCCATGCAGCAGCAGACGTCTTTATTTACATTCATTATGCCACTTCCGTCCGCCATTTTATTTCATGATCCAAATATTGTTTTTTTTCTCGAAAATAAGTGTCTACAGGGAATAGCAATAAACAGAATACACAATTTGGGTTTAATAGTATATGAGTGGGACTTTCTATGTGGTCTTATACTTACTGGAAATGCTCTTATTCGCATTTTTGTGTCTTTGCGAGGCTGCTGTCGACTCATTTTCCAAATAAATTAACTATAAAATAAAGAATGGAATGGGTAACCAAATAAACTGAAATGATAATAGCTGATTTGTGAAATTCTTAGGAGACTAAGTCAGAAGAGTTTTGAGTCTCTGAATGTGTTCCTCAGGCATTTTCGCCGTTGACTTTTTAAACCATTCTCAAATAAAAGCCAACCAACAGATCTTCATTTATAAGTTCATCCGCAAACAAAAGTAGATCTAAACAATTATTATGATTCGTGAGTGCTAATCGAAATCAAAGACTTAATTTAATATATCAACAGTTAGAAATAAATTGTTTTCTTGAAAATTATGTTTTGTAGTTCAATGTAGCAACGATTAAAAAATTTGCACATTGATTTGGGGTAAAGAAGGTCATCGTCAATAAAGTACTAAGACTGGTTGCCTGCTCACTGATATTGTTTCATCTAATCAGATTGGTTACCCTATTCATCTGAAATTGCGGAGGCTCAATTGTGAGCCGCAAGTTTTCTGGTCTACCATGTCTACTTTACTTTTCACCTAGTTTCGAGTGATTTAAACGATTTAGTGAAAACACCAAATTTCACTTTCCATACTAAGTTTTATTTTCACTTAATCGTTTAAATCATTCGAAACTAGGTGAGACATGTACAGAAGTGATAGATATGCATTATCATGAAATAAAGAAAATTGAATATTTTATATAAAAAAAAAATAATAAAAAAATTGTATCATATACCCAAGCGCCTGTGGAAATACCGAGTTGACAATCAAGATTTTGGTAACTGAGGTTAATGGTTGCACAAATTTCGTTTTGTAGCGATCTGTTATCATATTGTTTTTTTTTTTTTGTTTTTTTTTTTGCCCGTAATGGTAATGTCTTTTTTATTGAACTTGTGGTTTTGAATTGCACTTCCATATGTGCTCTTTCTATTTGTTCACGTAAGTTTTTTTTAACAAAATTTGACAACTTTTATTACTGTAATAAACCGATGGTAAAATATCTGTGGAATATGCCGTAGTAATTTATACGTACAATTTTTGAGGCAGTTTATTTATATCCAGCATTCTAAGCAGTCATAGTGCAAACAGAACATTTTTAACATTTAATGACATATTCATTGATTGCTATGACATTCTACTTCCGTGTTTAGAGGAAATGCATAGTTCTTCTGAGCTGAGGTTCAATAACTTGATCTTAATTAATTGTTTAATAGGAGTTTAAAACAACCCCTCCTTTGATGAAAAAGTTACAATTCATTATTTTTGTCATGGAATGAAAATAAGCACAAAACGGAGGTATAAGCGCCAAGAGCTAAGCGATATATATGATACTGAAAGAGCATTGCACAGAAACAACCAAATAAGTTACAGTAGTTCTAAGCGACCCAAAAACTCTGAAACATTTTAGAAATAGTTCAGAAACGTTTCCTTTTATACACCGTACCACCAACTTGATCGATTTATTTCTAAAGATCAATGTAATTCCGAAGTGGGTTTTTTTCTTAACAAAACTTCTTAAAAATCATTAAAAAAAACCGGAACACTTAACGAATTATTCGATCCTTGAATGGAAGGGTATTCCTCAACTTTGGATTTAGGAAATGCTCAACATGCAGGTCTGGAAATTTCTCCAATCTTAAACACATGCAGTACTGGTTCCAGATTCCCCCTTCAGTTTTTTAAAGATGACTTATCCGATCTCATGTATATTATGATTGCTTTATATCGAAATTCTCATGCAATGACAATTCACCTTATGAATTACAAGGTACGTTACGTATTCCTATGCACACCAATGGCGCTGCGTTAACAAAAGCCTTGTTCCTGTATGGTTAAGAATCAAAGTTTATTGCCAAACTCTGGTGTTTTCGATAAACCTTTTCTGATTTGTATCGATTTGATGAGTAATTTTCAACTGATTTTTATAGATTGCTCTTATGTTGTACTGTTACATTACTATCCTAGGTTAATGTGAGGGTTTCGGTGCCAGCAAACTCGTTTAACCCCGCCACATTATGGATGTGCATGTCCCAAGGCAGGTTCCTATTTGAGTGGTTGTCGTTGGTTCACGTCTGTCATATTCATTTTTCGCAAATTGTTTTGTTATTAAGTAGGTCATTGTATTTTTTTCCAATTGATTAGCTTCATGTTTTTCGTTTGGGGGCTTTTAAATGACTTTCATAAAGAGTCCATGTAGTGAAAACAAATCGCATGCTACTAAATACAAGACAAGAAGATGCAATGTATGTGTTCTATGGCTGTCCAAGGAGATTACTTTTAAACTCATACTAGTATAACCATTTTCTACATTTGAAAATCCTGTACCAAGTCAGGAATATGACAGTTCTTGTCAATTCGTTTTTGATGCGTTTTGTTATTTGATTTTGCCATGTGATTATGAACTTTCCTAATTGATTTTCCTCTGAGTTCAGCATTTTTGTGATTTTACTTTTTGCATGATGTGCGATGCAAACAGATTATTACGATAACTAACAAACTTTCAATTTACCAATATAAACATAATATTTTTCATTTTTTAACAGAAGATTTTATGCTTGAAATGCACTGAAAAGATATTCCCAAATCAATACGTTATGTTATTTTTTAACTTTAAACTTTTTGTTTTAGAAGCTGTGTAATTATTTATCAGAAATAAAATATTTATAAGATATATATTTATCAATTCTAGAAATATCTAGCAATTGCAAACACTGTCCAAACGTCTATCTTATATACTGATATTGACTATACAAATTGACTCCTTCTGTGAACTATACTAAAAAAAAAATAATTAACTATAACAACATATTCATTTGCAGCATTTGCTATTCCTCCTGTGTTTGTTGGACTTTGTCTTTGCCATCATTGTAATGTATTTGTTTCTTCTAAATCTTAGTTCGTTTTGGTTCATCTATGCTTATGACCTTCTACTAAAATTAATTTAGTGACCTCAGTGGTCAAGTGGTCTGGTCACTTTTTATCAGCCTTCAGAATATTATAACTGATACGTCCACTTCATTTTAACTTTGATGGATATTTGTCTCATTAACAACCTAACCACATCTACATATTGGTATAACACGGTGGGTATGGTTGTCCTGCGAGAGAACGTTCTTTGCTGGTGATTTTGTCCTGTCAGGTGCTGGTGGGTCCTGATTCTGTGCTGGTGAGTTTGTTTACATTGTATCAGAACGGCTGTTTTGTTGCTTAATTTTTCTCTGATGCGTCATAAGTACCATGCAAAGTATATTACAACAATATTATATTGCAATAGTCGTGCAAATTCGTTAAACGGAATTGTCCTGACGCTGTGCTGGTCATAAGAAAGACGGTCCTGGTTCTGTGCTCCTATGTCCTGTTTCTGTGCCTTTATATTTTAGTTAAAAGTGACATATATTCAAGATCATTGATGCTGTACTGTTATTGACTAATTAACTGTTGTCTGCTTTCTTGAAATTGACATTGTTGTGAATCTGTTTACTGTTATTATGAGAGAAAAATTACCCCTATCTTTTTTTATTTTTTTTTAAATTAACTGTAATCTTATTTATTGGCCTGTTAATGAAACCCTTCTTGCCCCCTTTTAAGATAAGAACATATGTTTACGATTTTCGGGATTACGATAATTTTTCAAGATCACCAAAATACGTTGTAATTTATACAATACTTATATAAAGTAGATGATGTGGTATGTTTGTTGTCAATGGACACATTTACATAAGAAACCAGAGGAAGTATGTGTTAACAACCATACGTCATCGTACGACCTTCAACAATAACCCATAAAATAAAAATGTAAAAGGTTTTGCATAAAAATGGAGAGCAAAAATATAGAACAAAGGACTTTCTGAGCGTTTGAATCATATGTCTTTAGCAGCTTAAACACATTTGTGTGTGAACAATTTGGTGCTGACTATAAGAATGACAATAGTATTGCGGGTTTGTTGGGGTTTGGTTTTTTTTTTGGGGGGGGGGATAAGTTAGAGCGAGGTTACAATGAAAGTTTTAAGCTTGAAATAGTTTCTCGTAAGATTTAAAAGTTGTATTTTAAAAGAAAATGTATCTTATAGCTATTAAGAACCACTTGCTGTATCTGTAAGATTTTTTCAACATATTTTTTTTGTCTGAACGGTTATCAGGTATTTCTTTTCGAAAGTTCGATAGAACACTAAAAAAATCACTCTTTTATGAAAGGGCAGACTAGAATATGTCAGAGACTGAAGACGAGATAACCTTTGTACAGAGATTTTTGTTATGTTTAGCATGGGATCAACACAAAGGTACATTATCCTTAAAAATCTATTTAAAAGTATTTGAAACTACCGTTTGCTTTGTTAATAAAATTAACGGTACCAATTTTCTTGCACCAGATGCGCATTTCGACAATACATGTCTCTTCAGTTGTGCCTTCAGCGCTAACAAACATGTCTATGCGGCATGGGCTTTGATCATTGTTGAAGCATCAATGTAAGGGGTATTTAATATCTTAATAAAACTATTCTTAGTTTAGATACTATATATTGTTATCTGATATATGACGAAAATGTTGCCCTTTTATGTAATTATGTAATACAAGTTACGATCATTTGAAAACACATATTAAGTAGCCAAATGGATGCACAAGAGCTAAAATAGGAGTAATAGATCCTATTGACAACAATTATCTGCCCAATTTTATTGATTGTGTAACATTTGTTTCAAATATGACCAACTTCTTATCCAAAATCACCAGCACCGTATCAGGACCCACCAGCACAGTATCAGGACATGAATGAATTGAGAAAATGCTAAATTTTTAATAAATTGCAATGTTTTTTCACATTTTTCAAAATAGTTTTGTCGTGTGGATTGCGGTTTTGAAAGCGGACTCTATGAGCATTTTTGTTTTATTTTTTTAATTCCAGATTTTCTGAAAATGAGCATTTTTGTGTTACGCTTACTGAAACAGTTAAGAGGGTCAACTTTTTTTTATGGTTTACACATGAACCCATAAGAAACAAAATTGAAAAATCTCAATTGTTTTCTTCCATTTTTTATGAGTGAAAACGGCAAAAATCATCATTTTCGTCTTTGTTTGCATTTTTTCATTGATCACCAGCACCCGTCAGGACCGAATCAACAGCACAGAACGTTCTCCACCGTGTATAAGCAGTTCATCTTCTGTATCACTAGCATGTCTTTGGCAGGTGCGTCAGTCAACTCCACACTTGACTTGACCAGGATTGTCGGATTCCTATCGGGGCTCGTAGGTTTTCTCCGGCTGTCTCAGCATTCTCCGCAAAACCTACCACCACGGTAAAGCCACAAGTGCTAAAGTTTCAGTCCTGTGGTAAAGTATTAGGTGAATTCTTGTTATGCATAGATATAAACAAATGTGGTACGAGTTCCAATCAGAGCAACTCTATATCCAAGTCACAATTTGTAACAAGAAAATTATTATAGGTCAAATAACGGCCTTCAACACGGAGCCTTGGCTCACACCGAACAACAAGCTATTAAAACAATTCAAACAGGAAAACCAACGGTATAATCTATATAAAAAATTAGAAACGAGAAACACTAATGAACAACATCAACAAACGACAACCACTGAACAACAGGTTCCTGACTTAATACAGGGACAAACAAATGACGAGGGTTTAACCGTTTTATCAGGCGTCAACCTTCACCCTTTATACCTGAAACAGAACTACAAAATTAAAACATATAGCGACGCTTTATAAAATATCAAATACAAATGGTTTAATTGGCCCAAAAAGAAATATTAGCAAATTATATGCATGAATTTTTCTTTAAAATTTTGTCTTTTTAAATGTTGTACTCTTCGGAGCGATATTTCTTTTTAGTACTGCTGTAGTTTTAAGCAATCAACTGGATCTCAAAGACATACTGAAAATAAACTTGTTCCATCAATATAGACGTTTTGTTATACATTCTATGAGTAGAAAATATGTTAAGATTCATATCTTGTCCCTTTTTACGGTTGCTACAGTTTTGGTTTATGTGCAATGGGACTAGGAACGGCGTGTATAGATACTGTCCGCTTTGAAATATTTCAACGTTGAAATTAGTAAGTGATGTTGTCATCGTTATATATATATATACATCTAATAAAGGTATGTTTTTATTTACTCTTCTGCATATTAATTTACGTCAGATTTCTTTTTATTGTTGCTGTTGTACTTGTACTTGTGTTTTTGTTATCTTCTATAAGACATTAAGGTGAACTTTCTGCATTGATATATGCTGTATTCCTTAAAACCTCTCATTATTTTCAATCCTAGGCATGTTGTCTGATTTGACCGCTTACATACGACACCATACTTTCTACCGATCGGAATCAGAAGGTGGAGTCCGGGTGGTATGTTGTCTGATTTGACCACTTACATACGACACCATACTTTCTACCGATCGGAATCAAAAGGTGGAGTCCGGGTGGTATGTTGTCTGATTTGACCGCTTACATACGACACCATACTTTCTACCGATCGGAATCAGAAGGTGGAGTCCGGGTGGTATGTTGATGATCAGTCTTAATTAGGGAATTTGTTGTCTGGATGTCTTTTGTGGTTTTTTCGTCTGTTGTTGGGTTATTGTCTTATTGATACATGTATACCCCAATCCAACTATTATGTAGCTAAGAACACTGTACATGTGTATTACAATCGATATTAAGGTATAGCAGGGAATCATTTTATCTTTTTATTGATATTGGTACTGTCTTTTATTACTATACTTTTTCGGTGGGTTTCAACGACCTTGACTGGCTGTTAAACCCTCACAAGGTCAGCTGGTACTTTAAGATGCTTTATGTGAGCCATTTTACTGTACACATTTTATCGACATATCTCTTATGTATAAATGCTTGAAATACTCCCATTTGTTCGTTTTCTTTGTTTTATCTAATGTCAAAACGACAAACACAAAAGGCCGTTCTTTACAGTATATATACATATAAAATAAGTTCTTTCCATTTCAATATCCTATTTGATTATTTCACTGAGATATCACTTGTCTAAATGAAAGATAAATCTTGAATGAGTTTCCTCCCCCTTTTTATCCATGATAATATGCTGGTATATCTGTGGCACAGATGATTTCTGATATGTTCAACTAATCGTTACTACAATCCCATTTTTCATCATTTATGACACAATCGAAAGTTTAAATGAGCAACACGGCAGATGTCGTTGATTCTTGAGTCTGAGTACAAACATCGTGCTCGAAAGTTTTATGACCGCAAGGCCAAGTCTTTTTGGGATTCTATAGTTTTTCCTGTTTTTTCATTAGATGATTTGTTTGAAAAAGTAAAATCACAAAAATTCTCCATTTTGAAACATGGCGTTGTTGGTCTATTTTTGATTAGTATATTTTTATTGACATTTTGGTTTATTTCTTCCTGTTTAAATGTTGTATTGTAAATAGTGAAGTTGAAATCACCTCTTCGTGAATGTTTCGGACGCCATCACGAGTTGGTTGACTGTTATGGAATATCCGTTTCACGGATGATATCGGATATGTTCCAAATGTCGTAATTACAGTGTACAATCCAGTTCCATTTGCTCGAATGAGACCTACCAAATAAGACTATTTACAAAGTTTGTAACAACAGAAGCAGCACGACTGGTGCCACATGTGAAAAAGGATTTGCTCACTCTTCAAGGGTATCTAAGATCACCCCAAGTTTTTGGTGGTGTTCGTGTTGCTTAGTCTATATTTTTTATGTTGTGTTTTGTGAACTTATTGTCTTTGTGACTTTTTCTTTTGTGTACCCATGGCGTTGTCATTTCAATTTTTGAATGATGAGTTTGTAAGTCCCTCTTTTGAATTTTCTTCTCATCATTTACATAGCTTCACAAAAGTAAGTCGACTGAAAGGAATCGAAAATGTAGTCATGCTTTTATTTTTATCAATGACTGATTGGTTCCTAGTTGAAAACAACACACTTGATTAAAAGTATCACAGTTATTTATTAGGTAAGAATGTAAGACAGCACATATATACATGTATTATAAAAATAACAATCTATGAGTAATGGTTTACAAAATTAATTACTTGTTACTACTAGTTATTCACATAATGAATTTGTCAGTCATTGCAGAAGATGACATTAAAAGAAGTGTAAGATTTCTTTTGAATTTGAATTAAAATTTACTGGTGTTTTTTTTTTACTTTTTAAATTGCACATGGTTGTCAACTTCGAAAGAAAGAAAAAAAATAATGGACTTGAATTATGGTTTCTTGTTACTGCTTGTACACTAGATTTATACGGATTATAAGCATATAATTTATATGCCAGACTTTTCATGGCTATTCTCCCCAACGTTTACCAGTAGATATTTTGTGTGAATTTTGAACTGAAGCGGAAGATGTTAAATCTGGCGGATTATTGCTTCATCACGTCCTAAAATAATATTATTATTCTGAAACCAACAATTTAAGGCACGAAAACAAATGTATACATATATACCAGTCAATACAATTTTACTGCGCAAATAACATGGTTGCCATATAAAAAAAAAGGAATGGCATTACACTGTCTCGGAATATAACAATTATTTGCTCGAGATTCAGAAACTGATAGAAATAACGAATTTGTATTCCGTTTGGTACCGAGAGTACGCTACATGACCGGCACACAAACTACATAGGAACGTAAATAAAAAAGTCTGTGAAATAACAATATGATAACAATGTAACAGGACGGAATAAATATTAAATACTAATCTATCAATATAACAATATGCATTGAATAATATTTAAAAATACAATTTACAATAAAACATAATTATTATTAACAACTTTGCGCAAATCAGAGATTAAGATTAGCATGCGGCAGATTAAAGATATTTTTTTGGAAAAATATAACGTGAATTTAAGTTTGTTCCCAATTATTTCGGTCAAAATAGGAAATATTTGATGTAACAAATGAAAAATGATTCCAGAGTCACATCGGGTCAAGTTGCGAAAAATTAAAGTCAGTAGTGGTAAAATGGAAAATTAATTAGTTACCTCTTAAAAATAAATTTCAGATATTATTACATGATTTAAAATAAAAACAGAAGTATAAACTAATGTAATAGAGAGGGGGAAAACAATTCATTTTTTATAACATTAAAATAACTTTGCGATGTATAGCCACAAAGATAACCTTCTGTCTATAATATTAAAAAAAAATCATAAAAAAAATATTTCTATAGCAAAGTAGCACTTTTGATACGAATACCAAACAACATAGCATTTATAAAAGCAGTCTCTAGAAAACATTCACTTCAATGTATCTACATGTATGCAATGTTCACAATATACAATCTACCCCGCTTTAAATCCGAGACAGTTATCATTTGTCAGTTAAATTACCCCTTTTTTTGTTTTCCCATTCAACAAAGCAGACACACAATCATGTTGTGTTCGTCAAAATTTCTGCTGGTTGAATGGACTTGAATGCATTCTTTGCATGATAATAGCTTTTTTTCAATATCAACATTGCTTTTTTGTTGTTGCCTACTACACTTATTAAGGATGATTCGAATCAAATACACAAAGTTTAAACGAATTGAAAACGAAATATTCAAAAAAATTGTGTCGAATACGATTAAGGCAATTTATATGGTCTAGGGTAGAACAACTTTAACGTTGCTAACAATTTAACATTTATTGGTGACATCTTCAGGATTAAAATAAAATGAACAGGGTATTAGATCTACTAAAGAGAGAACAATATCTAAAAAGTACATGGATGTATATGTAGCAGTAAACAGATCATAGCATTTCTGCAATGATATCAACAATCTAATTTATTTTCGTCTATTTTGAAATACCCTTTCTTTCGAATGTATAAATGTATATCGTTTCTTTGTATTTTATATATTACAAATGGACGAATTAGATTACAAATTTCATCCAGAAAATAAGGTAAATAACATTTACATTTAATTTATCTGTTAAATCTTAATTCAGTTTCAACTCTCTGTAATCAGTTACTGCCAATTCTCGTGAAAAGTTGTTGTTGACTTTTTTTAAAGAAAGATCATAAGATAATTCGTTTCAGTATCTTGTTTCAGCAGCATTAAAGAATAAAGTCAAGAAAAAGTTATTCAGCAACAAAAACTAAACGTTTAGGTTTTTTGTATCCTGGCTGGCCCGGTTGGCCATTGTCAACACGTAACAACTGAGCGGCTTGCCGTGCCAAAGCATATTGCTCCATAGCATTCATTGCTTTTCTCGGGTCATTGGCTCTGTTAGACACTGCGTGGATCTTTCGAGGATTCATAGAAATTTCTTCGACTGAGTCTCGGCGTCCAAAATCGTAAGGGGGTGGTGGACTTGGTGGCATGTGCATGTCAGGATGTGGTTTCCGGTTTGGTGCTTTGTACGGCTGCTTGTCAGTCGGTTGATTGATCGAGAGTGGCTTTAGGTTTAATTTCTGTTCCTGTGCCGGGGCTGGTGGTGGAGGTGGGTGTCCTTTATCTTTTGTGGGATACAGGGAATCCTCGTCAGGTATTGCCCATGGTAACGGAGTGCTATTTTCTCTTTCTACTGCAAGTTTGACATCCGAAGTAGAAGTCGCGTGTTTTCTGCCTTGAGCTTGGTTACTCTGGTTCTTAGCAGCAAATGTAGCTGCCATTGCAGCACGTGTTGCACTTCTTCCAGTATTTTCGTATTTCGTATCATTGAAGTTATTGTTATGTTCGCCACTGCTGTTAGCTGTAATAAGTTCGTCGTCTTCATCATCAAGTAGTCTTTTCTTTTTAGCCTTCTTGTTTTTCTTCTTTTTACAATCATCATATCCCTTACAGACGCAGTAAATTACACAAAATCCTCCATAAACCAGCACGATAAGGGGAAGTACACCCCACATAGCAAGATTGTTAGGGTCATCGTAGAATTCTTTTATTTTGTCAAAAATGGACTTTTCTGGTTCTATAGTGGAATTTAAAAGTCGTCTTCCTGCCCATCCTAAATTTGGGTGAATTGGCTCAGCTACAAAATATAAGTTATATAGACATATGAAATTATTTCTGCTAGTCAATTTAAGGACAAGTGGTTGTTTTCTCTGTTTAGCGTTTGGTTGCATGTTTTCGTGGTCTGGGATTTGAAATAAAACGAGCACATATCGTTGCATGTTTATTTGAAAATCTGCTATCTATGAAATTTACTTTCCAAAACTATAGTCTACATAACTTCACATATTATCAAACGAACAGTTTATTTTTCTTCATTTATTGTCTACGCGATTGGGATAGCAAACACAATAATGGCAGGGATCAAGAGACTACCCCCTATCATTTGGTTGTAAAAGGACTATTTATAGAACCTTATATGAACTTTTCGTTGACAGAACCTTTTTATATACATGTAGTCGACGTACTCAAATCAGGCTCAAAATGGATTATGATAAATAACCTCCATTTTTAAATAATATACATGATCAACCAATGTAAAAGACGTCAAATTAAGAACACTTCGATGCAGAGAAAACTTGCACTAATTCATTGCTAATCTAAAGAAATTAAGAGTTTCAATGCTAGGTTTATAATCAATACTATCTTTGTTAATTGTTAATGTTTGCTTACTGTATGGAAAGTTTTCGGTTTCTTAAAAACCCACATTCAACCAAACAAAATTCATATTGTATTTACGATCGACAGTTATATTTAATTTGTGTTGTTTCAATTAAAACATAAATTTTTAATGATTTTTCTTAAAACTATTATTTTCAATTATATGAAGGTGTAGTGAGTATTTCCGTTAATATTAAGGACTAATGAATCTAATCATGAACCAGTGGCGGATCCAGGAATTGTCATAAGTGGGGGCCCACTGACTGACCTAAGAGGGGGCCCGCTCCAGTCACGCTTCAGTGATTCCCTATATAGGCAACCATTTTTTTTCCCAAAAAGGGGGGGCCCGGGCCCCCTGCCCCCCCCTAAATCCGCCTCTGTGAACAATAGGAAAGTGCATTTATTGACTTAAAGCTATACATAGATAACTTCACTGAAATACATGCAGAATTATAGCTCCAATTTAGGATTTGGTTGGTGATCCTGATACAGCAAGCTAACATATTACGTGTTGTTCACATGATGAAGATATAATCTTCAAATAAGTTTAAATGAGGTCTGGATCTGGCATGTCAGTAGCTGCAAGTTGTCTTTTGTTCTTTTATATATTAATGTCATTTTGCTTAGTTTCTTTTGTTACCTATTCTGACATAGGACTGGGACTTCTTTTACATGGAGTGTGCTAGCCCGTCAAATAGACGTTTTTGTAAAGTTTGCAATGACAATGTATCCGTTGAGGACGAAATAGTTAAATGTCCTTTATATTTGTGTGAAAGAAACAATGCCTTCGCTGACTTTCAGCAAAGTAACAACATAGACTTTTCCGTTCTTTCTGATGACGAAATACTCATTAAATTGCTAACTACAGACTGTAAACTAGTGTCAAACTATATATTCAATATTTCAAAAATCAGAACTCAGTTACAATCTCATTGTGATATTTAAATAATCTTGTTTTAAAATGTTCTTGAAGGATTAATTTCATATCTTCTATATTAGCGCAAATTATAGATATTAATTGACAGTGCTTCGTAAGCCTTTGAAGGCTGGCTGATTGACGTTGTATTAATGTATGTAAAATAATTGTTATATCAGGTTGCACTATAAATATATTATATATATATATGTCGTTTCTTTATTCTACATTGACTAGAGGTATAGGGGAGGGTTGAGATCACACAAGACATGTTCAAACCCGCGGCATTTGTGGCTGTCCCAAGTCAGGAGCCTCTGGCCTTTTGTTAGTTATGAATGTTTTTTTTTTATTTTAGTTTATTTATGTGTTTTGGAGTTTAGTATGACGTCCATTTTTAATGAACTTTTATTAAGGGACCAGCAGAGGACCACCTCCGTTGGTGGAATTACTCGCTGCGATGAAGTCCCATTGGTGGCCTTTGGCTGTTGTCTGCTCTTTGATCGGGTGGTTGTCGTTTTATCATATTTTCTTTTCGTCTTGTACAGTATGTTCTTGTTTTGTTCTGTTATACCACTGAACATGTAAATAAGAAACGAAGGGACATACTGACCGCTAAATATAACCCAAGTCGTTTCACTTAGATGGGGGTATAAAAAAACACCCTCAAATGATTGAAATAACTTGTAAAATGTTAATTTTTCGAAGGAATGATTTTTACTTACCAAGTATAAAAGAAATGCTTTGCTGAACAAATACTGTCCAAAGCACAGCAGATAACGTATTCATTTTCACTGAAATTAGTAAAAAAAAAGAAATTACACATTTTAAGAAAATTCATCTCGGCAATGGAAATGTTTGTCTTAAAAAAACATATTTATTTTTATAATGATTAATACTCGTCTTGGTTTGTTTGTGTATTTTTGTTGATGACAGTTTTAGACATTGGATAATTTCTTTGATTTTGACTCAAATTGCTTTGGTAAAGTTGTATGTAGACATAAAATAAGCTTTATTAGAATTCTTCTACATCACTACCTTTTATCTACTCATTTTGTTAGTGTGATCCCAATTCAAAGCTATCTAACTGATCTATATCATCATATACTAGTTACTGTTGATGACGTCTTTACACTAAATCCAGAGAATGTTGGATGTGTACAAATTAATAATTTAGTTTTAGATGCATGATTTTGTATGAGTTTTATTGGCCTTTGACTATAGCTGTCAGTTACTGTCAGTACTCTTAGATCTGTACGCTGTGTCTTTTTTGTTGTGATGGATGTATTATGTATACATTTCCTGTCACGTTCAGACTGTGTTTTGATACTTGTTTTCTGCTTTCTGTCAATCTGATGAGTTCAGCCTTTTCAACAAATTCTTATGTTTTACTGCTGCATCATTTTCATAGGGAGAGAGTTTGGTGCCAGCAATTGTGTTTATCTTCTCCATATCTATGCGACCCTATCGAAAGTCCGTATCCTGTAGTTTAGTGGTTTTCGTAAAAAAAAATTGTTATAAATTTGGCTGTTTTTCATGTTGATGCCATTTATAGCCCACTATACGGTATGCTTCTGTCCCAAGCCAGGAGCCTCTGGCCTTTGTTATAGTCTTGTATTCTTTTTTATTTTAGTTTCTTGTGTACAATTTTGAGTTTAGTATGGCGTTCATTAACACTGAACTAGTATATATATATTTGTTTAGGGGCCAGCTGAAGGACGCCTCCGGTTGCGGGAATTTCTCGCTGCATTCCAGACATGTTGATGACTTCTGCTGTTGTCTGTTCTATGGTCGGGTTGTTGTCTCTTTGACACATTCTCCATTTCCATTCTCAATTTTATTCATTTATTTAAGGCCGTAGAGTTGCCTGCAATCGCTTACACCCACTTTATTTGAACTTTAGTGGATAATTGTCTCATTGATCCATCATACCGTATCTCCTTATTTTGATCATGGAAGTATTGAATTGACATCCTTTTCATTTTATTTTAATGTTCTGATATAAATATAATGTACTTTTTACGACATTTTCATTTGTCTATATGTCTATTGAATATCTGACGTATTATCAAATGAAATACATGATGTTTGAATCGATTAAAACTTACATCAATTATTGATGACTTTTGCAAAATTCAACGAACTGTGAAATAATAATGCTATAGCAGAGAGACCAATAAGCCACCAATAATGCAATTAAAGCTGGTGTTTCTATCCTGCAATTCAACTTCGACGCTTTATGCATATATTTTTTTATGTTCATATCTTAACTTTATAGAAATCGACATTCAATTATAAAGGACTACTGTGCAAAAGTTTGTTTTTTTACTTTACCGTTCGCTCACTGGCACAGAACAACAGAACAAGTAGATACTAAGCAAAACAGTATTTGTTTATCTGTTGTTTATTTATGCAGAATAAAGATAAAAAACGAAAGACTGTTTTGACCTTGTTTGGTTACATGATTGATTCTTGGTTGCTTTACGTCCAGTAGCCAATATTTCATTCATGTTCAGGACGAGAAGTTTGTTTAATAAAAGTTTATATGCCTTTGAAATATTGAAATTATGGGCCACGGAGCCATTTTTAAAACTTTGGATTGTGCAACATTGTCAATGTTATTTATTTAAACATGGTTATTATTAAGTTGTTACATTTCTGGGTATAACACTAGAATATGGGGTGTGGTCATAGGGTCCAAATAAGAAATCATGTATCAAAACAACTTTCAGGTAAACGTGTTGCTCGTGTTTAGATATCAAAGGATATGTGTCACTTTTTTCACAGATTTTGAAGTTTTTAGGCCAAATGCAAATATGTAATTCGTAGCACTCTTCTCCTCCGCTCTTTGGTCTTAAAATTACATCATGACACAAATGAAGGTACTGATATCTAACCGACTAATAATGAATCTCATGTGAACATCAAAGTTTAAAGATTTAAGAGTAAACTTTTCGATTTTTGAATCGAAAGGGCCACAAAAAGGAACCCTTATCTAGTGTAACTTATGTTCTATTTGAATTAAAGACAATAATGTTGTTGTTTTTTAAATGATTGCCAATCTTAAGATGTGCGTAGTCATATTGGTGAGGAGGTTTCAGAGAAAATGTATTTAATTGCAGTAGACCGCAAAACTCTTGATATAACTGAGGATCGAGTCCAGTATAAGTTTGTTCATAACTCTATCGACATCAGAGGTTTTAATTTTTTCTGGTGATAGCTTATATTGTAAAGAAACAATGCAAAATAGTACCTAGTCACAAGAGAGAAAAAATAATTCAAAGAAAACACAGTAGATGTATGGTTTACAATGATGACGTCAATAAATTTAAAAATTCTTACTTTCATTGATTACCAATTTCAATAATACAACGTTGTTAATAAAATAACTTCTTTAATTGAAGTCTCGGGGGAAATATTGGCAAATATCTAATACTTGAATGGCCTAAGTGGTTGAAAAGTACTAGCATTAAGAAAATAAATTCAAGATGTGTTTTCTATGAATAAGATATACTTCCTTAAGTCTATACAATTACAGGTGACTGAAAACATTTCCTAGCATTCGTGAAAGTTTCACATCAAAGAAAAACGTGCCATTCTGCCTTACTTTTCATGATACTAGTATTAAATTTAATTATTGTTTGTGAGAGGATAAAACATTTAAAATGTAAAAAAATACACTGGAATACTTTTTTGGTTTAAAGTTTAACTCAATAAGCCTTTTATGTAGCGTGAAAAACGGTCCAAAATCATGTTTTCGTACATAAAGATTTTAAAATCTTTTACACGGACAAACGATGACCCCTCGATATAGTCTAATCTTCAAAACAGTAATTTTCGAGAAATCTTAATTTAAAATAAAAACAAGTGATTGAGGAAGGTGCAAATACTAAGTACACTTGTATTTTTTTGGCGAACTTGCAAAAATACCGCCGAAATAAAATCTACAGAAAGATACAAGGTAGATGTTTTGAAAGCATTCATTTGCCTTTCTACTCCCGGTACATTTCGGCAGCATATTAATGGAATTCCTGATTATCCAAGGGGAAAATATCATCAAGAGAACGGAAAGTATTGTTAAATTTATCAATTAAATGGAATTTAGATGGGTCTTTACTGCTGGACTGAGTTTTGCCATAACAGTACAGGAACACGTCTGATATTAAAGGGGAACAATTGGTGCCCATATGAGTACCTATATTATGTCGATAAACTGTGTTGCTGAAACATACATAAATATTGTCATGGAGACAAATTAATGTTTGAATCATCTCATCACACTTCCAATAAATACATCTACATCTAGCACGTTTACCTTTCTCATTTTAGACAATTCATTATATGAGTTGCAGCAAATTAAGACGACCATTTAATTAAATAGGTAAACTACTGTTAGGTAATATTGTATGGAAGGGTAGTATAAAGAGTGCGAAAATCAAACTGTCAGCCTAATCAAATAGACCATCAACAGCAAGTAATCTATCTAAAACATGCAAAGATTTTTTTCACTCTAAAATGGAATAATTCTTCGATAGTTCTTAAGGAACTCGCAAAAAGCACCGGAAGGGTAGTAGTAGAATATATGTTTTAGATCGAGATGATTATCGAAAATTTATAGGTTACTGTGCTTGTTTTTAGGGGGGGGAATGATGTCGATGACTGACCGGTTTCAATTTTTTTTAAATGTATATTTTCCTACAAAAAGATTCAAAGTTAGTTTATTTTAAAGCTTTGATAAAGTGCCCTTATCAAAAGTAAAATGAAATGTTCATGTACTTTTATTTGTTTCATTTAAAACATGATGACTCTTCGTATACAAAATATGTAAAATTTGTTGAGCTTTATTCAGAAGTTTAACAAGGTTCTTGTTATGTCATTTTTATGCCCCACCTACGATAGTAGAGGGGCATTATGTTTTCTGGTCTGTGACTCCGTTCGTCCGTGCGTCCGTTCGCTTCAGGTTAAAGTTTTTGGTCAAGGTATTTTTTAAAGAAGTTGAAGTCCAATCAACTTGAAATTTAGTACACATGTTCCCCATGATATGATCTTTCTAATTTTAATGCCAAATTATAGCTTTTACCCCAATTTTATGGTCCACTGAACATAGAAAATGATAGTGTGAAGTTCAGGTTAAAGTTTTTGGTCAAGGTAGTTTTTGATGAAGTTAAAGTCCAATCAACTTGAAACTTAGTACACATGTTTTCTATGATATGATCTTTCTAATTTTAATTCAAAATTAAAGTTTTGACCCCAATTTCACGGTTTACGGAACATAGAAAATGATAGTGCGAGTGGGGCATCCGTGTACTATGGGCACATTCTTGTTATAACATTTTTTTTAGCTGAATTTCAATGATTTGAATCAAATATATAAAAACATAATTTAACCGTGCTAAATATTGTAGAGAATTTTTATCAAGTGTTTTGTCGGCTATTAAAGACCCCATGCAAGTACTATATTGTATAAAAACTTAAATTTATACATTTTAAATTTTATTCGTAAGCATATCTTAAATGGAAAGTTTTATAATATCTTTTTGTTCATGTTTTTTTTTTTATTTGAGTTCATTTCCATTGTGGATTTTAAAAAGACGCCTCACACCAAATGTTACATTCCCTACAATATAAGCTGTTATTCTGACAAAGACAAGTTTATTAGAACAACGACAAAGCATTAACGTTGTAACTCATTCAATTGATAATCAGTCTTCTGCAATGTTTTGTTCCGGATTTTCAGTCTTTGTTTTAACGATGCCAAATACATAGTAAAATAAACTTGTAATAACCGAAATGTATCGACTCATTAAAAAGATTGGGATCTTGTGGGATCTTTTCAAATCTAGCATCAAGTTTCAAAACTCTTCCCGAAAAGACCTTTTGCAAATACAAAATACATGATAAGAAGGTAATTAGATAGCATAACCCGTCGAAGAACAGAAAACACTATGCAAAAGAAAAGAAAAAGACAACAGTTAACCAAACAGGACACAGAAGTCTGAACTGAAGTCCGACCCCTGTAACCCCACCCTAAACCCCAGTCCCAGATATGGTTGGGAGTAATTTGTAACGTTACTAAAGAAATGTAATATTTCCTGCTCAACTAGTTGCACCCATTGTTTTGTAGACAGTTTTTTTTTTAAATTTTCATGATAATAATCCGATGGTAGTGTAATTTGTTTAATTTAGCAATTTTCTCATTTACACATACATACATATATACATTGTCGACTTTGTATAATTAGTTATTGCCTAAATGACTGAAAGTGTGAGAAAGATTTGAAACTTGATTCTGACGTTTTATTCAGATTTTCTATTTCGAAAATGGCTGACAGCAGGGAAATTAATTCGTACAATGTGTCCATACTTATTTCATGAACTTGAGTTACAGAAAGATGAGAACAGTTTGATTATGATATGTACTCGTTTTACACAGAATCGTGAAATTACTTACCTCCTATAAGTGTTGGTTTTCTACATACTTTGTATTCTCTTGATTAGCCGTGTGATGACTGTGACAGAACATACGGGTACTGAAAACCAGATGACAAAATCAATAGCTTCTGAACCAACAATTCTTTGGTGCTATTGACATTTTATCTGGGCACCCGATGGGATTGTATTGAACTACAAACAGTATAAGAATTGTAGCATTCATAGAAACTAAACTTTTTAAATACCATTCATATTCTGACAACCGATGCTGTGTTAAAGACTTGTTCTGTTTGGTGGGCACCCTTTAAAAGTAAAAAAAAACCCCTAAATATTGAAGCTTTCTTTTCAAGAAAAACATCGATATACTTTCTTTGTCATTTAACATATCAAATAAAATGTCCTTATCATTTATTATTTGATATACTAGCTAATATACGCAGTCAAAGTAGAGAAACGGGAATCAATTTAGATTATTTGACATGAACCAACTGAAAGGAAAAAAAGCATTTGTGATCATAATAAGGATTCACACCTGCCAGTCTACCAAATGTAAGAATCTGCACATAGTCCGAGTCTCTGAAGTGATACAGACAGATACAAAGAAATCAAGAAGGGGGAGGGGGAAAGCGGCGAAGCTAAATGGAAGTAAATACGAAAATACCAAAGGATATTGCAAAGGAGCAGGGACTGACGATAAACCAAAAGATGACAGAAAACACAATGCTCATAAGATACAATTCAGCCTTTATGAATAAATACGATCGATTAAACAAACGTAGGCTAGTAGATCCTGCTCCTGTAGTGACACTCCTCACGTTTCCTTAGTTCCAAACCGTAGTTACATTGGAAAGTCAGCGAAACGATTATTTTCTATAAAGCGAATAAGAATTATGCTTTGCGTTGTTGATTATTTATTTACTGATTTTTTATTCGGTTTGTATGACCTTTTTGTAGTTCCTATGTTGAACCTCTTTGATATTTTTCTTCTTTCAAAATTTCAAAACAGGTAAAAATCAATTCTGTCATAGATACATAATACACGTTCCCTTGATTAGCAATCGATTGGCAAACATTACCATTAATGTCATTTACATTTTAAAGTAGATTCTAAAAACACCAAACAGACAATAACTCAGCTTCGATTTTACGACAACTTTTATAGAACAGTAGATATAGATTGTTTTAATCAATTTCCGTCTTTTTATTAAAATTAAAAGTTCATAACTCAATCATCTAGATAAGCTGGAATAGTATTGTTGTTGGCTATTAAAGTGGAATTATATCATAATGTACATGTTTCTGTTTGTCAAATTTCCGTTTCATGCTCTCGAAATATCTGAAACTGACATCAAAGTTAAATAAAAGAAGTAGCACATGGTATTGCGTCATAATATGAAACGATTCGCAACATCTACTGGTGCAAATATTTGAGTTCGATACTTTTGAATACTGTCCTAATTCTATTGGGACACTTAAATAGTAAATAGTATATAACGTCAACGACAAAGTATCCAAACCAAAACACACATTTTTGTATGATCTTTTGATCTTCAACAAACTTAAAGTTATCATATAATCTTCAACAATCTAAAGTTCATCATATGAACTTCAACAACTTAGAGGTCATCATATAATCTTCATCAATCTAGACGTTATCATATGAACGTAAACAATCTAGAGGTCATCATGTGTACTTCAACAATCTAAAGGTCACCATATGATCTTCAACAATCTAGAGGTCATCATATGATCTTCAACAACCTAGAGGTCATTATATGATCTTCAACAATCTAGAGGTCATCATATGATCTTCAACAATCTAGGGGTCATCATATGATCTTCAACAATCTATATAAAGAGTCATCATATAATCTTCAACAATCTAGGGTCATCATATGATCTTCAACAATCTAGGGTCATAATTTGATCTTCAACAATCAAGATGTCGTCATATGATCTTCAACAATCTAGAGGTCATCATATGATCTTCAACAATCTAGAGGTCATCATATGATCATCAATAACCTAGGGGTCATCATATGATCTTCAACAATCTAGGGGTCATCAAATGATCTTCAACAATCTAGAGGTCATCATATGATCATCAACAATCTAGAGGTCATCATATGATCTTCAACCATCTAGAGGTCATCATATGATCTTCAACAATCCAAAGGTCATCATATATGATCTTCAACAATCTATGGGTCATCATAAGATCTTCAACAATCTAGAGGTCATCATATATGATCTTCAACAATCTAGGGGTCATCATATATGATCTTCAACAATCTAGAGGTCATCATATGATCCTCTACAATAAATTGCCTACACAGGACTAGGTTAAACTCTGAATTCTAGGAACATATGTGAATAAAGTTTTAACAGAGACTATCAACGATCAATAATCAAAGTACTGAAGTAGTGAACATCGGATAACCGCAATTACTGTCGGATGGTCAAAGGCACTTGTCTCAAAAGAAAAATAATATCTCTACATCTGAAAGTTAGGTTAAAGTACATAGCTATAATTTCTGCAGAGACAAGACCCATGGGGATGATGAATAAATGACAGAAAATTCAATCTCACCGGAATAATTATTATATTGTAGTGATATAGTCATTTGTTATCAGTATGAGCTGGTTTTGTTGTTTAATCTCATATTAATATTCATATATAGCAGATCCTTTCTCGAGATATTCTTCCGCATGCGTTTAAATGAATTTTCGGTATTCATGATTTGTTACCGATTAATTTATATTTCTCTATGTTCAAAAAAAATATTTTCATAAATATTTATTGATGAAATTAATATATAACAAGCGATATGTTATAATATTTTGTAATTGCCGCGTATTTAGACGATTTACCGTTACGCAAGGGTCGTGTGCAGAATTTCTTCGTCAGAATAATACCGGAATGACCCCTCAAGTTCATCCGCTGTAAAAAGAAAAAAAAAGGATCTAGTTCTTGACTTGGGACAGCCATATGAAAACATTTCTCGAAATTTCGATTTGTGGAATAAACAAATGGTACATAAAACAAGAAATATCCACCCACGAAAAACCGTTAACTCTTATAGTCATAATGGTATAATAGATAATTAAATAAAATCTACAAGCAAAACAATTACAAAATCCTTTTGTGTTTCACTCTAATATCGGTGGCTATATTTCAATGTTAATTTGAATAAGAGAAGATATGGTCACATAAAATACACAGAAAAAACCGGTACGACATTATGGTGAATAAAAAACAACAGAAGAAAGAATTCTTGCTTCAAATTATATTTTAGCGATTGATGTTCATATTGAAATAAAGCAGACGAAAATGATTGTACGATAAAAAGGTAGCAATTTTACATTATTAGCGAACCATATGAAAAGTCAAGGTCAGATGAACCCGGCCAGACGGATCAGTACACTCTACAATAATTACAAATATGGTCCACCAATTCCTTTTAGCTACAGATGGTAACGTATCATTGTACGTGCTCAGTTATTTAAAGGAAAAAATTCACCATTGAAAGAAAAAAAAAGGTAAAAAATTTGATTGACCGATTCGATCCACAAGTAAAAACGATGAATAACATATAGTTTTATATATTGAAGTCACATACCATCGAGTTCATGCCCTGTAAATTGATTTTTTTAGACTTTTTTATAATTTAGATGAAACAGAAAGTTTTAATTGTAAAAAATCAAATATGAGAATTTGAGTCAAATCGGTGAAGATGAATTTGACAGCTAGGGCCCATTTAAATTATGCTTCTTTCAAGAAAAGTCCGTACTGAATACTTGATGTCAGAAAAGAGCAACACAATTCGCCACTCGTTCAGTTAGACGTTCCTTCTGAATTGACTTTACCATGAACACGATTTTCTCTGAATTGACTTCACAAATGTACATGATTTCTCTGAATTGACTTCACTAAGCACATGATTTCTCTTAATTGACTTCACAAATGAACATGATTTCTCTGAATTGACTTCACAAAGCACATGATTTCTCTGAATTGACTTCACAAATGTACATGCTTTTCTGTGTATTGACTTCCCAAATGTAAATGATTTTAGCTGTATTAACTTGACAGTGAACATGATTTTCTTTGAATAGACTTCACATTGAACATGAGTTTCTCTGAATTTTACTTCACAATATATGTATGATTTTCTCTGAATTGACTTCCCAATCTAAATGTTTTTCTCTCAATTGACTTCACAATGTACATGATTTTCTTTCAATTGACTTCACAATGTAAATGATGGTCTCTGAATTGACTTCACAATGTACATGATTTTCTCTGAATTGACTTCACAATGTACATGATTTTCTCTGAATTGACTTCACAATGTATATGATTTTCTCTCAATTGACTTCACAATGTACATGATTTTCTATCAATTGACTTCACAATGTACGTGATTTTTTTCTGAATTGACTTCACAATGTTTATGATTTTCTCTCAATTGACTTCACAATGAACACGATTTTCTCTGAATTGACTTCACAATGTTATAATGATTTTCTCTGAATTGACTGCACAATAAACGTGATTTCTCTGAATTGACTTCACAATGTAAATGATTTTCTCTGAATTGACTTCACAATGTAAATGATTTTCTCTGAATTGACTTCACAATGTAAATGATTTTTTCTCAATTGACTTCACAATGTATATTATTTTCTCGCAATTGACTTCACAATGTACATGATTTTCTCTGAATTAACTTCACAATAAACGTAATTTTCTCTGAAATGACTTCACAATGTATATGATTTACTATCATATGACTTCACAATGTAAATGATTTTCTCTTAATTGGCTTTACAATGTACATGATTTTCTATGAATGGATTTCACAATGTAAATGATTTTCTTTGAATTGACTTCACAATGTACATGATTTTCTCTGAATTGACTTCACAATGTACATGATTTTCTCTCAATCGACTTCACAATAAACGTGTTTTTCTCTATATTGACTTCACATTGCATATGAGTTTTCTCTGAATTGACTTCACAATGTAAATGATTTTCTCTTAATTGACTTCACAATGTACATGATTTTCTCGCAATTGACTTCACAATGAACACGTATTTCTCTGAATTGACTTCACAATGTAAATCATTTTCTCTCAAATAACTTCACAATGTAATTGATTTTCTCTCAATTGACTTCACAATGTAAATGATTTTCTCTCAATAAATTTCAAAATGAACATGATTTTCGGGGAATTGACTTCTCAATGAATATGATTTTCTCTGAATTGACTTCACAATGAACACGTATTTCTCTGAATTGACTTCATAATGAAAAACATTTTTTTCTAAAATAACTTCACAATGTAATTGATTTTCTCTCAATTGACTTCCCAATGTAAATGATTTTCTCTGAATTGAATTCACAATGAACATGATTTTCGGGGAATTGACTTCACAATGAATATGATTTTCTCTGAATTGACTTCACAATGAACATGAGTTTCGCGGAATCGACTTCACAATGAACATGATTTTCGCTGAATTGACTTCACAATGAAAATGATTTTCGCGGAATTGACTTCACACTCAACATGATTTTCACAATAAATATGATTTTCTCTGAATTGACTTCACGAGGAACATGTTTTTTTACTGAATTGACTTCACAATCTATATGATTTTCACAATGAATATGATTTTCTCTGAATTGACTTCAAAATGAACCTGATTTTCGCTGAATTGACTTCACAATGAACATGATTTTCGCTGAATTGACTTCACAATGAACATGATTTTAGCTGAATCGACTTCACAATGAATATGACTTTCGCTGAATTGACTTCTCAATGAACATAGTTTTCGCTGAATTTACTTCACAATGAATATGCTTTTCGCGGAATTGACTTCACAATGAATATGATTTTCGCTGAATTGACTTCACAATGAACATGATTTTCGCGGAATTGACTTCACAATGAACATGATTTCCCTTGAATTGACTTCCTAAATGTTAATGATTTTCGCTGAATTGACTTCACAATGAACATGATTTTCGCTGAATTGACTTCACAATGAATATGATTTTCTCTGAATTGACTTCACAATGAACATGATTTTCGCGGAATTGACTTCACAATGAACATGATTTTCGAGGAATTGACTTCACAATGGATATGATTTTCGCTGAATTGACTTCACAATGAACATGATTTTCGTTGAATTGACTTCACAAATGCAAATGATATTAGGAAATATATTAATCGTTACTATTATCAAAGGAAGCGAATTTGGTGTCAAATTGTAACATGATTAATAAAAAATATCATAGAATGTGATGATTTTTTTTTCTATTTTATTGGTTGACAGGTTACTGTAATAACTGTTTTCGATACAAATAAGATGTATATCATGACTATAATGATCAGTGGAGACTACACATCCGGGCAACACATGCATAATTGTTATGACGGAAAGTTACGCAGCTACAGCACTTTCAAGATAGTTTGGTCTTGAGAAAGATATTTCGTCTATTTCGATTCCATGAGAGGAAGAGCAATCTCACTTTTTAAATGATAGAATAAAATTTCCAATTTAATACAAGATATTATTTTATGTTGTCCCTGTTGTGAGTTAATAGATCCAGTTTTCACACCAACAACATTTAGGAATAAACCGTTTTTAATCCTGTTGTTCTCTACACCAACACCATTTAAAAATAAATGTATTTAATCCTATTGTTTTCTACCCAAAACACTTTGGTTTTTTTATCTAGTAACTGCTAACTCTGTCCAAAAGACCTAGAGAAAAAATGTATTGGTTTTTATGAAAGGGATTGATTTTTATGTTTCGTTTGTAAGTTTTTCGTGTTGAGTTGTGTTTTCGTAATTGTTAGATCTTGCTTTTGTAATTGTTGGATCTGTCGTGTTTTAGTAATTGTTAGATCTTGCTTTTGTAATTGTTGGATCTGTCGTGTTTTAGTAATTGTTAGATCTTGCTTTTGTAATTGTTGGATCTGTCGTGTTTTCGTAATTGTTAGATCTTGCTTTCGTAATTGTTAGATCTTTCGTGCTTTTGTAATTAATTGTTGGATCTGTCGAGCTTTTGTAATTGTTGGATCTGTCGTGCTTTAGTAATTGTTAGATCTGTCGTGCTTTAGTAATTGTTAGATCTTGCTTTTGTAATTGTTGGATCTGTCGTGTTTTAGTAATTGTTAGATCTTGCTTTAGTAATTGTTGGATCTTTCGTGCTTTTGTAATTAATTGTTGGATCTGTCGAGCTTTTGTAATTGTTGGATCTGTCGTGCTTTAGTAATTGTTAGATCTGTTGTGCTTTAGTAATTGTTAGATCTGTCGTGCTTTAGTAATTGTTAGATCTGTCGTGCTTTTGTAAGTAATTGTTAGATCTATCGTGCTTTTGTAATTGTTAGATCTGTCGTGCTTTTGTAATTGTTAGATCTGTCGTGTTTTTGTAATTGTTGGATCTGTCGTGCTTTTGTAATTGTTAGATATGTCGTGCTTTAGTAATTGTTAGAGCTGTCGTGCTTTAGTAATTGTTAGATCTATCGTGCTTTTGTAATTGTTAGATCTGTCGTGCTTTAGTAATTGTTAGAGCTGTCGTGCTTTTGTAAGTAATTGTTAGATCTGTCGTGCTTTTGTAATTGTTAGATCTGTCGTGCTTTAGTAATTGTTAGAGCTGTCGTGCTTTTGAAATTGTTGGATCTGTCGTGCTTTAGTAATTGTTAGATCTGTCGTGCTTAAGTAATTGTTAGATCTGTCGTGCTTTTGTGATTGTTAGAGCTGTCGTGCTTTAGTTATTGTTGGATCTGTCGTGCTTTAGTAATTGTTAGAGCTGTCGTGCTTTTGTAATTGTTAGATCTATCGTGCTTTTGTAATTGTTAGATCTGTCGTGCTTTAGTAATTGTTAGATCTGTCGTGCTTTTGTAAGTAATTGTTAGATCTATCGTGCTTTTGTAATTGTTAGATCTGTCGTGCTTTAGTAATTGTTAGAGCTGTCGTGCTTTTGAAATTGTTGGATCTGTCGTGCTTTAGTAATTGTTAGATCTGTCGTGCTTAAGTAATTGTTAGATCTGTCGTGCTTTAGTAATTGTTAGAGCTGTCGTGCTTTAGTAATTGTTAGAGCTGTCGTGCTTTAGTAATTGTTAGATCTGTCGTGCTTTTGTAATTGTTAGATCTGTCGTGCTTTAGTAATTGTTAGAGCTGTCGTGCTTTTGTAATTGTTAGATCTGTCGTGCTTTTGTAAGTAATTGTTAGATCTATCGTGCTTTAGTAATTGTTAGATCTGTCGTGTTTATGTAATTGTTAGATCTGTCGTGTTTTAGTAATTGTTTGATTTGTCGAGCTTTTGTAATTGTTGAATCTGTCGTGCTTTAGTAATTGTTAGATCTGTCGTTTTTAAGTAATTGTTAGATCTGTCGTGCTTTAGTAATTGTTAGATCTGTTGTGCTTTATTAATTAATTGTTGGATCTGTCGTGCTTTTGTAATTGTTAGATCTGTCGTGCTTTAGTAATTGTTAGATCTGTCGTAAATAATATTAATTAATTGTTAGATCTGTTGTGCTTTTGTAATTGTTAGATCTGTCGTGCTTTAGTAATTGTAAGATCTGTCGTGCTTTATTAATTAATTGTTGGATCTGTCGTGTTTAAGTAATTGTTAGATCTGTCGTGCTTTAGTAATTGTTAGATCTGTCGTGCTTTTGTAATTGTTGGATCTGTCGTGCTTTAGTAATTGTTAGATCTGTCGTGCTGTAGTAATTGTTAGAGCTGTCGTGCTTAAGTAATTGTTGGATCTGTCGAGCTTTTGTAATTGTTAGATCTGTCGTGCTTTAGTAATTGTTAGATCTGTCGTGCTTTTGTAATTGTTAGATCTGTCGTGCTTTAGTAATTGTTAGAGCTGTCGTGCTTTAGTAATTGTTAGATATGTCGTGCGTTTGTAATTGTTAGAGCTGTCGTGCTTTAGTAATTGTTAGATCTGTCGTGCTTTAGTAATTGTTAGAGTTGTCGTGCTTTAGTAATTGTTAGATCTGTCGTGCTGTAGTAATTGTTAGATCTGTCGTGCTTTTGTAATTGTTAGATCTGTCGTGCTTTAGTAATTGTTAGTGCTGTCGAGCTTTAGTTATTGTTAGATATGTCGTGCGTTTGTAATTGTTAGAGCTGTCGTGCTTTAGTAATTGTTAGAGCTGTCGTGCTTTAGTAATTGTTAGATCTGTCGTGCTTTAGTAATTGTTAGAGCTGTCGTGCTTTAGTAATTGTTAGATCTGTCGTGCTGTAGTAATTGTTAGATCTGTCGTGCTTTTGTAATTGTTAGATCTGTCGTGCTTTAGTAATTGTTAGTGCTGTCGAGCTTTAGTTATTGTTAGATATGTCGTGCGTTTGTAATTGTTAGAGCTGTCGTGCTTTAGTAATTGTTAGAGCTGTCGTGCTTTTGTAAGTAATTGTTAGATCTGTCGTGCTTTTGTAATTGTTAGATCTGTCGTGCTTTTGTAATTGTTAGATCTGTCGTGCTTTAGTAATTGTTAGATCTGTCGTGCTTAAGTAATTGTTGGATCTTTCGTGCTTTTGTAATTGTTAGATCTGTCGTGCTTTTGTAAGTAATTGTTAGATCTGTCGTGCTTTTGTAATTGTTAGATCTGTCGTGCTTTTGTAATTGTTGGATCTGTCGTGCTTTAGTAATTGTTAGATCTGTCGTGCTTTTGTAATTGTTAGATCTGTCGTGCTTTAGTAATTGTTAGATCTGTCGTGCTTAAGTAATTGTTGGATCTTTCGTGCTTTTGTAATTGTTAGATCTGTCGTGCTTTTGTAAGTAATTGTTAGATCTGTCGTGCTTTTGTAATTGTTAGATCTGTCGTGCTTTTGTAATTGTTAGATCTGTCGTGCTTTAGTAATTGTTAGAGCTGTCGTGCTTTTGTAATTGTTGGATCTGTCGTGCTTTTGTAATTGTTAGATCTGTCGTGCTGTAGTAATTGTTAGAGCTGTCGTGCTTTTGTAATTGTTAGATCTGTCGTGCTTTAGTAATTGTTAGTGCTGTCGAGCTTTAGTTATTGTTAGATATGTCGTGCGTTTGTAATTGTTAGAGCTGTCGTGCTTTAGTAATTGTTAGAGCTGTCGTGCTTTAGTAATTGTTAGATCTGTCGTGCTTTAGTAATTGTTAGAGCTGTCGTGCTTTAGTAATTGTTAGATCTGTCGTGCTGTAGTAATTGTTAGATCTGTCGTGCTTTTGTAATTGTTAGATCTGTCGTGCTTTAGTAATTGTTAGTGCTGTCGAGCTTTAGTTATTGTTAGATATGTCGTGCGTTTGTAATTGTTAGAGCTGTCGTGCTTTAGTAATTGTTAGAGCTGTCGTGCTTTTGTAAGTAATTGTTAGATCTGTCGTGCTTTTGTAATTGTTAGATCTGTCGTGCTTTTGTAATTGTTAGATCTGTCGTGCTTTAGTAATTGTTAGATCTGTCGTGCTTAAGTAATTGTTGGATCTTTCGTGCTTTTGTAATTGTTAGATCTGTCGTGCTTTTGTAAGTAATTGTTAGATCTGTCGTGCTTTTGTAATTGTTAGATCTGTCGTGCTTTTGTAATTGTTGGATCTGTCGTGCTTTAGTAATTGTTAGATCTGTCGTGCTTTTGTAATTGTTAGATCTGTCGTGCTTTAGTAATTGTTAGATCTGTCGTGCTTTTGTAATTGTTAGATCTGTCGTGCTTTAGTAATTGTTAGATCTGTCGTGCTTAAGTAATTGTTGGATCTTTCGTGCTTTTGTAATTGTTAGATCTGTCGTGCTTTTGTAAGTAATTGTTAGATCTGTCGTGCTTTTGTAATTGTTAGATCTGTCGTGCTTTTGTAATTGTTAGATCTGTCGTGCTTTTGTAATTGTTAGATCTGTCGTGCTTTAGTAATTGTTAGAGCTGTCGTGCTTTAGTAATTGTTAGATCTGTCGTGCTGTAGTAATTGTTAGATCTGTCGTGCTTTTGTAATTGTTAGATCTGTCGTGCTTTAGTAATTGTTAGTGCTGTCGAGCTTTAGTTATTGTTAGATATGTCGTGCGTTTGTAATTGTTAGAGCTGTCGTGCTTTAGTAATTGTTAGAGCTGTCGTGCTTTTGTAAGTAATTGTTAGATCTGTCGTGCTTTTGTAATTGTTAGATCTGTCGTGCTTTTGTAAGTAATTGTTAGATCTGTCGTGCTTAAGTAATTGTTAGATCTGTCGTGCTGTAGTAATTGTTAGATCTGTCGTGCTTTAGTAATTGTTAGATCTGTCGTGCTGTAGTAATTGTTAGATCTGTCGTGCTTTTGTAATTGTTAGATCTGTCGTGCTTTTGTAATTGTTGGATCTGTCGTGCTTTAGTAATTGTTAGATCTGTCGTGCTTTTGTGATTGTGCTTTTGTGATTGTTAGAGCTGTCGTGCTTTAGTAATTGTTAGATCTGTCGTGCTTTTGTAATTGTTAGATCTGTCGTGCTTTTGTAATTGTTAGATCTGTCGTGCTTTAGTAATTGTTAGATCTGTCGTGCTGTAGTAATTGTTAGATCTGTCGTGCTTTAGTAATTGTTAGATCTGTCGTGCTTTTGTAAGTAATTGATAGATCTGTCGTGCTTTTGTAATTGTTAGATCTGTCATGCTTTAGTTATTGTTAGATATGTTGTGCTTTAGTAATTGTTAGATCTGTCGTGCTTTAGTAATTGTTAGATCTGTCGTGCTTTAGGAATTGTAAGAGCTGTCGTGCTTTTGTAATTGTTAGATCTGTCGTGCTTTTGTAATTAATTGTTAGATCTGTCGTGCTTTAGTAATTGTTAGATCTGTTGTGCTTTAGTAATTGTTAGATCTGTCGTGCTTTTGTAAGTAATTGTTAGATCTGTCGTGCTTTAGTAATTGTTAGATCTGTTGTGCTTTAGTAATTGTTAGAGCTGTCGTGCTTTTGTAATTAATTGTTGGATCTTTCGTGCTTAAGTAATTGTTAGATCTGTCGTGCTTTAGTAATTGTTAGATCTGCGTGCTTTTGTAATTGTTAGAGCTGTCGTGCTTTAGTAATTATTGGATCTGTCGTGCTTTAGTAATTGTTAGATCTGTCATACTTTAGTAATTGTTGGATCTGTCGTGCTTTAGTAATTGTTAGATCTGTCGTGCTTTAGTAATTGTTAGATCTGTCGTGTTTTAGTAATTGTTAGATCTGTCGTGCTTTAGTAATTGTTAGATCTGTCGTGCTTTAGTAATTGTTAGAGCTGTCGTGCTTAAGTAATTGTTAGATCTGTCGTGCTTTAGTAATTGTTAGAGCTGTCGTGCTTTAGTAATTGTTAGAGTTGTCGTGCTTTTGTAATTGTTAGAGCTGTCGTGCTTTAGTAATTGTTAGATCTGTCATGCTTTAGTAATAGTTAGATCTGTCGAACTTTTGTAATTGTTAGATCTGTCGTGCTTTAGTAATTGTTAGAGCTGTCGTGCTTTAATAATTGTTAGAGCTGTCGTGCTTTAGTAATTGTTAGAGCTGTCGTGCTTTAATAATTGTTAGAGCTGTCGTGCTTTAGTAATTGTTAGATCTGTCATGCTTTAGTAATTGTTAGATCTGTCGTGCTTTTGTAATTGTTAAATCTGTCGTGCTTTAGTAATTGTTAGATCTGTCGTGCTTTAGTAATTGTTAGATCTGTCGAGCTTTAGTAATTGTTAGAGCTGTCGTGCTTTTGTAATTGTTAAATCTGTCGTGTTTTAGTAATTGTTAGATCTGTCGTGCTTTAGTAATTGTTAGATCTGTCGAGCTTTTGTAATTGTTAGATCTGTCGTGCTTTTGTAATTGTTAGATCTGTCGAGCTTTAGTAATTGTTAGATCTGTCGTGCTTTAGTAATTGTTAGAGCTGTCGTGCTTTTGTAATTAATTGTTGGATCTTTCGTGCTTTAGTAATTGTTAGATCTATCGTGCTTTAGTAATTGTAAGATCTGTCCTGCTTAAGAAATTTATTATGTCTATCGTACTGTAGTTATTGTTATATCTGTCGTGTTTTAGTATTTGTTAAATCTGTCGTGCTTTAGTAATTGTTCTATCGTGCTATAGTAATTGTTAGATCTGTCATGCTTTCGTAATTGTTAGATCTGTCGTGCTTTAGTCATTGTTGGGTCTGTCGTGCTTTAGTAATTGTTAGAGCTGTCGTGCTTTAGTAATTGTTAGATCTGTCGTGCTTTAGTAATTGTTAGAGCTGTCGTGCTTTAGTAATTGTTAGATCTATTGTGCTTTAGTAATTGTTAGATCTATCGTGCTTTTGTAATTGTTAGAGCTGTCGTGTTTTAGTAATTGTTAGATCTGTCGTGCTTTTGTAAGTAATTGTTAGATCTGTCGTGCTTTAGTAATTGTTAGATCTGTCGTGCTCTTGTAATTGTTAGATCTGTCGTGCTTAAGTATTTGTTGTATGTGTCGTGCTTTATTAATTTTTAGAGCTGTCGTGCTTTAGTAATTGTTAGAGCTGTCGTGCTTTAGTAATTGTTGGAGGTGTCGTGCTTTAGTAATTATTGGATGTGTCGTGCTTTAGTAATAATTGGATGTGTCGTGCTTTAGTATTTGTTAAAGCTGTCGTGCTTTAGTAGTTGTTAGAGCTGTCGTGCTTTAGTAATTGTTAGATCTGTCGTGCTTTAGTTATTGTTAGATATGTCGTGCTTTTGTAATTGTTAGATATGTCGTGCTTTTGTGATTGTTAGAGCTGTCGTGCTTAAGTAATTGTTAGAGCTGTCGTGCTTTAGTAATTGTTAGAGCTGTCGTGCTTTAGTAATTGTTAGATCTGTCGTGCTTAAGTAATTGTTAAATCTGTCGTGCTTTAGTAATTGTTAGATCTGTCGTGCTTAAGTAATTGTTAGATCTGTCATGCTTTAGTAATTGTTAGATCTGTCGTGCTATAGTAATTGTTAGATCTGTCATGCTTTCGTAATTGTTAGATCTGTCGTGCTTTCGTTATTGTTGGGTCTGTCGTGCTTTAGTAATTGTTAGAGCTGTCGTGCTTTAGTAATTGTTAGAGCTGTCGTGCTTTAGTAATTGTTAGATCTGTCGTGCTTTAGTAATTGTTAGAGCTGTCGTGCTTTAGTAATTGTTAGATCTGTTGTGCTTTAGTAATTGTTAGAGCTGTCGTGCTTTTGTAATTGTTAGATCTGTCGTGCTTAAGTAATTGTTAGATCTGTCATGCTTTCGTAATTGTTAGATCTGTCGTGCTTTAGTTATTGTTAGATCTGTCGTGCTTTAGTAATTGTTAGAGCTGTCGTGCTTTAGTAATTGTTAGATCTGTCGTGCTTTAGTAATTGTTAGAGCTGTCGTGCTTTAGTAATTGTTAGATCTGTTGTGCTTTAGTAATTGTTAGAGCTGTCGTGCTTTTGTAATTGTTAGAGCTGTCGTGCTTTAGTAATTGTTGGATCTGTCGTGCTTTAGTAATTTTTGGATCTGTCGTGCTTTAGTAATTGTTGGAGCTGTCGTGCTTTTGTAATTGTTAGATATGTCGTGCTTTAGTAATTGTTAGAGCTGTCGTGCTTTTGTAATTGTTGGAGCTGTCGTGCTTTTGTAATTGTTAGATATGTCGTGCTTTAGTAATTGTTAGAGCTGTCGTGCTTTAGTAATTGTTGGATCTGTCGTGCTTTTGAAATTGTTGGATCTGTCGTGCTTTAGTTATTGTTGGATCTGTCGTGCTTTAGTAATTGTTGGATCTGTCGTGCTTTTGTAATTGTTAGATATGTCGTGCTTTTGTGATTGTTAGAGCTGTCGTGCTTAAGTAATTGTTAGAGCTGTCGTGCTTTAGTAATTGTTAGATCTGTCGTGCTTTAGTAATTGTTAGAGCTGTCGTGCTTTAGTAATTGTTAGAGCTGTCGTGTTTTAGTAATTGTTAGATCTGTCGTGCTTTAGTAATTGTTGGATCTGTCGTGCTTTTGTAATTGTTAGATATGTCGTGCTTTTGTGATTGTTAGAGCTGTCGTGCTTAAGTAATTGTTAGAGCTGTCGTGCTTTAGTAATTGTTAGATCTGTCGTGCTTAAGTAATTGTTAGATCTGTCGTGCTTTAGTAATTGTTAGAGCTGTCGTGCTTTAGTAATTGTTAGAGCTGTCGTGTTTTAGTAATTGTTAGATCTGTCGTGCTTTAGTAATTGTTAGATCTGTCGTGCTTTAGTAATTGTTAGAGCTGTCGTGCTTTAGTAATTGTTAGAGCTGTCGTGCTTAAGTAATTGTTAGAGCTGTCGTGTTTAAGTAATTGTTAGAGCTGTCGTGCTTTAGTAATTGTTAGATCTGTCGTGCTTAAGTAATTGTTAGATCTGTCGTGCTTTAGTAATTGTTAGAGCTGTCGTGTTTTAGTAATTGTTGGATCTGTCGTGCTTTAGTAATTGTTAGATCTGTCGTGTTTTAGTAATTGTTAGATCTGTCGTGCTTTTGAAATTGTTGGATCTGCCGTGCTTTAGTTATTGTTAGATATGTCGTGCTTTTGTAATTGTTAGATATGTCGTGCTTTTGTGATTGTTAGAGCTGTCGTGCTTTAGTAATTGTTGGATCTGTCGTGCTTTAGTAATTTTTGGATCTGTCGTGCTTTAGTAATTGTTGGATCTGTCGTGCTTTTGTAATTGTTAGATATGTCGTGCTTTAGTAATTGTTAGAGCTGTCGTGCTTTAGTAATTGTTGGATCTGTCGTGCTTTTGAAATTGTTGGATCTGTCGTGCTTTAGTTATTGTTGGATCTGTCGTGCTTTAGTAATTGTTGGATCTGTCGTGCTTTTGAAATTGTTGGATCTGTCGTGCTTTAGTAATTGTTGGATCTGTCGTGCTTTAGTAATTGTTGGATCTGTCGTGCTTTTGAAATTGTTGGATCTGTCGTGCTTTAGTTATTGTTAGATATGTCGTGCTTTTGTAATTGTTAGATCTGTCGAGCTTTAGTAATTATTGGATCTGTCGTGCTTTAGTAATTGTTGGATCTTTCGTGCTTTTGAAATTGTTGGATCTGTCGTGCTTTTGTAATTGTTGGATCTGTTGAGCTTTAGTAATTGTTGGATCTGTCGTGCTTTTGTAATTGTTAGATCTGTCGTGCTTTAGTTATTGTTAGATATGTCGTGCTTTTGTAATTGTTAGATATGTCGTGCTTTTGTGATTGTTAGAGCTGTCGTGCTTTTGTAATTGTTAGATCTTTCGTGCTTTTGTAATTAATTGTTGGATCTGTCGTGCTTTTGTGATTGTTAGATCTGTCTTGCTTTAGTAATTGTTAGAGCTGTCGTGCTTTAGTAATTGTTAGAGCTGTCGTGCTTTAGTAATTGTAAGAGCTGTCGTGCTTTTGTAATTGTTGGATCTGCCGTGCTTTAGTTATTGTTAGATATGTCGTGCTTTTGTAATTGTTAGATATGTCGTGCTTTTGTGATTGTTAGAGCTGTCGTGCTTTTGTAATTGTTGGATCTTTCGAGCTTTAGTAATTGTTAGATCTGTCGTGCTTTTGTGATTGTTAGAGCTGTCGTGCTTAAGTAATTGTTAGATCTGTCGTGCTTTAGTAATTGTTAGATCTGTCGTGCTTTAGTAATTGTTGGATCTGTCGTGCTTTAGTAATTGTTAGATATGTCGTGCTTTTGTGATTGTTAGAGCTGTCGTGCTTTTGTAATTGTTGGATCTGTCGAGCTTTAGTAATTGTTAGATCTGTCGTGCTTTTGTGATTGTTAGAGCTGTCGTGCTTAAGTAATTGTTAGATCTGTCGTGCTTTAGTAATTGTTAGATCTATCGTGCTTTAGTAATTGTTGGATCTGTCGTGCTTTAGTAATTGTTAGATCTGTCGTGCTTAAGTAATTGTTGGAGCTGTCGTGCTTTAGTAATTGTTAGAGCTGTCGTGCTTTAGTAATTGTTAGATCTGTCGTGCTTTAGTAATTGTTAGATCTGTCGTGCTTTAGTAATTGTTAGAGCTGTCGTGCTTTAGTAATTGTTAGAGCTGTCGTGCTTAAGTAATTGTTAGAGCTGTCGTGCTTTAGTAATTGTTAGAGCTGTCGTGTTTTAGTAATTGTTAGATCTGTCGTGCTTTAGTAATTGTTAGATCTGTCGTGCTTTAGTAATTGTTAGAGCTGTCGTGCTTTAGTAATTGTTAGAGCTGTCGTGCTTAAGTAATTGTTAGAGCTGTCGTGCTTAAGTAATTGTTAGAGCTGTCGTGCTTTAGTAATTGTTAGATCTGTCGTGCTTAAGTAATTGTTAGATCTGTCGTGCTTTAGTAATTGTTAGATCTGTCGAGCTTTAGTAATTGTTAGATCTGTCGTGCTTTAGTAATTGTTAGAGCTGTCGTGCTTTAGTAATTGTTAGAGCTGTCGTGCTTAAGTAATTGTTAGAGCTGTCGTGCTTAAGTAATTGTTAGAGCTGTCGTGCTTTAGTAATTGTTAGATCTGTCGAGCTTTAGTAATTGTTGGATCTTTCGTGCTTTAGTAATTGTTAGATCTGTCGTGCTTTAGTAATTGTTAGAGCTGTCGTGCTTTAGTAATTGTTAGATCTGTCGTGTTTTAGTAATTGTTAGATCTGTCGTGCTTTTGAAATTGTTGGATCTGCCGTGCTTTAGTTATTGTTAGATATGTCGTGCTTTTGTAATTGTTAGATATGTCGTGCTTTTGTGATTGTTAGAGCTGTCGTGCTTTAGTAATTGTTGGATCTGTCGTGCTTTAGTAATTTTTGGATCTGTCGTGCTTTAGTAATTGTTGGATCTGTCGTGCTTTTGTAATTGTTAGATATGTCGTGCTTTAGTAATTGTTAGAGCTGTCGTGCTTAAGTAATTGTTAGATCTGTCGTGCTTTAGTAATTGTTAGATCTGTCGTGCTTTAGTAATTGTTGGATCTGTCGTGCTTTAGTAATTGTTAGATCTGTCGTGCTTAAGTAATTGTTGGAGCTGTCGTGCTTTAGTAATTGTTAGAGCTGTCGTGCTTTAGTAATTGTTAGATCTGTCGTGCTTTAGTAATTGTTGGATCTGTCGTGCTTTTGTAATTGTTAGAGCTGTCGTGCTTTAGTAATTGTTAGAGCTGTCGTGCTTACGTAATTGTTAGAGCTGTCGTGCTTTAGTAATTGTTAGAGCTGTCGTGTTTTAGTAATTGTTAGATCTGTCGTGCTTTAGTAATCGTTAGATCTGTCGTGCTTTAGTAATTGTTAGAGCTGTCGTGCTTTAGTAATTGTTAGAGCTGTCGTGCTTAAGTAATTGTTAGAGCTGTCGTGCTTAAGTAATTGTTAGAGCTGTCGTGCTTTAGTAATTGTTAGATCTGTCGTGCTTAAGTAATTGTTAGATCTGTCGTGCTTTTGTAAGTAATTGTTAGATCTGTCGTGCTTTTGTAATTGTTAGATCTGTCGTGCTTTAGTACTTGTTAGAGCTGTCGTGCTTTTGAAATTGTTGGATCTGTCGTGCTTTAGTAATTGTTAGATCTGTCGTGCTTAAGTAATTGTTAGATCTGTCGTGCTTTAGTAATTGTTAGAGCTGTCGTGCTTTAGTAATTGTTAGAGCTGTCGTGCTTTAGTAATCGTTAGATCTGTCGTGCTTTTGTAATTGTTAGATCTGTCGTGCTTTAGTAATTGTTAGAGCTGTCGTGCTTTTGTAATTGTTAGATCTGTCGTGCTTTTGTAAGTAATTGTTAGATCTATCGTGCTTTAGTAATTGTTAGATCTGTCGTGTTTATGTAATTGTTAGATCTGTCGTGTTTTAGTAATTGTTTGATTTGTCGAGCTTTTGTAATTGTTGAATCTGTCGTGCTTTAGTAATTGTTGGATCTGTCGAGCTTTAGTAATTGTTGAATCTGTCGTGCTTTAGTAATTGTTAGATCTGTCGTTTTTAAGTAATTGTTAGATCTGTCGTGCTTTAGTAATTGTTAGATCTGTTGTGCTTTATTAATTAATTGTTGGATCTGTCGTGCTTTTGTAATTGTTAGATCTGTCGTGCTTTAGTAATTGTTAGATCTGTCGTAAATAATATTAATTAATTGTTAGATCTGTTGTGCTTTTGTAATTGTTAGATCTGTCGTGCTTTAGTAATTGTAAGATCTGTCGTGCTTTATTAATTAATTGTTGGATCTGTCGTGTTTAAGTAATTGTTAGATCTGTCGTGCTTTAGTAATTGTTAGATCTGTCGTGCTTTTGTAATTGTTGGATCTGTCGTGCTTTAGTAATTGTTAGATCTGTCGTGCTGTAGTAATTGTTAGAGCTGTCGTGCTTAAGTAATTGTTGGATCTGTCGAGCTTTTGTAATTGTTAGATCTGTCGTGCTTTAGTAATTGTTAGATCTGTCGTGCTTTTGTAAGTAATTGTTAGATCTGTCGTGCTTTTGTAATTGTTGGATCTGTCGTGCTTTTGTAATTGTTGGATCTGTCGTGCTTTAGTAATTGTTAGATCTGTCGTGCTTAAGTAATTGTTAGATCTGTCGTGCTTTTGTAATTGTTAGATCTGTCGTGCTTTAGTAATTGTGAGATCTGTCGTGCTTTTGTAATTGTTAGATCTGTCGTGCTTTTGTAATTGTTAGATCTGTCGTGCTTTAGTAATTGTTAGAGCTGTCGTGCTTTAGTAATTGTTAGATATGTCGTGCGTTTGTAATTGTTAGAGCTGTCGTGCTTTAGTAATTGTTAGATCTGTCGTGCTTTAGTAATTGTTAGAGCTGTCGTGCTTTAGTAATTGTTAGATCTGTCGTGCTGTAGTAATTGTTAGATCTGTCGTGCTTTAGTAATTGTGAGATCTGTCGTGCTTTTGTAATTGTTAGATCTGTCGTGCTTTTGTAATTGTTAGATCTGTCGTGCTTTAGTAATTGTTAGAGCTGTCGTGCTTTAGTAATTGTTAGATATGTCGTGCGTTTGTAATTGTTAGAGCTGTCGTGCTTTAGTAATTGTTAGATCTGTCGTGCTTTAGTAAGTGTTAGAGCTGTCGTTCTTTAGTAATTGTTAGATCTGTCGTGCTGTAGTAATTGTTAGATCTGTCGTGCTTTTGTAATTGTTAGATCTGTCGTGCTTTAGTAATTGTTAGTGCTGTCGAGCTTTAGTTATTGTTAGATATGTCGTGCGTTTGTAATTGTTAGAGCTGTCGTGCTTTAGTAATTGTTAGAGCTGTCGTGCTTTAGTAATTGTTAGATCTGTCGTGCTTTAGTAATTGTTAGAGCTGTCGTGCTTTAGTAATTGTTAGATCTGTCGTGCTTTAGTAATTGTTAGATCTGTCGTGCTTTTGTAATTGTTAGATCTGTCGTGCTTTAGTAATTGTTAGTGCTGTCGAGCTTTAGTTATTGTTAGATATGTCGTGCGTTTGTAATTGTTAGAGCTGTCGTGCTTTAGTAATTGTTAGAGCTGTCGTGCTTTTGTAATTGTTGGATCTGCCGTGCTTTAGTTATTGTTAGATATGTCGTGCTTTTGTAATTGTTAGATATGTCGTGCTTTTGTGATTGTTAGAGCTGTCGTGCTTTTGTAATTGTTGGATCTGTCGAGCTTTAGTAATTGTTAGATCTGTCGTGCTTTTGTGATTGTTAGAGCTGTCGTGCTTAAGTAATTGTTAGATCTGTCGTGCTTTAGTAATTGTTAGATCTGTCGTGCTTTAGTAATTGTTGGATCTGTCGTGCTTTAGTAATTGTTAGATCTGTCGTGCTTTTGTGATTGTTAGAGCTGTCGTGCTTTTGTAATTGTTGGATCTGTCGAGCTTTAGTAATTGTTAGATCTGTCGTGCTTTTGTGATTGTTAGAGCTGTCGTGCTTAAGTAATTGTTAGATCTGTCGTGCTTTAGTAATTGTTAGATCTGTCGTGCTTTAGTAATTGTTGGATCTGTCGTGCTTTAGTAATTGTTAGATCTGTCGTGCTTAAGTAATTGTTGGAGCTGTCGTGCTTTAGTAATTGTTAGAGCTGTCGTGCTTTAGTAATTGTTAGATCTGTCGTGCTTTAGTAATTGTTAGAGCTGTCGTGCTTTAGTAATTGTTAGAGCTGTCGTGCTTAAGTAATTGTTAGAGCTGTCGTGCTTAAGTAATTGTTAGAGCTGTCGTGCTTTAGTAATTGTTAGAGCTGTCGTGTTTTAGTAATTGTTAGATCTGTCGTGCTTTAGTAATTGTTAGATCTGTCGTGCTTTAGTAATTGTTAGAGCTGTCGTGCTTTAGTAATTGTTAGAGCTGTCGTGCTTAAGTAATTGTTAGAGCTGTCGTGCTTAAGTAATTGTTAGAGCTGTCGTGCTTTAGTAATTGTTAGATCTGTCGTGCTTAAGTAATTGTTAGATCTGTCGTGCTTTAGTAATTGTTAGATCTGTCGAGCTTTAGTAATTGTTAGATCTGTCGTGCTTTAGTAATTGTTAGAGCTGTCGTGCTTTAGTAATTGTTAGATCTGTCGTGCTTAAGTAATTGTTGGAGCTGTCGTGCTTTAGTAATTGTTAGAGCTGTCGTGCTTTAGTAATTGTTAGATCTGTCGTGCTTTAGTAATTGTTGGATCTGTCGTGCTTTTGTAATTGTTAGAGCTGTCGTGCTTTAGTAATTGTTAGAGCTGTCGTGCTTAAGTAATTGTTAGAGCTGTCGTGCTTTAGTAATTGTTAGAGCTGTCGTGCTTAAGTAATTGTTGGAGCTGTCGTGCTTTAGTAATTGTTAGAGCTGTCGTGCTTTAGTAATTGTTAGATCTGTCGTGCTTTAGTAATTGTTGGATCTGTCGTGCTTTTGTAATTGATAGAGCTGTCGTGCTTTAGTAATTGTTAGAGCTGTCGTGCTTAAGTAATTGTTAGAGCTGTCGTGCTTTAGTAATTGTTAGAGCTGTCGTGTTTTAGTAATTGTTAGATCTGTCGTGCTTTAGTAATTGTTAGATCTGTCGTGCTTTAGTAATTGTTAGAGCTGTCGTGCTTTAGTAATTGTTAGAGCTGTCGTGCTTAAGTAATTGTTAGAGCTGTCGTGCTTAAGTAATTGTTAGAGCTGTCGTGCTTTAGTAATTGTTAGATCTGTCGTGCTTAAGTAATTGTTAGATCTGTCGTGCTTTTGTAAGTAATTGTTAGATCTATCGTGCTTTTGTAATTGTTAGATCTGTCGTGCTTTAGTAATTGTTAGAGCTGTCGTGCTTTTGAAATTGTTGGATCTGTCGTGCTTTAGTAATTGTTAGATCTGTCGTGCTTAAGTAATTGTTAGATCTGTCGTGCTTTAGTAATTGTTAGAGCTGTCGTGCTTTAGTAATTGTTAGAGCTGTCGTGCTTTAGTAATTGTTAGATCTGTCGTGCTTTTGTAATTGTTAGATCTGTCGTGCTTTAGTAATTGTTAGAGCTGTCGTGCTTTTGTAATTGTTAGATCTGTCGTGCTTTTGTAAGTAATTGTTAGATCTATCGTGCTTTAGTAATTGTTAGATCTGTCGTGTTTATGTAATTGTTAGATCTGTCGTGTTTTAGTAATTGTTTGATTTGTCGAGCTTTTGTAATTGTTGAATCTGTCGTGCTTTAGTAATTGTTGGATCTGTCGAGCTTTAGTAATTGTTGAATCTGTCGTGCTTTAGTAATTGTTAGATCTGTCGTTTTTAAGTAATTGTTAGATCTGTCGTGCTTTAGTAATTGTTAGATCTGTTGTGCTTTATTAATTAATTGTTGGATCTGTCGTGCTTTTGTAATTGTTAGATCTGTCGTGCTTTAGTAATTGTTAGATCTGTCGTAAATAATATTAATTAATTGTTAGATCTGTTGTGCTTTTGTAATTGTTAGATCTGTCGTGCTTTAGTAATTGTAAGATCTGTCGTGCTTTATTAATTAATTGTTGGATCTGTCGTGTTTAAGTAATTGTTAGATCTGTCGTGCTTTAGTAATTGTTAGATCTGTCGTGCTTAAGTAATTGTTAAAGCTGTCGTGCTTTTGTAATTGTTGGATCTGTCGTGCTTTAGTAATTGTTAGATCTGTCGTGCTGTAGTAATTGTTAGAGCTGTCGTGCTTAAGTAATTGTTGGATCTGTCGAGCTTTTGTAATTGTTAGATCTGTCGTGCTTTAGTAATTGTTAGATCTGTCGTGCTTTTGTAAGTAATTGTTAGATCTGTCGTGCTTTTGTAATTGTTGGATCTGTCGTGCTTTAGTAATTGTTAGATCTGTCGTGCTTAAGTAATTGTTAGATCTGTCGTGCTTTTGTAATTGTTAGATCTGTCGTGCTTTAGTAATTGTTAGATCTGTCGTGCTTTTGTAATTGTTAGATCTGTCGTGCTTTAGTAATTGTTAGATCTGTCGTGCTTTTGTAATTGTTAGATCTGTCGTGCTTTTGTGATTGTTAGAGCTGTCGTGCTTAATTAATTGTTAGATCTGTCGTGCTTTAGTAATTGTTAGATCTGTCGTGCTTTAGTAATTGTTGGATCTGTCGTGCTTTAGTAATTGTTAGATCTGTCGTGCTTAAGTAATTGTTGGAGCTGTCGTGCTTTAGTAATTGTTAGAGCTGTCGTGCTTTAGTAATTGTTAGATCTGTCGTGCTTTAGTAATTGTTAGATCTGTCGTGCTTTAGTAATTGTTAGAGCTGTCGTGCTTTAGTAATTGTTAGAGCTGTCGTGCTTAAGTAATTGTTAGAGCTGTCGTGCTTTAGTAATTGTTAGAGCTGTCGTGTTTTAGTAATTGTTAGATCTGTCGTGCTTTAGTAATTGTTGGATCTGTCGTGCTTTAGTTATTGTTGGATCTGTCGTGCTTTAGTAATTGTTGGATCTGTCGTGCTTTTGAAATTGTTGGATCTGTCGTGCTTTAGTAATTGTTGGATCTGTCGTGCTTTAGTAATTGTTGGATCTGTCGTGCTTTTGAAATTGTTGGATCTGTCGTGCTTTAGTTATTGTTAGATATGTCGTGCTTTTGTAATTGTTAGATCTGTCGAGCTTTAGTAATTATTGGATCTGTCGTGCTTTAGTAATTGTTGGATCTGTCGTGCTTTTGAAATTGTTGGATCTGTCGTGCTTTTGTAATTGTTGGATCTGTTGAGCTTTAGTAATTGTTGGATCTGTCGTGCTTTTGTAATTGTTAGATCTGTCGTGCTTTAGTTATTGTTAGATATGTCGTGCTTTTGTAATTGTTAGATATGTCGTGCTTTTGTGATTGTTAGAGCTGTCGTGCTTTTGTAATTGTTAGATCTTTCGTGCTTTTGTAATTAATTGTTGGATCTGTCGTGCTTTTGTGATTGTTAGATCTGTCTTGCTTTAGTAATTGTTAGAGCTGTCGTGCTTTAGTAATTGTTAGAGCTGTCGTGCTTTAGTAATTGTTAGAGCTGTCGTGCTTTTGTAATTGTTGGATCTGCCGTGCTTTAGTTATTGTTAGATATGTCGTGCTTTTGTAATTGTTAGATATGTCGTGCTTTTGTGATTGTTAGAGCTGTCGTGCTTTTGTAATTGTTGGATCTGTCGAGCTTTAGTAATTGTTAGATCTGTCGTGCTTTTGAAATTGTTGGATCTGTCGTGCATTAGTAATTGTTAGAGCTGTCGTGCTTTTGTAATTGTTGGATCTGTCGAGCTTTAGTAATTGTTAGATCTGTCGTGCTTTTGAAATTGTTGGATCTGTCGTGCTTTAGTAATTGTTGGATCTGTCGTGCTTTAGTAATTGTTGGATCTGTCGTGCTTTTGAAATTGTTGGATCTGTCGTGCTTTAGTTATTGTTAGATATGTCGTGCTTTTGTAATTGTTAGATCTGTCGAGCTTTAGTAATTATTGGATCTGTCGTGCTTTAGTAATTGTTGGATCTGTCGTGCTTTTGAAATTGTTGGATCTGTCGTGCTTTAGTTATTGTTAGATATGTCGTGCTTTTGTAATTGTTAGATATGTCGTGCTTTTGTGATTGTTAGAGCTGTCGTGCTTTTGTAATTGTTGGATCAATCGAGCTTTAGTAATTGTTAGATCTGTCGTGCTTTTGAAATTGTTGGATCTGTTGTGCTTTATGAATTATTGGATCTGTCGAGCTTTAGTAATTGTTAGATCTGTCGTGCTTTAGAAATTTTTAGAGCTGTCGTGCTTTTGTAATTGTTAGAGCTGTCGTGCTTTAGTAATTGTTAGAGCTGTCGTGCTTTTTTAATTGTTGGATCTGTCGTGCTTTATGAATTATTGGATCTGTCGTGCTATAGTAATTGTTAGATCTGTCGTGCTGTAGTAATTGTTAGAGCTGTCGTGCTGTAGTAATTGTTAGAGCTGTCGTGCTGTAGTAATTATTGGATCCGTCGTGCTTTATGAAATATTGGATCTGTCGTGCTTTTGTAATTGTTAGATCTGTCATGCTTTAGTAATTGTTAGATCTGTCGTGTTTTAGTAATTGTTAGATCTGTTGTGCTTTAGTAATTGTTAGATCTGTCGTGTTTTAGTAATTGTTAGATCTGTTGTGCTTTAGTAATTGTTAGATCTGTCGTGTTTTAGTAATTGTTAGATCTGTCATGCTTTAGTAATTGTTAGATCTGTCGTGCTTTAGTAATTGTTAGATCTGTTGTGCTTTAGTAATTGTTAGATCTGTCGTGCTTTAGTGATTGTTAGAGCTGTCATGCTTTTTTAATTGTTGGATCTGTCGAGCTTTAGGAATCATTGGATCTGTCGTGCTTTAGTAATTATTGGATCTGTCGTGCTTTAGTAATTGTTAGAGCTGTCGTGCTTTAGTAATTGTTGGATCTGTCGTGCTTTAGTAATTGTTAGATCTGTCGTGTTTTAGTAATTGTTAGATCTGTCGTGCTTTAGTAATTGTTAGATATCTCGTGCTTAAGTAATTGTTAGAGCTGTCGTGCTTTTTTAATTGTTGGATCTGTCGAGCTTTAGGAATTATTGGATCTGTCGTGCTTTAGTAATTATTGGATCTGTCGTGCTTTAGTAATTGTTAGATCTGTCGTGCTTTAGTAATTGTTAGATCTGTCGTGCTTTTGTAATTGTTAGAGCTGTCGTGTTTTAGTAATTGTTAGAGCTGTCGTGCTTTTGTAATTGTTAGAGCTGTCGTGCTTTAGTAATTGTTAGATCTGTCGTGCTTTTGAAATTGTTGGATCTGTCGTGCTTTAGTAATTGTTAGAGCTTTAGTAATTTTTGGATTTGTCGTGCTTTTGTAATTGTTAGAGCTGTCGTGATTTTGTAATTGTTAGAGCTGTCGTGCTTTTGTGATTGTTAGAGCTGTCGTGCTTTTGTAATTGTTAGAGCTGTCGTGCTTTTGTAATTGTTAGATCTGTCGAGCTTTTGTAATTGTTAGATCTGTCGAGCTTTTCTAATTGTTAGATCTGTCGTGCTTTAGTAATTTTTGGATCTGTCGAGCTTTAGTAATTGTTAGAGCTGTCGAGCTTTAGTAATTTTTGGATTTGTCGTGCTTTTGTAATTGTTAGAGCTGTCTAGCTTTTGTAATTGTTAGAGCTGTCGTGCTTTTGTAATTGTTAGAGCTGTCGTGCTTTTGTGATTGTTAGAGCTGTCGTGCTTTTGTAATTGTTAGAGCTGTCGTGCTTTTGTAATTGTTAGATCTGTCGAGCTTTAGTTTTGCTCCGACAGTTGTTGTCCCTAACTAAATTGTTCACTATTTGAGATTTAAGTCTGAGATGAACTTGATTTAACTTTTAGTTGTGATTGACTTTGAAATAGATATATCAGCAACTTCGAGTGCTCTCAGATCTATAATTTGTGTTGCTTATATTTTGAATTTTTAATTTTATAAGTTATTTTTGTGCTTTGTGTAGATCAAATGATTCAAGCACTTTCCAGTTGGTTTAATAGTTTATTTTTAGTTTTGATGTTACACTACAGTTCTAAGTTATGGTGGATTGCTGCCACTATATAAATATGCTTGTTTAAATCCAGGAGCCTAATTCGGCATAGGTCGTTAGTTTCAATAAAAATCTATCTTAACTGACCTGACCTGAAAGGTTAAAACAACTGTTTCGGAATGACAAGAAACAAACATAATGCACTACTTGACATCCTTATATCACTTACAAAAGGAACCCATTGATGGCCCTTCGGTTGTTATATCTGCTCTTTGGTCGGGTTGTTGTCTCTTTGACATATTCCCCATTTCCATTCTCAATTTCTGGTACGGTTGTAATGTAAAAAGGACTCATGTATTTTGGGGTCTTTTCGTCGGTAAAATATAATATAAAGCAATGAATTTTAAAGGTTGTGTCAAAGTATATCAGAAGGGAAATAACCTCATTTGACTTTATAGATCAAAAATATTATAATAGTACTAGTTATCCCTCTTTTAACGATCCATGGTATCGAGTAAACTTTTGTAAATCCACAAATAAAATATATATTGTAATGTGTCTACTGCTGTTAAATTATAGAAGTCTCAGAAGAAAAATCATTTTAATGTAATAAAAATATAACAATATAAATGCAATAAAGCAGAAGCCAGTTACAAGACTTCTGTATCACAGAAAAAGCCTATTAAATAACAATAATCTTTGGGTAACTAGGCCTAACAATATATCATATTTTGTTCATGTTTGATGATTTTTTCAATTGATTAAACACAAAGTTATTATAAAACGTCTCTAGAGACAGGAGATGACCAAATGCCGAATAGAAAATAGACGAAATGTTGTCTTTGATGGCACCGACAATCCGTTGATGTGTCTTATTTTAGAAAATTTCAAATGATGCAGCAGTGTGGCTGTGGCTAAAAAGGAAAGGTGATTTTCTTTTTTCGACGTTTTCAAATGTGATTGTTATCTCTACTTCGTGAATTTTGCCTATTTAAAAAAAAAAAATCTTTAGAACTTCAAATAAATTGAAATGAATAAAATGAACAGTTAAAACATGATCATGAAAAAAGCACCGACTAGACTACAAAGGTTGCCAATCATGGCATTAAATATTCTTCAGTAATTCAATGTTTTAGTACTACATCCCACCAAACACGTTTTGGTGGCAGTCACAACATAACTACTTAAGACTAAAAAGATGAGTATAAATTCCTCTCATTCTTCAAATATCTAAAACTTAACTGTAATATCAAGCATAAATGTATACTTATATGAATTCTATTGCAGTTAACTATTGCAAACTAAAAGTGAACGAGTATACATGTATCTATTAGACAGTCCGGCTAGCACTTTGTAGTTATCAAACTACGGTCGATACAATCACTAATGTCAGGGCATTGTATTCATGCAAGTCGAACGTTCTTCTCGCTGAAGACAGCATGCTTTCCATAACTATATATTCGACCAACCACTTCTTAATGTCTAAGAAAGGTCCAATATATTGACACTCTTCAAACATCTTTGAATGGACGCTTGTGACTTTAAGGAGGTGCTGACTTCATGCTTTTGGATTTCACTCTTATAGGTGGAGTACCTACAGGACTGACTTTCTTTTTTCCAAGACCTTTCTTCTTTGCTTTCGGGCTCACCTGTGTTTCTGCTTCCTTATCCGATGGTCTTTCTCTTGCTTCCCGAGATTTGAACGATGACTGGTTATCATATGTGATGGTGACTTTCTGACGCATATTTTCCCACGCTTTTGGAAATCCTTTGGTTATCTTATTGTCCGAGCAGTCCAGTTTCTTAAGTGCTGGCATCTTGCATATTCTCTCTGGTAAAACTTCGATAATGTTGTCCGAAATGTCTAAAAGTTCAAGATTTTTCATTTTATCCAGATCACTTGGTAATGATTTCAAATCGTTACATCCAACTTCAAGTGCTTTTAGTCGGTACAGGTACGGAAACTCAATGGGCATAACATCTATGTGATTCTTTGAAACATTGAGTCTTAACAGTGACGCAAACACATCAATTTGGTCTTTTGGGAAGTTCACCAACTCATTGTTTGATAAATCAAGCAAAATCAATTTGTTCATATCGCCAAAATTATCCGGTAGTATGCTCATCTTGTTGAAAGACATGTCTAAATGATTCAACGACACGAGTTTTACAACAGAAGGCGGGAATTCCGTAATACCATTATTTGATACAGTTAGTTTTTCCAGCTTGATCATGGTTCCAATCTTTGAAGGTACAGCTGTTAGCTCGTTTTGGTTTGCATTTACCGATTCTAAAGATTTAAGCTTGCATACATCCGTGATACTCCTGATTGAGTTTTCTGAAACGTCCAAATGTTTCAAGCACCTCATGTTAAATACCGCTGGTGGGATTTCTTCCATACCTAATTTGCATAACGTAAGGGATGTAATGTTACGTAAATGATCCTTGTCGCCAATGACAACTAATGCCGATCGTAGATCTGATGGATTTATTGTCAATGGGTTATCTGACAAGTTCAAAGATGTCAATGTTTTAGGTACATTCAACTCTGTTATACCATTGCTTGCAGCATTCAATGAACGTAGTTGATATAGAAAGTCAATTGATCTTGGTATCGCAGCGACCTCGTTGTTATTTAGGTTAAACGTTTCAAGGTTTCTAAGTTTGCGCAGATCGTGCGGGATGGCTGTAAGTTTGTTGTTGGATATATCCAAGAAAGTGAGAACCTGTTCTTGTCCTAGAGTTTCAGGCAACATAAGAAGTTTATTACCGGCAACATTTAAAGATTTCATTGTCTTCACATTCCCTACAGAATCTGGAAGTTCTCTGATTTTATTCCAAGAGATATCCAGCGCTACCAAAGATTTCATATGATCGATTTCAACCGGAATCACTTCAACTTGGTTCTTAGAAATGTTCAAAGATTCAAGCTGTTTTAAATAAACAGCAAATTTCATCGAATTTAAATTGTTATGTGATACGTCTAAAATGTTTAGACACGGTAACTCTCGGATACCCTCGGGTAAGTACTCAACCTGGTTGTTTTGTGCATGAAACACGCGCAACTTTTTCAGTTTAGCCATGTCATGTGGCAGTAATGGTATCTCGTTGTTCCCAATATTTAGAGTGTCTAGAGCATATCCTAAGTTACAAATCTCTTCTGGTAGATTTTTAATATTGTTATTGCTCAAATCCAAAAAATGTAGGAATTTGATGCCACCTAATTGTGCTGGTAGCTCTTGAAGAGCATTGTTTGACAAATCAAGCCAAGTCAGCCTCTGAAGTTTGTCAATGTTTTCTGGTATGTAAGATATTCCATTATTAGAGAGAATCATTTTTTGGATATTCGGTTTCTTCACGGTTGCTGGTGGCATTTCCGTCAGTCTGTTGTCCGATAGATTGATCTCTGCCGTCATTTCATACACACCCTTTTTGAACGATTTAATAAGATTACCAGAAACATCCACGTATGTAGCCGGTGACTTGCCGATACTTTTTGGTAGAGCTCTGATTCTATTGTTAGATGCAAATAGTTTATTAAGTCCTGTGGCTTTATGTATCGATGGTGGCAACTTCTTGATGTCATTATTTTCAATTTTTAAGATTTGTAATTTCTTCAATTTGGCTACGGAGCCCGGAAAAGCAGTCAACGCATTATTTTCAATGTCTATGTATTCTAGGTTTTCGAGCGCTGAAACTGCCTTCGGTAATCTCTTCATGCGATTATTTTCTGCTGTAAAGCGTACTGTCAGCTGACTTAGTTCTTCATTGTTATAAATTTCTATTGGCAATGACTTGTAGTTACAGTTTCCAAATTTAAGATGGACTTTCTTAGTATCTCCTACTCGTTTCACATGCTTCTTCAAAGGATCGGGTAAGGAAATGATCTTACTGCCTGGTCCTATAGCAGGGGGCGGTTTCTCGTCCTTTTTCTTTCTTCTTGCACTCATTTTTACCGTCTAAGATCCTTTCAGCTATTTATCATTGTTTCAGGTTAAAATCTGAAAAATACACATCAGACTTTTAATATAATTGTGAATTAAAATCGCCTTAAATATAGTATATCTTTGGTAATTTGCCAAATATCAAAGCATCAAATTAAATTTACGCCTGTTCTATTCAGTGTGAGAATTAATCGAACCTTTCTTTAAATTTAAAAGGGTAGCTTATAAACGGTAAACATTAAACATTCTCAAATGTTATGTTAATCTTATTTAATACGTTGCAGATATCTTTTCATATCATATTTCATAGTCCGTAATAAAGCTTGGATGTATAGTAAAGTATACTTTTTGACTAATGACCCTTCCACTAAATGAACTTTTGGTATACCAATTGGTTCCCGATTCATATATATGAAAGACTACTGTATCAGAACGAACTGTTAACACCTTGTTTAGCACACTTGGACAATGCGTTTACAAACTTTAGATTTCTTGTCGTTGGATCATCTTCTATAATAGACTAAATGAACTTATTCTCTAGACAAAGTATAATATGTATTGACTCCAGTGGACAAATTAGTACTTTGTGTATATTCAACACAATTAAAAAGTAGATATACAAGTTATGAAAGAGTATTTCGTATAAACTGTATGCAAAGGTCAATAGCACAGTATTTTGTAACAATGATATTTGGAAAAAGTCACAATCCTCATTTTCCAAAACGATAACGCTCTAAAACTGTACAGATTTGAACAGGAAATCATATTTGAAAACTATACTGAAGACTCAGGTCTGTGTAAACTGGTAGAGCAAATATGTTTTTATATATTAGAAACCTTCACCAAACAAAAGAATGAAAACCATACAAATAAACGAAATAAAACACTTAAAATTCACGTATGATTTATTTGATAGTAGATGCTATAAATGAAGCGTTTGATGGTTGAAAAGTCTTTGAAAGTAGAGATGCGATTTATCATATTTATAAAATCAAGCTGTTCAGAATTTTTACTTTGTAATGAGAAAATTATTTGTACTAAAAAGTATTTCAAATCATCCAAATATATATTTAAATGTATGTATACACCGTCAGCCTGATCAAATATTAAAAAAATAATGCAGGAATTATATAGGTTCAATAAAAGTAACTATTAAACACAAACATTGTATTCCATTCCGAAGTAGAATTTAATTCTCATATACTAAATAGACGGGACTAAATAAATATATTTTTCAAAATATTAGGGAATTGCAAACAACAAAATGTTTTATGAAACTAATTACTTGAAGTAACAGCTCATTACATACGTATATTTTAACCATATTCCATATTTGCTATGTAAAATCAAATATTTGCAGATCAATAAATATTTAAATTTCCCATTTGTAGGTATTAATTTACTTTATAAAAGTCAAAAAGCGGACACTTACATTGAGAGCAGCCTTTAAATCCGTATGTGTGTTGTTGCTATGAAGGACCATAAACATTTAAATGACATTTTTATTTATCAGTTTAAACTTTCAATGAAATCATGCATGTTGCATCCAATAATTCTATTTATATCTACGAACTATTTAAATATGAAATCTAAAATTAGCTTAGATTTTTAAAAATCAGTATCATTGTTAACGTTTCTGAAAGGTCGTAAAGTAACAAAAAAACTTAACCATGACATTATTTTACTTTGATATGGCACTTTAAAAATCTGAAGTAGATTGAAATAATCTACTGATTATGGACTGTTTTATCAGCAGATGTAATGTCAACTTCTCAGTCATACTCGTGCACTTAATCTGGTATCCCAGCCGATTATGGATATGTATGAAATATTCACCACTGGACATGAAACAAACAAAAATCATGCAATTGATTATATAGTACCAAGGACAGCGTCCGTTAAAATCTTATAAATCATTTTCAAAGGCAGTGGCGGATCTAGAAATTTTCATAAGTGGGGGCCCACTGACTGCTCTAAGAGGGGACCCGCTTCAGTAATGCTTCAGTGATTCCCTATATAAGCAACCAATTTTTTTTCCCAAAAAGGGGGGCCCGGGCCCCCTCCCCCCTAAATCCGCCTCTGAAAGCTACATTTTTTTTTTAGATGGATATGTGTAGAGAGGCTATTTATGTGACAAATTCGACTTTAAATATGGTTCGTTTCACCCTTTCTCCAAACAAAAAGTAGATTCATTTTTTTACGCCGAAGAAAAGATGATATTCCAGAATCGGTAACTACACACATTGCACTAGAACATTATACAAATATCACCCACAAACATTGCACTAGAGCATTATACAAATATCATCCCATTGACATTGTACTAGACAATTATACACATGTCATATCATAGACATTAAAAAGAGCATTATACAAATATCCCCTCATATACATTGTACTAGAGCATTATACAAATGCCATTCCAAAGACATTGCTCTAGAGCATTATACAAATGTCATCAAACAGACAACGTATATACTAGAGCATTATAAACATGTCATCTCATACACATTGAACTTGAGAATTATACAAGTCATCTCATAGACATTGCACTAGAGCATAATACACATGTCATCTCATAGACATTGTACATATTGTATTAGAGCATTAATGATACACGTCATCTCATAGACATTGCACTAGAGCATTATACACATGTCATCTCATAGACATTGTACTACTGGTATATAATTATACAAATTTCATCTCATAGACATTGCACTAGAGCATAATACACATGTCATCTCATAGACGTTGTACTGTATAATTATACAAATTTCATCTCATAAACATTGTACTAGAGCATTAATGTCGTCCCATAGACATTGCACTACAGCATTATACAAAGGTCACCAAATAGACATTGCATTAGAGTATTATACAAATGTCACCTAACAGACAAAGTACTAGAGCATTATACAAATGTCATCCCATAGATAACGCACAAGAGCATTTTAACATACACTGTACTAGAGCACTATACAAATGTCAACCCATAGATATTGCACTATTGCATTTTACAAATGTTCTCGATTTTGTCATTGTTCTATATCTAAATATAAGATAGTGACAAGTCAGATGGGAAAATAACTTGTGATTAATCCATATTATCAATCGGGGTTTCTTCTCAAAATAAAAACATTATACTTTCAAGCTTAATGAATGGTATAGGCAAAATGTGCTGTGTTTCAAGATACAGGGATAAAACGCTTAATTCTAGAACCAGAATCACAACTAGGTTAAAATTCACCTGCACTAAAGAGCGTGTGCATTGAAAAATCAACAGTTTATTCATAACAACAAAGCTATAATTTGTCACAGTGGATTAAAGAAATCAATAATTTCCTTCGATTTTCTGGAATTTACGATGATAAATCAAAAAGATAGTGTTCAAAAGGATTTAAATTTCAATATACAGATGGCTTTTCCTGTCTTTGATAATACAACATTGTGTCACTGTTAGTGTTTCCATGGCAACTGGAATCAATATTTTGCAAACATTCTATTGTAATAAAACTTGAAATAGAAATTAGAATGTTTTGTATTCATTCTCGCTCACATTTGCATATTGCTTTTCTTATTTCAATTGTGTTGTTTTTTCTAGTTTAATTTTGTTCCAGTTGCCAATGGACACACATTATATGTGTGATGTTAATAAAAAAAAACAATTTGCTTGAACAGAAAACAATTCTAATATTAGGTAATAGTAGTTGTGTTTGGTCGCTAGCTATTTTTTTTTTAAACATTTGATTAATGAAAAATTTAGAAGAAGCACCTCTTTTGAACGCAGAAACCCCTTTAATAGCCTCAGAGGGTATTCATTTCTTTTTACAAATAAAACCAAGAGTGCACACGCTGAAATGTCTCGTCTTCTTTACTAATCATTGATATTATGTTGATACTCTTAAATATAAAACTTTATTATGAATGTCACATAAACTTAACATTAACCAAGAAAAATAAACATTGATCAATGAACCATGAAAATGAGGTCAAGTTCAGATGAACCTTGCCAGGCAGACATGTACAGCTAACAATACTTCCATACAGCAAATATAATTGACCTATTGTTAATAGTCAAAGACAAAAAGACCAAAACACAAAAACTTAACACTGAGCAATAAACCGTGAAAAACAGGTCAAGGTCAAATAAAACCTGCACGACTGACATATAGATCATAAAATATTTCCATACACTAAATATAGTTGACCTATGACATAAAGTATAAGATAAAAAGACCAAAACTCAAAAACTTAACTTTGACCACTGAACCATGAAAATGAGGACAAGGTCAGATGACATCTTCCCGCTAGACATGTACAACTTACAATCATTCAATACAACAAATATAGTAAACCGATTGCATAAAGTATGAGAAAAACAGACCAAAACACAAAAACTTAACTATAAAAACTGAACCAGGAAAATGAGGTCAAGGTCAGATGACCCCTGCCAGTTGGACATGTAAACCTTACAGTCCTTCCATAGACCGAATATACTAGACCTATTGCATATAGTATCTGAGATATGGACTTGACCACCAAAACTTAACCTTGTTCACTGACCCATGAAATGAGGTCGAGGTCAAGTGAAAACTGTCTGATGACCATGAGGACCTTGCAAGGTACGCACATACCAAATATAGTTATCCTATTACTTATAGTAAGAGAGAATTCAACATTACAAAAAATCTGAACTTTTTTCAAGTGGTCACTTAACCATGAAAATGAGGTCAAGGACAATGGACATATGACTGACGGAAACTTCGTAACATGAGGCATCTATATACAAAATATGAAGGATCCAGGTATTCCACCTTCTAAAATATATAGCTTTTAAGAAGTGAGCTAACACCGCCGCCGGATCGCTTTCCCTATGTCGAGCTTTCTGCAACAAAAGTCCGACTCGAATATAAAATTGGTCATATATTTTGCAAACGATGCGATACATGAACAATGCCAACACAATGATGATTAGTTCTATTCTGGTGGTTTAAAAATATGTTCTAAATGTCACTGACACAATTTGTCACAGTTGTCATACATCTTGTAACAGAACAGCTATAATGTCACATGATAAGTAATCAAAGTATATACTAGTAGTTATTAACTGCATAAAACATCATGTTACTTCTTTTAAAACATAGATTTCGCTTGCTTGTGTGTTCTTTATTTCTTTTAGATGCCTATATATATAGCAGAACTTGATACCATTTAACCAGTGTTTAGCCAGTCTCGGCTTTTTCGAAACATGATAATGTCTTTTTCTAAATTCACATACACCAGTCAGATTTGGGAGGTTAATTCCGATGTGTCGTTCAGAAAGAGAGAGGGAGCCAGGTCTCTACAATCTTCATGCTAAGAACCATTGCAATAAATGTTAGAGGGTTTCTAATGTTGTTTGTTGCAAGGCTAGGCTTTATTTGCCTCATTTTCAATAGGCAGTCATAGGTCTCGCCATTTTATCCCGGTCGATCTACATATCACATTAACGTTATTTATGAACATTCATGAAATATTTACCGCTGGAAGTAGAGCAAATAACAATCAATCAATCAATCGAAACAAACCGTTTCTTAAGTTTGAATCTTTAGGTGATTTCCTGGAAAATTAAAAAAAATAAGAGGATAAAGACGAGATGGGAAGATTCCAAGCTGCTATGTTTTATCCCCCCTTACATGGTAAGAGAATATTTATTTTTTCATGTCAATACTGTTTATATAAAAACTAAAAAAATGTAATCTCCGTCATATCTTTGCTTTCTAAATGATTACTTGACGGCGTTTACGCCATAATTTTCAGCACATATTACAATATCAGTTTGTATTGTCGGAGCAAGGAGGTTATATGTAATATGTAATATAACCTGCTTGGTCGGAGGAAGCCGGAATGTCCATAAAGAATCAATAGCAATCCTAGACAAATACGATCGGAATCGAACGCACCTTGCATCAAGCGGAATTCCAGCCCACAACCTTGGCATGTAGATAAATTAGTCATCGCTGAAGATGAACTATACTTAGACACCGAGGCTCCTTCTTTGGTGAACAGAATGAGCTACCACAATGTAAATGTGCCTTCATCAAGTTTAAAGAAGGGAAGGGACACCTCCGGTAATGACCTCATCTAAAGTAGCATCTTTGAAAATCATATAAAAATTGTTCGACAATGGTTTTCTTTTTTCATAGAAATCCTAGACCCTCACCAGGTTGTATTCTTACCTTTATAAGTGAATAAGCAATTAATCTATTTGATAAATATCAGTAAAAAAGTCGCCAGGGACCTAACTTTACTTCTCTCGTGACCACTGCTAATTTGAGTATGTTGTAAATTTCCAATTAGTACAACTTTATCAATTACTTCTATGTATAATCTGCGAAAGCTCGTTCATTTAATACTTTACGTGTGTATGAATAATTTAGATATAATTTCACGCAACTTAAAAACAACTTGATTTCTGTATTTTGACATAATATGAACCGGATTAAATGGTATAGTTTTGATAATGGATAATAAATTACTCCGTTCTTTAAACTTTCTGTGTTACAAAATCAATCCAGTCTGTTCTTGTTAGTATGCACAACGAAATGTTAGATTGACTTTTCGTCAGGAATATTGTTAATTATGTAAAATCAAGAGTATTTGTAGACAATAGCTTCTCATTGATGCTGAATGAAATATTTAATTGAGAAATTATAAGTAAAACGCGGGATCCAAGATTTTCTTATGGGAACACGGAAACTGAAATTTGCATATTTGTGCATAGTTTTTAAGTTTTCACATGGCATATTAAAAGTGGACCGTCCCTCTATATCAACCAATTGATTATATGTCCATCAATACTTCTTATATTCCCACGAAGTTAAACGGTTAAAAAGACAAAACTTATATCTCTTTAATAGTCAACTAAGTACTATGATTTTATCATTTAATTAGTCAACAAATGCAATTAAGATCTTAATCTTGTCCTATATCAAGGAATCGTACATGTCACAACCTATTCAAATTTTGTGTACTGAGACCATCTTAACGACTCGTTAAAGTTATCAGACAAAATTTTATATGATTATATTTCAAAATGTTGAAGGCATTATCGACAATGACCATTACAATTTAAAGGGTCAGTAGAGTTGCTCTAATTGAACTTGCAAGCAATGTTAAAGTAAAATATCAATGAAAAAAAAAGAATACAAAATAATAAATTGGGTAAAAATATACTCACTCTATTACTTGTTAATCCTAATATAAAATTTGATCATCTATTTTCCCATACCGCCATTAATACGGTAACTAGAGAAGCTACAGGCTGTCTCTAGGAAGGCCACAGTAATGTGACGTCATGCATCAATATAAATACAGGTATTTCACAGGTTCAAGTCGCCTGACACCTGTAAATTAAATGAAAAAATGAACGAACAATTTACAACTGTTAAAAGTTTCTATAATGAAAGGCTTATTAACTTGGTTAAAAGGATTTGCTCATTGATTTCAATATTTAATTATTGTTTGCCCTTGAAGTGCGCCTCAAAATTTACCTGTATTTGTAACACTTTGATCTCCTTAAATTTTATTCGACATATATCAATCCTTTCCCAAAATATTTAAATAAATCAGACTGAAAGTAAAATATTAAATTAAAGCTGTAATTGAATGATTTTTTATACCGAACTGTGGCTGCATGTCACATAGTTATTTTGAAATTAGCTGATAAGGAAATAAACTTCACATTTTGTAAAGCACTCAAAAACATGCGATAGTCTGCAATTTTTGTGCTGATATGTGATTATCTAATAACTATAAATTTGTGAACTGCTGCTTCGCTACTCGTCTGTTTTTTATGACTTTTAAAAATGGTATATTGGGGTATATACATATATAACAAGAGTGCACACACTGAAATGTCTCGCCTTCTTTACTAATCATTGATATTATTTTGAAAGTCCTCAGAATAAAGCTTTATTACAACTGTACATAAAAATTACATTAACCAAGATAACTAAACAAAGACCAATGAACCATGAAAATGAGGTCAAGGTCAGATGAACCATGCCAGGCTGACATGTACAGCTAACAATGCTTCCATAAAACAAATATAGTTGACGTAATACTTATAGTTTAAGAAAAATAGACCAAAACACAAAAACTTAACACTGAGCAATGAACCGTGAAAATAAGGTCAAGGTCAAATAAAACCTGCGCAACTAATATATAGATCATAAAATATTTCCATACACTTGAAATAGTTGACCTATGGCATTGAGTATCAGATAAAAAGACCAAAACTGAAAAACTTAACTTTGACCACTGAACAATGAAAATGAGGTCAAGGTCATATGACATCTGTCCGCTAGACATGTTCACCTTACAATCATTTCATACAACAAATATAGTAGACCTATTGCATAAAATATGAGAAAAACAGACCAAAACACAAAAACTTAACTATAACCACTGAACCATGAAAATGAGGTCAAGGTCAGATGACACCTGCCAGTTGGACATGTACTCCTTACAGTCCTTCCATACATCGAATATACTAGCCCTATTGCTTATAGTATCTGAGATATGAACTTGACCACCAAAACTTAACCTTGTTCACTGAGCCATGAAATGAGGTCGAGGTCAAGTGAAAACTGTCTGACGGGCATGAGGACCGTGTAAGGTACGCACATACCAAATATAGTAATCCTTATACTTATAATATAAGAGAATTCAACATTACAAAAAATCTGAACTTTTTTTTCAAGTGGTCACTGAACAATAAAAATGAGGTCAAGGACATTGGACATGTGACTGACGGAAACTTCGTAACATGAGGCATCTATATACAAAGTATGAAGCATCCAGGTCTTCCACCTTCTAAAATATAAAGCTTTTAAGAAGTGAGCTAACACCCGCCGCCGCCGCCGTAGCCGTAGCCGCCGGATCACTATCCCTATGTCGAGCTTTCTGCAACAAAAGTTCCAGGCTCGACAAAAATAAGGAGATACGATCATATGATTGCCAATAATTCAAGTATCTGTCAAAGTTTAAATGAAGTTGATGTAAGCAATTATAGGCAACTGTCCGGCCTTCAAAAATGAGAAAAATCCACTGTATAGTCGGCTATTAAGACCAAAGCATATGGTCTTTGGTAGCACTCCACAGTTAGGTGTGTAGTTTCGCATTTTGGCCCCTGTGGATTTTTCAAATATGAGAGCTAGTGTGCAATAAAATTCATTTTTGGATAGCTGAGTATTAAAATAGCCTTTGTATTGGGTTTATATGAACATCAAGGTTATGTTATGTATGTAATATAGGCTGTTTTCTGTATGACAGTCCGTATTTGCATGTCCCTACCATACATTGGTCCGGCAATTATTGTAATGTTTTTTTCCAACTTTTTATCGCACGAACTTTGTGATTGGATTTTACGAAAAAATGAGGCGAAAGACACCCATTTTTTATTTGATCATTAGGAAGATTTAGGAAAACAGTTTCTAAAAAGGTATCACTCAAAGGCATTGAAATTCTAGTTTGATCCAAATTTTAGGGGAAAATGTGACATGTTCACCCTCCTTTTTGCAATATTTTATGGGAAATAAATGCAGAATGTTGCCATGGATACACATAAAAGGAATTAATGTTCACCCTTTTAACTTTTGAAAATCAAATCTATGGAAGATACTGATTACATACATATACACATGTACAACACAAACAGTTAGGTTAATGTATTAGAAATCCAGGAATAGGAGATGATAAAACATTTTGTGGCTCATTTTTAATTTTATTTTCTAACTGTGGAGTGCTACCTTTACAGGACTTGCTCCGGTAAGTAAAACCCTTGCTATAGGCAGACACGTCAGGTTTAAAGGGAGGAAACGTCAAATAAGATGTTGTGCGTAAGGAGAGTGCGTGTTGTAAGCTAAAGTCTTACAACTTTCTGAAATATCTTCAAGTTGCCCGCTGTTGCAAGACAAATACTTTGCACCTATACTTATTTCCCAGTGCCAGTCAAACTTTTACTTCCTACATCCAGGACGACAAATCATACATTACTAAACTTATTTTAATTACTGTAAACTGTTATCAGGGTAAATGCGCATGTTTCTTTTTTACTAGTTGTTTTAAAAGCAAGCAACGATTGATCAACTAGTAGTCTGTTTCACTTTTGGTAAGAATATTGTCTGACATTTAAATTGATTTTAGACTTGTATTGCCTCATATTATCCCCCCACTTAACGCATTGATATACGGTTGTAGTCGTTTTGGATACCGGTGTTCTTTATCGAATGCTGCCACGGCTAGAACTTAATTCAAGGATTTTAAAACATTTGTTTATGGTGTTTAATGTTACCGTCAGTTTGATTAATAGGTAACCGTAACCACTCACAAAAAACTTAATTAAAGCTGGATCAGAGAAAAGGAAAAGTTATTAAATTGGTCCATTTTGAAATAGGTATACTACTAGCGCAAAAATACCACACATGTGTCACGCATGTACCTTGAAACGCATGCGTCTCAAATGTATCACACGCATGCATGATAACATGCGCGAATCATGTGTATCACATGCGTTTTCCACACATGTGCCATTCACATGTGCTCATGTGTGGCATTTTTGCCTGTGCAGTTACATTTTGGATACATCATTTAGTTGAGTCTAGATTTTGTGATTGAATTAACCGTTTTTTTATGTGCCTGTCCAACACCAGAATCATGGCATCCAGTAGGTGTCTTCGGTTGTTGTCCGACATATTTGTTTCCCGTTTGATTGTTTTCATCATGCAACAGTTAGGTCTTGGCATTGACTCTGTTGTTATATATTTGTTCTATTTATCCATTATAAACCAGACTTGTCAGTCACTCATGTGCCATTTTAGATTTCTCTTGTTTGGACACTCTCAATTTCCGACTTTTGTTACGTATATTAACTTATAAAAGTCTTGAAAGAAATATGGTTTTACCATAAAGTTTCAATACTTTTTTGTTGATAATTATTATGTAGTCCAGACATGTTTGCATGTTTGGTTAACCTTATACATGTAAACTCTAACACTAGTTTTGAAGTTAGTTCTATATATGGATTCAGACAAAGGGACTAAAATGAGTTCCAATGTCAATATCTAAAACTGATCTACATGTATTCCATCGTATATATATTTGGCAACCGTGAGAAAAACAAATTGTTTATAATTAATTGTAATGGTTATAACCTATGCACTCCTACCATTCAAAAGGGTTAAGAAATAAAATTAAAACTTGTGAAAGACTATGTAATTTTTAAACATATCCCAATAAAATCTACATGATATTAATCTATACTGACAATCCTGATGTGAATGTTTTAATAAAAGCTATTGTTATAGGACGTCGGTTAAGATGATTTAAAAAATACACCAAAGAAGAAACCACCGTCTTAAAGGTTATATAAACAACCGAATAATTGTAGATCATATCATAAAGGTATCTATATTGTAATCAAATTTATATAAACTGATAAATATACATGTTATTAAACATGCGACAGACAACGGGATTAGTAAAAAAATACTAAATAGTGTCGAACTTTTGTAAAGATGCAATAATAAATAACGTGACTGTGCTGGATGTATGAAGACGCAATCGTGTCTTGTTTAAATGTGGATGTCTTATCCTATTTCTCTACCTAAGACGTACACAGCTCTCTGCAAGAGAAGAGACCTATGCAATAACCCCTTTTTGGAGTCCATAGGTGGCCTGTTGCAAAAAAACCCATTTATTCTGATCCATCACATCTTTATTTGTTCACTGGTATTCGATGTTTAAGTCCATAATCCGTTTGACACACTTTACAGAAACACTTGTTGCATTGGTAGTTAAATTAATCTTATCCCGATAAGCCAGAGGCGGATTTAGGGGGCATCGGGCCCGGCCCATCCCTTTTTGGGAAAAAAAATGGTTGCTTATATAGGGAATCACTGAAGCGTGACCCCTCTTAGGTCAGTCAGTGGGCCCCCACTTATGAAAATTTCTGGATCCGCCACTGTAAGCATGTAATGTTTGCCACTGGATTTTAATGGAACAACAGTCAATAAAATAAAGACATAATGGAGTATGGCTGAGGGTATTTTGAGGCCAGGCATTATAACAGATTTTGTCGCAAAGCTCATTCCTTTTCACATTATACGTATACCATTATTAAGGACAATTTGCTGTCCCAGCAGGAGTTTTATGTCTTTTAGGATATAACCCATCAAAATGATTTTCCAAAAGACGCTATACTTATTCAGGAAACAATAATGAATTACCGTGAATTAATTTAATATAACTAACAACATGAAATGACATCAGAGATAATCAAAATAATTCACATCCTTTTTTGACTGTAGTCGGATTCATTGATTCTTCAAGACATAAACTACCAGTAAAAATGTCGTAAAGCAAAAACCTGTATTACTAATTAGCCGCGTTATCAAAGCGCATAAAAGGAAATGTTTTACAGTTTATGGAAATTACACTATATTCCGCAGTTCACGGATCAATCTAGTTAATTGATAATTTGAGTAAAAAGTAGACGGGATCAATATAATTGTCAAACAGGAAACTTTCATTTAGCTTTAGAAATTTCACATAACAATTGGTAAATAATAATTGAAAATAAAAATCAATTATATTATATTTAATGCATATGAATATTTGATGTGAATAAAAGGATATGTTGTTCATACGTCAATAAAATAGCAATTCAACACAAAAACTGATCTATAAACTTCTAGAGGTAAATATGAAGACTTCAATAAATAATTGATTGACAAGTGGCAAGTATTTCATGTCGTAACAAGGACAAGAGTAGAGTTATGCTGATCTGTCTTCAGCAAAAACTCGTTTATCGGCTTATAATAGACTCGTAATCATTTTCGTGAGGACAAACCCTAGTTTCACTACTTCAATAAATGTTGAAGAATTATAAGAATATTTCAATGTTTCAATTCGAAATAATCCTGTATATCTTTATATATTTTATTGTTTAGTATGTGAGGGTCAGCTTTAGCGAAGGAGAAAATATGACAATACATTGGGACCTAAATTATGTCCAAAACCAAGGGAACCCATCAAAATAGTCAGTAATCTCTGTATCAGTTCAAGTGCATTGCGGATTAAATATAAATTGCAAGTTTCACTGACTATCCTTTCAGGCTTTTGTTCTGTTGTTTAAATTGAAGAAGATGAGTCATTCGATAAAATAAAATATATGAATAATGCAATTTATTAACAAAAAAAGTCATTGTTGATATCAAACAATAGTTCTATTCAAATTAAATGAATGAACCGTTTTCTCTGAAATAATACCTATGTGTCCTTATTCTTTACTTGAAAGCGGTATGCACGAACAGTTTTATTTGTATGTTAAACATCATACATTTATGATCAAATATCATAAAAGTAAATATTTGATAAACATATATAAATGTTTAATACATCTTAACATAAGTTGTCACCTTAGAGACAAGTGTAAATAAACATACAAAAGAGATCTAAAATTTTAATGACACCCCACAATTAAGAACCTGAAGCATGCATGTGTATCTAAATTAGCTTTTTATTGACTTTCGTCTTTAAATTCACATATAAACTATCCGTTAAAAAAATAAATAAAAAAGTATATTGCTCACTTTTTCTTTTTCTGTACCTTGTTCGATTTATTTGTTATCTTACCCTAAGACTAGTGGTATACCACCGTCCGGCTGTTGCTGTATCTAATGATATCTGTGACGTGTGTATGTCACATAGAGATGCTTATGACGTTAGAAATTGCCGAACGTCGACGCGACGAATCTTTGACGGCCGTCATGTTGTGCGGCACCAGTCGAAATGGAAAAACGTAGCACACATCAAACTGGATCGAATAAATCTTTCTATATCGAAATTTAATAGTGATTTTTTTTTCATTGCTTAAGTCATGAAAAGCTGTTAGAATAGACACATCTACCAACCGACTTTTATGGTGCTTTTCGCCGATTGTAAGCTTTTTATTAATTTTAAATTTTTTAACACGAGTTAAACAACGAATAACTTGTTCTTTTATTAAAAATATTTTATTCATATTCTGGACAAGAACAAATAATCAACAAATCAAAATGGGCAGTTGGTTGGTTTAGCAAATTGGTATATTCTTGACGTACAGAATACAAGTAGTTTCTTTACATTAAAATATATTGACACACTAATTTTTCAATCCTTATTCTTTAAAAGAAGTTTTGTACAGCATATGCAATCTTTTCACTAATTTGTTTTATTCTCCAGTGGGATAGTTTTCGTGTGCTAAAAAAAACCGTGAAAGAGTTGATAATACAAAAAAAAATCTTTTAAATGCAGTGTGCGCTTAGAGCAACATGGCAACTTGCAAGCACTGGATATGCTAATAATAATAGGCCTAGAAAATAATAGAAATAGGCAATTGTTGAATTTGAAGTCATTTTTGGAATTTCCCATTCCCTGCAATTTCAGTCCAAAATCATTCAAGACTGATACAAACGATATTCATTATTTGGACAGCTCACATATCGGCTAAGGTAGACACACAATAGGTTTCATTTGAGCCTATAAGGAAACCATATTTTCAATATCGCCTCAGAAACCAAACAATTTTTGCCAAATCTGACAGGATAAACGTATATCATAGAACAATGACAAGTTCAGGCAGTGATATTGTCTTGTATGTTATCTCTGAATGGCTGTGGTTTACACAATAATGACAATATCAATGAACAGTGACAAGTACAGGTAGGGACATTGTCTAGTGTTCTGTCTCTGTATGGCTGAGGGTTTACACAATGACAAAATCATAGAACAACAATAAGTACAGGTAGTGACATTGTCTAGTGTTCTGTCTCTGTATGGCTGAGGGTTTACACAATAATTACAATATCATAGAACAATGACAAGTACAGGTAGTGACATTGTCCAGTTTGCTGTCTCTGTATGGCTGTGGGTTTACACAATAATTACAATATCATAGAACAATGACAAGTACAGGTAGTGACATTGTCTAGTTTGCTGTCTCTGTATGGCTGTGGGTTTACACAATAATTACAATATCATAGAACAATGACAAGTACAGGTAGTGACATTGTCTAGTGTTCTGTCTCTGTATGGCTGAGGGTTTACACAATAATTACAATATCATAGAACAATGACAGGTACAGGTAGTGACATTGTCTAGTTTGCTGTCTCTGTATGGCTGTGGGTTTACACAATAATTACAAAATCATAGAACAATGACAGGTACAGGTAGTGACATTGTCTAGTTTGCTGTCTCTGTATGGCTGTGAGTTTACACAATAATTACAATATCATAGAACAATGACAGGTACAGGTAGTGACATTGTCTAGTTGCTGTCTATGTATGGCTGAGGGTTTACACAATAATTACAATATCATAGAACAATGACAAGTACAGGTAGTGACATTGTCTAGTGTTCTGTCTCTGTATGGCTGAGGGTTTACACAATAATTACAATATCATAGAACAATGACAGGTACAGGTAGTGACATTGTCTAGTTTGCTGTCTCTGTATGGCTGTGGGTTTACACAATAATTACAATATCATAGAACAATGACAGGTACAGGTAGTGACATTGTCTAGTTTGCTGTCTCTGTATGGCTGTGGGTTTACACAATAATTACAATATCATAGAACAATGACAAGTACAGGTAGTGACATTGTCTAGTTGCTGTCTCTGTATGGCTGAGGGTTTACACAATAATTACAATATCATAGAACAATGACAGGTACAGGTATTGACATTGTCTAGTTTGCTGTCTCTGTATGGCTGAGGGTTTACACCATAATTACAATATCATAGAACAATGACAAGTACAGGTAGTGACATTGTCTAGTTTGCTGTCTCTGTATGGCTGTGGGTTTACACAATGACAAAATCATTGAACAACAATAAGTACAGGTAGTGACATTGTCTAGTTTGCTGTCTCTGTATGGCTGTGGGTTTACACAATAATTACAATATCATAGAACAATGACAAGTACAGGTAGTGACATTGTCTAGTTTGCTGTCTCTGTATGGCTGAGGGTTTACACAATAATTACAATATCATAGAACAATGACAAGTACAGGTAGTGACATTGTCTAGTTGCTGTCTCTGTATGGCTGAGGGTTTACACAATAATTACAATATCATAGAACAATGACAGGTACAGGTAGTGACATTGTCTAGTTTGCTGTCTCTGTATGGCTGTGGGTTTTCACAATAATTACAATATCATAGAACAATGACAAGTACAGGTAGTGACATTGTCTAGTGTTCTGTCTCTGAATGGCTGTGGTTTACACAATAATGACAATATCAAAGAACAGTGACAAGTACAGGTAGGGACATTGTCTAGTTTGCTGTCTCTGTATGGCTGTGGGTTTACACAATAATTACAATATCATAGAACAATGACAAGTACAGGTAGTGACATTGTCTAGTTTGCTGTCTCTGCATGGCTGTGGGTTTACACAATAATTACAATATCATAGAACAATGACAGGTACAGGTAGTGATATTGTCTAGTTTGCTGTCTCTGCATGGCTGTGGGTTTACACAATAATTACAATATCATAGAACAATGACAAGTACAGGTAGGGACATTATCTAGTGTTCTGTAACTGCATGGCTGTGGGTTTACACAATAATTACAATATCATAGAACAATGACAAGTACAGGTAGTGACATTGTCTAGTTTGCTGTCTCTGTATGGCTGTGGGTTTCAATGACAAAATCATAGAACAACAATAAGTACAGGTAGTGACATTGTCTAGTTTGCTGTCTCTGTATGGCTGTGGGTTTACACAATAATTACAATATCATAGAACAATGACAAGTACAGGTAGGGACATTATCTAGTGTTCTGTAACTGCATAGCTGTGGGTTTACACAATAATTACAATATCATAGAACAATGACAAGTACAGGTAGTGACATTGTCTAGTGTGCTGTCTCTGCATGGCTGTGGGCTGTACTAGCATGACAATATCATAGAACAATGACAAGTACAGGTAGTGACATTGTCTACTGTGTTGTCTCTGCATGGCTGTGGGCTGTACTAGCATGACAATGTCATAGAACAATGACAAGTACAGGTAGCGGCATTGTCTACTGTGCTGTCTCTGCATGGCTGTGGGTTGTACTAGCATGACAATGTCATAGAACAATGACAAGTACAGGTAGTGACATTGTCTACTGTGTTGTCTCTGCATGGCTGTGGGCTGTACTAGCATGAAAATGTCATAGAACAATGACAAGTACAGGTAGTGACATTGTCTACTGTGTTGTCTCAGCATGGCTGAGGGTTTACACAATAATTACAATATCATAGAACAATGACAAGTACAGGTAGTGACATTGTCTACTGTGTTGTCTCTGCATGGCTTTGGGTTGTACTAGCATGACAATATCATAGAACAATGACAAGTACAGGTAGTGACATTGTCTACTGTGTTGTCTCAGCATGGCTGAGGGTTTACACAATAATTACAATATCATAGAACAATGACAAGTACAGGTAGTGACATTGTCTAGTGTGCTGTCTCTGCATGGCTGTGGGTTGTACTAGCATGACAATGTCATAGAACAATGACAAGTACAGGTAGCGGCATTGTCTACTGTGTTGTCTCTGCATGGCTGTGGGTTGTACTAGAATGACAATGTCATAGAACAATGACAAGTACAGGTAGTGACATTGTCTAGTGTGCTGTCTCTGCATGGCTGTGGGTTGTACTAGCATGACAATGTCATAGAACAATGACAAGTACAGGTAGTGACATTGTCTACTGTGTTGTCTCTGCATGGCTGTGGGTTGTACTAGCATGACAATATCATAGAACAATGACAAGTACAGGTAGTGACATTGTCTACTGTGTTGTCTCAGCATGGCTGAGGGTTTACACAATAATTACAATATCATAGAACAATGACAAGTACAGGTAGTGACATTGTCTAGTCACTCTAGTGTGCTGTCTCTGCATGGTTGTGGGTTGTACTAGCATGACAATGTCATAGAACAATGACAAGTACAGGTAGTTACATTGTCTAGTGTGCTGTCTCTGCATGGCTGTGGGTTGTACTAGCATGACAATGTCATAGAACAATGACAAGTACAGGTAGTGACATTGTCTACTGTGTTGTCTCAGCATGGCTGAGGGTTTACACAATAATTACAATATCATAGAACAATGGCAAGTACAGGTAGTGGCCAGTGACGGATCCAGAACTTTTTGTAGGGGGGGGCCGGGGCGCTCCCCTTTATAATCAACCAAATTTTTCACAGGCAAGGGGTGCCCTGGGCCCCCTCCCCTGGATCAACCTATTGTGGCATGTCTAATGTGCTGTCTCTGTATGGCTGTGGGTTAATACTATTTGTCTTTGAATTTTGGTTGGAAAAGAATAAATAGTAAATACCCAAGGATTTTGCGGGCAATATGTCGACTGAGCATGTACAAAAGTGTATAAGACACGGATCAATAAGGTTTGTAAATTTCGATATATTTTCTCAAAAAGATTGCTTGAAAGACAAATTTAAAAGTACAAAACACTACATTTATACATCATTTCACAAATATTTCTGACTATGTATGGTTTCAGAAGAGTTGCTTGCTGCTCAATGAATTCATTCTCTTTTTTTAGTAGTACAGATATTGGTTTTACAGCCAAAAATTTAAAATAAAAGGGAATTCAGTAAAATGACAAAGTTGCACCAAAACCAACAACTATTTGAATTGTACATAATCTAAAATAATACAGAGCACAACCATAGCCCCTTTGGAATAAAATTATACTGGGGACACTTCTAGTCACTTTATATTTAGCCTGAATTTTCTGAAAATTTGCCATTTTTGGCAAATATTCTGAACAACTAGCTCATAATGACATTACAGTCAAATTGTGTTATCAAGGCTAAGCTATCATACACAATTTATGTAAACTTTTCTTCTGATGCTAAAAAAGACCAGCAATGGTATAGTTGGGGCAATTGTTTCTCCATAGGCCGTAATGGTAACGTTTTCTTCTGTTGCTCAGCCCATATCGTAAACTTGTATAATGTATGATGGCTTGTATTGAAGCTGAGACATTTTTACATATGTGGTTAAATTTTCGGGGCACGAAGTGTGATTCATTTTTCCGTAATTTAGCAAACCCCGAGTATCCTTTTGCGATGTGGCTCCTCATGGTAAAAAATCCCATTTTTAACACAATAAGTTCTTTGAAATTTTAATTCTTTGAACACATTTAATAGCTCCATGGTTTTTACACATTTATTCTGTGTTCCCTTACTTTTTAAATTAACACTAATGGTTCAGCTCAGTCATTTGTTTATCATAGAAATGTGTCAAATATCACTACACAGAGATTTTTTGTTTACACGTGACTTTTGTGTTCCTCATTTCAAGGCGCATTAGGGGTATTGTCCCATTTCAATGTTTTGTTTTCATTTAATTAATTGAGCCAGATAAGCCCGAAAAATGCACCTTCTCAATACATGTAAATAATGTGAAAGTAGAATAAATTGTAGTTTAATATTTCTGTGAGCAAGAAATACTAATATTGTAAATAGAGGGATCACTGAAGGGTAATTGGCAAGGCAAGGACAGTAACCAAACAGGCTTAGATGAATTAATTCTCTAATGTTGTTTCCCCTATCCCATTAAATAACTACATGACATGATGTTACAACAAGAGGCTGTCACAACGACAGCAAACCGGATTTATTAACATTTATTTGTGTCTTGCCAATATCACAAGAACCATAACTCTTGAACGGTAAAAGTCAAAATTGTCATTATTGAACTTGACCTCCATTTTGTCATCAGTAACAACATATTAAAATTTGAAAAGCTTTGGTTGAACAGTTCATGAGTAAATACACGGACACAACTGGAATAGTCATTTTTCAATCTTTCAAGAACCATAACTCCTGAACGGTAAAAGTCAAAATCGTCATTATTGAACTTGACCTCCATTTTGTCATCAGTAACAACATATTAAAATTTGGGAAGCTTTGTTTGAACAGTTCATGCGTAAATGCACGGACACTACTGGAAATGCCATTTTTCAATCTTCCAAATACCATAACTTCTAAACGGTGAAAAGTCAAAATCGTCATTATTGAACTTGACCTCCATTTTGTCATCAGTAACAACATATTAAAATTTGAAAAGCTTTGGTTGAACAGTTCATGAGTAAATGCACAGACACAACTGGAATAGTCACTTTTCAATCTTTCAAGAACCATAACTCCTGAACGGTAAAATTCAAAATCGTCATTAATGAACTTGATCTCCATTTTGTCATCAGTAACAACATATTAAAATTTGGGAAGCTTTGGTTGAACAGTTCATGCGTTAATGCAATGACACGACTGGAAATGCCATTTTTCAATCTACCAAGAACCATAACTTCTAAACTGGAAAAGTCAAAATCCTCATAATTGAACTTGACCTCCATTTTGTCATCAGTAACAACATATTAAACTTTGAAAAGCTTTGGTTGAACAGTTCATGAGTTAATACACGAACACAACTGGAATAGTCATTTTTCAATCTTTCAAGAACCATAACTCCTGAACGGTAAAAGTCAAAATCGTCATTAATGAACTTGATCTCCATTTTGTCATCAGTAACAATATATTAAAATTTGGGAAGCTTTGGTTGAACAGTTCATGCGTAAATGCACGGACACTACTGGAAATGCAATTTTTCAATCTTCCAAGAACCATAACTCCTGAACGGTAAAAGTCAAAATCGTCATTATTGAACTTGACCTTCTTTTTGTTGTCAGTAACAACATATTAAAATTTTAAAAGCTTTGGTTGTACAGTTCATGAGTAAATGTATGCACAACATTTAGTTGCCGCCCGCCCGACTGCCCGGCCGCCATTCATCCCCAAATCAATAACCAACATTTTTGTCACAAAAATCCGGTTAAAAATGATAAATATATATTACTGTGATCTAATTTTAATGAAATAGAATCCATTGTATGTGTAAAATTTATTTTTATTAATATTATTGTTTGATTTTTACGATAATGTTTCTATGTATTCATATCTATCTCTTCACTTCTTCTATTTATAAAAACTTATATTTGAGAACATCCTTCTAGTCAGCCAGCAGTAGATGTCCATTAAATCCCCTTCTTTATGAAAAATTTGTTACATACTGGAATACCGTTGCAGTCAGCCAGGAATATGTGTCTGTAGACTCTATTATTTCCATATGAAAAAACTTTTTTTATATTTGTGAAAATCTTTCTAGTCAGACAGCAAAAATTGTTGATTTACTCCCATTCCTAATAAAAACTGTTTATTTGGAAATATCATTCTTGTTAACCAGCAGAAGTTGTTGATTGATTCCCTTTCCTAATGAAAACTTTGTTATACTTTGGAATATCATCCAAATGTTCACGTTCCAAAAAATCAAAGTATGTCTCTTTAACTCCCTGTAAAAATGGTTAAGAAATTACTTTATACAACAAAATATTGAAATATGAAACATGATTTTTTTTCAATTTCTTAGTTAGACATTTCTTATTATATTAGATTACACATTATATATACATATAACACTGACTCCACTCACCCCACCTAATAAAAAGGATCCTCTATCCCTTACCAAAGTGCCATTTTTGAGCCAGCTAAGTCTTCCAAAGACATACAATTACTGGGTAAGGCTTTGAAGAAAACAACCCAACTATAGTATGATGAATAAAAAGAAATATATCAATAAAATAGATACTAAGCGTAAAATCAGTTTCTGTGTGTTCCACTTTATATCCCTGAAAGTTATTTTTTATCATAGTGTATAGAAACAATTATTTACTCTGAGTTAAGTTAAGAAACTGTATGGGTATATAATTAAGTAGCTGTGGTATCGTAGCTCTTAGGTCCTTATGTTATTTTTTGACTATTTGTGGTCCACAAATAATAAAAAAAATCATATGGACCTTAGAGCTACGATACCGCAGCTAATACTAGTAATTCAGAAGATCCAATAACTTAAAAACTTAGAAACAGCTTGCATCTTAGGCAACACCTGTCTTGGGGGGAATTCATGTTGCTTAATGTTTAGTTACTGTCAGGTGCTTCATGGACTGAATTTGTCTTTTTGTTGTGGTCTATCTTGAACATTTTGAAGTTTTTCATGGACCTTTCTATGTTTTTATGCATTTTGTTGTCATCTTCACTGTGCTAACACTATTTATTAATTAAATGTATATTTTAATAAAATATACAAGAATTTCAACTGAATAAATTGATATACACTACCAATGACCAAAAGTTACTCCTCCATTTTTCATTAATTTTGTTATATTCTAATGGGCTTGAAGGATCCATTATTTTTATCAACAGGCTCATCATATAACTTACCTTGATTCCTCTAGGATGTCCAAACTGTTCTATTGGCTGGGTCTGTAACGAGAGCAAAAGAAGAAAAAACATATCTCGTTTAAATCCTGATAATAAACATGCATTTCAAATTTCTACTTTAAATATGTTAACATATAGGGTTGTTTCAAAACTTATATGCATTAATGGGGTTGTTGAATTTTGACATTTTTATTTCATGGGTGGTTGGGGTATTTGAAAAAATATATCTCATGCCCACCATGCATTTAATTCTGGAGGAGAAGTTATTTTAAGATTTCAAAATGTATTTTGTTTCAAAATCTGAGTATTAATCAAAATGCAAACAAACAATCCTTTCTTTCCTCCCCCCTTTAATATAGCTTTATTTGTTGGTCCTGGTAAAATGTATAAACTTCTTATTTCCTTATGATTGAATTTAATAGAATCTATTTACCTCTTTTATAATGGAGATGCAAACTTTGATGTAGAACTTGGTAATTTATAAATTAATTTGAATTTCTGCACATTTTTTGTCAACAGTAGGGATGACTATAATGCTTGTTTTTTAATTTAAATAATAATTTTTATAAATGCCTTCAACAAGATCATAAATAAATGCATGAACTGCTTTTACTTAACCTATCAGTAAATTACCTCTTTCAAAAATTTCATAGCAAAACCCAGAAAAGCTTGGTGTAAATAAACAGTGAATACATCTTCTTTGACCTTCAGAGATTCACCGTAGTCCTGAGGATTAAAGTTGAAAAAACTTCCATCAACTTTCCTTGTGAAAGCTCTATTCCTTAACAAAGCATCAGACACATCTAAGATAAGGTCATTACATTTCCTGATTATTGCTTTCTTATTGATAACTTCATCATATTCTGTTCCTATTGTCTGCCGTTTCTGTAGTTCTAATGAATTCTTGTACCTGTTTAAATAATAAAGGAAAAGGAAAAAAAGACATTAAATTTTCACCTTCAAATCTACTGTTCATCATTTTACCACAATGATTCTGAAAACTATATAACTGACAACCAATTAAAAAGCTTCCATAATTGTAACTAATGAAAAATCTAAAATAACTTGTAGAACTACTAATCCAAGATTTCATATATAAAATTGAGAATGGAAATGGAGAATGTATCAAAGAGACAACAACCTGACCATAGAAAAAACAACAGCAGAAGGTTACCAACAGGTCTTCAATGTAACAAGAAAATCTATCACCCTGAGGTGTCCTACAGCTGGCCCTTAAACAAATATATACTAGTTCAGTGATAATGAACGCCATACTAATATCCAAATTGTAAACAAGAAACTAAAATTAAAATAATACAAGACTAACAAAGACCAGAGGCTCCTGACTTGGGACCGGAAAATATACATTAAGTAATCAAACAACACATTACTTCATGAATGGGCATGGCAAATTTTTATTTTAAACTTCAATTCGTTAATTAGTTATTCTTTTTATTATATAGACCATGGACTTATATTTATTGCAATAAAGTATGATATGAAAGGATCTATGTTTTTTTCTACAGCATTCTCAATTATTTTGATGTAGTCATGTATGAGGAGTAAAATTATTGATTTTTATTTCACTAGGAAATCACAGTACTTTATTGTGACCAAAGTAATAGTAGTAATGGCAAACAGACACATATTCAAGTATTTCTCAAGAGCAAAACCAGTTATAATTAGACCTTGTATTGTCTAAAAACAAATTAAGATCATGAGGACTAAATTGCTACAGAAAAAAATGTACCATATACTGGGAATGTATTAGTTTGTTGGAATGTTTCTCAACATCATAAAATCATAGCGATAAAAACAGTCAAATAGGTTTGTTTTGATATTTTTAAATGACATCACAACTGCATTGAAAATGTGTTTTCTGCAGTTCAGTCACCATATTATGACATTCTATTCATTTCTCAAAAAGAATTTTCTACAGTTTGAAGAATTTTTATGCACTAACAAAATGATGGCTGGATCAAATTCAGTGTTATCTAATAATTGTCTTACATGGTAATGATAGAACAAACACGAGCTGGTCCCATTGCATTCTCTAGTAAGAATGGTCTCATAAATATATCTTTGACAGGGAACGGTACAACAGGAATATTGTATTGTGAAAACAGACTGGCTACCTGAAATATAACAAAAGATCTTTGACAGGGAACGGTACTACAGGAATATTGTATTGTGAAAACAGACTGGCTACCTGAAATATAACACAAGATCTTTGACAGGGAACGGTACTACAGGAATATTGCATTGTGAAAACAGACTGGCTACCTGAAATATAACAAAAGATCTTTGACAGGGAACAGTACTACAGGTATATTGTATTGTGAAAACAGACTTGCTACCTGAAATATAACAAAAGATCTTTGACAGGGAACGGTACAACAGGTATATTGTATTGTGAAAACAGACTGGCTACCTGAAATATAACAAAAGCATATTTAATAAGCTAAAACTAAAACAAAAATGAGTTCCCAGTACACAGACGCCCCACTCGCACCCTTTAGGCCAGGTGAGCTAAGAACAGGGTCAGGGAAGTGGTGGATTCAGAAGTTTTCATAAGTTGGGGCCCACTGACTGCCTAAGAGGGGGCCCGCTCTGGTCATGCTTCAGTGATTCCCTATATAATCAACCAAAATTTTCCCAGAAAAGGGGGGCTTGGGCCCTCTCTTAATCCGCCTCTGGAGGGTGAGAGTGCATGTAAAACTGATGGAATTCGACCCCATATTGTGCCAAAACCTAGTCAGCCTATCATGTAGGTTGTTGTTTGTCTTTATGTGTCAGATATTTTGACTGAGGGTTCGGTATGATTTCTTTTTGTGATTTCTGTTATTTTTTTCATGTATTATCAATGCTTTTAATATATATCCTACACATTTTTCATCTTCTAATTTCCATAAATTCAAATATTCATTTCTCATCCCAAATCAAAAGTTGTAATGAATTTAACTTTGATCTATCCTTTTTTCATAGCTTTTTGTATAGACTTACTAATTCCATAAAGTTTAAGTTGATGTGTATGAGTAGATTATGACTATCATCCATTTGTTGACCTAATACACACATATCACTGATGTACCGCACTAATTCTAGTAAAGTCACAACACCTTCATACTCTTCTGTATCTTCATGAAATAAACAGGATCTGTCAAAAATTCAAAATAATCACTTTGAAATGATAATCAATATATTTGCATATATATTTATGTATATGCTTGTAAACAAATGCACAGTACTGGTTTCAAAATGAGAATAATCTGTAAAACAATTTTAACCATCTTTATCTAATCTGGTCTTGTACACCGACAATGAGGCTTTGTCTAAAAAAAACACAATCTTTCTACAGATCCAAGTATGTATATAGATTAATCATTCATTGTTTCGAATTATCAATGTTATTTGTACAAGGCTTAGAAAAAGGCGAGGCTGTGCAGAGCATTTCTACCTGTTTCGAGCCAAGTACAAATAACATTGATATTTCGGGACAATGTATGATTATTCTTTATATACGTCATAAATAAAACTCTACGGAAACACACTGTCAACGTCATAAACAAGGTGATATACGGTCAGTGACTGTATATCACATATGAATATATGGCCAATGCAATATGACTGCTCAAATAGCACAGCTGCAGTATATTACCTGGCATCAGCATCATTTAAGTATTAGTGAAGTACTAGCTGGAAAAATGATACAACTTAAAATTTTAAAATATACAAGCAACTAATTTTTCATTTTGAAATTTTGTTTGTTTGTTATAATTCAAACTAAATTTTTATAACATTGTATAGTTAAACAATAAAACCTTGCATGTCACCTTAAAATTTTACATAAATTTACAAATACTTACAAAATTGTAGGAGTCTGACCATCTACTTCATCTGCTTTATTGCTTTCTTGGACCCTTGGCCATTCAAAGGCAGCCAAATTACGAAGCAATGCTGTTAGGCAGTGTATCACTTGACACTGAAATTCACATAAAAAGATCTTGATCTTTGATAAAATTGTCTTCAGCAGTTATCTCTTTATATGCAGACATTAGAAATTTTTGACACTTTCACAATGTTACAAGGAATACCTCTTTTGAACCAACACTTTACTAAATCATATACTCACAGAACAAAACATGTGTCAAGCAAAACTTATTGTAAGCCTGATATCTTTTATGATTTTTAGAGCTGTAATAACAAACTCTCTATCATACGGCAATACAATATCAAATTAGAGAGCTTTGCTAGCTCTTTTACTGCATTACCATTACCAAAGAGCTTTACTATAAATTTACAGCTAGTAATTCAAAATATCAATATTCATTTAAAACTATAAAATCAAAACTTTTAACACAACCGGTACATCACTAACCTTGAAGTAAACAGATGAACAAAAGTATAGCTTTCTCAAAGGCTCCAGTATGTTATCATGTAATCCTGTAAGGAAATATATGTATACAATTTCAACCATATAAACTGGGACATATTTTTCTGGGTTTTGTTATGTAGGGTTGTTTTCTCATATATACATATCTCAAATCTCCTTTTACTCACATTTACGATGTATAATACAGCACATTATTATATTAAAATGTATGTTTTATAAATATTAACATTAATTGAATGAATAGAAACTTGACGCTGTTTCTTTGCTTTTTGTATGTTTTGTTTCTGGGTATGTGCTGATTTTGTGTCATGGATGCATACCCCATTTTTTTTTTTAGGAAGTAGTACTTCATAAGATTTTTGTTTTATAACATTAATCCAACATTTTATTTCAGATAATCTACTTACTTTGGAATGAACAAATTCTGTGGTAGGTTATCAGTCTAAAAATATGAACACGAAAATCCTCTCCATTCCATCGATGCAAAAATGTAGCTAAAAATTGGTCTACTGCTGGTATACCCTCCTTAAATGTACAAAAACACTTACATAATAAATTATAAAATTCTAGCTGATAATTGGTCTTTTACTGTTATGCCATTCTTCAATGTACAGGTACACACTTATATAAAATCGTGATAAAATATTAGGTTATTCTGTCAATATTTTTGATTTTTTCCACAAAAATTAAACATGTCAGTCTTGAAATATTTACAGTTATACTTACTTGCAGAAATTTTGAAAAATTAACAACTTTTGTCAGCAAACCATCAATTCTTTCTTTATCTTCTACTGTTACTGTTCTATCCAGTATCTCTGTAGACAAATAGAAAATATTTTGAATGGTGGAATCCGCCATTGTTTTTCCCGGAAGTGTTTCCGTGGAGTTCAATTTCATAACATTTGCATAAAGCGCGGGAAACCACATCACATCAACGAAAAGAACATTTCAGGAAACTGCGCAAGTGACGAATTTCACATGTAAACAAATGATCCTCATAGAAACGAAGATGGCGGAATTACAATGTAAAACATTCTGGAAAATGTGAAGGTCGGGATTATTACAGTGTGATCACTTAAAAGGTAGGTCAGTAGTGGTTTTTCTTTTTGCGATTTATGAATGGAATGATAAAACCTATATCTCGAGTGAACGCGATTGATAGTTTCGATTATTTTAACTGATAACCGCTACAAATTTTAGCTGACAGCGACTATAATAACAAGTTTGTAAATTAAAAAAATAGTAGTTTGCATTTATAGAATACATATATATTATTGTACATAAAAATTGTATTATTGATTTAAAAGTATTATAATTTGTGTCTCCAATGTGCAGTATTTGACATATTTGAGCTGGGTTTCATTTCAATTGCTATTTCAGACATTACACAAAAATGACAATGTGTCAAAAACATACACATAATTATAAAGAGACCAAACAATCAACCATAAAAAATATGTAATCCATTATAAGATTATTTATTAACCTTCATAAAGAACAGCTTGTAACCAATAGGAAAACCTTGTTACTGTCACAGCATCAAATGAATAAGACATGTAGTGTTGTAATAACTCATTTCTAAGTACGGCTCCTATCTGACTTGGTGGCTAAAAAAAGAAAATATAACCTGCTGAACATTTTTGCATTTAAATCACTTAAGCTAAAAGCATTTTGTTTTGTTTGAGGGTCTTCCACTTAACTTTCTATACATTCAGACAATGGAAATGGTAATTTTTATAAGCTGAACTGATCTATAAAGGCATGTCATCAAACTTCTGCAGTATCACATTAATAAGAACACTCATTCTGATATCTGATACATAAATATTCTTGCATTTTGGTCCATTCTTGAAAAATTGCTTTTTTTTTAAAATGATTTTTTTCTCTCTCTCAATTTACAGTTATCTGAAAGGAACAATTCCATCTTTGTCCCTAAAATCCACTGTTACTTGATGTAACTGGTTGCCAAAAAAGAAAGCATGAGCTCAAAATTACAAGAAGAAAAAAATTTGGCCTCATTTACAGGATGATACATTTTTTTAAAGTTGTAAAAGTATACCTCAATGTAATCAGGCCGCTGCATCAAAGCTTTCAAGTCAGACACTTGTACAAATGGTTTATTTTTATATAACATGGCCTCTACTGTATCCTTCCCAGGGTTTCCAATATTACTTGATGCATTTGAGTGAACAATAGGAACAGGATCTATTTTCCTTCGTTTTGATCTCTGAAAGATAAAAATATTACATTATTGCAAACAGACATGAAGAACAGCAATTAAAGCACTGTTCCTTTGCTTTTTGTGTCAGGGATGGAAACCCCATATCTTTCTTTTACATCAGACAAGCATTTTTGATATTGATATACAACTTGGTCAAGGTTACCTTTTTATTTGTGTATTCTCAAATGCTACCTTTAATGTACTTCCATTTTCAATTGATGTATATTCACATTCAACTGGATTTTTTGCTCTGATTAGAATGATCTGGATGGTTGACTTCTATTTAAACTTAATGAATGTTGAGTTTTTTTCTTTTTACCAGATCTTTGTTGTTATGATCTTTATGATGAAATATTAAGATGCACTTTATTCTTAACTTTTCTCTATTAACTTGGAATATCTGTTGAACAAATTTATTATTGACATTATAATTATAACTTGTTGTGTCTGATGTTTTATTTTCAAATCTTGCTGACATTTCATCTTAGATTTTATTCTGTACTCAACCTAACACTTCACTCAATTTCCTGCAAACTAAAATATTAATTAAATTCTAGTACCTGTCCTAAAGCTGTAAATTAAATTACACATGGCATTCTAGCACACCTTGCCATATCATGATGTTGTAAATTATACAAACATAAATTAGTATGGCGTTCATTATCACTGAACTAGTATATATTTGTTTAGGGGCCAGCTGAAGGACACCTCCTGGTGCGGGAATTTCTCACTACATTGAAGACCTGTTGGTGACCTTCTGCTGTTGTTTTTTTATTTGGTCGGGTTGTTGTCTCTTTGACACATTCCCCATTTCCATTCTCAATTTTATGTGTTTTGCTATGCATCATTTTTGTGCTAATTCTACAACACTAACTTACTGAAATCAATAACTAGGAGATAACTGTATTGTATTTAAAGCTTGGCCTTCGTAAAACGTAGATTTTACTGTCGCAAATTGAGTTTACCTAGCGATGCGTAGTGGAGATAGATAAATGGATATTTGCAACAGTAAAATCAAATTTTACATAGGCAAAGCTTAAAATACAATACAGTTATCCCATTCTAATGCAGCATACTGAAATAAATACCATTTAACAAATATTTTTGCGTAAAATGACATAAATGAAAAAGTCTGCAAAACAGTTGCATTGTCTTTAGCAACTAAACAATGTGACATCATATGTATACTTAAGATGTTAAATATGAACCTCTAGATGTATTTATACCTTTCATACGCTTCAAAATGGTTTCAAAGTTGACAAAAAGAACATTTTGAGGCTCAAAATGTGCTCAAAATGTTACTTTCATGTTTACTTTTTGAGAAATTACATACCAAAATAAAATCAGAATTTAAAATGGTGGCTGTCTTAGTTACGGACTTGTACAAGGTGGAATTTACCTCTTCAAAATATTTATCAACGTCCAATGAAAATTATCGTTACAAACGAATTGCATTAGAATTAATTATTTCCAATATTAAATACTTTTTTTTGAAAGGCAGACATATATGTAGATGATGACAACTTACCGGAGCCCCTCTAAGTTGACTAGAATCTGCCAGCTGAAGTCTTCCTGATGCTACTGTGGTATCCAATGTATTCTGATTAACTCTGCTAAGTTGAACTTTCTCTACAACAATCTTCCATTTACCATCTTTACTAGGGAAAAATAACTGAATAGAAAAACAATCAAATCTTTGAGTAAATTAAAATGAAAATAAAAAAAAAATGTGTCTGAGGACACCAATGTTCCAGCTCAGGCTTTGCAATTTTTAAGTTGAGAAGGGACACAACTCTAGAAAGGTAAATGACTCACTGTCCAAATTAGAACTCTGTTTGCTTGTTATGGTTCTCAGCATTATGTATGAGTTTCATAATATTTGGATGATGAAAACTTAAGTTGGTGATCTCTTCCAGTTGCATATTCTTTATAATATCAGAATCAAATGAGATACATTCATCCTTCTTGTTAAGTTGGTTTAAAGATTATTTTTAAGTGTGTTGAAGTAAAGTTATTGCTGAAGTATAGATAAAGTTTTAAAAATTATTATAACCATTAAATCTTAATGACTTACTTTTTTGTTCTTTGGAAGAACCATAGATACCAGGTTTGGATAATAAAGTTTATATATAGATAATAATCCAATCAAATATGGCTGTGCACCCTGTGAAAAGAAGCAAGTTTATATCATAATTACACAACATTTGGTGTTATATTCATTTACATTTCCAGGTATTTGCATGCAATAAGCATGTGATAAGATAAAAACAGGTACAGATAGTATGTCTTATATTACAAAAGGACTACCATATAATATATAAACTGCACTTTCGGTCAAATAATCCAACAATCAATTATACCAGTATTTTTATAACTTAAAAGAAAAGTATTGATTAGAATGTAATGTTTAAAGTTAACAGATTTTCTTCTTTTACTTCATTCCAATAGAAAAAGAGTTGCAGCCAGACAGATCTGTTCCTTTTATATGAACAGGATAAACTGGCATTTCAATTCACAGTTTGAAAAGCAAATGCATTTTAAGTAATATTTTTTAAACATGTACCCTCAATCCATGAAAGAAATTGCTCATTGTTCTTTTGATTGTGAAGAGGCAAATTCTTAAAGCTAAATAGCCATTTTTAAAGTCTATCAAAGAATTCAAGATGGCAACATAGAATTGTTATACATAGTACTGGTGATTTGAATAGAATAGAAGTGCCTATGCTTAATAAATAGTTTATGTTAGAGTACCACTCTGTTCTGAAGATTCAAGAGCTTCCTGACTCGGAACATTCTCACATCTTCTTTTCTTGTCAGCAAAAATAACAAGTGGCAAACATAAGGCATCTGAAATAAAAACATGGGTGTATTATTTTGATAATCATACTTTTAATGGCAAGGGTGATATTTTTCCTTATCAAGTTAGTTTCTGTAATACTAACCCCAACAAGAACATAATCCATTTACTGAAGATTAATTTTTTTGTGGGTACAATATTCAATTTATCGATTTTTGTGTATTGAGGAAAAAATGTTATTCTGTAGATATTTTATTTCTAAGGATTTGCCAATTGACTTAAAGAGGTTCCTCAAGTTAAAATTATACAAAAATATTCTGTGAATTATTATATGCCTTCTAGTAAATGATCTATGTTTTGCTGGCAAAGGTCAGATATCTCATTGAACTATTCTTATTCATCCACAAACTTAAAATTTTCAAGTAGACTTACCATAGTCTGGTTGTCAAGGAAGAAGAATATAAGTCCATACAGTTTGTGTATATCATCTTTGGTGTCTATGTAATCGTAGATCACTAATATCCATCTTAGTAACAGGCACTGTAAAAAGATACAGAAATGTTTAAGATCAAATAAGTTAAAATATTGCATATTTTGAGTGTTGCATCTTTTTGTTATTAAAGAATATATTATTAAAAGTTAATATAAAAGCTACTAAGTCCTAAAAGTCCTGTATCCTGAGGTGAGGACCTCTGGAATTTTTTTAATTCAATATTAACTTTTGATGGCAGGCCTTAAAAGTATATTGCAATTGAATATTCTAGCTGACATACAGATTGATAATGCAAATTTAGTCCATAGTGGATTTTTATGTGATGTAATTTATCAAGTGAACATCAGTACATTGTACATATATTTACCTGCATATTTGTAGAAGGTTTATTTGTACATAGATATGATATTGTTTTAACAATAGCCTTCTCAGGTACAAAAGTAGCAGGAATTAGGAATTTGATCAATCTGGCACTAATTGACTCAGCTAAAAATCAAAATAAAAACGATTATACAAATATGCATGACAATACTTATTACTGTATGCTTCAATTGACAGCTTTAGCTAACTTCCTGTAAAAGTGAGCTCATTTGACTCTTCTTTATATGTTCAAGTCCATGATCATCTTTGTTGGTACCTTCACTTCGAGGGTTTTCTTGTTGTGTTTTAGTTTTAAGATATATGGTCTAGATAGGCAAATTGGAAGGTTTGTGTAAACTTAAAACTTGCCTGGTTTAACCCCACCACATGGTTTTACTAAATCAGGTTTAGTGGACCATATATGTAATTTTCTTTATTTGTTATCTTTGTTTGTTTGTATGTCTTTCTTTTTTCCAAGGAAGTCTAGTGCTGGTGATTAAAGTTCTATACATATTGGATGATATTTATTTAAATTCCTCTTATCTGTTTTCCGTTTTATTATTCAAATTGTCTATATAATCAAATCACTGAAATTTCTTGTTTTTCAATTGCTTGCATTTATACTTTAAATGTAATATGGATTTAATCTGACATGCCAGATTAAAAATACAATCATGGCAATATAAGTTTTTACTCCTTTTTGCATATAGTGTACACATACATAAACATATCAAAGAGTTGATTGTGACTTGTGCATGTAGACAGAGTTTCATGTACATACCATGTTTGCATGTACCAATAACATCTATCACTGTCAGTGGACAGAGTTTCATGGACATACCATGTTTGCATGTACCAATAACATCTATCACTGTCAGTGGACAGAGTTTCATGGACATACCATGTTTGCATGTACCAATAACATCTATCACTGTCAGTGGACACAGTTTCATGTACATACCATGTTTGCATGTACCAATAACATCTATCACTGTCAGTGGACAGAGTTTCATGTACATACCATGTTTGCATGTACCAATAACATCTATCACTGTCATATATATATATATCTTTATTCTCACAAACCAAATTACAAAGGTATAGAGATTATACATATTTCAATACAATTACACAAATAAATAATGTACGAAAGTAGATAGAGGCGTTCACAATTGTTCACCCAGAAAAGTTCAATTTGTTATTGATCTCCTTAATAAGTTTACATAGTTCGTTCAGTTCTGTACATTTTTTAGAATTCATTAATTCATAAAACTTTAATGAGTTTGGTCTATTTCTATAGTAAAATGCAACACATTGTTTTCTACATTTATCAAAAGCTGAACAATTAAAAAAGTAATGGTATTCATCCCCAATGGCATCTGAATTACACAATATACATTTTCTGTTTTCTCTTTCTATATTTTGCCATCTTCCAGTTTCTATTGGAAATTTCATGTTCAAAGTTCGAAATTTAAGAAATAAGGATATCTGCCTGTCATCCAAAATATTCAAATATTTCTCAAACTCCAAAGTATCTTTAAATAAACGATAATTTAATGCTTTTGGTGATTCCTGTAGGCCATTTTTGTTTAAATTGATCTATCAAATTCTGTTTGATGGTTATATGTTGCCATGTTTTATTTACAAAAAAGATATTTTCCCATACATATGACAAGCCACACGTGTCTAAAATTGATTTGACTTGTTTTAACCATAAAATATTTGTACCATATTTGACAGTTGCTAAGTTATACAAAATAAAAGGTAATTTGTCAGGTTTACCAGTTACCAACTTGAACCAATAATTTATCATTCGTAACTTGATTGAAATATCTAATGGATATCTTCCCAATTCACCATAAATCATAAAATCAGGAGTAGACTTTTTAACTCCAAGTAATATTTTACAAAATTTAATATGAACCCTCTCGATTATTGAATTATTTCCAAAACCCCAAACTTCGCACCCATACAGAAGTATTGGTTTCACAATTTTATCAAATAGATCAAGTTGGCATTCAATTGACAGATTATGTACTGTCAGTGGACAGAGTTTCATGTACATACCATGTTTGCATGTACCAATAACATCTATCACTGTCAGTAGACAAGAGTTTCATGTACATACCATGTTTGCATGTACCAATAACATCTATCAACTCCAGTATATGTTCAGGTGGTAAGCCTTTTGTTGTGGAGATGTTTTCTAAACTGTCTAAGCATAGCTGTAGTTGAAGATTGCCCCTTACTTTAATAGGTTCTCTAGCTGAAAAAGAAAATACAAAAGTTGAACACTGTGTCAATAATTATAAACATAATATCGGTTTTTTTTTTGTTTTAATATTGATTTTGTTATTTAGAATCAAACTAAATATCATGTTCTTATAGAGTGGGGTGCCCATATTCGCTGGGGACACATTTTCTCCGTTTTATGATTTTGAGGTGTAAAAACTTCAAAGGATGGCTGAAATGGAAGACATACACCGGTTTATGATATTATATAACAACTTTTTTATTTTCAAAACTGATACAAAATTGCGGCACCTACTAAAAAGGAGCGAAAAAACGGACAACGATTTTCGGCCAATTTCCTGAAGAAAAAACACAAATTCAAAAAAGTATTTCTAAGTAATTCTTTGACTGAATGCCCTAAATGTCAGTCTTTTACACCTTTGAAATGTCTGCTTTTCATCTATAATGAAATTGATTTGATCAATGTTGTTTAAAACTGCGGTTATTTGGTTTTAAATAGATGTGTAAAAATGGCGAATATGTGTCCCCCATTGACAAAAAATCAGGAAATTTCAAACACTCTTTAATCCAACTTTTCAGATGATTTTACTCAAAACAAACACGTTTTAAAGTTAAGAATATTTTGCATTTGAAGTTATCTTCATAAAGAAATATCAGTATACTTCAAAAACTTTTAGACCTGAACATAAACTGTAGAAAACATGAAAAGATGTGGCGAAAATGAGCACCCCACTCTACATTTACACTATTTATCTATGGCTCTACAATGTTTCGATACCTAGTAATGCCTTTTCAATTAATTTTTCAAGTTTGATTCATTTGTTGTACTGTTACACCACTGTAGCATGTTAAGGGAGGTAGAGGCCTTCAAACTAGTTTAACCCAGAGTCCCAGACACATCCTGTCCCAAATCAGCAGCCTGTTATTACTCATTATTATTACTGGTTGTTGTTAGTTGCTGTTTTTCATGTTAATTCTAACACTGTGGCAGCACCTAGATGTATTCAAGTTGTATTCATTTTGTGTTTTAAAAACTGAATTTCCTTATAAAATAGTTTCCACAGACTTTTATTTTAAGATTTTTTTTCTGACAGATAATATTTTATGTTACATTTATATGTGATGTGATTGCTTCCCTTCATTAGTAGATACTTAGTCAGATGTTAGTGGTTGAGCTACAGAAGTACATCTTTAGCTTACTCTGAAAAGGTGCTGCCTTGTAATACAGAGTTCCCATGGTTTTAATCCTGCGCTACAGAATAAAATTGAGAATGGAAATGGGGAATGTGTCAAAGAGACAACAACCCGACCAAAATAAAAAAAAAACACAACAGCAGAAGGTCACCAACAGGTCTTCAATGTAGCGAGAAATTCCCGCACCCGGAGGCGTCCATCTTTAGCTAACTAGGATAAGGTGCTGCATTGTAATACAGAGTTCCCAGGGTTTTTATCCCGGATGGGACAAAGCATTTTTTTAATGTCATTATCTTTAAGGTTACATTTGGCGCTCAACTAAAAAAAAACATGGTGTTTTAAGAGGAATTCCTGCTATGGAATGTGTCTGAGAATCATAATGGTATGATGATTCTTGAGGTGTGGGAAGAGTGACATGGTTGCTTCCCTTCATTAGTAAATATTTGTCAGCTGTAAATATAAAGGTTTGACAAAAATGGCTATGTTAACACTCTCATGAGTACAGACAAAACAGTTTAGTTTAAAAAGTTTTAACACCTGGCAGGATCTAGATGTTTAGTAGTTGTATTCATTTTGTGTTTTAAAAAGTTAAAAACTTTTGTGGATTTAGATTTATAAACATTTTATTTCCTTGCTGTAGGTGGTGTAAAAATTAAAAAAAAAGTCTGGTAAAGTCTTTGAGATAATCCCCCTCAGGTACATGTAATGATTTGTAACATATTTATACAAAAGAAATCAACACAACAAAGGTGATTTAAATGGGTGGGTCTTTTCAACACTGACCACATAATTGACCCACCAACCACTAAGAAAAACTGTGAGTATATACAATAAAACGATAAAATGAATTAAATTATATAAACCTTTAACCAACTTTTAGATTTTTATGCGCATTATTTTTATGTTGAAGTTGATAATCAATATATTTATTCATTTAATCTACAAACCCAGGATAGTTTAAGAAAGTTATTAAAATTTTAAAAACTTTAACCAGAGTGATTGTAATGGTTCCCCGCAGAAAAACTAAGTCCATTTAAAAGTAAAATATGGAAAAAATGGATTTATTTATTTACAAAATTTACTTCTGGATACTATCTTATGATCATAAACAAGCTTCTGTCCAAGTTTGGTACAAACCCAGGATAGTTTAAGAAAGTTATTAAAATTCTAAAAACTTTAACCACAGAGTGAATATAATGTTTCCCCGCAGAAAAGACTAAGTCCATTTATAAGTAAAATACGGAAAAAATGGAATCTTATTTTTACAAAATTTACTTCTGGATATTATCTTATGATCATAAACAAGCTTCTGTCAAAGTTTGGTAGAAATCCAGTATAGTTTAAGAAAGAAGAATTTAAGAAAGTTATTAAAATTTCAAAAACTTTAACCACAGAGTGAATATTTGTTGATGCCGCCGCCAACGCCGACGGAATGTAGGATCGCTTAGTCTCGCTAATTTGAGTAAAGTCGAAGGCTCGACAAAAACGTAGTTGAATAAACTGTCAAAATAGGTGCAATTTGGGTACCGTCACGTTAGATAATTTTACTGTGAAATCACAGCCATTTTTGTCAGTGTATAATTGATAAACATAAAGCAGTAGTCGGTCTCTTGTCCTGGTTACAAATATAAGGATTTGTATCGTAAATTATCATAATCTGATAATGGTCATTACCCGAGCAGGCCGAGATTATACAGATCTAAACTAAAGGATAATTTAAGTATTTGATATGTATAAACCTTCTGTGAAATAACTCAGGGCATCGTCTAACTTCTTTCTTTTAGCTGTATTCGGAGCAATCGGTGATTTGTTCATTTTAAAACTTTCGAAAACTCCGCCAATCTGAATCTGTGTTCTTTAGATGCTTTCATAGTCTATAATCGTTAATTCGCCCCCGATGATGTCGACACTAATCTTCACGCACTGAACATAACAGTATGTCATACAGCTTTCATAGTCCTATGATATAAGACTCTGAAGGTTCATATTATTTACATTCCACGCTCCAGAGTCTAATATTATAGGACTAACAGCTTTCATTGTTCCCCAGCGGCGGATCCAGAACTTTTCATATTGGGGGCCTGCATGGCGATCATATAAATATGCAAAACAAAAGTTCACATATTTTAAGCATCTTAAAAGTTAAACACACACTGGAGCATGCACTTATGAGATAAAAGCACACACTGACGCATGCACTTATTAGATAAAAGCACACAAGCAATAATAGAATGGGTTGCACATAAAAAGCACATATATGATTAGTTACAAAATAACTACAATTAGCAGAAGCACTATAGTAAAGATAACAAAATAATTTTGCCATGCTGAAAAAAAGCATTATACTTAAGTAAAAATACTAAAAAAATAATGATCAGAATTAACTTGTTTTGCAGGCACATGGGGCACATGCCCACTCCATCTACACTTGGGGCGGATCCAGTGATTTTAAAGGGGTTTCCAACCGAGGATCAAAGGAAGGATCCAAGCATATGTCCCAATTCAAATGCCTTGACCGTAAAACAAAGGCCAAGTTGGATTACAACCCCGGGAACCTTCCCCCTCCTTTGACCCGCCCCTGATGATTTATGAAAACTTAGTGATGGGTGTGTTAATATTGACACCTATGTGTAATGTCCGTCTAAAAAAAATCTCACATACTCTATCTATTTGAATTGATTGTGAAAGATTTTTATCAATCCCAAAAAGTTTTCTGTTTCTACATTGTGAAAGATTTTTATCAATCCCAAAAATGTTTTCTGTTTCTACACTGTGAAATGAAGTTTGATTTTGCGATATTACACACATGACATCGTTACAAATCTCAAGTTTTCTTTCAGATCCAATAAGCAAACATTTGGACTTCCTGTTATTAACATCATATTGTTTTCAGCACACCATTCAAATACGTTTTCAAATAAAATTGAGAATGGAAATGGGGAATGTGTAAAAAAGCAACAACCCGACCATGCATGGAACAGAAAACAGCAGAAGGTCACCAACAGGTCTTCAATGTAGCGAGAATAAAACTACCGCACGCGGAGGCGTCCTTCAGCTTGCCCCTAAACAAATATGAATACTAGATCAGTGATAATGAACGCGCGCGCCATACCTCCAAATTGTACACAAGAAACTTAAATTATGAATAATGCAAGACTAAAAAATGCCAGAGGCTCCTGAATTAGGACAGGCGCAAAAATGCGACGGGGTTAAACATGTTTATGAGATTTCAACCCTCCCCTCTCAAAGTCTTTATTTACACAAGAGTTTAAGTTTAGTTTGGATGATATATGAAAACTTGTGTCATCAGCATATCATTCAGACTCTGTGTGTTTTAATGTAAACGGGAGATCATTTATATACATTATGAATAATAAAGGTCCTAATATGAAACCTTATGGGACCCCGAATGTTACATTATTGTATCTTTATTCAATTGTTTCAATTTTCAACTTTTTGCAATCTATTTCAGAGGTTAGACGGAATCCACTTAACAGAGTGATTTATATAAATTAATTTTCAATAATATTATGGTTTATTTGTCAATCATGGACGCCCTGAGAGGGCAGTATAATTTAAAATGTTGAGGCATACATTCAACTGTCTATGGCTATCAATTCATTATTCTAATGCAATCTTTATGTAACAACATTTTTTATTGGCTAGAAGTTGCCGTCAAATCCACAGTTGACCAGGCGTAACTAAGGAGAGACCCACCATTTTGAATTGATGAATCAACAAATGTTCGATTACTTCTATATAATCGAAAATAAAACAACCCCTACCTCGAAATCGCCGTTTCAATGTAATTTTATCCGAATTTGAAGCGTACAGGTAACGTTAGAACCTCCAGTTTGTAAGTTTTCATTTGTATGACGTCACGTTTAGCCATGACGTCTTTGTGCCAAAATCTTTCATAAAGTTTCGCGGATTTTTTTTTTATTTGATAAATTTAGACATTTTTTCAAGTTTTATCGTATTTTTTCTTTTTGTAATGCATTAGAATCGGAATAACAATACTGTAGTTGAAGAGTTGCCACCGTCAATTTTGATTTGACGGTCGCAAATCTCCGTTTTACTGTCTCCGCTACGCGTCGCCAGTAAAACTGCATTTGCGACCGTCAAATCTACAATTGACGGTGGCAACTCTTCAACTACAGTACTGTTATTCCTTAAGTGCCATACAATTCAAATTTGGCTTATGAATGATTCACTGGGTCACGACTCAGTAAACTGGCATCATTTACTTTTAATTCCCCCGCCGTAGCAGAGGGGGGCATTAAGTTTTACCCATTTTTTATCTGTCCGTCCGTCCGTCCGTCTCCGTTCGTTCTCTTACTTTAGTTTGATTTAACCAAATGTTATGAAACTTAAACACAATGCCCAATACCACAAAATATAGATCAAGTTAGGATTTGGGTGGCATCATTATTGAGGGCCCCTCATTATTACCGTTCTCTGGTTATGTTCCTTTACAACTGAAAAAAATTAACGAACCTTACGTTTCAGTTCTCTAACATAATTAAGGGTGTCTCAATTAAATGTTGTGAACTGTAAATATAATGCTCATTATCAGAAATCTAAGTTAAAAATTCAAATTTTGGTAGCATACGTACATCACTTTTATAGTTACTAAGTTATGCCCCTTTATAATGTTATATGCTGGCGGGGCATCATCTATGTCCCTATGGACACATTTTTCATTTATTTTGACATAGTATTATCCCTCTCAGTCCATCGATTGATTATTAAATGATTTAATTACATATAGACCTTTTAGAACCCAGTCTAGATTATCACAACCCAGTAGCATAATAAATTATATATAAAGTAATAAAGAATTAAATAAACATATTTTCGGGCTACATTTCTTTAGATTAGGATATGAAATAGTTGTTTTATAAATGTTTATCAATAAGTTTCTGATTGTTTGCATTAATGAGAAAGTGCATCTCTTCTTTCACCTCCTTCTCACAAAGTTTACTAATACGCTCAGGAGCTGGGATCGATGTTTTTGTGTCTCCCTGTTTTAAATTCAAGCTGATGGTCCCCATCATTTCTGAGTTTTATTAATGCCTGTCTCTGTTCAAAGTTTAGCAGATTTAAATAGGGTTCACGATTAACTTGTTTTGAATAAACAAAATGTAAGAAGTTTATTTTTTTGGTTATTAATACTTCTTGTATCATCCCAGTGAGACTACTCAGTATAACGTGGCACATGTGTTATTGTCAGTAGTCTCAGAATGAACTGACCAAGGATTTGTATAGTAATTAAGATCGAAGGTATTACTATACAAATCGTTGAACTGACCAAAAAATCTTGGGACGAATTGGATTTGGATGATGATGGGGGTTTTAAACGACCGGCTTGAATGGCTATACATTTCTCGCATCATCGGTTGGAGTGGAACGAATCATCCACATTATTAAGAAAGCTACATGTTTTACAAAAATTGCTAAAGCAACCCTTTTAGATTTGATTTTAATGAATCATGACTGTGATTTTAAAAAGATATGTAATTTTGGCACTGGAATTAGTGATGTGCACAACTTTATATCTGTGCAGTTAAATTGTGATTTACCTAAAATTTTACCAAAAAAGAAGATATTATCTGTGCAGTTAAATTGTGATTTACCTAAAATTTTACCAAAAAAGAAGATATGCAGAAGCTTTAAGAATTTTGATGCTTCAAATTTTTTAAATGATTTAGAAAATCAGCATTTTGATATATCTGAATTTGATAATGTAAATACAGCATATGATAATTTTAGCAAAAGTTTCATTGAGGTAGCTGACAAACACGCACCTTTTAAGGAAAGGAAAATGTTTCCTAATCAGGTACCATATATGAATGCAGAGCTTAAAAGTGCCATTTATAAGAAAAAAATGTTGTATAATAAATTTCAAAAATTCAGTGGTAGTAAGAACTGGGAGACATATAGGCGGCAACGCAACTATGTAACAAAACTAAAAAATAAATCCATTAACCAATATTTTGTAGAGAGGTGTGCTGGAGGCCCGAAGTCGAAAAATTTCTGGCCAACAGTGAAACCTTTTCTTACAAATAAGGGAAATGTACACCAAAAGGAAACTGTCCTCTCTGAAAATAATGTTTTAATTACAAAACAGGAGGAGGTGTGTGAGGTATTTAATGATTATTTTGTAAATGTTGCAAAGAATATAGGAAGCAGTCAAATAAAGGTTAATGATGATCACCCGAGTATTTTGACCATTAAAGATAATATTCCTGATCTTGATCAAAACAATTTTACCTTTTCCCCTATTGATCAAGACTTTGTTGAGAAACGTATACGTAAAATTAATGTTAAAAAAGCCACTGGTATATATAGATGGCATCTCACCTAAATAACTGCATTTTGCTAAACCTGCTATTGTGCGGGAATTTCTTGCTATATTGAAGACCTGTTGGTGACCTTCTGCTGTTGTTTTTTATTTGGTCGGGTTGTTGTCTCTTTGACACATTCCCCATTTCCATTCTCAATTTTATTGTAAAACCCCTTACTGATATTGTTAATTTGTCATTATCATCATCGACCTTCCCTGACCGTCTTAAGGAAGCTCAAGTTGCACCTATTCACAAAAAGAATAGTGTTTTAGAAAAAGGAAATATTATAGACCGGTAAGTGTATTACCGGCTATTTCTAAAATTTTTGAAAATGCCATAGAAGTACAATTAGTACAGTACTTTGATAAAATCTTCAGTCCTTTTTTTGCAGCTTTTAGATCTGGTTTTGGATGTCAGTCAACTTTATTAAGAGTGATTGAAGATTGGAAATTAGCCTTAGATCAAAATAAATACCTTGCAGCTATCCTTATGGACTTGTCCAAAGCATTTGACTGTCTCCCCCATGACTTACTGCTACTGAAACTAAAAGCTTATGGTCTATCCAAATCCGCACTTGATATGTTATATAGTTATTTAACAAAAAGAAAACAATGTGTGAAAGTAAAGCAAAATTTAAGTGGTATGCTTGACATATTTAAAGGGGTACCACAAGGTTCTATCCTTGGACCCATCCTATTTAATATTTTTATTAACGATTTGTTCTTTTTTGTAAAAAAATGTTCTTTATATTACTATGCTGATGACAATACTTTGTCAAAGCCTGGAAATTCCTTAATTTTTCTTCCAATAAAGTGCAGGCCAACCCAGAGAAATTTCAAGCTATCTCTCTTGGCAAAAAAACAGATTGTGTTTGACTTGAATGGTATTTCTATATCATGTGAGGATGAGGTGAAACTTCTTGGAGTTACGATTGATTTTAAATTAAACTTTAATTTACACATTTCAAATATTTGTAAAAAGGCTGCAAGGCAATTAAATGTTTTGAAAAGAATCGGGAAACATCTAAACAAACTGAGTAAGCTTACAATTTACTTCTCTTTTATTATGTCTAATTTTAGTTACTACCCTTTGACTTGGCATTTCTGTGGGGAACAAAATACCAGAAAAATAGAAAAAATACAAGAGCGAGCGCTTCGATTTATTTATGAAGACCATCTGAGCTCATACGAAACACTCCTACAGATTTCGAACCTTCCATCATTAAAAACTCGTAGAATGCGCTCAATTGCCTTGGAGACCTTTAAAATAATTAATAAAAAATGTCCTTTATTTATTCAAGATTTAGTTGTAATAAAAAACAATTCATATAATTTCAGGTATGTAAACACTGCTGATGTACCTAGACCTAGAACCTCCAGTTATGGTAAAAGATCTTTTAGATTTGAGGCAGCACAAGTATGGAACTCACTTCCTAATGAGGCTAGACTCATGACTTCTTTTGACCAGTTTAGGAATTACATAAATTCCTGGTGTGGGGGTCAAAAATGCTTCTGCAGTTCATGTCGTTTCCACCCAGTGCTGTCTCAAAGCTGAGATTTCTTTCTTTCTTTTTATAATGGCCTTTTGCTCTGCTTCTTATGCATTTTTATAATATATATCTGCCATTAAATGCTAGTGCTTATTTTTATTTATTTATTTACTTTCATTATATTGCATGTTTTATTTAGTAGTATTTGCATGATGCTGCATGATTTTTTATGTGATAGTCGGTTAAAGAGCTCACCAGAGCTCATGTTTTCTCTGTTATAATGTATATGTATATATATGCCGACTCTAAATAAAATTTACTTACTTACTTACTTACTATCCACATACCTTATAGACCAGGGTCTGGATGTGGCTATGTTATTCTGTAAACGTGACGTAATTTTCTTCCCTTTTTTCTCTAATCATTAAAAAAAATTAACCCCTTTTTCTCAAGTGCTTTTCTCTATAAAAATATATAATCTTCAAAAAATTAACCCTTTTTTCTCTAATCTTCACTTTTTAAGGACATTATTCTTTAATCATTTAACCCCATCCAAACCCTCATAGACAGTCCGAGTTGACTTATTATATAGACGGTCCGAATTGGCCTTATTTGACGGTCCGAGTTTGCTCGCACCCATCCATTCAAACACAAAATCGAATCAGATTTATGCTTTATTTACTGCCTCATTTTGGAGTAAAACACGCTCGGGTGGAGAAAAAGCCTGAAATTTAAATACAAATTGTGTCTGAAATTTTAGTGCAATACAGTAACAGAACTTAACTCTAGGTATACATTCCCGACACTAAACACCGGTTATGTTAATCGTCTCTGATTACCTCTGTATAAATTATTCTCACTGCGATCCACTGCCACTGGTCATGAGGAGAAATACCACAAAATTATATAGCTTAAATGATAATAAATCTTCAAATTCCTTAATAAGGCTACTACTTCTACTGACCCCTCATCTTTGTTTGTTTTTAATGCAATTTCTCATCGTTTTAAAACATAGTAAGATTTTTTATTTTGACATCCAGAGGCTGTTTTTGGTGAAATTTAAAGAAAAAGTTGATAGGTGCTGCTTTGTTGCTTCTGGAGTGGATGAACTTGTCTACAGACAATGAGACATACACCTTATTGTTATTTGGAAATCAGTCCCAGTTGATCCCGCTGGAACATGTTGAACTATTGATGTCCTATAGGAATCACTTTTCCATGATTGTGGCGCAAGATATTTTGTATCATGCGGCCAAAATTTTACTTTATCATACCTGTCGACTGACCTGTATTCTGCGGATGTGACAATTCTGAAGGATCACCTGGGACACCCGCCGGGTCATTGAATTACCCGGGAATTCCGAAAATGTCCCGATTTCACCCGTATTTCTTAGCCTTGAGATTGATTTCATAAGTAACATTCCTTTGAAATACTGGAATGCAATCTGAATAAGAATAAAAGTGATTTCACCTTTTTTTAATTGCAATTTTTAAAACAATAAAATCGGCAAAGGGTTTGCAAATAGGTTTCAATAAATGTGGATTTACGTGGGAAGTATATTGTAACAGCCATTATTATGTACACCACAGAGTCTGCGCTAAGTATAGATATATCGACAATTTTATCACAGTGTTGTTTACAAAGCGAAAGAAGCACGTCTTATTAGAATAGCACATGTATATATAACCAGGATCCAAATGTTACAGATCTAAATTAGATAATGTATGATGCAATGAGATAAATCTTACATGCTTCAGGTTTAAAACTGGATACAGGTAGTTGACATTCATCACAAATCACAAAGACAGTACACAAGACGAGACATGGTCTGTTCATCTTTCCAAAAATCTATTTAAATGTTGGTATTATAATAAACGTTCAGCTATAAATTTTTAAAAACAATGTAAAGTGTTCAGCATCATGGGGACATAAATCAGGATCCATCAGGAAGGGTCGGTCAACTTTAAGGTAATAATGTCCCAAATCTATGAAACTCCAAAAAATACGGACACACAAAAACACATCAGCTTCAATTTCTACATTTTAATCGGATAAAGAATGACGTCACAAACATAAATACAAGATACTGACAAAAGAGGGACAACTTTCTTTTACACACAGAAACAAACTCTGACCATACATACTGATATAACAATTGGGCCGTTTCTGTTGAATTTTGTATTAACAACGATGTACAATCACTTATCTATTCTGTCATGCTTCCAATTTTCTCTTCTTGGGAGCTTTTATTTGTCAGAGTCCTTTACTCCAGTGAAGTTCATGTCAAAGGTACACACTGCTAACTAGGCAATGTACATGTATGAGGATTAAATAATGAAATCCACTTAAGATTCAATGTTTTTTTCAGCAACAAAAAAAATCTTTATAAATAATTGACCAACTACATAGGACAATAACAATGTCTATTATTGAATTTAATTAATTCTTTTTCAATTTTAGAAACTCAAACTATGATAGGGCCACAGAAACCTGGAAGAAATAGAGGAGGATTTGACCCAAACAGTAATAATGCTCCTCTCCAGTTTGATGGAAGCAAAGGAAAACCTCCTATGCCATTAGAAGGTAAAGAAAGTACAATTCTTACTATTGCATATGTAAAGGGAAATATTACTAATTAAAACAAAAATTACTGTATGAAAAGTTCAGAAATTAATGTGCTATTTAAATCTAAATTGAGATATAATTTCATTTGTTATGGTAGAAATAGATTTATAAATCTATCATTCAATTAAATGAGATACTGCACTAATTTTGCTTTAATGTTGTTTCTAAGGAAAATAACACTGATATAAATCTAATCAATCCTTTTTTTGTGATTTTCAGGAAACAGCGGTGGCATGCCAAATCAAGGTGGAATGAATATGATGGACAGAAACCAAGGACCAATGGGAGGCATGAATATGATGGGTGGGAATCAAGGGCCACCAGGTGGAATGAATATGATGGGTGGCAACCAGGGACCACCAGGTGGCATGAACATGATGGGTGGCAACCAGGGACCACCAGGTGGAATGAATATGATGGGTGGCAACCAGGGACCACAAGGTGGCATGAACATGATGGGTGGCAACCAGGGTCCACCAGGTGGCATGAATATGATGGGTGGAATGGGTTTTGGTAATCAAATGGGATATGGTGGTGGTGGGATGATGCAAGGACAAATGATGGGTGATGCTAATATGCAGATGATGTATAATCAGGTATTTAAAGTCTTAATATAAATCAATGTTACATTTAGAAATGAGAAACAGGTGTTTCCTGTTACATGCACCCCACATTACCAGAACTGCAAATTTGTTTGCAATGCCATGTCACAAAAACATTAAAGTCATATGAAACGAGTGAGTGGTGAAAAATAATGTTAATCCAATTATTGAACCAATGCATGTATATATCATAAACTTATTCCTCTGTGCACGATTTTATCATTTTTTACGTAAATATATGGTAAAATCATCATTTTTTTTTCTCTCTGTCTGTTATGATTTAACAAACACAGACAATTTTGGAACATGCTAAAGGAAGAGCTTTTTCCTAATCACACTAAAAAGGACCAATTTTTTTTTAGGGTCAAAGCTCTAAATTAGGGTCAGATGTGTGACTGAAACACACCTATTTTTTTTGTCCCAATGAGAAACTGACAGCAATATTGTATTCTGCTCACTTAAAAATCTATGCCACCTTGTTTTGTTTTACAGTACAGTGGATATGGACCAATGGGACAAAATGGACCAGGAACAGATGGATCCCAAGGAATGGGTTCAGGGTCCTTCACTACAAACTCCACCATTCCTGGACTAGACCTGGCAATGCTTGCACAATTTATGCCAAAAGAAATCTTGAGATTAAAGAGCAGTGTCTGTTATCCTCCTCCAATGAATGCACCACCACCTTCAGTACGGGAAAGACCTCCAGGATGCAGAACCATATTTGTTGGGGGCATTCCAGAAAATAGTACAGAAGACATGTTGGCTGAAGTATTTGAAAACTTTGGTATTATTTGTAGCATCAGAAAAGGAAAGAAAAACTTTGCTCACATCCGATTTGAGCACGATGAGAGTGCAGACAGAGCTTTGTTTATGTCAGGTATGTATTTATCAAAGATTTCACACTTGTTTAGTTATGGTATCAAAATGGATGTCAAAATAAATCAAACCATATATTACTTTTAACTTGAACTTGGAAAAATGTTACGAAAGTTTGAAAAAATCCTTGTTAAAATCCTTGGCTAGATGAATGTTGTGTTTGAAATATCTTTTTTTCAAGTCAGGGTCTTTGCCTTGCATTTAGTCCTTTGGATTTTGAGTGCATCAAATATGCTATACAGTACCATCCAAAAATATCGATTCGATATCTTTTTTGTCCGATTTCCGTGTTTCTCGGAATCACACCGCGTACCGCGGATTTCACTCCTAAAATCCTCCAAAGATTCTCTCCCAACAACGCGTGGCTGTTAATTGGTTTATTGCCCATCGGATGTACTTAAAATTAACGACGCGTGACAACATAATTGGATTACCCAGATAATTTACCTTTGAACATTTAATCGATCTTGGTTGCACAGGTGTGCTTTAAAATCACGGTATTATAAATTGAGCAAATGTTTTCCTTTCTTTGACAGATAAAGATGTGACAATATCATTTAGAATAATATCTTATATGTTTTTGTCTTGTGCCATTATCTTTAAAATAAAACATTCATACGAAAAAGTATGAAGAAAATACTTGTTATTTTGTGTTTCTATTACAGTCCAATCAGGTCATACATTGTGTTTTTTCAACAAGGACGATTTTGCCACAATTAGTATCTTTTGTAACTTATTCAATAAGCAATATTGGCGCATTAACTGTTCATTATTTAAAAATCAACTGGCTAATAAAATCATGTTGTTTTTACGCTCGGATCATCAAGTAAACTTAGTTTACTGAGCAATGTGAAATATTATGTTTCACCACCTCGGTACATTTATACAGACTTGAATAATTCAAATTACGAACAGAAACTGTAAAATGACAACTCTGTTGAACAAAGGAAATAATTTCAAGTGATATTGATAGCACTCGTCAATTTCGTATTTTACGGAACGGTTTTCAAATTTACGAAAGTATTTAAATCAATTTCGTCATTTTAATTTGGAAAGTGTAAAAATATTTTCACATTAAAGTACTATAAATCTACCGGTCTCCATATGTTTGACAAGTTTATGACGCTCAATCATTTTACGTTTACATAAGATGTTAAAAGTTGTGATGATAAGTAATCCGCGTATGCTATCCGATAGGTCACTAATCCTTTAATTATTAATAAAATTTATTAAACCTCATAATTGCCTATCATAATTATTATTCCAGTTAAAGCAGTCATCATTTTATTTTTCAAACCCCCGCCTAAAATTGGCAGTTCTTTATCGTATTATTGTCATTTGAAAACAATTTAAAATCACCCCCGACAATTTCCATCATAATTTCAATTAATACATCATCAACCGTGAATTTATATTATTAACCATGGACGTATAACTAATATTCAGGTCTACTTTCTTTTTTGAAAGATAAACATTAAGATTCATATAGTTAAAGATTTGTTCTCGTTTATTCGGATAAGAATTATATTATAGATTCCTATTAATCAATTGTAAAAGAACCTTCTGGAGCCTCAATACGATTGCACAAAAATGTCGTTCTGCAACTTTAGAAACCTTGAATGGAATTTTCCCACGGTCGTCTAGAAAGGTCACCTGAGTTTACTGGTACGCGATATTATTTCCCGCCCTTTAAAAACTCGTGCCGAGGATAAAATTGATGTTAACTATTTATAGCATTTAACATTGTTAAGTAAGTCAAGTTCCTCGGGTCAAGTTCAAGTTCAACCCAAACTGTTGACAACTGAGATGTGTATCGTGGAATTGTCTTCGCACGGCAAATAATTGTTTTTAAAATCTTTTATATGATCACTGTTTAAACTACACAAATTTACATTCATTGTGAGAAAATAAATATTTTACAACAACGAATTATTGCAGCTGTAGAAGTATTCCTGATGTAACCGAAATGACTTATTATCATACAGAACTGCCAACAAATCGTAAAACGAAAATGCCGTAATTATTAAGCATAACGAATGGTAAATACTATTTCCCTTTTTAGTTGAACATACAAAACTTTCAGACACGTTATTTTTATGAACTGCTCTCATTAATTTAGCGAAAAGTTTCCGGTTATTTTTACACAATTTAAGCATCTTCTTTTCGTAAATAAAATATCAATTTACTTGTGAAGACATCAAGGTCAAAATTAAGTAGTTTTAATTTTTTTTTATAAAACTTAAATGCAATTGAAAGAATTGACAACAACCTTTTGCTTTTAAATCATTTATTCATTCCAGCAATTAGATAATCGTAAAAAGAAAATGCCGTAGACTTACACAATTATTACGGGGCTATTATTATGCCTAATGAATAGTGAATAAATTTACCTTTTTACTTGCATATATAGAAAACTTTTAGACACAATTTTTAAATAAAGACTTTAACTTTGAAGTAGAATATTTGGTTTTTAACATATTCCACTATATTTTATAATCCTTTTTAGCTCACCTGGCCCGAAGGGCCAAGTGAGCTTTTCCCATCACTTTGCGTCCGTCGGCGTCGTTAACTTTTACAAAAATCTTCTTCTCTGAAACTATTGGGCCAAATAAAACAAAACTTGGCCACAACCATCACTTGGGTATCTAGTTTAAAAATTGTGTCCGGTGACCCGGTCAACCATCCAAGATGGCCACCATGGCTAAAAATAGAACATAGGGGTCAAATGCAGTTTTTGGCTTATAACTCAAAAACCAAAGCATTTAGAGCAAATCTGACATGGGGTTAAATTGTTTATCAGGTCAAGATCTATTTGCTCTGAAAATTTCAGATGGATAGAACAACCCATTGTTGGGTTGCTGCCCCTGAATTGGTAATTTTAAGGAAATTTTGCTGTTTTTGGTTATTATCTTGAATAATATTATAGATAGAGATAAACTGTAAACAGCAATAATGTTCAGCAAAATAAGATTTACAAATAAGTCAACAGGACCGAAATGGTCAGATGACTCTTTTAGGAGTTATTGCCCTTTATAGTCAATTTTTAACCATTTTTCGTAAATCTTAGTAATCTTTTACAAAAATCTTCTCCTCTGAAACTACTGGGCCAAATTTAACAAAACTTGGCCACAATCATCATTGGGGTATCTTGTTTAAAAATTGTGTCCGGTGACCTGGTCAACCTTCCAAGATGGCCGCCATGGCTAAAAATGGAACATAGGGGTAAAATGCAGTTTTTGGCTTATAACTCAAAAACCAAAGCATTTAGAGCAAATCTGACAATGTTTTAAATTGTTTATCTAGTCAAGATCTATCTGCCCTGAAAATTTCAAATGAATCAAACAACCCGTTGTTGGGTTGCTGCCCCTGAATTGGTAATTTTAAGGAAATTTTGCTGTTTTTGGTTATTATCTTGAATAATTAATATTATAGATAGAGATAAACTGTAAACAGCAATAATGTTCAGCAAAATAAGATTTACAAATAAGTCAACAGGACCTAAATGGTCAGTTGACCCCTTTAGGAGTAATTGCCCTTTATAGTCAATTTTTAACCATTTTTCGTAAATCTAAGTTATCTTTTACAAAAATCTTCTACTCTGAAAATACTGGCCAAATTAAACAAAACTTGGCCACAATCATCATTGGGTTATCTAGTTTAAAAAATGTGTACGGTGACCTGGTCAACCAACCAGATGGCTGCCATGGCTAAAAATAGATCATTGGGATAAAATGCTGTTTTTGGCTTATAACTCAAAAATAAAAGCATTTAGAACAAATCTGGTAGGGAGATTAATTGTTAATCAGGTCAAGATCTATCTGCCCTGTAAATTTCAGATGAATCGAACAACCTGTTGTTGGGTTGCTGCCTCTGAATTGGTAATTTTAAGGAAATTTTGCTGTTTTGGGTTATTATCTTGTTAGCTCACCTAACCTGAAAGGTCAAGTGAGCTTTTCTCATCACTTGGCGTCCGTCGTCCGTTGTCCTGCGTCCGTCGTCCGTCGTCCGTAAACTTTTACAAAAATCTTCTCCTCTGAAACTACTGACCAAACTTGGCCACAATCATCCTTTGGGTATCTAGTTTAAAAAATGTGTCCGGTTACCTGGTCATCTAACCAAGATGGCCGCCATGGCTAAAAATAGAACATAGGGGTAAAATACAGTTTTTGGCTTAGAACTCAAAAACCAAAGCATTTAGAGCAGTTTGTCAAAGGGTAAAATTGTTGTTCAGGTTAAGATCTATCTGCCCTGAAATTTTCAGATGAATAGGACATTGTTGTTGGGTTGCTGCCCTGAATTGGTTATTTTAAGGAAATTTTGCAATTTTTGGTTATTATCTTGAATACTATTATAGATAGAGATAAACTGTAAACAGCAATAATGTTCAGCAAAGAAAGACCTACAAATAAGTCAACATGACCGAAATTGTCAGTCAACCACTTAAGGAGTTATTGCCCTTTATAGTCAATTTTTAACCACTTTTCGTCATTTTTTGTAACTTGTACAAAAATCTTTTCCTCTGAAACTACTGGGCCAAATTAAACTAAACTTGGTTACAATCATCCTTGGGGTATCTTGTTTAAAAAATGTGTCCGATGACCCCGCCTACCAAACAAAATGGCCGACATGGCTAAAATTAGAACATGGTGGTAAAATGCAGTTTTTTATTTATATATTTGAAACTAAGACATTTAGGGTAAATCTTACAAGATGTTAATGTCCATCAGAAAAAGATCTATTGCCTCACAAATTTTCAGATGAATCTGACAACTCGTTGTTGGGTTGCTGCCCTAAAATTGGTACTTTTAAGGAAATTTTGCAGTTTTTATACGACCGCAAATTTTGAAAAAATTTTCGTCGTATATTGCTATCACGTTGGCGTCGTCGTCGTCGTCGTCGTCGTCGTCCGAATACTTTTAGTTTTCGCACTCTAACTTTAGTAAAAGTGAATAGAAATCTATGAAATTTTAACACAAGGTTTATGACCATAAAAGGAAGGCTGGTATTGATTTTGGGAGTTTTGGTTCTAACATTTTAGGAATTAGGGGCCAAAAAGGGCCCAAATAAGCATTTTCTTGGTTTTCGCACTCTAACTTTAGTAAAAGTGAATAGAAATCTATGAAATTTTAACACAAGGTTTATGACCATAAAAGGAAGGCTGGTATTGATTTTGGAAGTTTTGGTCCCAACATTTTAGGAATTAGGGGCCAAAAAAGGGCCCAAATAAGCATTATTCTTGGTTTTCGCACAATAACTTTAGTTAAAGTAAATAGAAATCAATGAAATTTAAACACAATGTTTATGACCACCAAAGGAAGGTTGGTATTGATTTTGGGAGTTTCAGTCCTAACAGTTTAGGAATTAGGGGCCAAAAAGGGACCCAAATAAGCATTTTTCTTGGTTTTCGCACCATAGCGTTAGTATAAGTAAATAGAAATCTATGAAATTTAAACACAAGGTTTATGACTATAAAAGGAAGGTTGGTATTGATTTTGGGAGTTTTGGTCCCAACAGTTAAGGAAAAAGGGGCCCAAAGGGTCCAAAATTAAACTTTGTTTGATTTCATCAAAATTGAATAATTGGGGTTCTTTAATATGCTGAATCTAACTGTGTATGTAGATTCTTAATTTTTGGTCCCGTTTTCAAATTGGTCTACATTAAGGTCCAAAGGGTCCAAAATTAAACTTAGTTTGATTTTAACAAAAATTGAAACCTTGGGGTTCTTTGATATGCTGAATCTAAAAATGTACTTAGATTTTTGATTATTGGCCCAGTTTTCAAGTTGGCCCAAATCGAGGTCCAAAATTAAACATTGTTTGATTTCATCAAAAATTGAATAATTGGGGTTCTTTGATATGCCAAATCTTACTGTGTATGTAGATTCTTCATTTTTGGTCCAGTTTTAAAATTGGTCTAAATTAAAGTGCAAAGGGTCCAAAATTAAACTAAGTTTGATTTTAACAAAAATTAAATTCTTGGGCCTCTTTGATATGCTGAATCCAAACATGTACTTAGATTTTTGATTATGGGCCCAGTTTTCAAGTTGGTCCAAATCAGGATCTAAAATTATTATATTAAGTATTGTGTAATAGCAAGTCTTTTCAATTGCACAGTATTGTGCAATGGCAAGAAATATCTAATTTCACAATATTGTGAAATAGCATTTTTTTTTAAATTAAGAGTTATCTTTCTTTGTCCAGTATAGTAAGCAAGAAATATCTGCAAGAATTTTTTTTAATTGGATTATCTTTCTTTGTCCAGAATCAACTTAAATCTTTGTTATATACAATATACAATGTATATTCACTTTTTACTACCAACTGATAAATTTAAATAATCTTTACCATTCAGTGATAACAAGCAGTTTTTTTACATCTTAATATTTTATGATGTATTTAAATGAGTAGTAATTGTTGCAAACTCCATTAGAATATTTTAATTGAAATTAGTTTTGGAATAAGGGAAAGGGGGATGTGATTAAAAAATTGGGTTCAATTTTTCTCATTTGAATTTTCATAAATAAAAAGAAAATTTCTTCAAACATTTTTTTGAGAGGATTAATATTAAACAGCATAGTGAATTGCTCTAAGAGAAAACAAAAAATTTAAGTTCATTAGAATACATTCATTCTGTGTCAGAAACCTATGCTGTGTCAACTATTTAATCACAATCCAAATTTAGAGCGGAATCCAGCTTGAATGTTGTGTCCATACTTGCCCCAACCGTTCAGGGTTCAACCTCTGCGGTCGTATAAAGCTACGCCCTGCGGAGCATCTGGTTTGTTATTATCTTGAATACTATTATAAATAGAGATAAACTGTAAACAGCAATAATGTTCAGCAAAATAAGATCTACAAATAAGTCAGCATGATCAAAATTGTTAGAGGACCCCTTAAGGAGTTATTGCCCTTTATAGTCAATATTAAACAACTTTTCGTCATTTTTGTATTTTGTACAAAAATTTCTTTTATAAAACTATGGGCCATTTTTAACCAAATTTGGCCACAATCATAACTAGGGTATCTATTAAAAAAGTGTCTAATGACCCAACCTACCAACCAAGATGACCGACATCAGTAAATACAGTAACAGGTGAGCGACACAGGCTCTTGAGAGCCTCTAGTTTAATATTATAGATAGAGATAAACTGTAAACAGCAATAATGATCAGCAAAATAAGATCTACAAATAAGTCAACAGGACTGAAATGGTCAGTTGACCCCTTTAGGAGTTATTGCCCTTTATAGTCAATTTTTAACCATTTTTTGTAAATCTTAGTAATCTTTCACAAAAATCTTCTCCTCTAAAACTTCTGGGCCAAATTAAACAAAACTTGGCCACAATCATCATTGGGGTATCTAGTCCAAAATTGTGTCCGGTGACCTGGTCAACCAACCAAGATGGCGGCCATGGCTAAAAATAGAACATAGAGGTAAATTGCAGTTTTTGGCTTATAACTCAAAAACCAAAGCATTTAGAGCAAATCTGACAAAGTTAAATTGTTTATCAGGTCAAGATCTATCTGCCCTGTAAATTTCAGATGAATCTAACAACCTGTTGTTAGGTTGCTGCCTCTGAATTGGTAATTTTAAGTAAATTTTGCTGTTTTGGGGTATTATCTTGTTTAATATTATAGATAGAGATAAACAGTAAACAGCAATAATGTTCAGCAAAGTAAGATCTACAAATAAGTCAAACGACCGATATGGTCAGTTGACCCCTTTAGGAGTTTTTGCCCTTTTATATAGTCAATTTATTACATTTTTCATAAATTTTTGTAGACTTTTAGAAAATATTTTCCACTGTAATAACTGGGCCAAGTTCATAATTGTAACAACAAGAATGTTCAGTAAAGTAAGATCTACAAACACATCACCAAAATCAAAACATAATTTTGTTATGAATTTATCTGTGTCCATTGTTTAATATGCACATAAACCAAGGTGAGCGACACAGGCTCTTGAGAGCCTCTAGTTTTTTAGCTCACCTGACCTGAAAGGTCAAGTGAGCTTTTCTCATCACTTGGCGTCCGTCGTCCGTCGTCCGTCGTCTGTCGTCCGTCGTTCGTCGTCCGTAAACTTTTACAAAAATCTTCTCCTCTGAAACTACTTGGCCAAATTTAACCAAACTTGGCCACAATCATCCTTGGGGTATCTAGTTTAAAAAATGTGTCCGGTGACCTGGCCATCCAACCAAGATGGCCGCCATGGCTAAAAATAGAACATAGGGGTAAAATGTATATTTTGGCTTATATCTTTGAAACCAAAACATTTAGAGCAAATCTGACACGGGGTAAAATTGTTGATCAGGTCAAGATCTATCTGCCCTGAAATTTTCAGACGAATCGGACAACCTGTTGTTGGGTTGCTGCCCCTGAATTGGTTATTTTAAGGAAATTTTGCAGTTTTTGGTTATTATCTTGAATACTATTATAGATAGAGATAAACTGTAAACAGCAATAATGTTCAGCAAAGTATGACCTACAAATAAGTCAACATGACCAAAATTGTCAGTCAACCCCTTAAGGAGTTATTGCCCTTTATAGTCAATTTTTAACAACTTTTCGTTATATTTTGTAACATGTACAAAAATCTTCTTCTCTGAAACTACAAGGCTAAATTTAACCAAACTTGGCCACAATTATCATTGTGGTATATAGTTTAAAAAATGTGTCTGATGACACTGCCTTCCAAACAAAATGGCCGACATGACTAAAATTAGAACATAGTTGTAAAATGCAGTTTTTGATTTATATCTTTGAAACTAAGACGTTAAAGGCAAATCTTTTAAGATTTAGATGTACATCAGAATAAGATCTATCCCCTCACAAATTTTCAGATGAATCCAACAACTCGTTATTGGGTTGCTGCCCTAAAATTGGTAATTTTAAGGAAATTTTGCAGTTTTTGGTTATTTATCTTGAATACTTTTATAGCTAGAGATAAACTGTCAACAGCAATATAATGTTCAGCAAAGTAAGATCTACAAATAAGTCAACATGATCAAATTGTTAGAGGACCCCTTAAGGAGTTATTGCCCTTTATCATGTTTATAGTCAATATTGAACAACTTTTCGTCATTTTTATAACTTGTACAAAAATCTTCGTTCCTAAAACAATGGGCCAAATTTAACCAAACTATGCCACAATCATTACTAGGGTATCTATTTTAAAAAAGTGTCTAATGACCCCACCTACCAACCAAGATGACCGACATCAGTAAATACAGTAACAGGTGAGCGACACAGGCTCTTGAGAGCCTCTAGTTATAAGCAAGTACAAAAAGGTAAAGATATTTTTAGATTGGCTAACAAAAAATACGAAAATATTTTGACTTATTATTACCACAAATTAAATTTAATTAGTATAAAAGACATTTAAAATTATACACCTGTTTGACACTTAAAATGATACAGTAGACCGGAAATATAATTCTTTATTACTTCAACCTTTACCTGTCAGGTAATCCAATTACCCTATCAGTCGTATGCCGGTAGAGATCAAAGAAGGATAAGGGCAATTAATTCCTCGGTGTAGAGAGTGAGCTCGCTATCACAATAAACATTTACCTGATTTTGGGAGAGATTACTCCCAAATTCCGCCCAACATTTTGGGAGGATTATCTCAGATTTTCGGAGTGACTCCGACATTTTCCTCGGTGTAGGGTGTGGGAGAGTTGGTCCTCTTGAATGGTACTGTAGGTGAAAAAGTTAATCTGTAGGGAAGAAATTTATAAAAAATCTTGTAAAGAAATGATACAATATATTGACCTTTGGCACAAAAAATAATATAAGAATTCCAAACATGCAAGACTTGTCAGTGAAATAAAGCAACTTGTTTTATTTTAATCTGTCAACTAGGGTCAATTGATAACTTTATATTATGTATTTATTCTATATTGCAGATCTAATACAATTGGCAATTGCTTTCATAATGAATATTGTTCCGTATGCAAATGTCTATAGAAACTGTTTGTTAGATTTATAATTATATCAACCATTATTTGAGTAGCTAGTCTTTTATTAATGTTACCAGGTTACAGAATGAAAATTGAAGACAAAGATGATAAAGATAACACTGGACGTCTCCATGTGGACTATGCCAATGCTCGGGATGATCAGTATGAATTTGAATGTAAAGAGAGAGCTATGGCCAGACAGATGAGGCATATGCAGAGAATGGAGGATGCTAGACTCCGCCCACCCAGCCCACCACCAATTGTCCACTATAATGACCATGAGGCTATGATGCTTATGGACAAACTTAAATGTAATATTTGTTTCATACAGAAGGTTTTATTTTAAAACATAGATATCTAAAGGAAAAACAATTTAATTATTTGAAATTGGAAAAAATATCTTTTTTTCTCCTTATTTTTGTTTCAAACTTAATTACAACTTGTTTAATAATATGTTGAATTGAAATAAAAAGCTTAGTCCCTTGATTAATCAAACTTTTGTTATATTTGTAGCTGAAGAAAACTTTGTGACAGCTGTCCACATATTGAACACTTGGTTAGAGAGGGGAGACTGTAGTAAACGCAACGTTTCACAGTTTTACACGTTGATACAGTGTGCTAACGCTCGAATCCGTAACTTACAGTCAGAAAAACAAACAGGAGAAGAAGAGATTGAAAGAGTTAAAATGAGATATAAACAGTTGTTGGAAACTATTCTACAGCAATGTAAGTACTCAACAGCAAGTTATGTAAGGCAAGGGAGATAACTCTTTGACATGTAAAACAAAAGGCAGTTACACATGCAGTAACAGGATTGGCGATATATTTGTCATTAAAAAAACTTGAAGCAGTGGCTTTCATGATAGATAGTTACCAATTCAGCTAGAATGAGATTGATAAAAGTACAGTTCTAGGGCATTGTTTCTGAATGTATTTAGGTAATTGCTGAGAAAGACGTGAGGGTCTAATGAATTTGTAATAGAAAAAAATAGATAATGGGAGAGCCATGGTGAGTACAAGAGTTTGAAAAAAAACATATAAAACATTTAAGAAAAACAGGATTCACCCGTGAAGCATTATATTGATAACATGAGCACGATTCAGTCGCTGACATTTTCCAATTATTTTCAGTGGAAGGTAACACAACTTTAAAAGGAAGAAATCTTATTTGTTTCTTAAGTATTCACACTGCATTATATTTTATTAGTGAAAACTTTATAAAAAATATAAATTATATTGATATAGATAAGTATTTAATTCATATATAGTTAATGTTCTATCAGTAATCTAGGCAACTTAGTACACTTATCATTGGAAGACTTAAAACGTCACTCTTTCTATAACTGTATTACTGTAAAAAAAAAATCAGTGTGAATATTTAATAGTATGATGCACAGTATTAAAACATTGGAATAGGAGGATTAAACTTGGACTGAATCAGTTGAAATGTCTCTCATCTAGGGACAAATGACAGGTAAAATTTCTGTAAGTAGTCCTTGGTTCACAAATTACAAGGAATACCAATTTCATTTGAAATAAATCTTTCCTGTTTAGTCGCATTTTGGTATTTATTCCTGGATGAGGGATATTTTCTATTGAAGAAGTCATTGATATATACAATGAATGGTAATGTTTGCTCTGTTGGACACAAAAGGATTTTGGAACTGAGAATGGAACGAAGTAATAAGATATTATTCATTGTTCATGTATCAGAAACTTAAATGAAAAACAGATATATTCCAAAATCCTTTGCTTGATGGAAAGCAGGTCGATGGTAAAAAGCCAGGGCTCAAACAAAAATACTGTTCTCGCTTTATGAGGGAATTTTAGAAGGCATTTTCAGTCAAATACTGAATATTCCTAAGTCAGTCCTGGAGCCAGGAGTAAAATAGAAAATTTTAGCAATTGGTATGATATAACATGGTGTATTTTTCTCACTAAAGACGAACTGATTGAAAGAGTCTTTGCTGCAACTCAAAAGCAGAGGAACTGGGACCATTTTACAAAAGCTCAGCGCAAGAATATAGAACTATGGTACAAACAGATAAAGGTAGGTTTGGTTCAGGTAACAAATAGGCAATTTAATAAGTACTAGTAGGGAATGTGGAAAAAAATGACAATTTTATAAGCATAAGAAGGAAAATGGGAAGGCATATGTTCTATAGCCTCTATATAATTTCTTTGTCCATTTACAAATGTCTTTATACTCTTATGTATCAAATTTACTATGTCCCTAAATGTACTATTTTTCTTTCCAATTAATATTTTAGTAGAAGCATATGGATCAGAACATTTAAGGGTCAAATTAAGCAAATATTTCATTCATTATGCAATTTGAATGTAGCACTAACAAGAACTTGCCTAAATTTTTTAAGTCATTGGTTTTCTACTCTCTCTCATCACATTAGTACAAACAAAAGAAGTGTACAAAATATATTGTGAACTTTGAATCCTTTGAAGTTAATTAGAGTTGATGATTTGAGGGGTTTAATAGTTCATATCAATATCAAAAGAAATAGTGTTGCATGTTCAACAAGAAAAGGATCAGGTAGGCAAAACACAGTAAGTATAATTACAATTCTTTTCCTGGAATTATCATATCAGAAACAAAAATATGTAGTAAAGCTTTATGTCTTCACAGAATCAGTGTCGATGAAAATAGACTGCATAATGAACTGTGTGGAATCAAACCTTTTATTTAATGGATACCTTTTTATGCATATTTTAAAAACTCAATTTTGGACCTTTTCTTAAAAAAGGTAATTATTATTTTGGGGATAGTTGCAGGTAAGTACATAATCAATTATTGAAGAATATAAAGATGCGTCAACTTAAATGATGTAAAATTGATTAAACCAAGATGTATAAAAAGTCATAGATTGAATATTGAATAGAAAGAATATCAACTTATTAAAACTGATGATATTCTTTTTGTATATTAGAAAGTACCTTTATGTATGGATGCTAACTTCTGTGTAAGTCGAAAATACATCATTCATGTTTTTTGACACTTTTAAGGGAAGACACAAGTGTCATTTAGATTTGAAGTTTCATTGACCAGGACAGTAAACTATCCTGGATGTATAATTTTTGTTGATATATTCAAATTTTTATCTATTTCTCTTTAATTATTCAATAACACTTATATTTGCAGGAAACAAGACAATCACAAATGGATGAGTTCTTCAGTGATCGTAAGGAAGATGATATGGAGATGTCTGACAATGAAGATGAACCATCCTCTGCTAAGAAAAAGAAGAAAGTCGGTACAACAGTGGATGAAATGGTTGCTAATGCAAATCAAGGTGGGAATACAAATAAGTTTCAAACTTAATCACTCTATTCAACACACAGACATGACAGATTTAATTGTGTACATGTATGACGCACTTTGTAAATATTTAAAAAAAAAGTTAATCCAGTTCATTTGATCCCAATTGTCAAGTAGTTTTCTTGTTTGTTATTTAAATTTAGACCAGTCTTCTATGAGGGTTATTTCAGATTACCTGCATTTGACCTAATAATAATCATTTGAATCAGAAAATGAGTTTTCCCATCCTTTTAGCTGTCCTTGTAGGTATAAGGTAAATATGGATGGTAATTGCACATTGTCAGAGTAGGTACAAATCATGTATCAGTTTTGTTATGTTTAATCTTATTTTTTGCTTAATATGAACTAAAAATATTTCATGAAATTATATTAAAATTTCCCCCCAGTAGAAACAAAAATGATTTAACCATGGAATGATAACAGTAGGTAGGTTGGCCAATAATACTATAACTAATATATATTTTCCTTTACAGAACACATCAACTTTTTGAAAAGTGAGAATGATTCCCTGAAATGTCAGCTTGATGCCTATAAAAATGAGGTGGAGATGATTAAACATGAACAGAAAGCAGTTACAGATACAACTATCAAAGATAATCAGATTAAAATGTTACAACAAGCATTACAAGGAATGCAGCAGGTAATTTTAATTAGATTCTAAGTTGGAGATATATTTATTAAGTTTTGAATGTCTATTAAAAATAGAATAAAAATGCAGTATTATTTTATAGCTGAAAAGGTTTGTATAGCCATACTAAGTATTAAATTGTTATCTTCATTGGCTATGACAATGCCTAGTTATTTAAAGCTATCAGAGGACAGTTAATATAAAAAGCTCAGGCATTGTCATATTTGCCAGTCATGTCTTATTTTTTGATAAAAATGACTAAAACAATATTCAGAAATCAATCCTAAAGAATTACAAAGATCAATCATTTTCTTATTTTTTCAAATACTTATTATGAATACACTCAGTCAGTTACCATTTAGATTTTGTTAGATAATAAAGGAAATGTTATGTTGTAGCAACTCATTCAAGCTAAACAGGAATCTAAGACAATAGAAAAAGAAAATGAAAAACTGAAACTTGTAGTCATAGCCGCAAAGAAAGAAGTCAAAGACTTGAAAAAAAGTAAGAAGGAGGAAAATGGTGAAGAAAAAACTGATGAATCAAAGGAGGATAAAGATGGGACAGAGACCGATACAGAAAAAGAGGAAAAAGTATGCTAAACACACTTTATTTTGATTATTTTACATATAATAAAGTTCAATCAGTATTGAATTAAAAAAAAAAAAAAAGAAAAGGATTTAACAGCATGTGTTCAAGGGGATAAGTGACTACAAGCTATAATGGGGATAAGTGACTTCAAGCTATGAACAGGAAATGTATTATCAAGATTTATTTGTTATTCTTTATTTTTTGTTGCGGTATAAACTTATTGCTATAAAATATGTCTTAATGATCCACTTTGTATTTGTAGTAAAGGTGTTCTTTCTTCATTATTGTAAACAGTTTTTATACGACCGCAAATTTTGAAAAAAATTTCGTCGTATATTGCTATCACGTTGGCGTCGTCGTCGTCGTCGTCCGAATACTTTTAGTTTTCGCACTCTAACTTTAGTAAAAGTGAATAGAAATCTATGAAATTTTAACACAAGGTATATGACCATAAAAGGAAGGTTGGTATTGATTTTGGGAGTTTTGGTCCCAATATTTTAGGAATTAGGGGCCAAAAAGGGCCCAAATAAGCATTTTCTTGGTTTTCGCACTATAACTTTAGTTTAAGTTAATAGAAATCTATGAAATTTTGACACAAGGTTGATGATCACAAAAGAAAGGTTGGGATTGATTCTGGGAGTTTTGGTTTCAACAGTTTAGGAATTAGGGGCCAAAAAAGGGCCCAAATAAGCATTATTCTTGGTTTTCGCACAATAACTTTAGTTTAAGTTTATAGAAATCAATGAAATTTAAACATAATGTTTATGACCACAAAAGGAAGATTGGTATTGATTTTGGGAGTTTAGGTCCCAACAGTTTAGGAATTAGGGGCCAAAAATGGACCCAAATAAGCATTTTTCTTGGTTTTCGCACCATAACGTTAGTATAAGTAAATAGAAATCTATGAAATTTAAACACAAGGTTAATGACCATAAAAGGAAAGTTGGTATTGATTTTGGGAGTTTTGGTCCCAACAGTTTAGGAAAAAGGGGCCCAAAGGGTCCAAAATTAAACTTTTTTTGATTTCATCAAAATTGAATAATTCGGGTTCTTTGATATGCCGAATCTATCTGTGTATGTAGATTCTTAACTTTTGGTCCCGTTTTCAAATTGGTCTACATTAAGGTCCAAAGGGTCCAAAATTAAACTTAGTTTGATTTTAACAAAAATTGAATCCTTGGGGTTCTTTGATATGCTGAATCTAAAAATGAACTTAGATTTTTTATTACGAGCCCAGTTTTCAAGTTGGCCCAAATCGGGGTCCAAAATTAAACTTTTTTGATTTCATCAAAAATTGAAAAAATGGGGTTCTTTGATATGCCAAATCTAACTGTGTATGTAGATTCTTCATTTTTGGTCCCGTTTTCAAATTGGCCTACATTAAGGTCCAAAGAGTCCAAAATTAAACTAAGCTTGATTTTAACAAAAATTAAATTCTTGGGCCTCTTTGATTTGCTGAATCTAAACATGTACTTAGATTTTTGATTATGGGCTAGTTTTCAAGTTAATCCAAATCAGGATCTAAAATTATTATATTAAGTATTGTGGAATAGCAAGTCTTTTCAATTGCACAGTATTGTGCAATGGCAAGAAATACCTAATTTCACAATATTGTGAAATAGCAATTTTTTTTTTAATTAGAGTTATCTTTCTTTGTCCAAAATAGTAAGCAAGAAATATCTTATTGCAAGATTTTTTTTAATTGGAGTTATCTTTCTTTGTCCAGAATCAACTTAAATCTTTATTATATACAATATACAATGTATATTCACTTTTTACTACCAACTGATAAATTTAAATAATCTTTACCATTCAGTGATAACAAGCAGTTTTTTTACATCTTAATATTTTATGATGTATTTAAATGAGTAGTTATTGTTGCAAACTCCATTAGAATATTTTAATTGAGATTAGTTTTGGAATAAGGGAAAGGGGTATGTGATTAAAAAATTGGGTTCAATTTTTCTCATTTGAAATATCATAAATAAAAAGAAAATTTCTTCAAACATTTTTTGAGAGGATTAATATTGAACAGCATAGTGAATTGCTCTAAGAGAAAACAAAAATTTTAAGTTCATTAGAACACATTCATTCTGTGTCAGAAACCTATGCTGTGTCAACTATTTAATCACAATCCAAATTTAGAGCTGAATCCAGCTTGAATGTTGTGTCCATACTTGCCCCAACCGTTCAGGGTTCAACCTCTGCGGTCGTATAAAGCTACGCCCTGCGAAGCATCTGGTTGTTTTATTTTGTAAATCAAAAAACTATTCCATATTACACTCTGTCAAAAATACATCTTCAAAACCAATGTTTAATACCGTTACGGTACTTGTTCTAGTGTGATGGGATGGTGGTTTAAACATCAGATTATGGCTAGATGAGTAACATTGTATCTTTATTTTACCCAGGAAAAAGAGGAAGCTGAGGCAGAGAAAGTGGAGGAGATATCATTAGTATCAGATGGCAGTGTCAGCAGTTCTGGTCTAAATATTACAGAAAAGGAAGCTAAACTTATTGGTATGTCATATTTATGGAATATTGAAAATCAGATTTCGTAAGAAATGATAAACACAGTAAATTGATAAAAGGTTTCATGTAAAACATACATGTCATGTCAGACTTACTTGGGTATTTTGACACAGTGGAATAAACAATAAATAGCAAATTTAAATGATGAAAGAAGAAAGAGAATGGACTTATGACAAACCTTTTTTTTTTTTTTTTTTTATAAAAGAAGAAATTTCAAGTTTGACATCGCAAGAAAATTTAGAGATTTGATATGATTTCCAATTTGAAGACTCTTTACCATAGGACAAGGAATATGCTATAACTTTATAGAGGATTTAAACACCATTTTATGCCACATCTTTAATGAAAAAAACAGTTAAAAAATTGTAAGAGCTCATTTATGCAGCAGATAAATTCTGGAGGTCTGATGTGTTAGATATGGTTACATCTTATGCAGTAATAAGCATATGAGGGCATTTTATAGATGACTATACTGTATGGGTTTTTCTCATTGTTCAAGGCCATACAGTGGCTTATAATTGCTTATATATACTTCTGATGGATAGTTGGCAACCTTTCCACATTTTCTTATTTTCATATATTATTCGAAGTGTATGATATATTTTTCAGGCTTAGTTGCATGTTTTTTACATGTTCATCCCATGGGAGCAAGTGTAGAATACATCTGGTCTTATATAAACCAGTTAGGGATTTCCACCAAGACCAGCCACTTAGAAGATTTATTAGAGAAGTTACCATTCTTGTTTAGGATGCAGACAACAGGTGTTGGCGCTTTGATTGAAAGGAAGTGGCAATTCTCAGGATATAAAGACTTGAATGTTTTTGGATTTTTGTGAAACACCATGATTTTATAAGCTGTAGTTATTTGTATGTGAATAAACTCCTTGTGAAGAATAAAAGAGTGAGAAAAATGGTATGAAAGTGAATGAACAAAGTACATTGTCTTGAAAAGTGTATGGATCAGTCACAATGTATGAACGGTTACAAAATGTACAATTTTTGTTTGTTCTAGAATAACAATTTGATGACTGAAGTACTAGTATGAACTTCCATTTATGACTATACAGATTTTCATATTAACTAACCATATTTAGTGTCCTGTTTGAATGAAAGTGGTTTTGAAATTTGGACATTATTAGCATATAACGGAAGGAAGTTTACATTTGGACATTATTAGCATATAACGGAAGGAAGTTTACATTTGGACATTATTAGCATATAACGGAAGGAAGTTTACACACATGGCATTCCTTTGAGAGGTGTTTATTTGTTCAATAAATACCTGATCATTCTTTAGATGCAGAATGATTTTAAATTCAGAATTTAATCTTAAAATAGATTTCAGAAATAAACTTTTTATTGGATGTTGTTACTGGGAAGTCAGTTGTTTTATGATGTTAGATCTTTATTTTATATTTGTTTTCCTGTAAATTTTCTTAATTAATTTGTTATCATTTTTTGTCCATCTATCATTTTGTCATTGATCAGTTTATCATTTGAATTGTTATCATTAGAAAACCTGTAACACAACAGATTTTTACATTGTTGTCATTTGTATTAGATATTAAATGACATAAACATTTTGTGATTAGTAGTTGTCTATTATCCAAAATTGAAGTCTACCAGTAGTCTAACACCAAAATATATTCTTGGGCTGAGATATCACTTTTACTTGCCTTTCACTCTAGGTAGGGTAAATAAGTCTTAAACTTTATACTTGGACTATCCCATGGCTGATCTATCTTACATACAGAAAACAGTTAATCCATAAATTATTATAATTAAGGATATCTGTTATTTATTTATCAGGATATTTGGTTTGAAACTCTGCCTGATAATGCAGTTCTATTTAAACACACATTGGACCCAGGGACCAGGAAAGGCACTACTATAAAATCTCAACTATAGATTGGTGTCTAAAAGAAAGTCATTTTAAGTTTATTTCAATGGAAGAGGTCTTTTAAAATACATTGAATGGATATCATAAGGCTATGATTTAGTTTTGATTCAATATGAAACTTGCTGTTTGATTTCAAAGCCTATTTCAAGGATCCAGTATTGGAGGAACAATTTCATAAAGGAATTTTAGAGAGGAAAATTGACATATTAAAGTAATGCACACATGGGGTCCATTTCATACAACATGGTCACAGATTTTTTTATTGGTTTTGGTAATTTGACTTGGTGCAGATCTAAATTCTGTGAAATCAAATGACTTGAAACTAACAATAGATCTAGAACACACACCATGACATTGTAGCCCCGAAACTGATCTAAATTACCTTATTTTTAGCCTGGATATTTTGTATTCAAATAGTCGTGCTGATTAAAAGGTGCCGTTTTTCTCTGCTTGAACTACTACAGAAACTACATGGGACATACTTTTGGTATGGTTAGCTGATTTGATCTGAAACTTGGAAAACTAAAGGGCCTGCCAGAAATTATGTAATTTTTCATCAACACTATTGTCCTTTTATGAAGTCTCAGAAAGCTCGACATAGGGAGAGTGATCCGGTGGTGGTTGCAGTGTTGACCAAGCTAAATATTTCAGAAGGTAAAACAACCTGGACTTTTCATTCTTTGTATAAAGATGCCTTATGTTATGAAGTTTCTGTCAATCGTGTCTATTGTGTTTGACCTCATTTTCATGGTTCAGTGGCTACTTGAATAAAATAGTTTAAAAAAAGTTTAAATATCTCTTTTTATGAGTAATGGGATAACTATATTTAGTATATGGGTATCTTGCAAGGTCATCAATTTTCACTTGACCATGAACTCATTTCATGGATCAGTAAAGGTTAAGTTTTCACTGTGTCCATATTTCCGATACAATTAGCAATTGGTGTATGGAATGATTGTAAGGTGTACATGAACAACTGGCAGGTGTCAATTGACCTTGACCTCATTTTCATAGTTCAGTGGTTATAGTAAGTTTTTTTTTTTTGTCTTTCTAATACTGTATGCAATAGGTCTATATTTGGTGTATGGAATGATTCTAAGGTGTACAGATCCAACCGGCAGTTTCATCTGACATGAACATCATTTCCATGGTGCAGTGGTTAAATGCAGATTTTTGCCAATTTTCATATACTGGTAGTTTTTATACCCACAAAAAAGATCACTTTCCAAATTAATACCAACACAAGTATAAAATTTAAGAAAGGAGCAACCGTTTTTGTAGGACCACACAAATTGCAACTTATAATTGTATGAATATGTTGTTGATGTGTCATCATCGTCCCAAGACATTTTCTATCCAGACAATAACTTGAGTGTAAGTGTATGGATCTCTATGCTATTGTACCACATGGTTCCATACCTCAAAAGAAAAATTGTGATTGATTTTCAGGGTTATTGTTATGAAATTAGGGGCAAAAAACATCTTTTTTTTTTGTTTCTGGGCAAAAACTTGTGTATAAGTGTATCCCGCTGCAAATGTTTGCACCTGTCCTAAGTCAGGAATCTGATGTACAGTAGTCGTCGTTTGTTTATGTAATAGATACGTGTTTCTCGTTTTGTTTTAATAGATTAGACCGTTGGTTTTCCTGTTTGAATGGTTTTACACCAGTAATTTTGGGGCCCTTTATAGCTTGTTGTTCGGTGTGAGCCAAGGCTCTGTGTTGAAGGCCGTTCTTTAACCTATAATGGTTTACTTTTTAAATTGTTACTTGGATGGAGAGTTGTCTCATTGGTACTCGCACCACATCTTCCTATATCTATGGATCTCTATGCTATTGTACCAAATGGTTTCATACCTCAAAATGATTGATTGGATTGATTTCGGGGGTTATGGCATAAAAAAACATGTTTGGGAATTAGGATCCAATAGACAAGGATTTTCTGGTTTCCAGACAATTACTTCAGTATAAATCTGGATCGCGATGAAATTGTACCACACCAAAAAGGAAGGACAGGATTGATTTTGGGGGTTATTGCCTCACCTGTTTAGGAATTTGCAGCCAATACACTCATTTGAAGTGTGTTAAATTTGTATTTTCAGGGTCTTTTAAAGCTAACTATGGTGGTATGGGGTTTGCTCATTGTTTAAGGCTGTACAGTGAACTATAGTTGTTAATTTCAGTGTCATTTGGTCTCTTGTGAAGAGTTGTCTCATTGGCAATCGTACCACATCTTCTTTTTTTTTTTTTTTATAATAGTTGAACTTTAAATAAATTATTGCAAGAAACTGTTGGCAGCAATTTGTGAAGTTAGAAAGAAAAGGAAACTATTTTGTTTGATAATTTTTTATACTGTTCTTAAGAAAGAATGATTAGTGTGATATAATGTTTATATATTATCTTTGCTATCACCATACTTCCATACTACAGAAACATTTCTGTAACACGAAAAATCTATAAAGTCTCACAATGCCAATTACATACAAAATTAAGTCAATTACAAAGTTATAATCTTAATTCATAGTCACCAATTAAATAAATAATAATGTCTTTTTTTAAATATTCACTGGGTTTAGTTTCTATTTCCTTTATACTTATAAAATTATCAACTTTAATAGTGGATGCAAGCTTCATTGCTGTTACGTATTGCACTTTATTTTGTTGACTGTAAATGGATGTGTATAGGTGGCATCAAAACACGATAAAATAACTGTACTAAAGCACACATGACCATATAGTACTGCAAGCAATTCAGATCTTCAATACTATAAATACATTGTTCTTTTTTCTAAAGTTTAAAGGTGCCAGAGAAAGCTTTCCAAGAGGAATATCAACTTAATCATATTACTCCATTTCCTTCGCAAAAGAAAAAAGTCAGAAGGAGACAAAAGCATGTATCTGAGTATTGAATTTAAAGCTTCTATAAGTTTTTCTGCAACTTTCAATGGCTGGTGAGATGAAAAACATCTATCTTTTCGTAAACATATTTATTCTTAATAGTACAAACATTACATTCCTACTAAACTTTTGCTTCCTATTAAATTTGATGAATTAATTATGATATAAATTATGAACAGTGAAATATCATGATATGGACTAGGTTCAGACATGAATTTACAACTATGGGCAAGTGTGCATGTTAATTTAACATGCAGAATCGAGGTGAATTTACATTAGATATCACATGATGGAGTTATTTAACAAATTCATTTAAACTAAACCTGTAATATATTTTTATGAAAATACTGCTATAAAAGTTGTTTAAAGCATCATGGCTCCAATATATTTCCAAACTAGACGTATCTCTTTAAACTAACGCGTACATGAGAATTTTGTGACAGCTTTCTCTATAGTGCATTGGTGAACAAGGAAGACTCACATGGCGATACAAATGATAAGCTAGAAATATACATGGTTTGTATATAAAACACTACACAGCAACTAGAAGCCAGCTTCAAATTCAAAAAGAAATTATCCATTTAATAAAAATATCAACTAGCTGAGATAAATATTTAGTTTACGGTAATTGTTATGAAATTTGTCTGTATTTTATATATAACGTTCAAGTACTGGTACTTGGATATAAAATATTAATATTCAAAATAAGAATCCTCTAAATGTTTTCTGTTTTTCAGGTAATAGTTAGCAAATATTTGTTGTTAAATTATTAAAATTCTTGCCAATAAAATAATACAATACTTACTTGTTTGAATTTTCAAACTATTTCATTCTTTGTGTCTATTTATATTAAACTGGGTACTATATTGTAACTGTAACTTGCAAGATAATTTTATGTTAGCATTATGCATCCTGATATATCGGGAGTATTCATGATATGATTTACTCAAATATCAATTATAAATTCTTACACACTAGATTATAAAATATTGACATTCCAAATTAATTACATACAGTGTGATAAATCATAAGTTCTTTATAAAGGTTTTAAAATATGGTGTAAAAGTCACATAAATATATGAAAAAAGCAATGAATATCAACATACAAAATTCTACATATTCTTTAAAAATTCAATTCATGCACACTTAACATGATAGAAAATCATTATATGCACACTAGGCATGAACATTGTAATTTATACACTAATGTACACAGAAGATGATGTTAATTAAAAAAATATTTAACAAACTTGTGTGTACCTGAGGATTAAAAAATTATGTAAAAGACAGAACCAGGTGAGAAGAATAGAAAATGTGTGAATAAGATACAGAAATAGAATGGAACTATAAATAGAATTTATAATGCAAGAACAATCGAATTAAATAACATATCATGATTTCCAAAGTATTTGGTATAAATAATAAGCTGCTGCAAAGATGACATTTTGTAACAAAAATGTTGAAAGCAATCTAGTAAAAAGCAAAAAAAATGTATGCTAGTTAAAGCCTTGTAAAGATCTGTTTTCTTTATCACTTTAGGTAGTAATATTTGTAAGTTAAATATGTTTCTTAATACAATTTCAGTCTTCTAAAAAAGAAAAATCCTTAGAATTTTTAGTGTCTTGAGTAATACCTGTAGCATAACAAACATGTAAACAGAATCTTCTATTTACTTGTATAAATGGCAATTTGGAGGTAAATTATTTCATTATAATGTAAAAATACACCTTAAAATCAATAAAAAGATAAAATTTACAGCTAAAATAACTATAGAAACAAAATATACATTTGTACAAAAAAAACAAAATCACAATTTAAAATTCCCCAAATTGTGTCATTTTACATGCTAAAAACTACAAATAATTTATGGAATAGTTTCCCCAGAAAATCTACAACTGACAATTAATGATAAGGGTACACATGATATTGCTGGATTAATTCCATTCAAGTATTAAAGTATGGAAAGATAATAGAAATTTTTAATTAGAGGAAGGGATGACACCATCAGATTTTTTCTTTACAGGTCATAGTGCAAGATAAAGGGCATTTTGATTTGAAAATTCAATAGTCTGATTGATATGACACAAATAGGGAACAACAAACTTTTAGAGATTCTTAAATGCAAGAGGGTTTGGACGGACAAAACATTGTGTTTATATGTATCTGTTGGGACATTTCATGTGATTGTCGACAAAAAAGCTGCCAAGAACATGAAGGAAATATTTTCTCACATAATTTTTTTTTATACAATTTAACATATGCTCACATGTAAGAATTTACTAATCCTTTACAATCCAAATTTTGTTTCAAATTTTTTATATCTAGCGTAAAAATTATAAAATCAGTCATAACTGTAAAATTTGAATAACCGTTACCAATTCTCATTCTATGTCATTCAATTAAATCTAGGATTTTTCTATAGTGTGAAGTAAGAACTTTGAACAGATGTCTTCTGCAAATATCATGCATACCCTAGGTTATATACTTTAATGCCACAAAAAATGTTAGTCAATTTATATTCTAATAAATTCCAAGTAAGATGTCAATTCTTTTTGCAAGAATGTTTGTGTCAACATCTTAAAGATTTGAATTTGTTAGCTCAAATACTAGATGAGTCAAAAAGATGCAAAAAGCTAAGAGAGTTCAGGCATTTCCCCAGATAGTAAGAACCTTAGAGGAACTACATGATGTTTAACACCAATCAATTTTTTCCAGTCATTTGCTTAAAACCAATCAAAAATGTCTTTAATTGTTCTTGGAACAATCAGGAAATAAGAAAACTACTGATTGGTCAATTGTAAAAACTAAAATTTATCACAATTTTCCAACTACAAACTATGTGGCAGTTTGTGTCAATCAGTTTACAACCATTCATACAACAATCCTTGGGTCTGTAGTAATGTTAAGCCTGTGTAGGTCTTATTTACTTTCATAACTTGTCCTTAGCTGGAACCCAAATTGTTGGCCCTGACTGGTCTCGTATGACTTCCTTGACCTTTGTGTAGATTTCAACAGCTGTATCTCCCTGTACAACAGCTAAAATGAAAAAAGAATTAAACTGTGAATATAACCTTTACTTTTAATTGAACCAAGCATACCAAGGTAATTAGAAACCAGATGCTCCGTAGGGCGTAGCTTTATACGACCGCAGAGGTTGAACCCTGAACGGTTGGGGCAAGTATGGACACAACATTCAAGCTGGATTCAGCTCTAAATTTGGATTGTGATTAAATAGTTGACACAGCATAGGTTTCTGACACAGAATGAATGTGTTCTAATGAACTTAAAATTTTTGTTTTCTCTTAGAGCAAAGTTAAATTTTGGACCCCGATTTGGACCAACTTGAAAACTGGGCCAATAATCAAGAATCTAAGTATATTTTTAGATTCAGCATATCAAAGAACCCAAGCAATTCATTTTTTGTCAAAATCAAACTAAGTTTAATTTTGGACCCTTTGGACCTTAATGTAGACCAATTTGAAAACAGGACCAAAAGTAAAGAATTTACATACACAGTTAGATTCGGCATATCAAAGAACCCCAATTATTCAATTTTGATGAAATCAAACAAAGTTTAATTTTGGACCCTTTGGGCCCTTATTCCTAAACTGTTGGGACCAAAAGTCCCAAAATCAATACCAACCTTCCTTTTATGGTCATAAACCTTGTGTTTAAATTTCATAGATTTCTATTTACTTATACTAACGTTATGGTGCGAAAAACCAAGAAAAATGCTTATTTGGGTCCCTTTTTGGCCCCTAATTCCTAAACTGTTTGGACCAAACTCCCAAAATCAATACCAACCTTCCTTTTGTGGTCATAAATATTGTGTTTAAATGTCATTGATTTCTATTTACTTAAACTAAAGTAATTGTGTGCGAAAACCAAGAATAATGCTTATTTGGGCCCTTTTTTGGCCCCTAATTCCTAAACTGTTGAAACCAAAACTTCTCAAATCAATCCCAACCTTTCTTTTGTGGTCATAAACCTTGTGTCAAAATTTCATAGATTTCTATTAACTTAAACTAAAGTTATAGTGCGAAAACCAAGAAAATGCTTATTTTGGCCCTTTTTGGCCCCTAATTCCTAAAATGTTGGGACCAAAACTCCCAAAATCTACCAACCTTCCTTTTGTTGTCATAAACCTTGTGTTAAAATTTCATATATTTCTATTCACTTTTACTAAAGTTAGAGTGCTAAAACTAAAAGTATTCGGACGCCGACGACGCCAACGTGATAGCAATATACGACGAAATTTTTTTCAAATTTTGCGGTCGTATAAAAAATAGAGAGCTGGTTGGTAACATTGGAGAGGTTGTAGCTTCAACATGCTTACTTAAGTCTTGTTTTAACAACAGGAAATGCAGAAAACCATAAGTACTAAAAAATGTATATAGCTGGTACATAATGAAAGAATCATGTAAAAGGTTCATCAACATGGGTACAGAAATAATATAACTAGATTCTTTTCCAGATATGGTAAAGATAACGTATTGTTATGTAAAACCTTAAAATAATATTGAAAAAAAAGTTTGAAGTCAACAGCACAATTTATTACAGCCGCAATCCAGGCAAACTTTACAGAAAATCTGTATGGGCTAGCTCTTATAAATGTTTTGTGCTATACACCTTATCGCTATTTGTCCGCCATTACTGGACATCACACAGGTTCCCGTAAAATTTTGATGTCATAATACAAAATATCTGACGCCACAATGGAAAAGTGATTATTGTATGACGTCAATAGTTCAAGCGGGACAGATTCTCCGGTCAGCTGGGAATAGCGATAAGGTGTATTATTTAGGGTGTATTTTTGTTAAATGAACAAATATATCAAAAGGCTACTTACACGTAAAATATTCCCCAAATTCATGTTCTAATTTCTGAGTTCTCTCAAAAGTCATTTTAGCTTGGTCCTCTGTAATCCTCTTATTCATATCCCTGAAATAAAATCATATATGTTCCATAAAATTCTTAAGAACTTCCTTCTTTTTGTATCCAATCTTTAAAAAAAATTACATGCAGAAACCCTGACAACTTTGACAAAAACTTCACAAAATTTAGCTAGAAAAGACTTATTTTACTGGGATTAAATAATGATAAGAGGACCCTGTAATGCACTTTAATGTACATATATGTTGCAATGATAATCAGCAGGCAGATTTAGTAAGTTTTTTTTCAATTTTTCTCATGTCTGATAATTCCACCTTTGTTATCCAAACAATTTTATTAATGTGTATCTCCTTCTGAAATGGAGAAAGTCCATGTACTTTGACAACAGAAAACGAATACTGTTTATAGATGAGTATGAAAACAAAACCCTGAAACAATTTGCAGATATGTTTTTTAGTCCAAATGGTTGTGTTTCACCAAAAACTGGAAGCATGAAACAAAATGTAAACTGGATCTGCAAGTCATCAATATCAATAATGTTATTTCCTAGCATAGTAAAACTAAATCTGGACAACAGATGTTCATATGATGAAATCATAATCTTTCAGTCAGTTTATTTGAAGTCTGGAGATGGCATGTCAGTTAACTGCTAGTAGTCTGTTGTTATTTATGTATTATTGTCATTTTGTTTATTTTCTTTGGTTACATCTTCTGACATCAGACTCGGACTTCTCTTGAACTGAATTTTAATGTGCGTATTGTTATGCGTTTACTTTTCTACATTGGTTAGAGGTATAGGGGGAGGTTGAGATCTCACAAACATGTTTAACCCCGCCGCATTTTTGCGCCTGTCCCAAGTCAGGAGCCTCTGGCCTTTGTTAGTCTTGTATTATTTTAATTTTAGTTTCTTGTGTACAATTTGGAAATTAGTATGGCGTTCATTATCACTGAACTAGTATATATTTGTTTAGGGGCCAGCTGAAGGACGCCTCCGGGTGCGGGAAATTCTCGCTACATTGAAGACCTGTTGGTGACCTTCTGCTGTTGTTTTTTTATTTGGTCGGGTTGTTGTCTCTTTGACACATTCCCCATTTCCATTCTCAATTTTATTTTAACAGTTGGTTTACAGAATGACAGACAGATGGCATATCAGTGACAGGGACATAAACATTAGTTGATTAAAACCATTTCATTATTTTTTTGTATGGTTTCAGAAGTTTTTTGTTTTTGTTTTTTTTGTCTCATATATACTGGCACCCAGTTTTCATTCACAATCAATGTAACGTTGTCCGCCTATGGTGTCGTCTTATGAACATGCCTGGTCATAGGATTTGCCGAAAAGTGTTTGTTTGGGATCGTGAAATGTCGAGACGTTACCGAAACACATGGTTTAACAGCGCAAAAACTCTTCTGGACAGATGCAATCTTTCACACCTAACTGAAAACGACTCCGCTATCTCAACAAGATTCATACTCGACTCTGTAAAAAGTAAACTTGTAGCAGACTTCAAAGACAAGTGGTTTAACGAAATAAACAGTATGCCAAAGTTGAGGACATATAAACATTTAAAAACCGATTTTTTTGCCGAGCCATACGTACAAAAGCATTTAACAAGGACACAAAGATCTGCAATCGCTAGAATTCGCTGTGGTACTTTCCCACTAGAAGTCGAGCGAGGACGCTATAGAAACATTCCAATTGAACAACGAGTTTGTAAAATGTGCAATACTGGATCTATTGAAGATGAGCAACACTTCATCCTGTACTGTGATCGTTACTCTGTTTTGAGAAATAAACTATTTACTTCAATATCACCAGACCCTGCTTATCCTCTACGCATAAATGAACTTCCTCCAAATGCTGCCTTAAATGAACTGTTATCTAACAACAACAAAAGTATAGCGAACTTTATCTTGGACTGTGATCGTATCAGAAGAGAAATTATTTAACTATTTTACTTGAACTGTTGAATTTTCTAATAATTTAGACATTCGTCCAAAACTATGTGTTATCTATTTTTCAAATTTTGAACTTTAATTTGTCAGTGCATCGTAAGCCTATCTGGCTGGCTGTAATGTAATATTGTATTGATATGTATCTATTGTATATATACAGGTTGCACTATAATAAATCATTCATTCATATATATATTTCTATAGATAGATAGATAGATTATTTTTATTAACCAATCATGGTGCCCAAAATTTGAGCTATACAATCAAATGAATGAATTACAAAATAAAGCACAGAAAATGATTAGAATGATTAAAGTACATTTAGACAACAAAAAACAAAAAAACAAAAACAACACATGAATACACATTTACACTAATTAACCTGATATAAACCAAGTTATTGACAAAACATAGTTGTTATGGGTGCCACTGTGACCTGGAGAAATTACATAATTCTTTATAATACTAGGTCTATGGGAGACAACTCCTGATCAATTTTATTTCCTATATATATCTATCTATTTTTCTTCTATTTTTTTCTTTTTTTTTAAACAACAATATTTTCTATAATTTTCTTTCGTTCTTCAAAAAAGGAGTGCAATAAATTAGATAAGTTTGAAGTTACAAACAAATCTTCAGATGAAAGAATCCAAACAAATTTCATTTCATAAGTTTGAAGTTACAAACAAATCTTCAGATGAAAGAATCCAAACAAATTTCATTTCATAAGTTTGAAGTTACAAACAAATCTTCAGATGAAAGAATCCAAACAAATTTCATTTCATAAGTTTGAAGTTACAAACAAATCTTCAGATGAAAGAATCCAAACAAATTTCATTTCATAAGTTTGAAGTTACAAACAAATCTTCAGATGAAAGAATCCAAACAAATTTCATTTCATCAGCAGAGCTCCAGATAAGAATTCATAAATTGGGGTTCTTACCCACCATTTTCTTATATAATTGGGTGATAAAGTTTTTTAATTGCATTATCAATTCCAATTCACCCCTCAGGTTAATATCAAATTGGGTTTTTCACCACCAAGCTCCTTAATGTATTGGGTTATTTCATCGACACAATATTGAATATTTAGGCAATATCAACCCCAATTTTTTTTCCATCTTAAATTAATATGTTTCTGTATGTCTTTGTTTAGCTCTTTTATTTGGTTTATTCACTGAGGAGCAATTATTGTAGGTTTAATTTGTGTCCCGTTTCAAACCTTTTGCCAGTTTTGTATTTTCTCACAAAAAAGGATATGTGTATTCACAGGCAGTGGCACTCGTCTTATACTTTATATAATAAATTCTGAGACCAGTGCCTGATTTCAGCTACTTGATGCAGGGATCTATTTTTAGAACAACAGGAAATTTCCAATTATAAATATTATAAAAATAGTTTACGTGACGACTGTAAACAGATAAGGGTAAATAACCCAAACAATGTCCAATAAAAGGGTTGAGAACTCATGGTTTTGGCATATAATTGGGTTGAATTAATTGGGTTGTTGAACCCTTCAATGGACAATTGCATTGGGTTTTCTATTATTTGTATTGCGTGATCACGCAAATACGCAGCTTATCTGGAGCTCTGCATCAGATAATCTTGAAAAATTTTGGAATATAGTTCTATAGCATCCACACACCTTACAATGTTTAACACTCATAAACCAAAGTATCTGTTAAATTAAATTTCATGTTTTTAACCTGACTTACATTATAGATTCTACAGACTTTGGTTTGATAAGGATTGCTACTGGGTATAGTCCAGCGACTTGTAATCTCTTGATTGCATTGCCACTAACATCTAATATACAATGTTTTCCCTGAAAAACAAAAAAGTCAACACATAAAAGTAAAAAAAAATGAACTGCAGATACATAATTGTAGTTGGTACAGTAAAACAATGTTCATTTCATTTGGGTCTCTTTAGACCTTAATTATTTGGAAAACTTGAAAGTTATGCAGAACATATTGTCTTATAAGTCTTAAAGTTCTCATAATGGAAGAAAATTCAATTAAAATTGGATGAAAGTGTAATACCATAAATCAGATCGACAAATCTCTAAAGCAGAAATTTTCATTCAGACTAATTTTTATGTATTTAAAAAACCCTCAACACAACATATGACACAAAGGTTAAATCTGGTATGAAGGTCAGTGTATTCCAACTACATCAATCCTCTCTTCTTTCCTGGAATACATGTTGTCAAGGGTTTGATAAAAATAGTGTGAACCCAAGACTTGAGCATTGTTATTTGCTGCTTCTCCATGTGCTATAAACTTAATTTTCAAGCAGACATAATATTCCAAATTTCATTATTCATACTAAAATTAAACCCCACCTTTTCAGCTACTTCTTTAACTGATGCTACACTTGTACCATACAAATTATCATTGTATTGGCCAGCTTCTATAAATAAATGATTCTGGATATCTCTTTCCATTTGTTCTCTCGATTCTACAAAATGATAATCCCGACTGTCTTCCTCATAGTCACGTCTTGATCGTGTCGTATCTGAAAAGAAAGTACATGTTGAAGTTTGATTTATGTGAGAGTGCTTTTTTACAGGAAATTCGTTTTTCATGTTCAATTACAATGATTTTCAGTTGATACATTTATGATTTTTTTGACAGATCAAACAATGAAAAAAACCCAAAAGATTTTAAATATTTCAATGAAAAATTCCTGTGAAAAGTTCCTTCCCGGAACAGTGCAGATAAATTAATGGACAGATATTTCTTACAATCTACAAACCGTGTAGCAGTTGTACAGATACCTTTCCTGAATTTTTAAATAACACAATACCACCTTTGTATATTACATACTTTATACTTTATTTTATACCTGGTTAACTCTAATAAACAATGGTCTTTTATTTAAAAATGTTATAACATGTTTACAAAAAAGTTATGAAAGTTATTTTGTGTACATCAGAATTTTATAACTTATGTTTTTAATACTTACGTGGAACACAGCTGCCAAATTTATCAGGGAATTCTGATATCAAATCATCATTTATTCTGTCCTTCAGTGGACCAAGTATTATCACTGGTCGTGTGTATTTTACTGTAAAATAGAAAAGTTAGATATAAGTTCTGTTTCCAGTAAGTCCACATAACTTATTAGTTATTAGGGGAATGATTCTATTGCTTATCTATTTATTACTAGGTTTTATCAATTTTCTGAAGTAAATGAAATAACTGCCAGTTTTACAACTTGAGAAAGATTAATAAATCTCACCAATTAATCAAGTAAGGACTAAGACCCCACCAGGGGAGATAAACAACAACATATGATGAGATCCAAATGAACCAGGTGAACAAAAAACTTAATAGGAATTAAAAGTAAACAAAGCAGGACTTCTTTAAAACGAATATACTACTAACAGCAAAATGTTCCCTCACAACAACCATGTAGGTTATAGATGTTTTTAAAAAACAAACTCACTCAACAAATCAAATATCTAAACAGTAAATACCAACTATGAAGTGTTGGTTTGAACCAGCTCAGGATTAACCTCATAACCTATAGCACTTTAACGCAAGTGAGAGGGACAACTAAAGGTGGTTTGCAAATACTTAAACAAGTATATACAGATGACCTTCAGAGGAAGTTTAGGTATACAACAAACAGGAAATTGATAATGCATTACAGGATATACCTTGTAGAAAATGGAGAGCTGTAATGCATAATGACAGGTTTGAATTATATTTATAACCTGCAATCCAAAGGGGAAAAGGGGGGGGGATTACTTTGTATATTTTTAATGGCATAAGTGTGCCGCAAAACAGGGTCTCCTTTTCATGCCCTGCTGGTTAGAACAGTGCCTCTTTATCATGTCCTGCTGTTTAGAACAGGGTCCCTGTATCATGTCCTGCTGTTTAGAACAGGGTCGCTTTTTCATACCATGCTGGTGAGAACAGTTTTTGTTTTTAAACAAAGTATTTGTCTAGAACAGGATCGCTTATTTAACTGTTTAAGAAACAGTCTACAGTCCAGGTCTAGAACAGCATCTATTTTATACAGTTTAGAACAGGGTATTCATTTTCTAAGGGTGTCTAGAACAGGGTATATTTTTCAATGTTTTTCTGGTTAGAACAGGGTATGATTTGGCAAGTGCTTTCGGCCCAGTAATATCCAAAAGGATAGTCAGTTACCCTCCAGGCATGCAACTTCAAAATACTTACATTCCTGTTGGACAACAGCTTCATATGATAATATTGGTTCCTCTCCTCCTGAAACAATAAACACAGAGTTAATATCAAACTCATAACTAAAAGTACACACACCAATGGTCAATGCATGAAATACATGGGTCAGATTTGTTACTATTAGATTTAATGTGAGAACTGTGTAAGGAAAACATGATTTTTTTATTTAATTGATTGACCGATTGTCGGTTGCTTAACTTCAAGTGAGCTTATATAATCTTGTTTGATATAATTGTTTCAATTACATTGTACATGTGTCATAATGAATCAGCATTGTCCATCCATTCCCTCAAAAAAATCCAATACTTAGGAAATCTTAATACACTTATGAAATGTCATTCCCTTCTCTTTACATAGATTCAATAAGTTAAAACATAATTTTTGACAACATGTGATGTCTTTCTACTATGTTAACACGTATTTCTTTAGTACTACAGTGAAAATTGAGTAGAGAGATTTTGACTTCCCTAGCATGAGACAGGTCAAAAGACTAAGATTTCATCTTTAGAAAGAAAAAGAGGGAGACACTGTCCTAGAGCTGGTGGGTTGACAATTGTAATTATATTATCAAATAATAATATGAACGGGATTTTTATCATGATATCTAGAACATCTATTTTAACATGATTATCACACAAAAAATCACATGAATATAATTTGTTGGTTCTATTGTTTTTTGTACAAAAGTTACTATCTTTTGATATTAAAGTGGTGAATTGAGCAAATGTTAATAATATATATATCAAAATGGCATATGAAGTGATGTTATGTGAATGAGATACAAAAAGTGATTAAAATGTAGAAAACCATTTCATAATTTAAATTATAACAGCTATCCTTAAGTATTTTTTATTTACTAACACCTGACATTCTGATCTATGAAATATGTGTAAGTAAAGCACCCACCACACACTACGAAGATATGACATCATACACTTCTTCTGCTGGTGTTGTGGTAAACAATGAACATAATCAATTACTTACTTCAAAACAATTATCCACATCTTATGATGATATTTATTTTATTTTGAAATTACCAAATAATTAATACTTAAAAAAACCCAAAAAACAGTTATCTAATGCTTTAAAAATATGTTACTATGTCTACTAGAAAGAAAAACATGGAGCAGAAAAGTGTAAGCATAAAACACAAATGTGGTAAAAATCAAATCCTGATTCTGAAATATTATCTGTAAATTATTGTCCTTAATTTTAGTATCAACTTAGTCAATCATATCTTTATTTCCAAAACTTTGTAATTTCTAGCAAACTAATTCTGAAAGCAGTTGAACATAAGCAATAGTGAATACTGTTCCTTGTTTTTCACCATGACATAAGGATGTAGGCTTTTGTTAATTTCTGAAAAATCCCTGTTTCATCGGTTTAAAAAAAATGTATTTAATATCTGATATAATTTTGTACTTCAAAGGAACCATACAATTTACAACAAAAAGTGATATGTAAGATATAGCCATTTAAATTTAAATTGCATCCTGCAATTTCCTCACTTAATCTACCGTGTAAAAAGTTGTTGAAACCTAATTTTCCCATTAAATGTACAAATTTTGATTTCTGAAAACTGATTTAAAAAAAGATTATCTTCACATATACGTAAAGATACCTAAGACAACATAAACATGCAGTGACCTATGATGATAGTATTTTTACAGAAAGTATGTCCATTAATACCTATACCCCTCTTGTCTTATCTAACCTAATGTATTGCAGAATTGTATTGATTTACCAATCTACATAAAGTAAATGTATACATCAATTTCCTTATCTAACCTAATATATTGCAGAATTGTATTGATTTATCAATCTACATAAAGTAAATGTATAGATCAATTTCCAGTTTCTTTTTAAGAATGTGCAACACCTTTTGGTCTATAAGTGTAAAGGAGACTATGGACCAATCCTGTCTTACTGTTATGCAATAAAATAAGCACTGTGACAGGTACAGGAAATGCACTTTGTGTGAATGAATGTTATCTTTTTGACGATAATCAATATTTGTGTAATATGTCTTTTATTGTAGAGAAATTCTCCATAATAACAAGAACACTTGGTATATTAAACTGTTACCATTATTAAGTGAAATTGCAGTGGAGGATCCAGAGTAGGTGAGGTGGGGTGGGGTGGGGATGGGAGTTGTGTTGATGATCAATGCATTTGAATGGGGACATGAGTTGGACACCCCCTTTTATCCTGGGTTGGGAACCCCTGCTTTTTAAAAGGCTGGATCTACCCCTGGATTGTACAATCCATTACAACAAAAGATTACTCTCTACCTTCTGGTAATATTATACAGACTTTAAAAGAATCATCTTACTATTCAACCTAAGTACAGGAATTACTATTAATGTACCTAAAGGAGTAAGAGTTAACTATCCCTTTCTTCATTCTTTCTTTCTAAGCAAATTGCATAAGCCTGTGGTGTTATTAAGCTTATCTATTGTTTTTTGCCATGTGATATTTTTTTAAAGCCTAAAATGGTCAGTAGATTTCACCAGCTAACATTTAGTACTGCTTTTACCATTTAACATCTAGTTATCCATGAAACCATAAACCAATTAATTCAACCAATCACCCACATCAATTAATTTTCCTTTGGTACCAGAAGTTATGTGCAGTTGCTAGACAACATCCCTAGTTAGAATGTTCACTGATAGATCAAAGTTAGAAGCACACTATAATCTAGACTCTAAGTATGACATTTATCTCATCTCTCATGCAACGTAGATAATAAATAATTTTTTAGTTTCATCACTGAAAGTTGCTTTATGATGATTGTCCTGTTTTAATTTTCAAATATCTGTATACATTGCAATACACTTTTAACCCGACACGAAATATGAAAAAAAGAATTAACCCCAAAACATTCTACATTATCTTTGGCTGATCAAAAAGTAATTAATCATCATAAGCATAGATAACTGAATAAATCAATACATCTTTTTTTAGTCATCCTGAAATACCTGGTCCTGCATTTTTATTAAACTAGCTTTATGGAAATTTTCTATTTTTCATTTTAGCTATAAATATAAGATTTTAATTTGAAAGTACGGTTTATCAAAATTTGCTTAAATTGACAAACAGGAATTTAAGTTATTTACATTACATTAAATCATTTCCTTGATTGATAATATTTCCTGTTCCTAGTAAATAAATCATAATTATAAAAAAATATTAAAAAAACTATCAACTTGTTATGTCATATTTGACAGAATTTGACAATAAATATGGAGTCTTCAAAGTTAAAACAGAAATTATTTGAAAATTAAAACAAATCATTCAGCTCAGCAATGTACACTTTGTATATGGAATTTGAAGTGATTAACATTCATGCAATACAATAAACATAGTTTGTTTCATGCCGATGTTTGTGGTGACCTGATTATTATAACGGCTGTATAGAGAGATAGAGAGAGAGAGGGTGCTTTACTTACTCCCATTTGTCTCATTTTCACCCATTCCTAGTAGAAAATAGAAAAATGAAAGAAATCATGTTATGAGTTAGTGAATAATGTTAAAAAGGATCTTCTTTCCAACTTCAAAACAGCTATTCAATTCTTTTTTCATTAAGTAAATGCAAACATATTATTCATGAAAAATGTGATGATATTTGACTGTTTTTTTTTAATCATAAAATCTAGTCACAAATGAAATGACATCCAGTATGAATTATTATTGACATTAAAGTCTAAAGCTGTGTATTTGTTGGTGTGTTTTCTATACTGCATAGGCATAGTGAGAAATGAATTGACAACATTAATAAGATTCCCTCTCTATGTTTTTTTCCCCTCAGAGGCAGTAATTTTTAAACTTTTAATTTCTTTTTCTGAATGATATATTTCAATAAATATTTTCATAAAATATGCAAACCATTTCTAGTGGGGTAATATTTAATAGAACATATATGTTGTATAGAAAACACAAGAAGTTTATAAATAAATGTAATTAATGATACAATGAATGATTTGAAGTGTAAATGATTCAATTATATTTCTTTATACTGTGTGCAAAATATATCATTTCATTATTGTTATCATTGTTATACAGTAGTATAAGTAGGCAAGTAAATAGCCGGAAAAGTGTATCATATTTACATAAATATGTCTAAAAATCAGAATAAGCTGGAGGTAAAGTCCAATATGGAATTATTATTGTGCCTTGACTGAATAAAATAATACAAATTTTTACTTTTGAGCCAACTACTTTATACATATTTTTTTTACTGTAGTAATAAATCTTCAAATTTCGAAACTTAGCACTATTAGTAATGGCAGCATCTAAATTTTAATCATGTAAACTATTTTTGTACATGTGTATGAACCAGCAATACAATGCAATGAAGATATTATGTGTGTATAAGTATAAATTGTGCTTATTAACAGCCAATTAGATAGACATACATTATTCTCATTTTTTGAGATTTTTAAGCAAAGAAATAATATGCACAAAATGCATATTTATTGCAAAAAAGTTACTTTTATCAACAGAAGGCATACAATATAAAGCATAGTACATGTAAGTGTCACTACAACTTATAAAAGATCTAACAACAAAACAATGGTTAACAATTAATAAATATTTATCACAGAAACCCTTGACAAGAAAGAAAATCATCTGTTAGTTTGGCTGAACAAATTTGGTCCAATTTTTACATTCAAACGTGTTAATAGAGGCTAATGTATAACATGTAAATGAAATCTTTTGTAAATTAGTTAATATGAAAATTTTATCTCCCTTATCATTTGGAAAATATTGAATAATGAAATAAATACAACTTTTCAATATCCTAGAAAATCTAATTATTCTTATTCTCAAAACTCTAACTTTTCGTATTTTCAAAACTCACATATCATAATTTCCATTAATAGCAAAGAACTACCATACTTATTACTTGCACAAGATACAACACAAACAAGCAGAAGTGTATTAGTTAAGTGAAATAGTTTCTTCACTAAAGAGATGTTATAAAGACAAGCATAGTGACATTAGTATCTACAGATGTTTACTATTGTTACCTTCAGCTAAAAGGAATAAAAACAAAATACAGGCAAATTAAACTGGAGTAAACAATCAATGTTTCATACATGTCATTTTAAGTTGGAACTATGCTACAAGTTTCACTCTTTAATACTTATATTAACAATCAATAAACCAAACAAGTTAGAGATATTTTTTTATCAAACATGAATGACTGATGCCATGTCTTAAAACTACTACTGTGGATTCGTTTATTTTCTTGGGTACCATTTTTCGTGGAATGAAGAAAAGTGACTTTTTCTTTGATATTTGATTTTAGTGGTTTTACAAAAGTCTAACAGCAAATTAGCATGAAAACTTAAAATTCATGTTTTTTCTGTACTAGGGAAATCCAATGAAAATTGGTATCACATGATTGATAATGAATCCACAGTATGAGAAAATGTTGATGAACAGTATTATTTCATATAAGGATACTGTAATTGTGAAATATAAATATATATGCATACAGAAATGCTTCCTTGCAAGATTCAAACTACCAAAAATTTTAATAATAAGATATTTGTACTACATGTACACGATTCAAACTATTAATAGGTCTTTTAATACATATTTTACTACAAGAATAAATAACATACACCCTTATTCCTTCTATATTTTATACAAAATCATTCCATGCAAAGTCATTCTGACCAATCAGGATTTTTGCAAATATGTAAATTAATTTAAAAAAATCAAAATAAATCAACTCATTAGAATATTAAATTTAAAAAATAAATAACATTGCTAAAAATAAATTTATCAGATCATATTTTATCTATCTGATTCTTGCCCGGACAATACAAACACAATTTCCTGAATATGAAAAAAAATCCTGATATTTTTTTTTTGCTTTTATAAATGAAATTTCAAGAACTTCTCTCTCTATGTCAAACTGTATGTTAACTTACGTTCATCAGCACTTATATCTTCACTACCACTCTGATCTTTACTCTTCATAAAGGGAAACCGCTTGGAGAAGGAAAAGTTCTTCTTCTTTTTATCGTTAGCAGATAAACTTTGTTGCTGTGAAAAAAATAATAATATATTACACTGGACAGACAATAAACAGAATTTAAATCATTTACTAACAATCAACCTTGCAGTATTTATAACACAAAGGTTATGAGAAAAAGGCAACAAAATTTCATACATGGCATTTATCTGTCCACTTATCAGGATGTTAATAGGTTATGAATCTGAAAACTCATCACAGTATATTGTGCTCAAATAAAACTTTTGGGTTTTTCCCGTTTGGTATTTGTAGTACATTGTAATTATATATAGATGGGAACTAGTGTAACTAGTTCTGCAAGAGTATGTACTATTTATAAAGTTTGATGTTATGTGCACAAGGCACGAGAAAAGTTTTGGCGATTTCTACGGGTGGGGTTTTATGGTACTACAATGTATATAAAATTTGGCATTTAAATGTATTAGTATCCAATGTGCTCGCAGTTACGTCGAATTGTCATGAAGTGAGTTACATTAGTATATATACAGTGGCTGCTATGTTTATTGCATGTATTTATATTATGTTGTTTGTATCAATGGGAAACCTGTATTATAAAGTTTAATAAAATTTGTATCGCAAGAGAAGACAATATTTTACTGAAAGCAACTAACCTTATTTCTGTGTTTGTTTTGCTTAAAGCCTATTGACCTTAGAGTAGAAATACTTTAAATTTGGACGAGAAGGATGAGGGAGAATTTAATTGTAAAAAATTTCAAGATGCTATCTAAATCACTCTTTTGTTTCTCTCATTTATTTATTATTTCCTGTAGTTTTCTAGTATTTTACCTTTCAAAAATAACTGTAGTATACTTACACTAACACTTACTTTATCTACATTTGAAGTAGTTCTACCAGTAAATTTCACATTTTTTAATCTAGCTCGTTCTTTTCTGTCTACCCTGTAATACAAAATTGTTCAATTTTCTCTACCAAATCTATTCAACATCCATATGCAATATATTGTTTATCTTTTGAAACCTGCAAGTCTAGTGTAAGCTTTTAATTCACGGACTGAAAAAGTACAAAAAAGTTATTTTGTGCTATATGTTACTATTCTTCAATTAAATCTGAAAATCTGTAGTCAGCAACATTTTAATGAAAATATGCGGCACTCAAATTTTTCATTAAAGCTTAGCTAACATTAAAACCACTTCTTACTCTAAGCCATTTTTTTGGTGCTGAAATTTGTAATTAATATTTGCATCATACAATGTTTTATATTTGATAAATTTAAAGGGTCTGATACACCTTAATGTGTCTTTTCCTTGTTATTGAAAAAGGATCTTTAAACCTGCAATCATTACCTTCGTTTACTGGGAATAATACCCATTCCATCTTCCTCGCCATCAGGCATCACCCGTTTAGCCTGCCACCATTCATCATCACTGGCGTTTGTCACATGTAAAATATCACCATAGTGAAATTCTAAACCTTTACTAGGTAAACCACTGTCTTTTGATGGGTCATAATCAAATAATGCCCTGTAGAGAGAGAAAAGTTTTAGACATAAAACATTTAAAATATCATAGTCATAATCATTTAAATTTCAGCTATGTTCAACACATTTCAAAAGTATAGCTTGTATTGTTGATTCATTTATTTTGATAGTAACCAATTTTTGTGGATTTAGGAAAACTTAAATTTTTCTGGTTAATTGTATTGGTTTTGCCAAAGTCAGCATTATCAAATTATAAATTAAAGTTTAGTTTTGGTGAACCTCTTCCTACAAAATTAAACCTTAAAATTATCTAACAAAATTTGGTATCCAACAAATAATAATGAATCCACAGTATTCAAGAAGAAAAGATTTAAAATCCACTTAGAACCAAGGAGACATCAATTCATAATTTGAAGAAATAGCAGTTTTCTTTTTGCATTTTTAATATTTAATCTTTAGTAAACAGAAAGTTATTTTCTATGTTGCCCATTTTCATTGCAAATTTTCGAGTCAGTTTTTTATACTCTCATTCCAAAATCAACCAATCAAAATGTTGGATTTCATGTTTAGAGCATGATTTTTGTGCTCCAAGCACTGAGCAAAGTTTTATGACTTCAACCCCAGGGGTTCTTTAAATTTGTAGTCCTGGTTTATTATGCCTGGTTTTAAAAACTTTAATCAAGCTTTCAGTGATGTTTACAGATATATGATTAAGCTTCATCCTTTAATCCATCACCATTAGGATTTTTTGTGTCATATACCATAGTGACATTTTGTTATTATGCAGGATAATGAGAGATACATTTACTGTTAAATGTGAAAGATAAAAAACGTTTTCTGCTTTACCTGACAAACAGAGTTCTCTTTTGAGTTGTTCGTAAGCTACCAGTACTAGTATTCATCATCTGTTCCCGTAAATCTTGTATTTTAGCTTCAAATCTGTTATATTCTGAAGAAAAAAAATACACCTTTTTGTCAATCCTCTACTACTACAACTATTAATGCATTTTAATGATTCCATCAAGAATATCTCTTTACATTAATTAAGTATCTATGACTACCCTCTAATAATTTCCTTTACATCTTTTTCAATGTTACTCATGTTAGACTGCTCATGTGATTAGGGACAAATTCTTGTTGAAACAGCTTATTGAAGACTGTACCTTGACCTATAATGGTTTACTTTTGTGGATTGTGACTTGGATGGAAAGTTGTCTCATTGGCACACAAACCACATCTTCCTATGTTAATTGAAACATCAATTTTGAAATGCATAACATTTTATTAAAATATACAAGTCTTTTAATACTGATTACGCAGTATGAGTTAAGCGTGGTTGAAAACTGAACAGTGACCTATAGCTGTTAATTTCTGTGTCATTTGGTCTCTTGTGAATAGTTGTCTCATTGCCAATCATACCACATCTTCTTTTTTATAGTCAATAAAATATGTATTTATCATGATTCGGATAAATCAAGGCTTTAATTATTGTTCAGCATAACAACATAATAAATTGATTCTTAGCACAGGGTCATTTTCTCCTAGCTCACAGAATACCTACCTTCTGGTCTGTACTGTATTTCTAACACCACGGTGTCTCCAGCAGCTTTTAATATACCTGCTGCTTCCTCATGTGTACACATACTTATGTTCTCTCCATTCACCTAAAATAAATAAAATCTAATTAGTTATGACTAACAAAAGGAGATTTAAGACATACAATGAGATTGTAACCCTACAACACTACAGAAAACCAAAAGACATATACTCAAAATTCATAAGTGTCAGGATCAAGCTGCACACCACTTTAGCAAACATAAAGTCATTCTGTTTATAGCATAAATATGAGGAAAAAGTAATTCAACACATTTAAAACGATGGTTTCAGCATACAGAAAGTTGGTGCCTGACACCTTAAAGCTCATCACTGCCAAGAAGCTGAACAAATCTAAATTTCCCCATTTCCATTTTCAATTTTATTTATCATTGTGTTTAGTAGTAGCTGAGAAAAAATGTTAGAAATGGATGGATTGATGAACCAATTTAAAGAAGAACAAATCAACGGAAGGATTGACAGACAAACATGATGAATACTATATAGCTTTGAGTACTAGGCTAGGACTTAACCTAAGAGTGGGGGTAAAAATGTATAATAATATAAATATAATATTATCTTTTGTTTCTACCATATCTTCTTTATTTGTATGAACTGGTAATGAAAACTGATGGATGTTTTCACTGGCAATGCAAACTTTGTAAAAAAAAATTGTATTATGGGCTGTACAGTGATTTTTGGTTACCTTAGTAGAAATTAAACAAAGGGGAAATGTTTACTCATGATCCTAAGTATACACTTGCTATACCATATAAGTATATGTAACTTACTGTAAGAATCTGGTCACCTCTGCGGAGTTCACCACACAGATCTGCAGGTCCACCAGCCAGTATAAATGATATAAATATTCCCTCCCCATTCTCTCCTCCTACTATATTAAAACCTAACCCTGTCGATCCTTTCTTTAATTTTACTCTTCTAGGCTCCCTGAAATGATAAAATGAGTTTACATGAAAATGGTATTAAAGGCAAAACACACCTTACGGATTTCTGATGAAAAAATCTAAACACAACTACAAAATAGCAAGTTAATTACTGGTAGTTTTGAATAAAGAAACACAAAAGAAAACCTCAAGTAAAATTCCTTTCTGTGTCAAAAACACAATAGTTCTACAAAATTCGGATGAAAAAATATTAAAGATTGTTTTAACTTCTGCTGTCTTGCTTTTTTCTAAGTCAAAGGACAGGTCTTAGTACACCCCCCCCCCCCAAAAACAAAAATTCATTACAATGACATTATCTGTAAAAATCCATATTTTTTGGGGAAATATCATTAAACCAGCTTTGGATGCTAAATTTTTTCTAGGTTATAATCTTACTAGAACACACCCGCGAAATCGCGGGCATTCAGAGCGTAGTTTAAAGTATGTAAAGTGTTGTTTGAAGAATTTTGTAAAATATTGAATGACTGGAGAATTTCAGCAAAAGTATCTAAGTCATAGGTTATTGGGGACAGGAAAATGCTTCTTTTTTTTTTTATCCCTCCTCCTTTATTCCCAATATTCCCATTTTTGGGTTTTCTATCAATTTTAATATGAACATTCAAGTAAGGAGCCTGTAATTCAGTGGTTGTTGTTTGTTTATGTGTTACATATTTGTTTTTCGTTATTTTTTTTGTACATAAATAAGGCCGCTAGTTTTCTGGTTTGAATTGTTTTACATGGTCAGTTCGGGGCCCTTTAAAGCTGAGTATGCGGTATGGGCTTTGCTCGTTGTTGAAGGTCGTACGGTAACCTATAGTTGTTAATATCTAAATCATATTGGTCTCTTGTGGAGAGTTGTCTCAACATGGCAATCATACCACATCTTCTTTTTTTTGTAATCAATGAATTTTGTAAAAGATTTAATGACTGGAGAATTTCAGAAAAGGTATCAAAAGTTCACATGAATATTTTTAGCGCTTATCTGTATATTATGAACATTCATTACTATATAAATAGTGTATTTACTTTCAATTCGAAGTTTACTAATCGATCCATAGTGGTCATTGATATAGTATACAGACCCTCTCTATTTAATAAACTCTGTGACTGCCGTGGATGGTAAACTTGAAAATGATAGCAGATAGAATTCTGAAAATGCACTTTATTCTTTGTATATGTATGTTCAAAGTATATAGAAAAATGCAAACTGGAAGTCTAATCTGACTTAAAATTTCATCCAATGAAGGGACAATATCCGGATGCCTTTTTCTCGTTTTTCTCCAAAAAATATCTCAATCTGAATAATCATATGAATGGATGACAAATGGCACTATGCACTGTTCCTATAGGACACAGAGGCGTGTTGATTAATTTATTGTGGAAAGAAGAGAAGCGACACCCAAAATGAGGTCTTCTCGTTTAATAGTATAGATTTACAAGAAAGTCTATTAAAATAAACTCATTCACTGGTACAAAACAATAACAATTTAATATAAATATACATGAGTTTGTTTGGTAAACAGCTAACCCAAAAGAGAAAGTTCTGCCTCAACCTGGTCAGAATTGTCAATTTCTGTAACCATAATACTACCATTTTTAATGAAAACACAGGCAGTAATAAGTATCAGCTAATAAGATGTCAGTCAACATATATATTGATTTTACAAGATCTTATTACTATAGTCAGGATACATTCTTTTTATGGAAATGCCCTTACATTGACTTTCAAATCCTGTCATCTTTGATCTGTACATAGTTTCAACCTTGATATTGACTGGAAAGAGGCTAGTAATATTTGATAGACTCAAATAAAAAACAAGGTCATGCATACAGTCCATATTGTTAAAATATGTTATTCTTGTAATTCAAAAATTTCAAAACCCTGTATTTGCTTCTTTTGAAACAAAATATTATTGCAAATCATAATTTAATTCCATAGATTTGAAATTTTAGTACATTTTAATGTTTGAAATTTAAAATATTTATAATGTTCTAAAACTGCACATCAAAGTGTGTCTACGTGTATTATATAATTTCTTACTGGCAGTTAGTTACATGAATCATATAAAGTTATACAACAATAAACCCATTAAAATGTTATTAAATATTTAAAAATTTAACATTTACAAAAATTTTAAATAAATGTGGAAAACCAAGATGATGTAACTAGATAATTTAATGGACCATTACAATATATATGTACATAAAAGCTCCCCTCATCTTTCAAGCTTTTGTGAATATATTTTTTTTTAAATACCATGAAATGGGTATCATATAAATGCTGGGAAGTTGATATTTATTTTGTAATGTCAAATATAATTTATTTAATAATTTCCCAAAAAATAAACCAATTTTGATACATGTACTCACATAAAATTGTCCTCTAATTTGGGTAAAATTACAAAAGATGACATTTAATACACTCCAGTAATGTAAAGCAAGAAAAGTTAAACTCATTTAAGTTATTTTGAAGGAATTTGCTTATGTATTCTTTTTTATCATGTAGAACTGGTGCATCTGCATTTTGCATTGTAAAATAGAAGAATAAAAGAATTTGCAGAAGACATCTAAATGAACTATGCAAAATTTTAGAAAGGAATTCTTTTGTTTGATTTTTCATCTATATTAAAAGATTATCTTTTGAAATTGATTATATAAGAATTAATAATATTTAAAAAAAAAAAAAAATCAAATAAGCTATAAAAGGGGAGATAACTTAGATCATTTATTATTGAAAAAAAAATGTACAGTAAATCAAAATACAGTGAAACCCTTCTAAAAAAAATATTGAATAAACCAAAACCTGGCTCTACCAAACATTTTCAGTCCAGTCATATCAAATGTTATGAGCTGTGAGCCTGATTAATACAAACATCTGCCAAAACCAAACTAAGTCCCGAAAAAGTTTCACTGCATTTTGTCTTGTGTCCAGCAAACTAGTTCCAAAACTCTAATTTAATCATAGGTTTTTTTTCTTTTCACACAAACTTGATTTTTCCATAATATATAATTTGTACAAAATCTTACAATTATGCATTAATCTGTAGTTAAACAAAAAGCTCTGTGACACACACTTTAGAGTATATTTTTGTAAAAAAAACCTTAAAGAAGCGTCATATAAACTTCATTTTTATTGACAAAGTATTATTCTTTCATTTTGATTTAGACATCCCACCTTCCTTAATTGGACTAGCTTTGCTATCCATTATATATCTCATTAATCATTTGTTATAATAAAGGAAAACAAGACTGTAAACACCACTTATTATCCATATGTGTTTTGTTGCCATCATGCTTCAAACTTGTCCTTTCTGATTCAATTACCACGCAATACCTTTGGCACACCTCTGGATTAATAGATATTCTTAACAGGGATTGTTTTCAGCATGCTCTAGGGAACACTTGCACTCAGACAGTTGTCAAGACCCACTTATAATGATAAAAGACAATTATAAAATAACAATTTCTTCAATTATTCACAATTTTTTTGTTCATATTGTATGCAAACCTAAGAATTTTCTCAGTGGTTTACGAAAAAGACATTACAGACTTAAGGCATTTTCATAAATAATACATTGTCTATTGATTACTGGCAAAATGTGTAAGAAAAGATGACAGTGGTCTTGCAGCTTAGATAATATTATATAATAATGACAAACTACAGAATTACCTTCTTACAAAGGTCTTGTCTATAATGCTTTGATTGAATTGTCCTTCATTAAACACCTCAATGTCATAGAAATTTATAACAAAACAAAAGGGAGTATATTTCAATAGATAATATTATATAATAATGACAAACTAAGGAATTACTTTCTTACAAAGGTCTTGTCTATAATACCTTGATTGAATTGTCCCTTCTCTTCATGCAAAAATCAAACTCCTCAATGTCATCGAAATTCATAACTAGAGGCTCTAAAGAGCCTGTGTCGCTCACCTTGGTCTATGTGAATATTAAACAACAGACACAGATGGATTCATGACAAAATTGTGTTTTAGTGATAGTGATGTGTTTGTAGATCTTACTTTACTAAACATTCTTGCTGCTTACAATTATCTCCATCTATAATAAACTTGGTCAGGTTAGTTTCAGTGGAAAATGATGGTGAAAATTTGACTATAAAGGGCAATAACTCCTTAGGAGGTCAATTGACCATTTTGGTCATATTGACTTATTTGTAAATCTTACTCAGCTGAACAATATTGCTGTTTGAAGTTTGTAAATCTTACTCAGCTGAACAATATTGCTGTTTAAAGTTTATCTCTATCTATAATAATATTCAAGATATTAACCAAAAGCAGCAAAATTTCCTTAAAATTACCAATTCAAGGGCAGCAACCTAACAACGGGTTGTGTGATTCATCTGAAAAATTTAGAGCAAATAGATCTCGACCTGAATAACAATTTTAAATTTTGTCAGATTAGCTCTAAATGCTTTGGTTTTTGAGTTATAAGCCAAAACTTCACTTTACCCCTATGTTCTATTTTTAGCCATGGCGGCCATCTTGGATGGTTGGCCTGGTCATCGGACACATTTTTCAAACTGGATACCCCAATGATGATTGTGGCCAAGTTTGGTTAAATTTGGCCCAGTAGTTTCAGAGGAGAAGATTTTTCTAAAAGATTACTAAGATCTACGAAAAATGGTTAAAAATTGACTATAAAGGGCAATAACTCCTAAAGGGGTCAACTGACCATTTCCGTCATGTTGACTTATTTGTAAATCTTTCTTTGCTGAACATTATTGATGTTTTCAGTTTATCTCTATCTATAATAATATTCAAGATAATTAACCAAAAACAGCAAAATTTCCTTAAAATTACCAATTCAGGGGCAGCAACCTAACAACGGGTTGTCTGATTCATCTGAAAATTTCAGGGCAGATAGATCTTGACCTGAATAACAATTTTATCCCCTGTCAGATTTGCTCTCAATGCTTTGGTTTTTGAGTTATGAGCCAAAAACTGCATTTTACCCCATTGTTCTATTTTTAGCCATGGTGGCCATCTTGGATGGTTGGCCGGGTCGTCGGACACATTTTTTAAACTAGATACCCCAATGATGATTGTGGTAAAGTTTGGTTAAATTTGGCCCAGTAGTTTCAGAGGAGAAGATTTTTGTAAAAGTTAACGACGACAGACGACGGAGACGGACGCCAAGTGATGAGAAAAGCTCACTTGGCCCTTCGGGCCAGGTGAGCTAAAAAAGCAACAAAAAAAAAACTAAAGAGAGGTTATTATAATAGATCAGTCACCAAAGTTTCAAGAAAACTGCTCATAGCACTTTTTAGTTATTGTCCAAAAATCACCTTTTTTCTTAATAGAAATGTAGACTTGGAAAGGTAAAATCTTAAATTCATAAAAATTGACAAAGAGACCATGTCAATAGATAAAAGAACTCCCCATTTCCTTTAGAGCTGCTCATGTATTGTCAACTTCTAAATTTATTGTGGAGCTGCAGATGTACAGTAGAGCTCAAGATTAAAGACTTCCCAATAAAGAAAATGGTCTTACAGTGACTTCAATAGAGGCTTGGTCCACCTATCATGACTCTGACTATAAATTTACTATTGACACTCTCTGGTAATGATACAAGATACCCCAAATATTATCAATGGAATCAAAAGTTCTTTTTAAGAACATATATTGTCAAATGACATGTTATAAACTTTTAGATATTTTTTTTATATTGTAACACTGACACATACCGGTACTCAGAATCAGATATTGCAAATTGTTGGGTACCTGGTACAACAAGTGAAAGAAAAATGCACATGTTACGTCCCTTTCTGTGTCCATGATATTACTTCCTGTTTTTGTGGTTGTTGTTTGTTCATTGTTGTCTCTAAATTTTACTACTAGAAGAGGATAAAATTTGTGTAGAAGTCTGTCAGGGTAATGTGGTGGGGGAGATATTTTGATAATGACTCAACATAAAGAGCCATTCAATTGCCAATAAGTCAACAACAATAACTCCAGGACTTCAAAAGACAAAAATACCAATATTGATAAACTCATCATAGATGAGTTTGACCTCCATTTAGTCATCACTAGAAATATGTCTTAATTTGAACATTTTAAGTTGGTGGTACTAACCCATGATAGTATTTGTTTTAGAGTAGAAAACTTGCTTAAAATCTTAAAGTATAGAAATCAATAATTCACTTTTATCAGATATTCCCCGATTTTTCATCTGAGCTAAAAATTATGTATGAATATATACCACTTGTAGATATCATTACTTTCATCATTCTAACAATGAAATATGCATTTGTTTCCAAGTGGAAGATTTACAGATGGAATAATACAACTCCTGTCAAATTATTCCTTCTGACCTATCCCAAGTGAACATTAACAGTTAACTGTTTGTAATATATATCATTAATGCTTTTTACTGGTCTCTAGTCTCATCTACAATATTTTATGGGTCCCTTGTCAGATTTCTAGTCTTTGCCTCAACACAAATACAGTTAATATTATTGATCAGAAAATACTAAATTGTAACAATAAATTCTGTTGTACTAGTATTTACAAATTATTTTTGTTATCATAATCCTTTATTCAATTAAGTTAACATATAAAAACAATAAAACTTCCTTTTGATAATTCCCAAAAAGTGATAAGTTCATGTCCGCATAGAATATTATTAATACATCAACAAAACCACCTTCTTTAAAATCAAAGCATTTAAATCAATTTTTAGGATCAACAAACTTTTAAATGTATGTAAACAATATTACTGCTTCTACACCACCAGCCTATCTTAACTGCTATAGCTTCGTTAACACAAGCCTATCTAAACTGCTATAGCTTCGTTACCACAAGCCTAACTTAACTGCCAAAGCTTCTTTACCACAAGCCTATCTTAACTGCTTTAGCTTCATTACCAACAGCCCTATCTAACTGTTATAGTTTCTATACCACACACCCTATCTCAACTGATATAGCTTTTATACCAAAAGCCTATCTTAAATGCTAAAGTTTCTATACCACAAGCCAATATCTTAACTGCTAGTTTCTACATCAAAAGGCCTATCTTAACTGCTATAGTTTCTATACCACAAGCCCTATCTCAACTGATATAGCTTTTATACCAAAAGCCTATCTTTAATGCTAGTTTCTATACCACAAGCCAATATCTTAACTGCTAGTTTCTACATCAAAAGGCCTATCTTAACTGCTATAGTTTCTATACCACAAGCCCTATCTTAACTGCTATAGTTTCTATACCACAAGCCCTATCTTAACTGCTATAGTTTCTATACCACAAGCCCCATCTTATCTGCTATTGTTTCTATACCACAAGCCCCATCTTATCTGCTATTGTTTCTATACCACAAGCCCCATCTTATCTGCTATTGTTTCTATACCACAGGCCTCATCTTAACTGCTATAGTTTCTATACCACAAGTCCTATCTTAACTGCTATAGTTTCTATTCCACAGTGGCGGATCCAGAGGGGGGGTTCCGGTGGTGCGCACCCCCCCTTTATTTTTGCCGATCAATGCATTTGTATCGGGATATATGTTTTGCACCCCCCCTTTGCCCTGGGTAAGCACCCCCCCCCCCCCCTTTCGAAAATTCCTGCATCCGCCCCTGTTCCACAAGCCTGTCTTAACTGCTATAGTTTCTATACCACAAGCCCTATCTTAACTGCTATAGTTTCTATACCACAAGCCCTATCTTAACTGCTATAGTTTCTATACCACAAGCCCCATCTTATCTGCTATTGTTTCCATACCACAAGCCCCATCTTATCTGCTATTGTTTATATACCACAAGCCCCATCTTATCTGCTATTGTTTCTATACCACAGGCCTCATCTTATCTGCTATAGTTTCTATACCACAAGTCCTATCTTAACTGCTATAGTTTCTATACCACAAGTCCTATCTTAACTGCTATAGCTGCATTACCACAAGTGCTATTTTTACTGCAGCTATAGTTTCTTTATCACAAGCTTATCTTAACTGCTATAGTTTATATGCCACAATCCCAATCTTAACTGCTATAGCTACTTTACAACAAGTCCTATCTTAACTGCTATATTTTCCATACCACAAGCCCTAACTTAACTGCTATAGATTCTTTACCACAAGTCCTATCTTAACTGCTATATTTTCCATACCACAGGCCCTATCTTAATTGCTATATTTTCCATACCACAAGCCCTATCTTAACTGCTATAGATTCTTTACCACAAGCCCGATCTTAATCATTATAGATTCTTTACCATAAGTCCTATACTAACTGCTAAAGCTTCTTTGTCACAAGCCCTATCTTAACTGCTAAAGCTTCTTTGTCACAAGCCCTATCTTAAATACACTAGTGTTAAGGACCAATTTATTAGTGAAGCTGTTACTAATTCAACTTATCAAACAAATGCATATTTTAAATTCTAAAGTGACATGTGATTATTGCAATGCTTTTACAAACATTATATCAGTATCAAAGTATCTTTTCAGATTTTTTTTCTTTCTTTTTCTTCAACTAATGGTATTTTATTGCCACTGAAGTATTTTTCTACCTCTTTCATAGACAGATTCAATTAAAACATCTAGTTTATTTGATCAAAAGTGTTCCTATAATCTCATTTGTGTTCATTGTGCAGCACTGTTATAAGGCCACACCAATTTAATTTCTTGTTCTACGGATTTTTGGCCTCCAAAAATTGGGGCGAGCGAGCGATTTGAAAATTTTAATAAAAAAATATTTAATTTGAAATTTTTTGAGGCGAAGCTTAAAAAGTTAAGGCGAGCGATTATAATTTTTTTTTGTAAACATAAAATAGTAGGTTTTGACTATATTAAAACTTTATTTATCACTTGTACCTTGACATTTCTTTAATTTATGAAGTATTTTTTCCCTTTTCAACAAGAAATAATTGAATAATTAAATCTGGTTTGTGTATGTGTGACTGACAATGAGACAACTCTCCATCCAAGTCATAATCAGGTTCAGAACAACCCCTTAATGTTATGAATAACCCTTTTATGAGGGGTAGAAATATTAAAGTTATAAAATATTTTTTTTGTAAAAACACTTTAAGTACAAAAGGGCTTATATTTTCCCAAAAGAACTATAATATTTGGTATTAAATGGTCAAAACATGTCCAAGAATTTTGTAATATTCCTGGACTTTAACCATGTTAACACATTTACTTTAACAGTTTAATATTATTCAAAATAAGTGGACCCATCCCTCTTTTAGAAAAGTTGTTTAAAATATAATGTATTTCTCCTCTTTTTGAGTAAAAAATTTTGTCAAAGGTTTTGTATAGTAGCACTGTACAAATTCTTAGTATTTCTATTTTCTTTTCTACAACAGACTGAACAGTAAACATGGTAAAATAACCCCTTCAAGGCCCTTGTCTGAGGGAGGGTTGGTCCCAACCTGATAATAACAAACATAGGTCAAAGTACGGCCTTTTACACAGTGCTTTGATCAAGACCAACCAGCAAGCTATAAGGGACCACAACTTAGTATTGTACACAATTCGAACAGGAAAACCAACGATCTAAATTATATTTCCAAACGGGAAATTACCAATGAACCACATCAACAAACGATAACTGTTGAACGACAGGTCTCTAAATCAACCAGGACAGGTGCACAAACCTGCAGCGGGTATGACCGTCACCATACATTATAATTGCAGTTTAAAGCAAATCCTTCAGAAGTTCTTTGTACTTTATTTTAACAACGAACATGTTTTTTATAGAGAATATAAGTTAGGGGGAAAGAAACCAACGTTTTGTTCATTACTGGTATTTCTATTTATATCGGAGCACTCCCGCTTGGAATAAATTGGTTTCATGCTGAAACAAATATTCTCGAAGATATTTACAGTATTGTGGGGTGCTGATAGGTTTAAAATCGTTATATAAAGGCTAGACTGTGATTTTAAAAAACAAATGTTGAGATCTTTATATCATATTTACAAAAAAACGGTGCGGGAAATGGACATGATTTCATTTCCGGATGCGGGAATATAATAAAAATTAAAAAAAATCTGTTTTGAAAAAAATAGGTGCGGGCGGGTCCGTCGAACAAGGAATCAAATTGGTGTGGCCTAAGATAAAACCTTGCACTGCCAAACAGTGCTTTCTGTTCATTTTTTCATATTTCGAGTAACAGTGACCATATCCTTGACCATTTTACCCCAAAATTTGAAGAAATATTCCCTCCTCTACTTTTACTATCTGGATAAGTTTCTGTAATATCAAGTAAGGAGTTCTCCAAGTTATCATCTTGAAACCACTTTTCAAATACACTGGCTGAAGGACAAACTGACAAAGCATAACTATATGCTCATGAAACTCTTTAAAAGCATAATAGTATTACCAGAACTATGTCAGTCAGGTACAAGTGTAAGTGTTTAGCTTCATGTATTGTGGGGTTAAAATGATCAGGGTTTGGAACTTGTTCAAGAAATGAAGTCCCTCAATTAATTTACAATCTATTTATAGTGATATTGTTCCCATTAAAAAAAAATATGTATATGAAGGAGAGTAATTTGAATTGATCATACAAATTCTTTTTAAACTTTATTCAGAAAGTGAAAACATAGACCACAACAAAGAATTTATACTAAAAATATAATTGATCTTTTAAATGCCAGTTATGACCTTTCCGAATTCTCTGAGAAAGCAGAAAGCGCAAATCTGAACTTCATCTAATAACATGTATGTAATTTTATAATAGGGGTGAATAACTGGGTCCAATACTATTGAGGTCCAAAGAATCTGAATTTGATCTTTGAATGATAAATTGGATTATGGAATATTTTTAATACAAATTTTGATCTGTTAAAATTGAAATGTATCCATTTACTATTGATATGGATATAACAACAAGGAAAGGACAAAACCAATATAAATCAAAAGGACTAAAAGGCTACAAACATTTGTGGTTAACAAAATGACCAAATTACAATGCTACAAACAAAAGTTGTATATATTATTACAACTTTGTGATAATGGTTTGTTATACAAGAACTTACTAACCCTGGTGTGACTAACATCAATAAACAATACTTCTTCCTGTATTGATTTACAAGTATTTAAAGAATTTACCACAAACTGATTTATACATTAATAAATTTTCGATTACAAAATTTGGTTTATCAAATAAAAATGAGTGCACCTTCAATTTCAGTATACAAGAACAAGTGACATCCATGACTAGAAAATTCTCTTTGTGAAGTTGAAGTACATAAATTAACAAAGTCGATTGCTTTTGTTACTTAAAATGTCAATTTGAAATGGTTCAAACTATTTCTATTGAAACATTAAAAGTGTTTTAAGACAATAAACTATAAGTGTTAACAAATTAGCAGTGTTCAAAGCTTTTTGGTAAAGTTGTCCCAAGTGTCAACACCTAGTTTGTAAATGAAACACACTGAAAATTTTCCATTGCTTTTCATATACAACATATATAATAGATTCACAAATTTTTAATTGATTACATCTAAGGAATTATAATTGCTACATGTATCATTAAACAATATTTAGATTCAGTTAAACAATTTTTAAAATCTTTTATGAACAGTTAGTATTAATTCATATGGCTTTTTAATCTTACTTTAGTATTTTACTGCAATATTTTTGTATTTTTGGCAACAACCAAAAATTGTTGGCTGCTCTGTCAGCTAGTAAGTTCAATTATAAAACACTCTTTCGGAGTTTTTAATTATTTTTTTTTTCACTTCAGATATCATTTACAATATACCAATATTTTACAAAAGTTGTTATTTTTCAAACATTTTTTTTTACAATAAACACTCAATACTTTGAACCCATATTTACAATAAACTTGATGTCTTTACAACATTCTTTACAGTTAATCTAAGTATGTCAAAAATATTTCAACAGACAAGCAATAAAATACATTTAGTTGTAAAGAAGACAATAAGTAACTTACATTGTCAAGATTTCCATAGACAATTCATGAATTCAGACCATATAACATAAAACTAAAGGAGTAAGTAGAGTCTCGTTTAATCTACATAACGCTGATAGGATATAAAAGTAATATTTTCTAAATGAAATAGCAGGATTTCCTATAAAGATTGTTGAAAACCAAATATGGTATTCCCAATAGGTCTTTTAGCCTGTAAAATCTTCATTATACTGATCCTAGATTACAAGGTGTAACCAAATTAATATTTCATGCATCAATACAACTTGTAAATCACATTGATACACTTGAACAGAACTTCTTGATTAAATAATATCTTATATAGCCAGAATACAGAACTACCTACACTATTACGCTCATGTATTTCTTATATACATATTTTTTAATATCATCAGTATTATTTAACTGGTTCACATCAACCATGTCTGCCTCTTAAAAAAATATTTTCAATTTAACAGAATTTGTGATTAATACATTTTATACTGTAATATATTTAAAAGTCCTTGTAGAAATAGCCATTTCTTTAACTCTCAGTCTTTTCAGTACTGCTTATGTTATTAAAATATACAATTATCATCAGTGATGAAAACAGGAAGATATATTACAAGATCAGTTAAAAGTTCCATTGAAGAAGTAATAATCACTCAGCTCATAATGATGTTTAATTAGCCATCATATATAACAGAAGTGTAAACCAGACGGTCTCAATTGGAAACAAACTAGTATATCTGCCATTGAATAAGTTGTCAATGTCCTATCTTAAAATCTCATTCACAATACCACCTTAAGCACAACAGATAACCAACTACAATGTACTTTAAAAGGAGTTAACAAAAGACTGTTGGCAATCTATTACCAAAACTACTCTGCCACACAGACAGTTGTCAATAGGCCATTCAGCTACATGTATGCTGAAGGATGCCTCCTGTTGCTGGAGTTTCACGCTGCATTGAAGACCCATTGGTGGCCTTTGGCTGTTGTCGCCTCTATGGTTGGGTTATTGTCTTTTTGACACATTCCCCATTTCCCTTCTCAATTTTATTTGTCATCCCTTCACCAAGTTATAGATCTAAACTACCACAGAGACAATTTTTAATAGACTATTCAGCTATATATGCAGCTATTATCCAATCACAGAGAGTTGTAGATCTGAACATTCTGCACATTCACAGAGACAGTTGCCAAAAGGCCCCTAAGCCACTCAGCCATTTGTCAACCAAGTCACCAAGTTATAGACCCCATCTCACAAAGAGACCAATTGATAATTGGCCATTCAACCACACAAGCAGTTGTTATCCAGGCACCAACGTATAGATCACAACACTCACATAGACAGTTGATAATATGCCATTCAACCACATAGGCAGTTATTATCCAGGAATCAACTTATAGATCCTAACCCTCACAGAAACAAATGACAATTGGCCTTTCAATGTCACAGGCAAGTGTTATCCAGGCACCAAATTATAGACCCCAACACTCATATAGACAGTAGACAATAGGCCATTCAACCACACAGGCACCAAATTAAAGATCCCAGTATTTACAGTTTCTCTAGTTACAGAACCAAATTTACAGAGACCTATTCAACATTTGTCCAGATTATAGGAGGTAAACCATAAGGCATTACCAAATAGTCCTTTAAATAACACCAACTAGTGTTGCACTAAAAACTCACCAGCATTTCAAGTTTTGTCCATTACCTTACCAGCATTTCAAGTTTTGTCCATTACCTTACCAGCATTTCAAGTTTTGTCCATTACCTCACCAGCATTTCAAGTTTTGTCCATTAGCTTACAAAAGATGTTAATCACTAAACTTAAACATCAGGCACCAAGACAATCTAAATATGATCACTTCAACAATAGCAATTGAAATAAGCTTTGAAGACCTTTCTTAATACAGAACATTTACACACATCCAACTCCTTAATAATCTTTCCAAGTTGACAGACTCTTACACTGCTAAGGCTGTCAATAAGCAGCTTTCAAAGTTCTATGATGCCAAATCAGCTGTAATACTACATGTATAAAACCACTTAGTTTACAAATTCCTTGATACCAGTTTAGTATGCAGTATTTTAAATAGTACCCATGATTTTAAACATCTACTTACTAATAACCTAACTGGAACTCTAATCTATTGGGCAACCAATGGAACTTTTTGGGCTGCAAATTACCCCCATTTTACTACTAACTTAAGTTCTAATTTTACTTTAAGAACTTATAATTCTACTACGTAAACAATAAAACAAATGCTATTTCCCCATAACATGTTTAAATACACCATTGACAAGTGAAATTTCAATGATAATTTCCATTTAAAAATAGCCTACAATATAAGGAAACTAAATCAAATATCACAAAGGCGTTTTGTATTAGAAAAACAAAACCACAAAACCAAATGAAATAGGTTAAAATAGAAATATCCAGGAAGGAAGGTAGAAGTAATAAAACATATTTGACACTTGGTATAAAATGACCAAAATATTCCTACTTTAGAGTGAACAAGTACCAGAAGAAAAGATAGGGAAAAAATACACAAACTGTAAACAACAAACAAACATATTGAGAAGTAAAAAAACCCAAATCAACTGCCAGTGAATAAATCTAAACTCCTTCTTCTTTCATGATCAAATAAACTGAAACATATATATCCAAATCTACCCACACAATTGAGCATATTTTTTAATGTTTCTTATTCATGGCAGTACAATTTTGAATTCAAATTTGTCTCTTCTATTTATAGTTTACAATAACCCCTTTCTTATAAATGGATATAATACAATACCCCTATTCTATAAGGTTTCAATGCACATAAAATCTTATTGTTTGCGCTGCAGCATCTGATCATAGCACAATACATTAGTCAATATATATGCATGTTGTAATCCATGCCTCTGTGAACTATTCCTTGTACCTTTGTCCAATTAGATCATCTTACCTGGGTATATGGGGATCGTAGTAGTAAGGCTCCTTTTTCTTTAACATTATAACTTTTCAATAATATCAGATTTCCAGGTAAATTCACAGTGCCATTTGTCTTTTAGTCCACCATTTTGTATTCATTAATAAATATTCCAACTTGCATTTAACCTCAGTGAAGATCTTAACACACAAACATTCAAATGCACACATACGATATTCACTGCATATTCAAACGGTTTTCTGATTCAATTTCTTAGCAGAAGTGTATATGGTAAAATACAGTTAGATTAAAACGTTGACATGACCTGAGGTGGATTATCCAGATGAAAACGGAAATGAATTAAACCCGTCACATTTAATGAAGGTCACATCTTTTTAAGCAGATCAGGAAATAATCATAAATTAATTCTCAACTGTAACATCTATTAAAAATGCACAAAATTCATGTATAACAATCCACGTTTGAACAAGCCAATCGATAATTTACTTTAGGTATTCATAGGCAAACACAACACAAACACCCAAGTTTTAAATTCAAAAGAGGGTCCATTAAGGAGAAATGAATAATCCCAATTATGGGAGAAAATATTAAACACCTTGAGGCAAATTTTAGTCAATAATGATTTGACTGGACTATGATTTACACTACCTATTGTAAATTTGTTATCTGCCTTAAGAGGTCCAATATGATTAATGGATATAAAGCTGTTGATATATCACCTTGATAAATAAGCTGGATTTACTTAGGACTTATAAGTGACAAAAGAAATGACTTTAAGGAGAAAATGTCATTCAATTTTACCTTCTTCTGTTATCATTATGACATAATATGTTTTATAATATATCAATCTTATATTTAATTGTTGGGACATGTAAATTATATTAATTTTCTATACTAATAATTTTAAGTATAATAAGAATATTATTATAGATCTTTAAAATTAAAATGTTTAATTTAGTGTCCTAAAAGTTAACTGATATTACATTACTCATATTTTGAATGCATTCATCACTATTTTAACTTCCATCATAGAATATATACATCAATATACATGTAACTTAAAATTAAAATGAGAACTATGTAAGATGGATATTATATAAATGTTTATAGCATTCATTGAAACTTTGGACTGTTTTCTCATTAATAATTAGTTCCTAAATAATTCATTTATTAGACTTTTTCTTATTGTTTTACTTTTTTATGAATGTATTGCAATTCAATGAAAGTATGTTTTTTTTATTTCAAAAACATTGTTTCTTAAGACTGTATGTGACATTTTGTCACACACAAGACCTAAAAATTAACGATGAAAGATCACAAAAACAACTATGGTTTCAACTATTTTATTTTATAGTATGAATCTGGAGTTGTTTTCACAAAAGTAAGTTACAATTAAGATTGATCGTAAGTCAAGAACAATTCAGTATACTTACAATCAATCTTAGTCATAAGTTTTTTTTTGTGAACCAATTCCTGACATTTACTTTAAGGAATGACTTCTTTATCTTTAAATACAAGATGAGTTATGACTTACAACTAGTTGTATAAATTTGGTCTAAATTTACGATATGTATAACACTACATTTCACAATTAATGAAGCTGTTAAAGAAATCTCTTTAGAAGTACAGTGGCTGATGTTTTAAAGATTCAAGATTGAATTATCAACTAATTTGGTGTATTGGCCATGCTTCCAGGGAATCTGAATAATTCTTGATATCACTGATATTATAATCAGGTTATATAGTATTTTGCATAAATGTGTTGTCTCTTCAAAACTGGCCCACTGACACATTTGTTTGTGATCTTTATAGTTCTTTTTGGAACATATTTTACTGTTTCTTTTTTACATACACTCATAGATATACTGGTATACATGTATATTTCTAACTGTAACTTTTCTTTTTCATCCACACATACATGGAATAGACTAAGAGTATATTTTTGACTTTATCTTTTTCTGTCAACTCAAAGATGTAACAGTCTAAGGCTATAGTACTACAAAGTATAAAACCTAGTATAACCTGTTACAATGTATGAAACTGGTCCAAGTTAGGTATACTACTTAGTGGTTGTTCTGTTTCTTTATGTTTCATAGATGTTGAGAACAAAAAACCTTTAAGGTGATTGGTGTAATATGTTTGGTTCACAATTATTAGGGTTCAGAGCTTACAACCTTGTATTGCTGTCCTTCACTGAAAATCTTATGGTGTTAACTCAACATTTTTTCTGGTTAAATGGTCTTGTAATGTGGCAGATTTACTCAAGTCAATACAGTTGAACCTTGTTGTGTCACTTACTCAAATGAGTCAAGCTATATATATATATGATCAATCAGTCTTTGTAACAACTCCTCTTAGTTTAATGCAATACTATCTCTGATAAGGGGAGCTCTGCTGATTTCAATTCTCAGTTAATTGGAATATATTTCAAAATTCCTTTGAAGTAAAACAAACATAAATTAACCTTGATGTGATGTATTTTAAGTTCCAATTACCGAATCAAATACATGTATAGAAAATTTGAAATCATATGATTTTATAAAGTATCAAATAGATTTTCTTTTAATTTAAAGTTCTAAATCAATCAATTTGTGTGTATAACAATCCGAATAGCATATAAAACTTATTGTTTGTCAAAACCTTTGATGTTTGACCAACCAGAAAATTGTGTTTTTGAGACAAACGCTACCTGCAATAATTAAAGAACAATCGAAAATACCCAAACAGAGATAATCAGTCAATAGTGAATAATTAGGGAATGTGTCCATGGGACATATATGTTGACCCTGCTTTCATATTATATAAAGTTATACAGGGAAATAAATGAAAAACGGTAAAAGTGATGCTACCAGATTTGTAATTGATCTGAGTTTTGTGGTAATAAGTATTGTGTATAAGTTTCATAACATTTGGTAAAGGCAAACTTAATTGACAGAACAGAAACAAAACAATTTTGCAATTTTTCCATTTGTAAAGGAGCATAACTCTAGAACAGTAAAAGTGACGCCACCAAAATTGAAACTTGATTTGTATTTTGTGGAAATAAGCATTGTGTTTAAATTTCATATCACTTGGTTAAGGTAAACTAAACTTTGGGGACGTACAGATGGACAAGGGTAAAACATCATGCCCCCCCCCTTTTCCAATGAGGTAGGGGCATACAAATTAAAATGGTTTTTAATTAACTGTTTAAAGTTGTAACAGATTAAAACTCAATTTCAACAGATATCAAATTGAAAGAAGAAAGTTAATCAAAGAGCTGAATAGCTCTGAGGGGAAAGACGCCCCTTGTTTCTATTTAATTATGTTTTTGGAAAGGGGGGGGTATCTTTTGATAGTTTTCATATGAAGAATGAAAAAGAGAACAGCTAGAACATGTAGAAAGGTTCACAATATTGAAATCAATTGTTGTTTATGTAATTTCATTTCCTTAGTTTAGGATTCAATTTGGACCAATGGAAGAGATCTGCATCTTCTAAATCTAAACATTTGATTAAAGTTGATAGCTAATTATCTAAAACTCAACTGAATTCTGTCATTTCACAAGAACTACAATATTTTTTGAAATCTTGATTGTGTACCACTGAACTGCAGGCTAGGGCCATTTTCCATTTTTTGTGACAGTACTCTTGGATTTTTAAGTTTTTTCTTTAGAAAATGTAGACTGAAAAATCTATTCAGTTTTAAATTTCTATTGTTAAAGTTCCGAGTTACAACTCTCATCACAGGGAAACAGGTACTAATAAAAAAACAATATGAGTGATGTAAACTGTGTGAAGTTTGTTTCCAAATCTTAATTTTGAAATATTTGTAAATAATAAATATGTTAAAACTACAAAATGCAAATTTTTTATTATTTTTTTTTTTTACCATTAATACAATGATTATGTAGGTACACAAAAATTTAGTTTTAATAGAAGACTACTAATCCAATGAAATGTCACATTTGAAGTGTTTAAATACATTAACTTTTATTTTAGTGGATAAATACTCATCAATTGAGGTGCTCCTGAATTGGAGGAAGATTCTCAGAATTTTTACAGAAAAAAGTGGTCTCACTAAATAGCGACAAGAAGCGACAAGAAGAGTAATGTTTTCTTGTCGCTAAATAGTCTTCTCGACGCTTTTTGTCGCTTCTTGACGATTTTTGTCTCTAGTTAGAGAGACCCGAAAAAAGTAATAAAATTGTTTCTTTCCCCTGACTCATGTAACCCCACGATCTTTGTTTATTTTGAAAGTTGTTGATCTACAAATTAAAGTATTGCATGTTGATGTTTAAATCATCTACAGTAAACAATATTATGTTTAGATTTAACAAATACAAATTTGTAATTAGTGCAAGATCTCTAAGAATGATTTAAATAACCAGTGAACTGGTGAAGGATATCCCTGCTTCTTCCAAGAATGACGTCACTATAAAATACAATGTAGGTTGGATATATTTAGAATATCTCGCCATACTAATTTTTCCCGATTGTAAAATAAACGTAAATAGAGTAAAGGAGAGTTCAAGATACGATAATTTCGTGAGAAACAGAAGGGAAATGTGTAAAAAAGTGTTTACAGTCAAACTATTCATTTCTGGGTCTCCTTCTCTTCAATCTAAGTAAGATTAGTTGGGGTTTTTTCCACACTATAACATGTATAAAAACTAGAGGCTCTAAAGAGCCTGTGTCGCTCACCTTGGTACATTTGTATATGTGAATATTCAACAAATTGTGTTATGGTGATGGTGATATGTTTGTAGATCTAACTTTACTGAACATTCTTGCTGCGTACATATATCCCCATCTATAATGAGTTAGTAAAAATTTACAAATTTTATAAAAATTGTTAAAAATTGACTATCGATTCGTCTGAAATTTTCAGGGCAGATAGATCTTGACCTGATAAACAATTTAACCCATGCCAGTTTTGCTCTTAATGCTTTTGTTTTTGAGTTATAAGCCAAAAACTGCATTTTATCCCATGTTCTATTTTTAGCCATGGCAGCCATCTTGGTAGGTTGACCAGGTCAACGGACACAATTTTTAAACTAGATACCCCAATGATAGTTGTGGCCAAGTTTGGTTTAATATGGCGCAGTAGTTTCAGAGGAGAAGATTTTTGTAAAAGATAACTAAGATTTACGAAAAATTGTTAAAAATTGACTATAAAGGGCAATAACTCCTAAAGGGGTCATTTGACCATTTCGGTCATGTTGACTTATTTGTAAATCTTATTTTGCTGAACATTGTTGCTGTTTACAGTTTATCTCTATCTATAATATTTTTCAAGATAATAACCAAAAACAGCAAAATTTTCTTAAAATTACCAATTTAGGGGTAGCAACCCAACAACAGGTTGTTCGATTCATCTGAAATTTTCAGGGCAGATAGATCTTGACCTGATAAACAACTTTACCCCATGTCAGAATTGCTCTAAATGCTTTGGTTTTTGAGTTATAAGCCAAAAACTGCATTTTACCCCTATGTTCTATTTTAAGCCATGGCGGCCATCTTGGTTGGTTGACCAGGTCACCGGACACAATTTTTAAACTAGATACCCCAATGATGATTGTGGCCAAGTTTGGTTTAATTTGGCCTAGTAGTTTCAGAGGAGAAGATTTTTGTAAAAGTTAACGCAGGACGACGACGGACGACGACGACGGACGACGACGACGGACGACGACAGACGCCGGACGCAAAGTGATGAGAAAAGCTCACTTGGCCCTTTGGGCCAGGTGAGCTAACAAAATGAATGATGTGAGGGAGTGTCACCCTGGTCAACCCCATAGGGGATTGACGGCTTGAAGCCGTCTTTCCCCAAAAACACAAAGTTTTGT